>NC_050576.1:255882327-256608882 GCF_011100635.1 Trichosurus vulpecula | reverse complement strand
CTCAAGCCTTCCTGAATCCAAGACCAGGATTCTATCCCTTATACAGCCCAGTTGTCCATCCATGCCTGTCCACCCTTTGTGACTGTTGTCTATGAATTCCTAAAACAGTGATTTCCTTATTAGGTTGTTAATTAAAAATCAAGCCTATGAAGGGGGCAAATTAATCAGAATATATTAAGTTCTGGACCTAAAAACCTCCATACCTTTTGAAAACAAGATGCTTCTCAGCCTTTCCTCCATTATCATGTACTTGTGAGGGTGATTTTTTTTAACCCAAGTGAAGGATTTTTCTTTTATACCCAATCAATCTCAGCTTCTTAGTTTGGCCCAGGTCATTTTGAATCCTAATTCTGTTGGGAATTTTTTTCAGTGCCACAGAGCTGCTAAAGACCATCCATTAAATCATGAAGGCATTTGAATATTCCAAGTATGCACACTGATTAAAGCACATATCTTGGAAATACTGAAGAAGTATTAGAAACCTTATGAAGAGGCATTATGGCTTAGGGGAGAGAGAGAGAGTGAGAGAGAGAGAGATGGCCTTGTCATCAGGAAAAACCGGATTCAAATCCTGACTCTGATCCTGGACAAAATCACTTATGCTCTCTGAGCTGCCAGACAGCTCTCGCCTTGAAGAACAGGAGCTACTCTCCATTGGTAGTGGGGATCTCCATTTGGTCCATGCCAATCCCATCCTATTGCCATGAACTCAAATGCTTTTTAGGGACTACTGCTCTTTTCTGAGTCAGTCATCCTTCATCTGGGTTTATAAAAAGAAAATTGTCATCATCCTCAAACTGGATCTAAAATGGCTCCACATTTGAACTCTAACTTTAAGCAAGAAAAATTAATTTTTTTGAAATTTTATTTACTTTATTCTGAACTTAAGAACTAAAACAAGCATTTCCATAAAAAGAATAGAAAAAGATGGTTATATGTGAAACTATAAATCTATTATGTACAACTTGCTATTCCTTTTAAATATATAATAAAATTATCATGTACTTTCTTTCTTCCACCCCTTTTTTCCCTTCCTGTCCCTGCCATAGAGAAGTCTATCATTAGACACAAATGTTGTGTGTGTGTGTGTGTGTGTGTGTGTGTGTGTGTAATCATACTATATATACTTCTATTTATCAGTTCTTCCTCTGGATGTAGGTAGCATCTTCCTTCATATGTCCTTTGTAGTTAATTTGGGTATTTATAATATTCAAAATGACTTAGTCACGCAAAGTTGTTCTTAAAACAATATTCTTGTTACTGTATACAGTGTTCTCTTGGTTCTGCTCATTTCACTCTTCATTATTTTGTGCAAGGTTATCCATGTTTTTCTAAGGTCATCAAACTCATCATTTCTTATAGCACAGGAGTATTCCATCACAATCACATACCACAACTTGTTCAACCATTCCCCAACTGACAGGCATCCTCATAATTTCCAGCTCTTTGTCACCACAAAGAGAGATGCTTTAAATGTTTTAGAACATATAGGTTCTTTTTCTTTTTCCTTCATCATCTTTGGGAATAGACCTAGCAGTGGTATTGCTGGATCCAAGCGTATAGGCAGTTTAATAACTTTTTGGGCATAGTTCCAGCTTGCTCTCTAAAATGGTTGGATCAGTTCACAGTTCCAATTTTAGTTCCAATTTAGTGTCCCAATTTTTCCACACTCCTTCAACATGTGTTTCTTTCCCCAAGAAACATTTATTAAGCACTGACTATTGTTCCATGGCTTGAGTTTTCTAGTTTTTAGTCAGCATTAAATAGTTTTTAGATTGTTGCTTTGTAGTATATTTTGACATCTGGGGCTGTTGGGTTGGTGGGTACATATTAGAAAGTATATTAATATGTGAACGAGCATCCTGAGGAAGGAAACAAAGATGGTGCCACGGCAGATAAGGATCTATTGAAGAAACTGGGGAACTTTTTTGCTGAAAGGGGGAAATTTAATTGGGGGGGGGCATGACAGGTGAAGGGATTAGCTTTATTGTGCTTTGCCCCAGAGGGCGGAATTAGGAGTAATGGTAGAAGTAGCAGGGGCCAATTCAGACTAGATACAGGGAAAAAAATTCCTACTAATTTGAGCCAACCCTCAGCAGATTGGGCAGCCTCAGGCAGTAGTGCATTGCCCTAGCCTGGATGATACTTGTGGAACTTTGTAAAGGGGATGATTCATCATCTACAGGTTAAGCTAAGTATCTCTTTTAACTCTGAGACTTTGATGATGCCATGATCAGAGCTCAGTACATAAACATGGGGTGGAATTCAAATTCAGATCTTCTCTGACTCTGAGTCCAGAACTTTTCACAGCTCAAGGTGAGTATAGCAATTTTTCTGAGACAAGTATATGCAAAATGGTATCATTGGCTTGTTGTCAATCCCATACAGAAAGGTACAATGGAAAGATTTCTGGCTTTCTGGCTCTTCTTCCCTCACCTTCCTTCTCTTCCCTTCCTTTCCCGTCCCTTCTGTAAAATAAGAGGGTTCAAGTACATGGTAGTTAAAGTTCATTTCATATCTAAATTCTATAAATCTAAAGCCTATGATCCTGTCACTTAATTTCCATGGGCCTTAGTTTCCCCACCAGTAAAAGTAAGGGAGTTGGACTAGATGGTCTCTGAGATCTTTTCCAGTTGTAGGTGTATGATCCCATTATTCCTCCCCGCCACATATATATGAAGACACATATGGACACACACACACACACACAAGTGAGTACACAAGCATGTGACTAGAACAGCCAAACAGACAGTCCTTCAAGTTCCTCTGTGTGAAACAAGTCCAGGGAAATTTCCAGCTGATGGGATGTGTTCGGAAAGTTAGGAACAAGTGGAAGATGAGGGATTAGGAAGAAAGTCTGTGTGTTACCTTAACTCTCATGTTCATGAAGGAAAACATCAGAGCAGCCGGGGTCGTTGTGTATGTTTGTGGCTGTTTTTCAGAAAAGATTAAAAAGAGAAAAGAGAAAGGGAAGTAGGTGAGACAGCCCTGTGATCTGCAGAGCCTAAAACAATAGACTTCAAAGCTTCTGCAGAAAGAATTCTTGTAATCCACAGTTTAATTCTCCCTAAGTAGGCATTGGCAAGGTAGATCATAACAGCTTAAAAAGTGATTGAGATTTCTGGTAGAAAACCCTGAAACAGGTACAATGCCCATTCGCACCAGTACTGCTAAGCAGCTTGATTTGCCCCGATGAGGAAAAAAAAAATCTCCTCGTCCATGAAATGAAAATTCCCGGTTGGGACCGTGACAGGTTGAAGCCAACAATTCTGGTGGTCAAGTGGGCCTGGCCTTGATGGTTGGCCAGGCCCAACATAACAGGGGTGGCAGACAGTTCCATGTCATCAGCCCTCTAATTAAGGGACCTGGAAAGAAAGCAATAGATGCTATCACGGAGTGAAGATATCCCTCTGGGTAGGACACAAGGGCTAATTTTGTAGTAGCCAAGTTTACTTAGCAAAAATTGAAGAAAGTTCATGCTTTGGTTTCCAACTTTTCCTTTTAGAAGAAGCACATATTTGAAAAGCCATGACCATTAGATTGTCCATCTTTGGTATTTTAAAATGAGCTTCATTTCCCAATGGGCCGATCATTCCCAAGAAGGCAGACCTCAATTTTTAACAGTGGCATCAATTTTGATGGAAAATCTCCACATCCTAACTGGAGATGAATGAACCACCTTAGAAATTAATAAAAGCCATCTGTAGATAGACAAACAGACAGACATAGAGATAGCTAGATAAGTAGGTAAATGTATAATTTACTAATCTACATGCATGTTTTTTCCTCTACCTCCCCCCTCCATCCCAAACAACTCAAGCTTTCTGAGGGCAGAATTTATTTAATTTTTTTTGTATTTATATTCCCAATACCAAGGCACAGACTAGGAGCTTGATAAATACTTATTGATTGGTTTTATCTCTCCTTTAGAATGTAAGTTTTTAAATAACTCTTCGGGCATAATTCCAGATTGCTCTCTGAAATGGTTGAATCAGTTCACATTTCCACCAACAATGAATTAAGTCTCCCAAGCAGCTCTCTTTGTGGTGGCAAAGAACTGGAAATTGTGCGGATGCCCATCAGTTGGGGAATGGTTGAACCAGCTGTGATATATGATTGTGATGGAGTACTCCTATGCTATAAGAAATGATGAGCCTGGTGATCTTAGAAAAACATGGATAGACTTGCACAAAATAATGAAGAGTGCAATGAGCAGAACCAAGAGAACACTGTATACAGTAATAGCAATTTCATTTTAAGAACAACTTTGACTAAGTCATTTTGAATATTATAAATACCCAAGTTAACCACAAAGGACATAAAAAGGAAGATGCTCTCTACATCCAGAGAAAGAAATGATAAATACACACACACACATATTTGTATCTAATGGTAGCCATCTCTAGGGTGGGGGGAGGAGAAGGGGAGAAAAAAAGGAAAAAAAGAAAGTTACATGATAATTTTATTATATATTTAAAAGGAATAGCAAGTTGTCCATAATAGATTTGCAGTTTTGTGTACAATCATCTTTTCAAAAAAATTATACTGTTATGGAAATGCTTCTTTTATTCTATAAATTAAAAATAAAATAAAAATTTTAAGAAAGAATGTAAGTTTTCTGACTAGTAAATAGTTTAGCTTTGTCTTTGCCCTCCCAGGCTTAGCACACTGCCTGGCAAATAGACTGGTTTTAATAAATGCTTGTTGATTGATTGATGCCCCCCCCAGTTACATTGTATATTCTTTGCATTTACTTATGAACATACATGTTGATTCCCCTCGATAGAATGTAATGTCTTAGAGGGCAGGGATTGTTTGATTTTTCTGGTTTTTGCTTCCCCAGCACCTAACCCAGTATTTGGCACCTGCTAGGCCTTTAATGAACATTTGTCGATTGAGTGATTTGTATTCTCAGCATGTGGCATAGTTTCTGACACATAGTAGGAGCTCGATCGGCGGTTGTTGAATTGAACTGAATACTTACTAAAGTTTACAAAGTACCTCCATTATCTCATTTAAGGCACTCAACGGCCCTGATTGAGAAGTTATTCACACACACACACACACACACACGTCAAATAAATATTTTACATGTATATATCTCAGTATATGTTGAATGTGTTTCATCATATGAGATTTCTTATATTCTCTCTCTCTCTCTCTCTCTCTCTCTCTCTCTCTCTCTCTCTCTCTCTCTCTCTCTCTCTCTCTCTCTCTCTCCCCCTACTCCCACCTTGTTTAAATGACTTTTTCAACTTCACATAGTAAATTTCAGAGGCCAACTTTGAGCTCAGGTTTTCCTTACTCAGAATTTGGCTCTGGAGAAACTCCTCCACTCTGCCACTCATTACTAGATCCCCTTCTCCAGAAGTATTTATAGGTCCTATGAGTTGACTGTTTTGTCTTAACCAATCAATTAAACTCAGTTGACCAAAGACCTTCCTACCCCAAGTAGCCTGGGTGTGGTTTTCAGTGGGACCCCTCCCTGAACACAATTCGTGAAAGTCTCCCCACAACAGTACCCCGTACCTCCAGGAACAGTCCTTGTTTGACCATCAGCCCTTCTAGGCAATTGTTCTCCAACATGGTTCAACCAGTTCCGTTCAACTGTTCACCCCCTTCCTACCTGACTGATCCTTCACTATGTGACCACAATCAGGGAAGGCAGAGAATTAATCTGTGGGGTAGGAAGGCATCAGCTACTGGCAATTTCCCTAAGCAGGGCACCTTGCTAACTCTGAGACTATAGATAGCAGTCAAAAATGGGAAACCCTGGACTCCCGAGGTGGTCCAAAGCTAGACGTGTCAGCTGAGGTCATTGATTGGATTGTATGTTTTCAAAGCCACGCTTTTTTTCCGAAGTTAAGTATAAATCTTCCTCTCTGCAATTCCTTCCATGGTTCCTAGATAGTTCTCTGGGGCAAAGCAGAGGATGCCAGTCTGAGGCAGTATGGTCCAGTGGGGTCAGAAGAACTGCATTCAAGACCTGGCTCTGATGCTATACCTCTGTGACTTGGTAAATTACTTAACCCCTCAAGGCCTCAGTTTTGTTCTCTGTAAAATGAGAGAGCTGGAGGAAATCAACTCTGGGGTCCCTTCTGCTTTTAAGACCATGACACAAATCCTTCTACCTGATAGCCTTTCATATACTTGAAATGACTATTAGGTCTTCTTCTAAATCTTTCTCTTCTCCTGGCTAAACATCCCCTGTTCTTTCAATCAACCTTCATGTGGCAGCATCTCCAGTTACTCTAGAACCTTCTTTTCATCTGGGTATGTTCTAGCTTGTCAGTTGTTGTTCAGTCATTCTCCACTCATGTTTGACTCTTTGTGATTCCATTTTTTGGACAAAGATACTGGAAACTTCTCCAGCTCATTTTACAGATGAGGAAACTGAGGCAAACAGAGTTAAGTGACTTGCCCAGGATCCCACAGCTAGTAAGTGGTAGTGAGCTAGTAAGCTGGATTTGAACTCATGAAGATGAGTCTTCCTGACTCCAGATGGGGCACTCTATCCACCTAGATGCCTCTTGCTTGTCAGTGTCCTTCCTAAAATATGGTTCCTAGAACTGCAGATGTGAGTTGATCAGGATAGGGGACAGCAAACCTAGTACAGGACAGTATGCCCCCATGAAAGGAGCTTAAAATCTCCAGGTCCCCTGTCCCTGAGATTCTACAGGATTCATAGAATGTTGTATAATTTAATTACCAATTCATATTCACTTTATTTCTTTCCTATTTGTCTTGCCTCTGAATTGAAAGCATACAAACTTCTCCTTCTGGCACTGAAGGTCTTCTCTAATCTGACTCCAAACTCCTTTTTCAACCTTTTTTCACATTATTCCCCTTCACAAATTCTATGCTCCAAGAGCTGGCATAGACTCTACCTTCCATCTCCTGCCCCAGTGACTCTACAGGAGTCATCTCCCAAGTGCCAAATGCAATGCTTCCTCTTCTCTGCCTCACATAATCCTTGCCTTCATTCAAGGCTCAGTTGAGGGATTAGCCTCTCTCTTTTGTCTTCCATCATTCTTTGCCTTACATTTTACTTATCTATGTGTATGCTGTGTCCTTTCCTTCTCCTTCCCCTCCTCCCTGTAGAATGTAGGCTCTTTAAGAGCAGAGACTGTGCCATTTTTTAAGTTTTTTTGTCTCCCAGAACTACATGCATGCATGTGTGCATGAATGATGTAAAAAAACCCATATATTAAGTGACTTGCCCCATATATTAAGTACTTACTATATGTCAGGCGCTGCGCTAGGTAGGTGCTAATGTTTCAAATGCAAAAATGAGACAGTCCCTGCTCTCAAGGAAATTATATTCTCAAAAGGATATACAACACAAAAGAGAATTGGTGGCCAGGGAAAGAATTTTGCTTTGGAGAGTCACAAGGATTGTGAGTGGGGCCATAGAGTAGTCTATTGCCACACCCTTTTTAGAAGTAGTGGTAGTATTCATTGGATTACTATACCCAGAGAAGAGATGGGAATTTGGGGTTGAGGGGAAGTATGAACTTAAAGCTGAAAGGCAGATGGCAAGATGCCCAGGTAGGTCCTAGTTTCACAGTGGATGGCGAGATGAGATACAGAACATTTTTTTGGGGATGGCTAGATAAACCTGGCTTAGTAAGTTTGCACTCATAAATTAGGAAGGGTGTATGATGAATTAAATGGTTTTTAAAAATTGAACTGAATTGACCCCACAGTTCAATCTCCAAACCCTTTGGCCCAAAGCTAGACACAAAATGACACTTCTAGGAGCGCTGACTGGTGGATAGATTGAATGGTGGATACAAGCATGAATTGGTGGGAGAAAGTGTCAGATTGGTAGAAAAAATGAACATGAGAAATAGAAAAAAAAGAAACTCTAAAGCTTGGGTTTTCAGTTTGGTAGCTAACAGGGAGGGTATTGGAGAGCCTCAAACTCATTATCACAATCCATTAATATTTATTATAAATTCTTCGGAGACTCCTGAGAGGAATGGACAGGGTCTATATCCTAAGACCTGTTCCATTTCCAATCTGTCTCTGCCCTCCAGCCACGGGCCCATCTCCCATCTGCCTCACAGTTCCCTAAACACATCTGTGATCATGGGCCTCCTTCAGAGAGCCATAGCCCTCACAAATAAGAACTAGCTCAACTGTAAGAGTCCCATGGTTGTCTGGTTGAATCAGACACCTGGAGCCCCTGCCTTCAGTTCTCAGGCATCACATTCTAGGAGGAACATTGATGAGCTGGAGAGCATTCAGAGGAGGACAAGCATTGTGGTACAGGGCCTCAAGTCCATGTGAAAGAATTAATTGAAGGAACTGAGCATGTTTAGTTTGGAGGTGGGAAGGCTCAGGGAGGAGATTCTACAACTTGGACAAGGTGGACACTGAGATCGTGGACAACTCTCAGATTCTGTTATTCTGTGATATCATTTCATTTTCCCTCACAAAATAAATTTTTTTCCTCAATGAAACAAAAGAGAAAAGGTAATGTAAAGACTTATACATAATACTTGGGGAAAGTTAGTTCATCAGTGCTTTAGTTTTTCCCACAAACACCTTGCTCTAAGTCTTCAGTCAATGCTCTGAGTTATAGCTATAACTATATAGGGAAAGTGAGCTAGACCATGGGGAATTCTTCAGACAATTTGATCTATGCACTGCAGGTCAGTAATGCACTGGATTCCAGCTGAAAAAGACAAAAATCTCAACCCAAACAAAATACAACCTGAACTTTTCCATAGAGTAATGGTGCACCCTGCTTCAGACTCGCTTTATGTTTGTTTACCTGAGAGGCAGTGCGGTATAGTGGAATTGTCTCATCCCTAAATTTTAAAGATGGCAGAAAACTGGAGTGTACTGCCCATGCCTACCTTTAAGTCTTAAAAGAAATGCCACCTGGGACCTGAGAGTCAGACAGCCAGGATAAGAATGCTAATCTTCTCATGCTCTTCTGGCCAATCTATTTGGCAGGCACCTTCTGAACAGTGGCTTCTTGGTGAGTCAAGAATACTTCAATTGTGCTTTGATCCTTGGATAGATCTGTGAACTCATCCATACCTTCCACAGAATGGACCAAAACTATAGGATCCTGGGAATCTGGAAAGGATGTCAGAAGCCATTGACTACAACCCCCTCTTTTTACAGATGGGGAACCTCAAAAAGTCATAGGATCATAGCTCTCAAGCTGGAGGGATTTTATAGGCCCTCCAACCCATCCTGTATTGGGATACTGGATGGCCACTGGACTTGGAAACAGGAGGGTCTGTGTTCAAATTCTGCTTCAGACACTTAGCTGTATGGCTCTGGGCAAGTCAGTTGAACTCTCTTGGTCTTGGTTTCTTCATCTACAAAATGGGAGGGGAAGATTGGACTAGCAGGGATTCTTTCTTTTCTTTTCTTTCTCTTTTTTTTTTTTTTGAAGGGGGGAAGGCAAGGCAATTGGCATTAAGTGACTTGCCTAAGGTCACACAGCTAGTAAGTGTGTCAAGTGTTTTAGGCCAGAAATGAACTCAGGTCTTCCTGACTCCAGGGCCGGTACTCTACTCACTGTGCCACCTTTTTCGGGCATGCCCAGTGCAAAGTGCACATGCTCTGTGCTCAGAACCAAGGCTACAGAGAAGTTGCTGATGCAACATGAGCAAGTGCTGCCAGAAACACCTCAGATTCATTACACATTTGATTTTTAATTAATTTTTGGTTGTTGCAGGTTCAGAAACGTTTTACTGTTGCCAATTTTTTCACAACCCAATATGGGGTCACAATCCACAGTTTAAGAAGTGCCGGACTGGATAAATTCTAAGGTCCCTTCTAGCTTTACACTTATCCTCCTATGAACTCCCTTTTCTTGAATGATGAAAAACTAAGACCCAGAGAGAGGTAAGGTGCATAGTCCAAATCCAGGTCCTTTGATTCCAAATTCAGTATGATTTCCACTCCACCACACTGTCTCTCCACTTATCCATGCCTATCCAGTTTATTGTGATCCTTCTTCCTGTCCTCTGGTAAGTCCATAACAGAAAGCCCATCCATCCTAGGAGCTTTCCTCTCTATTTCTTGATGGTGTAGAGAGGTGATTTCCATGAGTGTAGGTGTGGTATAGTGGTGTAGTGTAGGAGACAATGTACAATATAGTGTAATAGACATAAAAAGGGTTCTAAGGAGTAATAACTACATAATGCTGTCTCTCAATTTTATAATACCTTTAATTTGCATAGTAGTTTCCAAATTTCCAAGTGCTTTCACAGACAATTCTCACAACTCTGGAAGGTAAGTAAGGCTGATGAATTATTGTCTCCTTTTTACAAACATGGAAATGGAGGCTTAGATAGATTAAATGACATTATCAAAATCGTATAGCTTGAAAGCAGCTGAGCTGAAATTTAATCCCTGAACTACATAAAACTACCTTGGAGAAATGCTCCCTGCTCCCCAAGAATCTTATTTTTTAATGCAAGGCATAAGAGTGATTTCTTCCTGGACAAGGTCTCTTGGATACACTTATAAGATCATAGAATTAGATCTAGAAGGTACCTTAAAAATCATGCCCTTCATTTTACAGATAGAGAAACTGAGTCTTAGAAAAGGGAAGAGACTTGCCCAAGATCACCTGGGCGGTAAGTGGCTGAGCTGTTAATTGACCCCATGTCCTCTCAGTCTAAACGCATTTTGCCAACTATATTACAAGGTTGCCTCTGACAATCAGTTGTTGGACTGGCACCTTTCTCTTTCCACAATACAAAACCAATTAGGAGGCTTGGCTGTGTTGATTTCCTGAGCAGAGATGCCAGATTTACCAAATGGAAAAACAGAGAATGCCTTGCTTCAAAATGCATATGTCAAGCTGGAGGGAGCAGGAAGGAAGGGAAGTAGCCGGGGAGAGGGAGAACTGCAGCCTCCTACTTCTGTCTGCCACTGACTGCCATGAGGCTGAGGAGGAGAAGCTTGTGATCTCTACCACTTATCTGATTACAAAGCCTGATAAAGAAGAAGGACAGCTTTTGACTTCAGGGTAAGCTTGAATTCTTCCAACAGAACACTTGTTAGTGGAGTCATACAATTATTTTTTCTTCATCTCCTGACTTAAAAAAAAGTAAGGAATCTGAGAGAGAATGAGGGAAGTTACATGGGAGACAAGAATGAATATGTGTTTTTAGTTTGGCACTGGTGTTGTTTCCATGGTATTAGTTTACGTCTCATCCAGCGACTCTCCCAGGTGAGGATATTTTGACTAGACTCTTCCTTCCTTTGGAATAGACCCATCTCATTTTCTGATGGATGGCATGTTCTGAAGGAAGAATTATTGTCAATCTGTTTGATGCAATTCAGTCCAATTCAGCCAGTAAATTTATTAAGAGACTACTGAGTACCGGACACTGTGCTAAGTGTGGAGGATACAAAGATGAAAATGAAAATAGATTCTGCCTTTAATAAGCTTGCTTTCTGCTTTTGGAATCACATTGATTAAAAAATCAGTCAGCTGACCAACCAACTAACTAACCAACACAGAGACTATTTCCTTAGTATCCTCCTCCATGTAATCAGGAAGGAATCCTCTCTAGAGAAGTGATCAAAATAGTTTGGGCTGATCTAAATAGGAAAAACTAGGTGTATGAAGAGTACTGGTTGTACAAACTATAACATGTGGTATAACATTGGATAGACAGATCAAAAAAAAATCATTTACCAGCATATGTATCTTGGACAAACATCATGAGTAAATAATGAATTGAGCCCCAAACTAACCAGTGGAAAAATGGACTGAATTGTCTTATCAATTGCAAAATTCTTGTAAATGAAGCTAAACTTCTCCCAGAAACAAAAATCCATTCTTTTTTATATGTATATTCTACTGGAGATGTCTTATGACTATAAAGCATGGAACACAGTTGTTAATCATCCAGAGATCAATAGAGACATATGTAGGTTTGAAATAGGGCACAACCCATTACGTGTAAGAAATTGTAAAGGAAAATGGATAAAAGGATATCATCAAAGAAATATATAATCACAAAAGAATATAGACTGGTCAGATGGCAAGTATAAGGTGAATCCAACTGACAACCCAAAGGCTCCATTTGAATCTATAAGATGTCAAGAGAAATTGAGGAAGGTCACTGACATGTTGGACAGACTCTAGAAAATTAATGGGAAGACCTATCTGAGGGAGATTAATCTTGAGTCCTGATAATTTTGCTGAGTTCTCCAACCTACTTGAGAAGATAAGTCAAGGACCTTCTGGAAGCATCTGAATGCAAACTTGATCAATAAATATTTATTTAGTACCTACTGGGAGAGGAAACATGGTATGCTGAATATAGATCCCTGCACTCAGAGTCAAAAATCTGGATTCAAATTGTGCTACAGATACCTACTAACTGCATGATCCTAGGCAAATCAACTTGCTTTTCTGTGTCTCAATTTCCTCACTTCTAAAATGAAGGTATTGGACTTAATGTCCACTAAGTTTCCTTCCAACTCTAAATTTATGATCCTACTATGTGCTAGTTACTAGAGATAAACAGATAAAACAAAATGGAAGGGAAATTTCCTGGACAGCATAATCCCAGAATCTATTCTTCTAGAGAGAGAGATTGACTACACAGCTCCAGCTTTGGAAGTTGTCATGTGGGCAATTCTGAATTTGAGAGGAGAGGGAGAGAGGGAAACACACACACACACACACACACACACACACACACACACTCACAGAGACAAAGAGACAGAGAGACAGACAGACAGAGAGACAGAGAGACAGAGAGATAGAGACAGAGACAGAGAGACAGAAAGATCTTTTCAGCTTCTTGGAAAAGGGAGAGAACAGCCAACAGAAAATCACCCTGAAGTTGAAGAACTAAATCCAGGCCATTGGTGTGTGTGTGTGTGTGTGTGTGTGTGTGTGTAGAAACTTGAATCTGACCAACTCTGCTATTGCTATGAGTTGTTGGGCAGTGAAGGTAACAAGGGAAGAGATTGTTTGTTCAGTTTCCATTCTCCCCTTTCCCCCTACCAAAAATGTATTTACCTTGGGGTTGGGACTAGAATATAATGGGCTATTTGAGGGCTTTGTGTGTTTCTCTGTCTTTTTTCTTAAAGTGTTGTCATTAGTTCCCAGAGATGTTGCTTCTGACCCAGTGACAGGTAATGTGTGCTTTGATGTGTTTTTCCATTGGTGATTATGCGTCAATTTAACGTAGTTGTGAGATGACTGACCTGATATTACAACGTAATCTTGGAAAACGAAATGTAGCAAAATTAGCTGGCCCACATAGAAAGATATATCTATGGGGGGATATCTACTTTCAATGACTAACAGCTAGAATTCATGGCCAGAAGATATTCTGCAGACTGCAAAACTTGATACTTAGTGTAAGCATTTTCTTATAATTTAGTTTTAAGATGCCATATAAGAGCAGAAAGCAGGGACTTGGAAATCAGATCTAAGTTCTACTTCTGGCTGCACCTTAGGCAAGTTACTTTCTTTTTCTGAGTCTCAGTTTCTCTATCTATAAAATGATAAGGCTGATCCAGGTCTGGCAGAGATTCTTAACTTATTTTATGTTATGGACCTTCTTTGGCAGTCTGGTGAAACCTATGGACACCGTTTCAGAATGATGTATTTAAATGCATAAAATAAAGTATACAGGATTACAACGGAAACTTAAATACAGTCATGCAAGTGGGAAAAAAGGAACTTCCTGAATCATAGGTTAAATTCTGCTATCCGAAATGATCACTCAATTCCATCTCAGCTCTGGTTTTGTTGGTTTTGTGGAGCAGTGGACTGCTTGAGCCACCCATCCAGCTCCAGGGAACTGTCCATGGTGCCCCAGGAGATTAAGTGGTCGTTTTGTAAACATGAATGTAATTACCATAAAAATATGTATAGCTTGTTGGGGAGTTTATATAATAACAATTTACTGCAACTGACTGTTTGCAAGCCTTGTTTGTTTTTCCTTAGAGGCATGGCAGGATAATAGCATGTTGCATCCTGCTGTAAGAGGAACAGAAATACAATCCTCTTCCCATTGACAGGAGGTCAAGCATGTCCTCCTTCATCCTGCTGAGTGACCTGGCTGTTGGGAGCAGTCTGCCAGTCATCTCTGTGCTCTTGTCAGCTCCTTGAGGAGCATGCCTTGTTGATAGACTAAGTCATCCCTTTCAGCACTCACTCTCCAGTGGTCTTATTTGGACCTTCCACTTCCTTGCCATCCAATTAATATGGCTCTGAAATTCATGAGCAGGGGAACATGTTGGCCAAGGAGATCTTTTCAAAGCTCCTAGAAGGTTGGAATTTCTCTAAAAAGTTAGTTTAGTCAACCTATTTTTTCCTAGGTCTTGGAGAGATTCATATGACTGTTACATTCTTTAGGCTCAGTCTACCTCCCCTCCCCCCCCCACCTACACACAGAGAGAGCCTTAGCTGAATTGCATTTTTAAATAGCTAACTTGAGTTGAACCACCATGCTTTTCTTTGTTCTGCAGGAACCAAGAGGAAGGAGTGGAATTTACAAAAAGGTAACTTTAATCTTGAGGAAAGGTGAAACATACTGGTACTTTCTAATCAATAAGTATTTATGGGGCAGCTAGGTGGTGCAGTGAGTAGAGCACTGGCCCTGGAGTCAGGAGGACCTGAGTTCAAATCTGGCCTTCACACTTAGTAGCTGTGTGACTCTGGGCAAGTTACTTAACCCCAATTGCCCTACCTTACCCCCCTCAAAAAAAGTATTTACTAAGTACCTACTATGTGTCAGGTACCAGTGCTAGGTGCTGGAGATACAAAGTCAAAAATTCAATAGTCCCAACACTCAAAGAGCCTAAATGGCTAACAATTAGGGCTATCTAAGAGTGAAATGTGCTGTCTTGGGTGGTAAGTGGGTTCCACTTCACTGAAGATCTCAAGCAAAGGCCAAAAGACCTCTTTTGGGGTAGGTAGTAGAGGAGATGCTTTTCCAGCTATGGGTTGGACTAGATGCCACCAAGGTCCTGTCCAACTCTGAGATTGTGGGGTTTGTGAGAGCTGTGGTTGGTTTGTTTTTCCTTTTCAACTGGCTTTTTTGGTATCAGGCAGATATAAGTTTACTCTAGTGCACAATGAAAAAAAGAACAGTTCTGTTTGATGGATCTGTGCTCTCAACATGTCAGCAGTACTTCCATCTATGAAGCTTATAATCCATCCATACCTTCTCTTTCTTAGATTGGAAGCTCCTTGAGGGCAGAAACTATCTTTTGCCTCTTTTTGAATCCTCAGCACTTAGCACAGTGCCTGGCACATAGTACTTAATAAATGTTGATGGATTGTATGATTCTTCTCCAGGTCCTTCTAGAAATCCTCTGTATAGGATCAACCCACAGTGAGGTAGAATTCCTTCATGTCTCTTGGGTACTAACACATCACAAGGCTGTCCATCTGTTAATCTTCATTCTTACTCAAGTGGCCCACCATATTTTTTAGATATATGATGCTTAGCAAAAGGGCAGGCTGTCCTTTCTGCTCCATCTATATCAGGAGTTCTTAACTTCTTGTGTGTTTTTGTGATCTTTTTGGTGGTTTGGTATAGACCTCATATTGGAATAATGTTTTTAAATGCATAAAATAAAACACATAGGATTAAAAAGGAAACCAATTTTATTGAAATACAGCTATCAAAACATTAAAAAACCCAATTTTGTAGCCCCATGTTTAAGAATCTTTGTTCTACCCATTGATCTCAATATTGGCAATATAAATATGAGATCCTTGTACAAGGACCAATGGACTGAGATAATTCCAAAGGAAATAGAACACATTCATAATAAATTCAAAATAACATGATAATGTTTATAAATAATATAGTAGAAACATAATAAATGATAAAAATGAAACAATGACAGCTGATATTTATAACACTCAGATTCTCATGCTATCTCATAAATGAAAGGAGAGGATGTGAAGAAGTTTCAGCTCAGTGCAGGAAGGGATGGCTCACCAGTTCTCAGAGTGGTGAATAAAAAAAATGACTGAATCTGCTTTATTATGGACAATAAGGTAGTTGGTTAAGTGCTTCAAAAAGCCTTAGTTACTGTGGAAGTATAGGAACATACTATCTTATTGTGATCTATAACTAAACAATTCTCCTAATGCAGAGACATATCAGAGCTAGAGAATTGGGGTGTCACTCAAGAGTGGAAGAATCAGAGGTCATTGGGATATTACTCAAGCATGGAAAAGTCAGAGGGTTACTTCAGTTTTCTCTTCAATTCTACCCTTGCTTGGACCCACCTCTGGGAGTGGCCTTGGTTCCAGATGAATTTCCTTCTCTGTGCATTCAGGAAACTTAGAATGCACAGTCAACACTCTTTCAGGATTCTCCCCATCTTTTTCCTATCCTTTCTGGTTTAATCTCATCTTCTACAATAGGCGTACTGGTCACATTCTACTTGACTCTTGTACAAACATTGTAATCACATCTCTGTATGGGATGTACCCTGCTCACTCCATTCATGCACGTCACAACTTCCAAAGTCCATGTGTATTCTGCATGTGGTATCAGAAAGACCGAGGTCAGGGAGGGGAGTCTTGCCTTTAGCTTACTGACCCCTCTTTTCTTATAGGAAGTTAGCTACCACATGTCAACTAGAATCTAGAATGTGCTGGGTTCTTCAATTTGACTTCCCCTATACCTACTACCTTGCATAGTAGGGAAAGACCAAGAACTTGAAGAGAAGAGATCTGGGTTTCAATCCTGGCTCTGTCATTAGCTAACTGTGTGATGACTTAACTTCTCTGGGTTTTTATTTCCTCATCTATAAAATGAGGGACTTGGATTAGATCAATGTGTCCGAAACCAAACTATTTTATAGCTTAGTAAAGTATATACATACTTTACTAAGCAGTAGAATACATATGTATATATGTATATAAATGCTTTATAATTTTATGTATATATGTGTTTTAATTTAAATACATAAATTTATAAAGTATATATAGTATAAAGTACATATCAATTCTATAAATATGTAGTGTATATATGTATATATTTTTTTTTCTACAGGGGAGGAAGAGAGTTCTCTGCATCCTACAATCTCAGTCCAGTCTTTTGGGGCTCCCTGTGGTTCAGAAGGAGAGTCAGAACCAGGCAAAAAGAAGGGAGCCAAAACAGGAAGAGGAATAAGTTTTAAAAAATTTAATGGTTCTAGGTTTTTAAGAGGTAAGAGCCTTTGTAGTAAAATTGGCTGTGAATCAGTGGTTGGGGTTGGAGTGAGGAGTGGTAACTGAGCTAGGTGGGCATAAAGGTCCTTTCTAATGATCGCACCTTTCAACTTGCTACCATGAGGACCCCTGGCTCTGTGGAACTCCTTTCCTCAACATGAACCCTAATCACTTACCAGCAAAGTGATCTGGAAGAAAGAACTTTGGTTCTGGAGTCAGAGCATCTGGATTGATGGTTTCTACCTGTGTGACATTGGCCAAGTCCCTTGTCTGAAGTCTTTGAGAGCCTTCCATCCATTTGCTGTCTATTCATCTATGTATGTTCATGTTTTCTTCCTCATTAGAAGGTAAGTCTGGTGTTAGTGTCTTCCCTGGAATCTGATCTCTGCCTTGTCCTGCACATGCAAAGAGTTGTTTGCATGCTGTCTTTCTCTATTAGTTGGTGAGTTTCTGGAGAACAATGACTAGTTTTGCCTTTCTTCATATTTCCCCAGTGCTGAGTGCACACAGTAGGTGCTTAATAAATGCTTCTTGACTTGATGTGACTGGAGGGGTATTTAGCACAGTGGAAGTGCTTAATAAAAGCTTGTTAAGAATGGATCTCCCTGAGCCTGTTTCCTTGCCTATATAATGAAAGGGTTGGACTAGACTGCCTCTAAAGCCCCTGCCAGCTCTATGATCCTATCACAAAAATCTAGGTTCAAATCATTGGGATGAAGATTCAGACTTTGTTAGATCAGAAGAAGCAATCAATCTGGCAAATTATTTCTTACACTTAAAAAAGTTGCATATTGTCATTGAGTGGGTGTGAGATTATTAAGTCTAGACAGATGCTTAGGTACTATCTAAGATACGCACACAGGGTGGGGCCTTTAAACATCTTAGTAAATACATCTAGGTGCCATAGTAAGTATTGGAGTTCAAGTCGGGAAGGTGTGAGTGCAAATTTAGCCTTAAACATTTATTAGCTGTGTGACCCTGGGCAAGTCATCTAACTTCCCTCAGTCTCAATTTTCTTTTCTGTAAAACAAGGGCAATAACTGCGCTGACCTCCTAGTGTTGTTGTGAAACTAAAATGAGATGATGTTGTAGATCTTAACGCATTATAGAAATGTCAGCAATGATTGTTGCTGTGACTTTTTCTTTCTTTGAGTGAAAGTGTGGTAAAATGAAGAGTGAGAGTTCCTTAGCCAAGAGGCTTGGAGTTAGAAGAAAACCTGAGGTCAAATCCAGCTCCTGTCTTTTATTCTTTGAGTGAATCTGTACCAAAAAAAAAAAATCTCTCTGAGCCTCAGTTTCCTTATCTGTAAAATGAAGGGGTTGAACTTGATCACTTCTGAGAAAGGTCCCTTTCATCTCTGGTACTCTGTTCTATGATTATTACATTAAAAGCATGGTTTTTGAAGGGCTTGTGCTGAGGCAGCTATTCAGGGAAGCTTTATGCCTTGCCAATTCTAATTGCTGTTATACTTAAAAGGAAATAAGGTAAGCTGTTTAAAGGAAGGAGGCAGTTCCCAGAATTCCTCTGCCAGAATCCCATTTCATATACTGGGGTCTCATCCTCAAACTCATCATTGTCCGGTGAAATTCTACTCGGTTCCAGAGCCCACCGATGGGGGCCATGTTGGCAGCATTGGAAAAGTCCTTTGGACTTCTCATCAACAAGGTGATCTCCCCATCCCAACGGCAGTGAGAGTGGGAATCAGTGATAGTTTTTTTCTTTGATTGACTGCAGAAGCCAAGGTTAAAGGAAAAAAAGTATCCCCAAGGAATTGGAAAATCTTGGTGTAGTGGACAGAGAGCCAGAGTTGGAGTCAGGAAGACTCGAGTTTGTGTCCCACCTGAGACACTAGCTTTAGTTTACTTCTCTGTAAAATGAGGAGAATAACACCACCTGCCTTATAAGGTTGTAGTAAGAATCACATGAGGTAATACAGGTGAAGCCTTCTGGCAGCTTTAAAGTACTATAGAAATGTATACTGTTATTGCTGATAACCTCACTCCCAGTCTTCTTAATTTGAAAACTATTTTATTTGGTTAAAATATGCTACAGTGGGATGTACATGGGACACTTTGACATACGTGTACCATGTATGTAGGACTGTGGGAAGAGAACTTGATGGATAGACAAAGAGACCTACATTTTTACACCTAGTATTAACTCCTTGGCTTGAGCTGGCCCTCAGAGGCAGATGCTTTATTTGGGCCTGGTAAGCAGCTGCCTGGGGCCTTCTTGCTTTGCCCCTCTTTTCCATCTGTTTTACCTGTATCTGTTTCTGAATAATTCATTTCACCATCTGCATAAATAGAACACCTGGCCCAAGGCTAACTCTGTCCCCTAAATAATTTAGAGAAAATAACCTCTTTGGTCGATACCGAAATAATGTAATGACTCCAAAGAACAATGCTCTTGAACCAATGGCTCGTGGGGATCTTTCTGGAGGCTTTAAGTCTTACGCCAATCATTTATATGGTTTATTTCTTCTTGAAGCTTTTATTATTCTAAACTTAACACCTAGAAGTAAAATGTAGGCAACCAACTATCAAAGTCAACTTGCAGTCAATCTCTCACACAAACCTCCATGTTGAGTCATTTGCACTATAATATGATAGAAGGCAAATCCATATTGTATCAACATTTTAACAGGATAAAGTCTAACAAATTAATGAAAAAACACAAAATGCCTTTACTCCTTGCCCTGTAAACATTCCCTTAGGATCCATCCAATTTTCCAAAAGTAAATTTGTGTCCATCTTTGTTTATGATCATTCAAGGTTAGTACAGCAACAACAACTGACATTTACATAAGATCTGAAGGTTAGCGAAGCACTTTATATATATTATCTTACCTGAGTTTTCAAATACCTCTGAGAAGTAGGAAATAGAGGTATTATTATTTTGAGGACCCCCCCATTAGTATTGAAGTATCCATTTGGGGAGGTATTTTGGTGGTCAGAAATCTTCATTTTTTGGTTTGGGGTTTCCATTTATTGCAAGGGTCCTTAACCTGGAATCCATGAATTTGTTTTGAAAATCTATTTTGATAACTGTATTTCACTGTAATTGATTTCCTTCATAATCCTATGTATTTTATTTTATGCATTTAAAAAGTAATTCTGAGAAGAGGCTCATAGGCTTGATCACACTGCCAAAGGGGTCCAGACACAAACAAGGATAAAGAATATTTGATTTAGAGCTAGGTCTTCCTAAAAATTCAAACTGTTCAGATGTGTGTGGAATGGGTTTTGGCTCAAGGTAGTGAATACCCCTCCTCTCCCACTGGTGGTCTTTTAAAAATTTTTTATTTTTTCCTAATTGCATGTAAAAAACTATTTTAACCTTTTTTAAAATTACAATTTTAAGTTCCAGATTCTCTCCCACCTTCCTCTCCTCCCCCACCCCATTCAGAAGGCAAGCAATTTGATATAGGTGATACATCTGTAGTCATGCAAAACATATTTCCACATTAGTCATGTTGTGAAAGAAAACAGACAATAAAAAACCAAGAAAAATAGAGTAAAAAATGTATACTTTGATTTGCACTTAGATTCTATCAGTTCTTTCTCAGGAGGTGAATAGCATTTTTGTCATAGGTCCTTCAGAAATATCTTGGATTTTTGTATTGTTGAGAATGGCTAAGTCATTCACAATTGATCATTGCATGATATTATTGCTACTGTATACCATATTCTCCTGGTTCTGCTCACTTTACTCTGCATCAGTTCATGTAAGTCTTTTTAGGCCTTTCTGAAAGCATCCTGCTCATCATTTATTATAGCACATAGTATTCCATGACAATAATATGCCACAACTTGTTCAACCATTCTTCAGTTGAAGGGCATCCCCTTAATTTCCAATTTTTTGCCACCACTAATAGAGCTGCTGTAAGTACATATAAGTATTTTCCTTTTTAAAAAATCTCTTTGGGATTTGAACCTAGTAGTGATTGCTGGGTCAGAATATGCACAGTTTTATAGCCCTTTGGATATAGCTCCAGATTGCTCTTTAGGATGATTGGATCATTTCACAACTCCACCAACAGTGTATTACTGCCTCAATTCTTCCACGGTTTTAATCTGTTTCCACTGTCCTTTATTGAATGTAATTTTTTTATTACATTATGATCTGAAAAGAACACGTTTAATTATTCTGCATTTGGTTGTGAGGTTTTTATGTCTTGATACATGGTAAATTTTTGTGTAGATGCCATATACTGCTGAGAAAATGGTTTATTCCTTTCTCTTCCATTCAAATTTCTCCAGAGGTCTATCATATCTAACTTTTCTAAAATTCTATTCATCTCTTAACTTCTTTCTTGTTTATTTTTAGTTAGTTTTATCTAGTTCTAAGAAGGGAAAGTTGAGGTACTCGTATAATTTTATTGTCTATTTCCTCCTGTGAGTCATTTAAACTTTCCTTTAAGAATGTGTATGCTATACCATTTGGTGCATATATGTTTAGTATTGATATTATTTTATTGTCTATGGTACCTTTTAGCAAGATGTAGTTTCCTTGCTTATCTTTTTCAATTGGGTCAATTTTTGCTTTTGCTTTGTCTGAGACCATTATTGCTACTCCTGCCTTTTTTTTAAACTTCATTTGAAGTATAATAAATTCTGTTGCAGCTCCTTACCTTTTCTCTGTGTATGTCTCTCTGCTTCAAGTGCGGTTCTTGTAAACAACATATCATAAGATTCTGGTTTTTAATCCATTCTGCTATTCACTTCCATTTTATGGATGAGTGCATCCCATTCACATTCACAAATATGATTACTGTGTATTTCCCTCCATTCTATTCCCCCCCGCCATTTCCCCCCTGTTTTTCATTCTCTCTCTCTCTCTCTCTCTCTCTCTCTCTCTCTCTCTCTCTCTTTCTCTCTCTCTCTCTCTCTCTCTCTCTCTCTCTCTCTCTCTCTCTCTCTCTCTCTCTCTTTCTCTCTATTTCTCTCTCTCTCATTCATTCTCAAGTGTTTGGTTTTTGACCACCAACTCCCCCAATCTGTCCTATTTTCTATCAGCCTCTTCCTTCTCTTATCCCCTTCCCCTCTTACTTCCTTGTACAGTAAGATAGATTTCTATACCCAATTGAGAGTGTATCTTATTCCCTCTTTGGATCAATTTAGATGAGAGTAAAGTTCAAGCATTGTCCACTCCCCCTCATTTTCCCCTCCATTGTAAAAGTTCTTTTGCACCTCTTTTATGTTACCCCATTTTACCTCTCCTTTTCTCCTTCTTCCAGTGCACCCCTCTTTCCCACCCCTTACTTTTGTTTTTTGTTTTTTGGATATCATCCCATACCAATGCCCTCTGTCTATGTATATTCCTTCTAACTACCCTAATAATGACAAAGTTCTTAGGAGTTGTATGTATCATCTCCCCATCTAGGAATGTAAACAGTTTAACATTATCGAATGCTTTGTGATTTCTCATTACTGTTTACCTTTTTAATGCTTCTCTTGAGTTTTGTATTTGAAAATCAAAATTTCTGTTCAACTCTGGTCTTTTCAGCAGGAATGCTTGAAAATCTTCTATTTCAAATAAACATCCACCCCACTCCCCACTCCCTGGGGTAGGGTGATTCTTGGTTGTAATCGTAGCTCCTCTGGAATATTATATCCTAACTCCTCCAATCCTTTAATGTACAAGCTGTTAAATCTTGTGTTATCCTGACTGTGACTTCATATTTGAATCGTTTGTTTGCTTTTTCCCCCAGCTGCTGGCAGTATTCTCTTCTTGACCTGGGAGCTCTGGAATTTGGCTGTAATATTCCTGGGAGTTTTCATTTTATGATCTCTTTCAAGAGATGATCAGTGGATCCCTTCATTTCTATTTTACCTTCTGGTTCTAGAATTTCAGGGTGGTTTACTTAATAAGTTCCTAAAATATGATGTCTAGGCTCTTTTTTGTGATCACGGCTTTCATGTAGTCCAAAAATTCTTAAATTATCTGTCCTGGATCTATTTTCCAGGTCAGTTGTTTTTTTCAATGAGATATTTCACATTCTCTTCTATTTTCCCCTTTCCTTTGGTATTACTTTATGGTTTCTTTATGTTTCATGGAGTTGTTAGTTGCCATTCTCCCAATTTTAATTTTTAAGGAGTTATTTTCTTCAGTGAGCTTTTGTACCTCCTTTTCCATTTGGCCAATTCTATTTTTAAAGGAGTTATTTTCTTTAGTGAGTTTTTGTGATTTTTGTATATTGTTTTCAATTTGGCCAATTCTGCTTTTAAGGGGTTCTTCCCTTCAGTGGATTATTGTACCTCATTTACCATTTGGCCTGTTATGTTTTATAAAGTGCTATTTTCTTTAGTATTTTTTGTGCTTCCTTTAACAAACCGTTGACTCCTTTTTCATGATTCTCTTGTATCACTCTCATTTCTTTTCACAATTTTGCCTCTACCTCTCTTCTTTGATTTTTTAAATCCTTTCCAAGCTCTTCCATGAGTTGTTTTTGGGCCTGAGGACAATTCACATTTTTATTTGAGGCTTTGGATGTAGCCCTTTTGACATTGTTATACTCTTCTGAGTTTGTGTTTTTATCTTCCCTGTCACCATTGTAACTTTCTATGATCATGTTCTTTCTTTTTTTTGCTTGCTCATTTTTCTAGCCTATTTCTTGACTTTTAACTTTATGTCAAAGTTGAGCTCTGCTCAACTGGTGGAGGGGTCATTAAGGCTTCAAGTTTTTTTTTCTGTTGTTTTCAGAGTCAGTTCTGAGGGTTTGTAAATTTTCAGTTCTTCTGTGGTGGTATGATCTAAGGAGAGGTGTTGTCACTGCTCTCCTGGTCTATGATCTGGTTATGAGTGACAGCAAGTACTGTTTTCTGACATGACACTGTAACCAGGGTCCCTGCTCCCTTTCATCTGGGAGCTCTAGGGTACTAGTGCTTCTTCTCACCTAGGAATGTGACCCAAATCCCTGTATGGGAGAAGAATAGAGTTCTGTACTCAGTACTGTCTAAGGGTCACCTGTAATCTCCTTTTGACTAGTTGTCCAACCCCCTTACCATCTTGGGCTGAGAGCTCTGGAAGTCACTGATGCAGATTCAGTTGCCCCCAAGGTCTGCTGCTGGCTTGAGCCTTGTGTACCCTGCTACTGGCTGGCTTGTGCTGGGGCATGGGGCCTCACTCCTGATGGTGGTCTTGATGTAATACCTGGATGATACTTATTGGTGGTGTTTGTCAAGAGTATTTTTGGTCAGATACACTTGGATTGAATGGCTTCTGAGGTTCCCTCCAGCTCTGAGATTTGTGTGGAGCATGAATACCATGAGCCTCACTTGGAGATAGTTGATTTTGTTAACTTTATTGTGCTATAATAACAATAGAAATTTATATAATACTTAATATTTGCGAAACACTTTATAGACATTATCTCCTTTAAGCTTCACGACCAGCCTTTGAGGGACATATTATCAATATAATTGTCCCCATGATGTAGATGAGGAAACTGAGACTCAAAGATGTATGTGACTTGTCCATAACACTACAGCTAATGTCAGAGGTAAAATTTGAACTCAAATTCATTCAATAGCCCTCTGTTCATTACACTATAATTTTTTTTAGAAAAAGTTTATTTGTTTTTTGTATATAATATTTTATTTCTCCCAATTACATGCTAAAACAATTTTTAACATTTGTTTTGTTTTCAAGTTTTAAATTCCAAATTCTATTCTTCTCTCGCCTTCCCCCTCCTCGTGATGGTAAGCAGTCAGATATAGGTTATACACATACAGTCTTGTAAAAACTGTGATATCTTAAATGTAATTGAGAAATAAAAATATTTTTGAATATTTTTATCCTCATAGTATGCCAAAGCAGATACTTAAGACATCTGTCAATAAATAAAATGCATTCCCTTGGTGTTAGGTGACACTAAGGTTTGAAAACAGCAGGAGCCTCAAGTGGAGGCTGTGTGGGTACTTGTCAAGTGTGTTGTAGACATTTATCTTTTTCCTGTATGGGTCAGACTAGATAATCTCTGAGTTCCCTTCAAACTCTGAAATTTTGGAATTCTGGAAAGAAGGATTCAGATTTGGAGTCCTCACTTTGTTTACTGTAATTTGCATAGCCAATTCAGGATAACTTGGGTCACAGACCTAGAGCTAGATGAGACATCAGAAGTTACTAAATCCAACTCCCTCATTTTATAGATGAGGAAACCAAGGCCCAAAGAGAAGTGACTTGTCCAAGGTCATACTAGTAGTAAGTACATAGAGCCAGGATTTGAACTGTGTTCATATGATGATAGACTTAGTTGTACAAAGGACCAACCTGACCAACCTTAGAGGTCATCAAATTTAGCTTTTTTAATTTACTGAGAGAACACTGAGGCTTGAATATCAAGCAAGGCATAAAACAAGGAAATGAATATTTGACAAAAGTGTTTGATGCTCATTAGAGAGGAGATCCATCACAGAACCCAAGCTGAAAAGGTGATGACAGACGGTGAAGTTCTTCCAAAGCTGCTGTTTATGAATGACATTGTATGGATTGATTACAACATCCATGGAACTGAGTAGTTACCATCCTGAAGAGTCTGACCTAGCCATCCATACACAAAAAACAAGTGGATGAAGAATATCTGTTGTCCAGATTCTGAGATACAGTTGGATGGACAACCTATAGAGTTTGTCCATCCATATGTTGATCTGGGGCTGCAAGTCCAAATGGACAATTAATTGGGTCCAGAGTTAAAAAAAATGAGGCGAGTAGGCTAGGTCACGTTCAGGAAATTGCAAAGCTCTTTTAATGGCTCCCCCCCCAAAACTATTTCAAAATAGAATATTTTACTGGTGCTGCTGTATGTTTATAAGTAATGGAAAACTTACATGTGTATAGTCTCTGAAGAATTAACAAGGAGTGTTCCCAGAGGTCAGTAGAGTGGAATAAGGTAGGTGAATGAAGACTGCAACAAATGACAGAAGAATCACAAAGAATCAGCTGAATAATGTCTATCACCAAAAAGAAAAGAGTATGAACTTTTCACTTGGCAAAAGCAAGGAGTGGACAGCCTCCAGGTCTTATCTGCCTGCTACCAAAAGAAGGCAAGGAAGACCTCCAGCATGTTGGGGGGACCCTGTGTAGAGAACGTGAGAGTCACCCAAGATGGGCAGGCATGGATGGGTTGCCATCTGCATCGCTGGAGGGAATGTCAAATGAGGAAGACCACAAATTCATTGGGATACTTGGGTAGAGATCACCTAGAGTGATAAGATAAGAAAACTCAGATAAGAAAACTCAGACCTAGGAAGATTAAAAGGAGAGCTCATGCAAGCAAATAGTGGCAGAGCCAAGATTTGAACTCGGATCCGATGCCTAAACCATTACTCTGTTTACTATCTGACCCATACCTCCTATGCTCCCTGGTGGAGTTATAACTAGTGTATAGAGCTTCACAAATATTTGATTCTCACAACAATCTTGGCAGGGAGGGGCTATACCCATTTTCACAGATGAAGAAGCTGAGCAACTGTTCCAGAGCTCTTAATTTCCCAAAACAAGGGCCATTAACTCCACCCCACCCTGCCCACCCTTTGCAACCCTATAGCAAGAAGCTGTGATTTCATTGGTGTGTAAACTCTTTTTAAATTTTTACTCTTTAAAGGTTACCTGAGGTTCTGAGAGTTTCAATGACTCCTCTAATTCTCAGATTTTTCACCTTAACCTCTGGAGTCAGAAAGACCCCAGTTCAAATCCAGCTTCAAAAACTTACTAGCTGTGTGATCCTGAGCCAGTCACTTAATTTATGCCTATCTCATTTTCCTCATCTGTAAGATGGAAATAATTATAGCACTTACCTCACAGGGTTGTTGAAAGGATAAAATGAGATAATATTTGTAAAGTGCTTTGCAAATTTAAAGCTATTGTATAAATGCTGGCTATAAGCATTACCATTAAGTTGTTTGTATGCTGCTGTGGGAAAAAAAGGTATTGTCTGTGCCCTTTAAATATCAGCACCTTGGGGTCAAAGCCCAGGTTGCCCTGCTTTAGTTATTCTTTTGATACCTCCTTATATGTTTATGGCCATGCTCAGCATATGAAGGCTGCCGAACGTATGTAATCAAAAGATAAAAAAGGAAGAGGAGAGAGGGGAAGATATTGCGGAGTCTTGCTTCTTTGTGTTGTGAACACAGGGGTGGCATTTGATGATGTGATGCTGTGGAGGGGGTAGAAGTTAGAATGAAGGCAAAGTGGGAGGAGGAAAAAAGGAATACTTCAAGGGTAGGTGGAGAAGAAAATCAAGGATGCTGAAGTGGGCTAAGAGAGAAGGAAAGAGAGCATCAACAAGAAAGGCGGGCACTACAAACAATTGACTCATCTTTAAGGATGTATTAACCCAGACTTTCTCCCATTCTGGAGAAAAGGAAAATGAGGAGAAAGTCGAGGGAAGACTTTGAAGAGAGAAGTATCCAATGGGAGCTTTTAGAAAGGTCTGGTCTCAGAGGAGGACAGTGATTCCTGATAAAAGGATGAGAAAACATGAAACACAGGGGTAGGGAAGCAATTAACAAGCCAAATGAGGTCTTAGGGAATGAAGCAGGCAAGGCAGAAAAGCAGTTTTCCAAATTGAATTGTGCTATGGGAATTGAGAGGTTCACAAAAGAAAGAAAGAAAAGAAGGAAGGAAGGAAGAAAGGAAGGAAGGAAAGAAAGAAGGAAGAAAAGAAAGGAAGGAAGGAAGGAAAGAGAAGGAAGGAGGAAAGGAAGAGGGAGAGAGAAAGAAAGGGGGGGGAGAGAAACCTGGTAAGAGAATTGGCAGATTATGTGAAAGCCAAAGTACTTTGGACCATCTCTATTGTTTTTAATATTAAAATTTTTATTTAATTCAGCAAATATTTATTGAATATCGACTATGTACATTAAACATGAATTTAATGAAAAAAATTATACAGAGAGGAAATAAGACACAGTCCTTTTTCTCAAGGAGCACAGTAAGAGATTTTTTATATATACATATATATGATTATATTACACATGTAATGTGTGTGTAGTAGTAGTAGTAGTAGTAGTAGTAGTAGTAGTAGTAGTAGTAGTAGTAGTAGTGGAATACACAAAGGAGCTATCATTTTGTCCATGAGGGACTCCCAGTGTGGAATAGAGATCACAAGCCATTCATGAGCCAGATGAAATCCCAGGGATTTCGAGCTGAACAAGGAAAGGAAGAAAATCATGCCATGGAGAATGAAGTATTGTAAAAAGTCATAGGGAATTACTTGATGTTTATGTAGGTTAAGTGACTTACCCAGAGGCACACAGCTAGTATCAAAGGCAGCATTTGAATACACCTCACCTCCATGTCTTAGTTCCCCTGGCTTCCTTCATGACTCAGCTCAAATTCCACTTTCAACAGGAGGTCTTTTCTGGTGCCTTCTCCTCTCAGATTAACTTCTATCTGTTTTGTAAATACCTTATATGTTATTTATATGTTGTCACTCCCATTAGAAAGTAAGCTGCCTGAGGGTGGGGCAGTGTTCTTTTTATCCACAGTGAACAGCACAAAGTAATAAATGCTTGTTGACTGACTGATTGGTAGCATAGGAGGGGTAATCAGGGAGCCCTTCGATGTAGAGTGCCTACATGGAGGTGGGCATGCGCCCTAGACATGAATCCCTGAACCTTCCCTCCTCCCCACTCAGCTCATGTTGTTAGGAAGTTTTCCTTTACATTAAGCCTACATCTGCCTGTCTGCAGCTTGGACTCATTCCTTCATTCTGTTCTTTTTAATATTAAAAGAAAGCTTTATTGTTCAGTTCAGTTGTGTCCAACTCTTTGTGACTCCATAAACACCAGAGCCTTCTATCTTTCATGACCTCCCAAAGTCTGTCTAAACTTATGCTTGTTGCTTCCATAACACTATCCATCTATCTCATTCTCTGCCATCCCCTGCTTTTGCCTTTCATCTTCCCCAACATCTGGGTCTTTTCCAATGAATCCCATCTTCTCATTATGGGGCGAAAGTATTTAAGCTTCCACTTCAGTATTTGACCTTCCAGTGAAGAGTCAATTAATTTCTTTAAGTATTGAACAAGTCTAATGGCTTTTTCGGTGACAACCCTTCAGACAACTGAGGATATAACCATGTTCCACCCTCAGAGAAAGCCCATCACACTAAGCTGTGGATCCTGAAGAGGATGAACATTTAACCTTGCTCTCTCTGATCTTAAGAATGAGGCGTAATGTGTTTGGAGTAACCTAGTTCAAATCCTGACCCAGACACTTACTAGCTCTGTGGTTCTGAGCAACTCATTTTGATTCTTTGAGCCTCAGTTTCCCTATCTTGAAAATGGGGATCATAGTTTTTGTTAATTGTATCCCCAGAATTTAGGACAGTGCCTGGGACATTGTAGGTGTTTAATAAATGTTTATGGGGTTGAAGATGGCTGCATGAAGGCAGCATCTTACTGGAGCTCTCTCACAAGGTCTGTCAGATTCCTATAAAAAAGTGAATTTGAGCAGATTTGAGAGAGTCAGAAACCACAAGCAGTCTGTGAGGGGCAAATTTCCGAGCCAGGAGAGTCTGAAAGGCTGAAGGCATGAATCTGTAGGCTTGGAGAGCGCTCAGTGTGGGGCGTGCGGAGCTGCTCCAGACCAAAGTGGAAGCGGATGGCCAGGAACTCCACGTGGGAGACAGGCTGGGAGAAAGCTGGGTGCCCAAAACTGGCGGAGATCCCCAGGCCACCCAACACAGGACGGCAGTCTGTGGAAGCGAGGAGAGACAGCACAACGCCACTGGCAGGGAAAACACCTACTCCTGAGGCTTGCAGCCCGAAGGAATGAAATGCTGCTTCCCGGAGACATAATGACCAGGTAAACGGCTCTAATCCCTCCCCCCTCACCCAGAGAATTCCTCGGGGGAAAAAAAAAGAATGCTGAACAGAGGAGAAAGAAGTAGGGCTTCAGTGGTCAAATAGTAGAAGTTCATTAGTCCCAGAGGGGCAGAGTCGGCAGGGGTCAACACCAGGAGCCCAGACGTAATCTTGCTCTCCTAGGGGAAGTGCCAGAGATCAGCTCAAACAACAAACAGCTGAGACCATTGCTGAACAGGAACAGTGCTGGAGAGCACCCATAGGGAGTGAGTGAGAAGTCAGGGAGCCAGACCCCTCCCCCACACCTCAGGAAACTGAAGGCTATAATTCTAGACTCACAACTCCCAGAACAAGAAAGCTGGGACAGAGAGCCCTGAGCTCCAAAGGCAGAAATTTGTTGTAAAGCCAGGAAAAGGCAAACCAACAAACATGAAGAAGAAAACAAAAAAATCGAGGACAATAGATTCTTTTTATGGAGACAGGCAGGATCAAAATACCAATATGGAAGAGGACAGCAATGACACTATAGACATGTATGATACCTCAAAAGGTAATGTGAACTGGTCTCCAGCCCAAAAAGCATTGCTGGAAGAGCTAAAGGAGGATTTTAAAAACCAAATTAAGGAGCTAAAAGAAGATGAAATCAAGTCCCTAAAGAATAAGATTGGTGAAATGGCTACGGAGATACAGAATCTAAAGAGAGGAAATGACACCCTGAGAGGTAAAATCAACCAATTGGAAAAGGAGACTCAAAAGCAAAATGAAAACGCTAACTCATTAAAAATTAGAGTTGAATTAAAAAACAAAAATAAATAAATAAATAAATAAATAAAAATTAGAGTTGAGCAAGTGGAAGCTAATGAATCTATGAGGCACCAAGAAGTAGTAAAGCAAAACGTTAAGAATGAAAAAATAGAAAAAAATGTGAAATATCTGATTCGGAAAACAACTGACCTGGAAAATAGATCCAGGAGAGACAATTTAAGAGTTATGGGTCTACTGGAAATCCACGATGAAAAAAGGAGCCTTGACAGTATCTTCGAAGAAATTATCAAAGACAACTGCCCAGAGGTCCTAGAACCAGAGGGAAAAATATTCATTGAAAGAATTCACTGATCACCCCCTGAAAGAGATCCCAAACTGAAAACACCAAGAAATATTATAGCCAAATTTCAGAACTATAAACTCAAGGAGGAAATACTGCAAGCAGGCAAAAAGAAGAAATTCACATATCATGGAACTACAGTCAGGATCACGCAGGATCTCTCAGATTCCACATTAAAAGACAGGAGAAATTGGAATATGATATTCCAAAGGGCAAAGGAGCTGGGACTACAACCAAGGATCAACTACCCAGCAAAACTAAGCATAATTTTTCAGGCAAGGAGATGGACATTCAATGAAATAAGGGAATTCCAGGCCTTCCTGATGAAAAGGCCAGAACTCAATGGAAAATTTGATCTCCAAATACAAAACTCAAGAGAGACATAAAAAGGTAACCGGGGGAAAACCCCCACAAACCTTATTAACCAATAAGGGCAGGTTGTTTGCATCTTTATGTGGGATTATATCATATTATGTATGTTTTATATATATACATATATATATGTCAGTCTTGAGAATGGTACATATGACAATTGAAAGGGATATACATAGATTGTGAATGCCTGTGTAAATTAACTGATGTAAAGATAAAAAATATAAGTAAGAGATATAAAGGGAGGGCTATGAGAGAAGAGGTAAGGAGGTAGTAGAAAAGGGTAAATTACACCAAATGAAGTGGCACAAAAATATATTATAGTAGAGGGAAAGAAGGAAGGGAGAAGAGCAGTATTTGAGCTTTACTGTCATCTGATCTGGTTCAAGAAGGGAATAACATATCCCGATAAGTTTAGAAATCTGACTTGTCCTACGGGAAGTAGGAGGGGAAGGGGGGAAAAAGGGAGGGGAGTGGTCAGAAGGGAGGGGAGAAGTAGCAAGTGGGAAATGGTAAGATAAGGGAGGGGAATAAAGAGGGAGGGTAAACTGAGGAAGGTGGTGGTCAAAAGCAAAACTTTGTTGAGGAGGAGAAGGGGAAAGGGAGAAATAAAAGCATAAACAGGGGGAAATAGGATGGAGAAAAAGACACAGATAGAAATCATAACTCTGAACGTGAAGGGGATGAACACTCTCATAAAATAGAAGCAGATAGCAGAATGGATTAAAAACCATAATCCTACAATATGCTGTTTACAAGAAACACATTTGAAACAGGGGGATACACACAGGGTAAAGGTAAAAGGCTGGAGTAAAATATATTGTGCCTCAGCTAAAGTAAAACAAGCAGGTGTAGCAATCCTAATCTCAGACAAAGCAAAAGTAAAGATAGATTTAATTAAAAGAGATAAGGAAGGGCATTATATCCTGCTAAAAGGCACCATAAACAATGAAGCAATATCATTGCTTAACATATATGCACCAAGTGGTAAGGCATACAAATTCTTAGAGGATAGGTTAAGGGAGTTACAGGAAGAAAGAGACAGCAAAACTATAATATTGGGAGACCTCAGCCCCCCCCCCCTCCCCTTTCTGAACTTGATAAATCTAACCTCAAAATAAATAAGAAAAAAGTTAAGGAGGTAAACAGAATTTTAGAAAAGGCAGGTATGATAGACCTCTGGAGAAAACTGAATGGGGATAAAAAGGAATATACTTTCTTCTCAAAAGTACATGGCACATACTCAAAAACTGACCATGTACTAGGGCATAAAAACCCCACAATCCAGTGCAGAAAGGCAGAAGTAGTCACAGCACACTTTTCAGATCATGATGCAATAAGAATTATTTGTAACAAAGAACCATGGAAAAATAAGCTAAAAATTAATTGGAAACTAAATAATCTAATTCTAAAGAATGAGTGGGCCAAAGAACAAATCAGAGAAACAATTAATAACTTCATTCAAGAGAATTACAATAATGAAACAACATACCAAAACTTATGGGATGCAGCAAAAGCAGTTCTTAGGGGAAGTTTTATATCCCTAAATGCTTACATGAATAAAATAGGGAAAAAGGAGATCAATGATCTGGGCATACAGCTGAAAAAGCTAGAAAAAGAGCAAATTGAAAACCCCCAATTAAATACCAAATTAGAAATACTGAAAATCAAAGGAGAGATTAATAAAATTGAAACCAAGAAAACTATTGAATTAATAAATAAAGCAAAGAGCTGGTTTTATGAAAAAACCAATAAAATTGATAAACCTTTGGCCAATTTGATTAAAAAAAGAAAGAAAAAAATCAAATTACCAGTATCAAAAATGAAAAGGGTGAGTTCACCTCTAATAAAGAGGAAATCAAAACAATAATTAGGAATTATTTTGCCCAATTGTATGCCCATAAATTTGACAACCTTAGAGATATGGATGAATATCTACAAAAAACATAAACTGCCCAGGTTAACAGAAAAGGAAGTAAAATTTCTAAATAAGGGGCAGCTAGGTGGCGCAGTCAGTAGAGCACCGGCCCTGGAGTCAGGAGGACCTGAGTTCAAATCCGGCCTCAGACACTTGACACATGTACTAGCTGTGTGACCTTGGGCAAGTCACTTAACCCCAACTGCCCTGCCAAAAAGCCAAAAAAAAAAAATAAAATAAAAAATTTCTAAATAACCCCATCTCAGAAAAAGAAATTGAGCATGCCATCAATGAACTCCCTAGGAAAAAATCTCCAGGGCCAGATGGTTTTACATGTGAATTCTATCAAACATTTAAAGAACAACTAATTCCAATACTTTGTAGACTATTTGGGAAAATAGGTGAAGAAGGAGTCCTACCAAATTCTTTTTATGACACAAATATGGTACTAATACCCAAATCAGGTAGAGTCAAAACAGAGAAAGAAAACTATAGACCAATTTCTCTAATGCATATTAATGCAAAAATTTTAAATAAAATATTAGCAAAAAGATTGCGTCAACTCATCATGAGAATAATACACTATGACCAGGTAGGATTTATTCCAGGAATGCAAGGCTGGTTCAATATTAGGAAAACTATTAGCATAATTGACCATATCAACAACAAAACTAGCAGAAACCATATGATCATCTCAATAGATGCAGAAAAAGCCTTTGACAAAGTACAACACCCATTCCTATTAAAAACACTAGAAAGCATAGGAATAAATGGAACCTTCCTTAAAATTATAAATAGCATCTACCTAAAACCATTAACAAGCATTATTTGTAATGGGGATAAGTTAGATGCATTCCCAATAAGATCAGGGGTGAAACAAGGATGTCCATTATCACCCCTATTATTCAATTTGGTACTAGAAATATTAACTGTAGCAATAAGAGAAGAAAAAGAAATTGAAGGAATTAGAAAAGGAAAAGAAGAAACTAAATTATCACTTTTTGCAGATGATATGATGATTTATTTAGAGAATCCTAGTGAATCAAGTAAAAAACTACTTGAAATAATAAACAACTTTAGCAAAGTTGCAGGATATAAAATAAATCCACATAAATCCTCAGCATTCCTATACATTACTGACAATGCCCAACAGCAAGAGATAGAAAGAGAAATTCCATTCAAAGTTACTGAAGGCACTATAAAATATTTGGGAGTCTATTTGCCAAGACAAACCCAGGGCCTATATGAACATAACTATGACACACTTTTGATGCGAATAAAGTCAGATCTAAATAAATTGAAAAATATCAGTTGTTCATGGTTAGGCTGAGCTAATATAATAAAAATGACAATTTTACCTAAATTAATCTATCTATTCAGTGCCATACCAATCGAACTACCAAAAAATTATTTTACTGAGCTGGACAAAATAATAACAAAATTCATCTGGAAAAACAAGAGGTCTAGAATATCTAGGGTATTAATGAAAAGAAATGCTAGAGAAGGTCGCCTAGCCATACCAGATATTAAACTGTACTACAGAGCAGCAGTCATCAACACTACCTGGTACTGGCTAAGAAACAGGGGTATGGATCAGTGGAATAGGATAGGTACACAAGATGGAGAAGTCAACGACTATAGCAATCTACTCTTTGATAAACCCAAAGAATCCAGCTTCTGGGCTAAGAATTCACTATTTCACAAAAACTGCTGGGAAAATTGGAAAATGGTAGGGCAGAAACTGGGCATAGACCAATATCTTACACCATATACCAGAATAAAGTCAAAATGGGTTCATGATTTAGGAGTAAAAGCTGATACGATAAGTAATTTGGGAGAGCAAGGAATAGTTTACTTATCAGATTTATGGAAAAGAAAAGAATTCATGACCCAACAAGAGATAGAGAGCATTACAAAATGCAAAATGGATAATTTTGACTATGTTAAATTGAAATGTTTCTGTACAAAAAAAGCCAATGCAACGAAAATTAGGAGGGAAGCAGAAAATTGGGAGAAAATCTTTGCAACTAGTATCTCTGATAAAGGCCTCATTTCTAAAATATACAGGGAACTGAGCCAAATATACAGGAATACAAGCCATTCCCGAACTGAGAAATGGTCAAAGGATATGAACAGGCAGTTTTCAGAGGAAGAAATTAAAGCTATCTATAGGTATATGAAAAAATGCTCTGGATCACTACTGATTAGAGAAATGCAAATCAAAACAACTCTTAGATACCACATCTCTCCTGTCAGATTGGCTAAAATAACAAAGCAGGAGGATGATAAATGCTGGAGAGGATGTGGGAAAATTGGAATGTTGTTACATTGCTGGTGGAGTTGTGAGATGATCCAGCCATTTTCGAGAGTAATTTGGAACTACACCCAAAGAGCCATAGAAATGTTCATACCCTTTGACCCAGCAATACCACTTCTAGGGTTGTATCCCAAAGAAATCACACAAGAGGGAAAGGGACCCATATGTACAAAGATATTTATAGCGGCTCTTTTTGTGGTAGCCAAGAATTGGAAATCAAAGGGATGCCCGTCAATTGGGGAATGGCTGAACAAGCTGTGGCATACAAAGGTAATGGAATACTATTGTGCCATAAGAAAAGGGGATGATACGGACTTCGTAACAACCTGGAAAAACCTACACGACATAACGCTGAGTGAGTGGAGCAGAGTCAGGAGAACATTGTACACAACCATAGATATATGGATTCCATGAGGACCAACCCTGACAGACTTCGCTCTTCTCAGCAACACAAGGTGCAAGGACAACTCCAAGGGACTCACGATGGAGAATGCTATCTACATCCAGAGAAAGAACTGTGAAGTTTGAATGCAGACTGAGGCACACTACATGCTCGCCTTTTTTCTTCTCTTTTGTTTTTTTGGGGGGGATTTTTTTTTGGTTCTGTTTCTTCTTTCTCATGATTCATTCCATTGGTCATATTTCTTCTCCACAACTTGACTAGTATATACATTAGTTCAATGCGAAGTTATACATGGTAGTTATATGAGATTCCATGCCATCTTGGAGAGGGAGGGGAGAGGGAGGGGAGAAAATCTGGAACTCAAAATTATGTAGAACCGTGTGTTGTAAACTAAAAATAAAAAAAAATAAAAAAAAAGAAAATGGGGATCATAACAGCATTTAACTATCAGGGATCTTGTGAGGCTCCAATGAAGTCACAGGGTTATAGCTCTAGAGCCCCAAGGGACCTGAGTAACCATCATGTCCAACATCTTCCTTTCATAAATGAGGAAAATGAAGTCTACATAGAGGCAATAACTTGCTGAAGGTCACGTAAGTAGCAACTGAGATAGGATTTGTATCCAGGTCCTGAGACTCTCATCTTGGAGGGGATTTCCAGTGTATCTTACTATCTCTCGCATCATAGCAATGACTTTACTGATGTTTAAACCCTATAGACATGTCAGCGTCAGCTGTTATCATTAGGGAGGTGGTTAGATAGCATTAACAGGAGTAACAAAGAACTCTGAAGCTGGAGTCACTGCAGCTGAATTTGAACCCAACTTCGGCACTTCCTGATTCTGTGACTTAGCCTCTCTGGGCTTCAGTGCCCTAACTTGTAAAATTCAGGAGCCGATATAGTTGGCCACTCAAGCCTCTCTCTCTCCCATCTCTAGGAATCTCTGGCATTTACTTCATACTAGCTTTTCAATCAATCATTCAATGAGAATTTATTAAATGCTTATTCTCTGCTGAGTAAAGTATGGCTTATTTACATAATGATGTTTTAGAGGAAAAGAAATAATTTTCTTCAGCAACTTTGTCCCTGTTCCCTGTCCCAGTTGGGCTATTACCCATATGAAACTTCCCACTTTTTTTTTCCAAAGTGCTTTATCAAGCATATTAGGTTTGCCTCTGGGTCTGTCTTTGAAAGCTAGGGATCATGGATTTCAAACGAGACACTTTGTTACGATTCCAGGGCAGCGAGAAAACACAATGGCCGAGACAAAAATCTCCCGTGGTATTTTTGGCTCTCTGCCTCCTTTTTCTTTGACAATGACAGGGGGAAAAAATCAAGGTGAGACTGGAGTCCCTTTCGGAGTCCCCTTCCTGTATGCCTGTCTCCAGCCAGGAAAGCGAGACTGACAGGTTGATAAAACCTGATGCCAGGCTCTCTTGCCCACTCAAAGACCCTCCCGCAGGTATCGGTTGCTGTGACTGGGCTTTGAGGTCAACCAGACACCTCCCGGGGGGCTTCCCTGGCCTGCCAGGGAGATCTCCGGGAAAGGCCTCTCTGGCGAGCAGCTGTTATCTGAGCTAGCATCAAAGTCCCCCTCTGTACTGCAGGAAAAAAAAAAAAAAACATCTTCCGAGCTGGGCTTCTTTCTCCCAGATTCAGATGGATGCTAGAGGAGTCCCAGGGGACACCAGTTGCTTTCCCCAGGAACAAGCTGTCACAAATTCTCTTTGGGCAAAGGTCACCTCCTGGGAGAGGTCTTTCTGGCTGCAATTTCTCTCTCTCTCTCTCTCTCTCTCTCTCTCAACTAATTGCATCAGAGGTAATTAGTAAAATAATAATAATAAAAAATTACTCTTCTGTTTTTGTGTCCCTAGAGCCTAGCATGGTGCCTGGTACAGAGTAGGTGTTATATGCCTTGGTGCTTGTGCAAAGGCTGCCCCACCTCCCATTCCTGGAAAACTCTCCCTCCTGCCCTTGGCCTAGTAGAAAGCCCAGCTCAGGCGACACTTTCCTTTCCCACTACCTCTTAGCATACTATCATCCCTCTCGAAACTTTGGTTACTTTGTATATATCATGTATTTACTTATCTGTGCAAGTGTTGTATCTTAGGGAATGTTTCATTTTTGGTGCTTAGAGTGAATGTCGCCAAATTACAAAAAAAACAGGTTGGCCCTAAAGAGGAGATAGGAGAAGATACTTCTCTTCTTTGCTTTGCAGAGTGAAGGTCCTTAAGAGTGGAAAATGGCATAAAATGTCAGTTTTGTTGATTTTTTCTTTAAAAATATTTTGTTTTAAGAGATGGTTCGCTGCAAGGCAGAGGGATGGATGCTGGAGGAAATTTAGAGGATATAATGACACAAGATATTAATAAAATGTTATTTTAAAAAGGAAGAAAGATCTTATGTTCAGTTTTACATATACATACATGTACATATATACACACATATATGCATACACACATACATATATACTTAAACACATATATGTTTATGTATATGTATATGTCTGTATCTGGGGATTCTACCAGCAAGCTGTGACTTGTGTCACTTGGGTAGTATTTACAAAATTCTATGGGAGGTAGGCTACTCAGCTTAATGGGTGAGGAAACTGACATGTAGCACATTACTTGCCCAGTATCCATCGAAGTTAGCAAATTAGTGCGTGAAATTTTGTCTTCATTTCAATTCTTCCGCCTTACATTTTGTTCTAATGCCTAAGGTCCTGGTCAGTTGCTCACTTCTCAGAACAGCTCTGGTTAGAACTTTCCATCAGCCAATCAGCACAATACATTAGTACTATGGTAATTTAATTGGCAGAGATCCAGAAATAAGCAAAGTTCCAGGCAGAGGGGGTCAGCTGGGAAGCCTGTAGACAGCCCAACCTGTGTTAACTATTCAGAAATATAGAACCGACTGACCAAATTGGAGGTAAAATGTCCCAGTGATGTATTACATTACCAGGCCACTGGTAACGTAATCGTTGCCCTCCAAGGGGAGAGGGGTCTGGAAAGTACATTTCCTTCTTATACATGGACTTGTGAATGATCCCATTCATTTCAGTAAGAATCTTTTCAATGACATTGTGGACGTGTGTGTGCACACACAAACATGAGTGTGTGTATGAGGATGTTTTTACTTGTGCACACATTTCAGATTGCCCAGTTTAAATGAATGTTTTTGGTCTTACTACCAGTGGGAAGGTGGGCGGGTCAGATATTTTCGTCACGGCTCCCACTATTATACAGCCATCTGTGATATTGAATGGATTATTTTGTTTTTCAAGTTTCTTTGAATAGAAATTTCAGTCTTGTATCTTCTTTCCTACCCCACCGGGGGCACTGCCAACAGATGCAAGCTACATATTGGCTTGAGTTCCTTGCATTTCCCTGAAATTTTTTAAGTGCTTTTTTTCCTTCTCTACTTTTCTTCTCAAAAAACTATTTCAATTCTAAAGGATCTCAGCTTCTTGAACACAACTTCCTATAATTAACACCCTTGCTAATTCCTCCTTTTTAAGATTTTTTTTATCATCTTCTCATGTCCATCATCAAGTAAGAGGGGCACTTTATTCTTTCATTCTTGTCTTTGTATTGGCCACATGCTCCATTGTTGCCCAGAAGGTTTTCCTGGTCTTTTGGAAATCAGATCAGAGCATTGTGAAATATAGCAGGAAGGGACTTTAGAGTTCATCTAGTTCATTTTACAAACGAGGAAACTGAGGGAGAAAAAATGATTTTCTCAAGGTCAAAGAAGTAGTTGGTGATATGGAATGGCATGATTCTAGGCAAAGGTCAAGGTATGAATCTAGGTCTTCTCACTCCACATCCAACTCCCTTTTCACTGTACCATGCTGCCTCTCAGTAGTGGGGGTGTCTGTGAAAGTGGTGGTGGTCCCAGTTCTAAGCATAGGTTCACCTCATGAAATCTACTCCAGTCCATTATCATCCAATCCATTCCAATTCAGTCCAGTCCAGTCTATTCCAATCCAATGCAATTTATTTCAGGAGATTTCAATTCAATGTAATTCAATTCATCTATTCAATAAAGCACCTATTAGGTTCCAGGCTTTGTGCTAGACACCCTGGATACAAAAACAAGAAAGGTCCTTGCCCTCAAGGAATTTCCATTCTACTAAAGAGGAATCTCCAGAATGTTTCCAGAAGCCAAAACTAAGAGGAATGTCTAATAGTCCCAAAGAAGCTAATTTGGCCTGCTTCCAGAGGATGCCATTGAATATTTGACAACTAGCTCTCCAAAGGTTAAAAACAATGCATGACAAACTTTTGAGTTTAATCTTCATTATTAACATTTTATCCATCACTTGCATAAGTGCAGACAATCCACAAAACAATATGTCAAGTTGTGATGTGTGGAGTTGTCTGATTTCCAAAGTGTAAATGCTCACATTGAGAATGTCACAATTAGGGTAAGAGCTGGCTCCAGCACATGCCTGTCTGGCTGTTTGAAAAAACAAAACAAAACAAAAACTTCCTAACAATGAGAGCTGCCCCAAAGAGGAAGGGGGTGCCTCTGGAGGTGATGGGCTCCCCCAACTGGAGCTTTTCAAGCAGAGGCCAGAGGATTGCTCATTGGGGATATTACAGAAGGAATTCCTATTCAAGTATGGGTTAGATTCAGTGCTGCTGAGATCTCTACCAATTGTCAAGGTTGTCGATCACAGAAAAGTAAAAATTAAGATTTACCATAAGGATAAGAGAATTGAATGCATGTTGTATCTCTAGGTAAGAAGGAAAACTGTGATGAGGCAGTGGAAACAGCTGTTAGTTTTGCAAAGTTGTTTACATATTTTCTCATTGTAGAAAGAGAGGTGCTCTGGCCCTGTGCCAGCTCAGATCACATCGCAGGTAATGGATTCAAGGCTGAGTACCCATTTTAGGCATAACACTGACAAGTTGGAGAGCAATCAGGGGAGGGAAGGCCCAGAAAGTGAGGAGACTGAAGACAATGACATGGGAGGATACAGTGAAGGAGCTGAAGATGTTTCACCAGGATAAGAGAAAGACAGGATGAGGGTTGGGAGGAAGACTCAGGATAGCTGTCTTCACATTTTTGAGGGTCTATCATGTAAAAGAAGAATTAACCTTTTTCTGCTTGGTCTTAAAGGGCAAAACTAGAAGCAAATGGTGGAAAGAGACAAATTTATGGTCAAATTACTAGAACTATTGAAAAGTGGAATCACTGCCTTAGGATGCAATAGGTTCCTCCTTGCTACCACATCCAGTCAGAGGCTGAGTGAATACTTACCGTGGATATGACAGAGTTGATTCTTAGTCATGTAGTGATTCGATGGGTGGCCTCTGATGGCCTTTGATGGCCAGGGGTTCTGGTGAAATGTCAAAAGCACTGGTTCTCCCTGAGGTTTCCCTTACTCTCTAACACATCTGTCAGACTTGTCCTTCAGACTTCATGGGCCCAGGGCCTTTCATTGCAGGTAGGGGTGGTGAGTATGACAGAGGATGCCATCACTCTAGCATATCTGGGATGTGGCCCATTAGAGGATAAAGAAAAAACTTAGAATTGGTGGATGTTGGCCACATGGTATGTACATCACCTCTTGAATTACAGTAAACAAATGAAAAAATATTTCTATATTATACTCTTCTAAGGTGATCTTTAAATTATAAATTATTCTATTGACCTGGAATGATCTCCCTCCTCCCTTCTGACTCTTAGAATCTCTGACTTCCTTCAAGGTTCAGCTCACGTCCTTCCCAATCCCAATCCTTCCCAAGTACATTTGCTAGTGCTCCCACTCCCCTTCTGACATTAGGGTCATTGATTTAGAGCTGGAAAGAATCTTAGAGGCCATCTAGTCCTCACTTTACAGAGAAGGAAATTTAGCCAAAGGCCACATAATTAACAGGTAGCTGAGGACTTTCCATTAGAAAGCCATCAGAAAGCAGTTTTCTCACTAGTATCTGTTCATTGAGAAAATACAGGAAGACAAACTCAACTATGAATTCATTACTGTTTTAAAATAAACTTGTATTTTATCCATTCTGATTCTATCTCCATGCATTAAAAAAGGAACACATATATGTGTGTGATGTGATTTATTCAGTCTAAAGAAGGGATTTATTTTTTATAGTCATGAATTTAGATCCGAAAGGAACCTTAGAAGGCATAGAAGCCAACTCTCTCATGAGGAAGTGAGGAAATTTTGTGTTTGCCTTATCCATATTTCACACTTCCTCAACCTCTTGTATGTCATTTCCCCCAATAGAATGTAAGCCCCTTGAAAGGAGGGACCATTTCATTTTTGTCTCTGTTTCTCCAGGACGTATCATAGTGCCTGACACATAATAGGTATTGAATAAATGCTTTTTGAATGAATAGCCAAAAAAATCTGAGAAAACACAAAGCAGAAGACAATAATTATAAGGGAAGTGTCAAAGAATTAGAAAAAAGGAAGCTAGATTCTCATGATATGAATAATAACATTGAGGACCTGTTAGACAATAGTCCCGAATGAGCACATAAAAATCCAATTGATCCCAGTGAGGTTGGGCTCCAGGGGTTCTGGGGGTATTCTTCAAAGTTCTCTCAAAGTCTCTTGATCAATGTTCAGGAAAAGAGCTCATTTGTTGTTGTTCAGTCATATCTGATTCTTTGTTACTATGTTGGGGGTTTTCTTGGCAAAGATACTGGAGTAGTTGTCCATTTTTCTTCAACTCATTTTACAGATGAGGAAATTGAGGCAAATAGGGTTGAATGACTTGCCTGGGGTCACATAGCTACTAATTTGAACTCAGGTATTCTTGGCCCTGGGTCCAGCACTCCATACCACCTAGTTGCCCCCTTAAAGAGCTCCTCATAGCCAGTGGTCAAAGTGAAGATTGCTGTGGAAGAGGAAAAACATTATTAGTGTCCTTCCTTTTATAGGAATGGGCACAGTAGCTGACAGTTATGCAGAGTCTTAAAGCTTAGGAAGAAATAGTAATGTCTGGGAAGCCCTGAGTTTGAATCTCAGCCCTATCAGTTACCTGGAGGTCACTCAGCCTCTCTTAGCCTCCACTTCCTCAGATCGTGGATAGCATCATAGATTTATGATCTATGAATGGAAAGGACCTTAGAGGCTGTGGAGTCCAACCCCCTAATTTTAACAGAGGACACTCATACACAGACAGGTTGAGGGACTTGCCCAGGGTCACATAGTCTGAGGAGATATTTGAACTCAGGTCTTCCTCTACTCCAAGTCCAGCACTCTACCCACTGTACAACCTTGCCTGATAGCAATGAAAGTCCTCCTACTGTTTAACTCAAAGGGTTTTTATGAAGGAAATCTTTTGCAATCTTATAAATACTATAGTAATTGGAGCTCTGATTATTATGTATTGGGCAATGAAATGATTTTGCTTCCTTGAACCCATGGTATCACCCACGTCTTGGGTTTGAAGAACATTCCAAACATCTTTGCTTGGGAGTCAGACTGGCACAGTAGATCTGCAGAGTCTACATTATGGTTCGGATACTTCCTATCTGTGTAACTATGGACAGGTTGGTTTTGTGTGGGAATTCCCTTTGGGAGTTTCCCTATATCACTAAAATCTCAGATCCAGTCTAAACAAACAAACAACTTCTGTCCTCTTTAGGAGCAGCTGATTTTGAATAACCGTAAGATAAAAACTCCTTGAAAATACTTTTGAAATATAATCTACTTTTAAGCCAAAAAATCAGTAGCTTCATTGCTGAAGTCTTGTTTTTCCTCCATCATTTTTTTCTTGGGTAGGATTGGGGAGTGGTTATCATAACTGTATTCGAGTATTGACAGAACTGGGTAGTAGGAAAAAGGATTAGATTCATTCTACTTCATTCCAATGTAGGAGCAAAGGGGAAGGGCGGGGGGAGAAAGGAAGGGATGGGAGTAACCATTTATTAAGTGCCTACTATGTACCAGGCACTGTGCTAAGCTCCTTAAAGGCAGGGAATACCTTTTACCTCTTTGTGTATCCCCAGTGCTCAGCACAGTCCCTGGCACATAGTAAACACTTAATAAATATTTATTGATTGATTATTTCAAAGCGATATGACAGAGACTATCCTATGGAGCATGCTCAGAGTTCCCTGGTTGACTTAGTGGGAGGTTTTGGAGCTGGCTTCTTGCCATATGTGCCTTAGGGGAAAGGGAATTGCACTTGGAGATGATGAAGAATCTCTTTATTGGCTACATTGCTGAAAGAGCAAAAGTTTCAGTAGATATCTTAAAAAGAGTGGCCCCATCCTCTCAGCTCACTCCTTTTTTGGCAGCTGCTTCCTAAGGGGTGCGTTAGGGGAAAGGGTGGCTTATCCTATCCCCCATCCCCCACCTCCTGTCCACTGTGTATCCACAAGCACATAGCGTCTAAAATTCTGTCTCCTAAGCTTGAGCCAGGGCTCAGGCTACCTCTTTTGTGTCTGTGCTTTCCTGATATTAGGTGAACTAGCACCTTTACCAACATAGATGCATCCAAGCTCAGAGGTGATCTTATAAATTCAAGAGATCTAGATCTCCTCAGAGAGGTGATGAAAGGTGGCTTGGCACCTACCAAGTGTTCTTGTAGAGACTGGCCACCAACAAGAGAATTGGCCAAATCTGACCATTTTACCAGAAGCTGTGTACCAGGACTTGTTCGGATATGAAGAACTGAGGTAAAATGCAAAATGCTTAATTATTGGTCCTTCAAATGACTTTATGTTCTAGTGAGGTTCAAGGATCAGCCAGCCTCCAGGGAGTTTGTAACTGTAGTTCTAAACTAAGTCCCTGGACCCCGTTTGAAGTTTGTTTTTGTTGAATGTGTGTCTGTGAGAGTTTTACATTCAACATTCTTCTTGGGTGTAGGAGATCAGTACCTATTTTCTACCTGATTCATATAGTTTATTTATATATTTTGATTCCCTTCCTTTGGGGAAACCCTAGAGCTGTGATCTAAGCCATAAGTAAAATTTTCTCCAGGACACCAGGGAGATTATTGAACCAAATAGAAGTATGCCTAGCCCCATTCCTTTCTCATTTGAAACCAGATTCCTCTAGGACTGAACTTGCTCCAAACCATATGTGGGATCCGGAACAGGAAGTGGGCCCAGCAATGGCATCATTAATGCTAGAGATGCAAATTTAAGCTTGATGTCAGGAAAAACTTTTCAGCAATTAGATACGACCAATAGTGGAATGGACTGACTGCCTTATAAGGTGATGGGCTCCCCTTTACTGGAGAGCATAGGATCATATTACCATATATTTAGAGCTGAAGAAAACCTTAGAGGTTTAACAATAACAACAATTATAATAACAAACATTTATATAGCCCCTACTATGTGCCAGGTACTATGACGAGAGCTTTGTGATCATTATCTCATCTAATTCTCACAACAAACCTGAGAGATAGATGCTATTACTATTCCTACTGAAGAAAACAGATGAAGAAACTGAGGCTGAAGTTTGCTGATTTGCCCATAGTCACATGGCCAATAAGTGTCTGAGGCTGGATTTGAACTCAGTTCTTTCTGACTCCAGGCCCAGTGCTTTATTCACTAAGTTACTTAGCTGCCATCTTGTCCAACATCTTCATTTTACATATACAGTTAAGTAACTTGACCGGGCTCACGCAGATATTATGTGTGACCAGGATTCAAACCCACATCCTCAGCCTTCAGTATTGTTCCTACTGTACCACATTCTTATGGTATGGATTCAGCTTCAGGTATGAGTTGGGACAGCCACTGAAGGGCTTAATTATACCAGGCTAAGGGCAGCTATATTATGCAGTGCATAGAGCAATGGACTTGAATTCAGGAAGACCCAAGTTCAAATTTGGCCTCAAGACACTTAGTAGCTGTTTGACCTTGGATATGTCAGTTAACCTCTGTTTGCCTCAGTTTCCTCAAATGCAAAATGGGGATAATAATAGCACTTACCTTCCAGTATTGTTGTGAAAGAATAAATGAGATAATATTTGTAAAATGCTTAGCGCAGTGCCTGGCATATAGTAAACACTATATAAATAAAATGCTTCTATCATCATCATCATTACTATTATTTTTGCTCTGGGCCCCAATTTCTTCATCACACCGATGACTGATGGCCTTTAAAAGTGACTTCCAGCCCTCAGTCTATAATCATATGTTTTCATAGTCATATTACTTGAAAGCCAGTGAGGTCTCTTCTAACTCTGAGATTCTATGATTCTCATTGCATAAATCAATTGGACACATATGTGTGTGTGTGTGTATGTATATGTACTATATCTGTAACATTAATACATTAATTGGCTACTTGCAATTTGTCCAGTGGAATAACTAACAATGACTTAAGGAAAAATGTTCTTTGCTTTCCAGACGATGAATTCAGGATTAAGACTTTGACAACAGCTCTCCAGCAGATTTTCATAGAAATTAACTCAGTGACACTGGTTTTTCTCATACTTGCATCCGACGTGAAGGAGACTGCTCCAACAAGAAGTGTCTATTTAGCTGCTAAAGAAAGAAAAGATATTTCACTTCTGCTTGGGGTTTGGTGGGGCTGGGGGAGGGTGGTAGAAGGAAAAAAAAACTCGGCAAACCCCAAACACTTGGAAAAAAAAGACTAAGACCAAGAAGCAATTTAAGAAAGATTAACAGCAATTGTTCTGTTACCCTTGGCAACAGAATCGAGAGGCAGCCAATCAGCTGAGTTGATATATTGTTTTGACACACGTGCACGTATTTCTAACATAAATAGCAACAGAGACCTAATAACAGTAGGTTTTGAAGCTGGAAACTGATGTCATTTAAAAGATGTCAATCAATGAGAACCATGAAAAGTATTTTTTCCCCCTCTATCAAGCTGACATTAAATATATGCTGGAAATGACTTCCTCAGGGATAGTTAACTTCTGTTAGGCCATACAGACGATGCTAAATCTGTAATTACATTCCAGAGCCACACAATGTGCTCTTTCGTGGATCGGGGGAAAAAACCCCAACAACCCCAAACTTTGATACTTTGGTAAAATGAAATCAGAGTTCTACTGTGGCATTTCTCCCTTCCCCACCCCCCAACAAAAATGTACAGTGTTGAAGGAGAATGAGTGAGACTAGACTAGAATTAGCCTGTTGGTCCCCAAAGTAGATGCATTTCTTTAGTTTTTAGGTCTGTTGAATTTATGATCATTTGGTGCCAGGAAATTCTGCTATTTACATTTTGTAAGGGCTTCCAAAAAGTAGCAGTCGCCTAGAACAATAGCTTTGGGCCACACATAGGAAAAAGGGTAATGAAACACAGACCCTTTATTTTCCTCCTGTTGCCCATGAATTGAGGCATGGTCTATCTCAGTAACACTGGAAATGGGGCTAACTCAGGATCCCCCATGGGAACTTGGTTAGAGCAGTCACTTGGTTTCCTTGGTGATTCCAGCCTGAGATGCTCCACTTAGATGTTGGAGAAGAGGAAATTCTTTTTGTGCATTTGCATTCATCCTTTGCCTAGAAGACATCTTGCTTTTTTCCCCCATGTAGTCAATAATTGTCCATCTTTGAAAGATGATTTAAATTCCTACCTCCTTCCTCCAGAAATACATCACGATGGCTTAGCCCATCCTCATCTCTTTTTTCTACCCCTGAATACATAGCACTAACATATGGGCCACTCTTTTGGTCCTTATGCTTCCTGTTGACAACTCTCATACTGTTGCCTTGTCTTCTTTAGGTTGTTTTTAGATTTCATATATAATTTTACAAATATACTAATGTATGCATGTATATTCTACAAATATACAAATATATTTGTATGTATGTATATATATATATATATATACATATATGCATTTATAAATATGTGTGCTAACTCCCCAGTTTTGACTGGAAGTTCTTTGAGGTCAGAGGCATGGTTTTTTTATGAAGGAACCATTGGGATAGAAGAGCCCTCTGGGACCACTTAGTCTGACCCTTATCTGACCCTTACCTAAGGGACCATAGGGACCATTTAGTCTAATCCCCTCATTTTCCAGTTGAAGAAACTGAATCTCAGAGGAGCTGCATAACTTGTCCAAAGTCATATAGTAAATAGTAGTCAGTATTCAAATCCAGGAACTCTGCCTACAAACCCAGTGCTCTTTCTCCTTCGCCGGAAGTAAGATCCAGAAAAGATGAATTATTTGTAAGACATCACACAGCCAGTTTTTGATGAAGGTAAGAGTAAAGCTTACGTCTCTGGAGACCCCACCTGGTCCTCTCTCATGCCAACCCTGGCTTGAAAAAGCTAAGTAATAATAGAAGGGTTCATGAGACCTGTGGACCGAGCTCACTCTCTTTCCTTTAAAATTCTTCCCTCTTCTAAATTTCCCTATTTTTATCAACACCACCCTCCTCTCCCAGTCAACTAGGCTTTTGGTTTCAATGTCATCCTCAACTTTTTATTCTCACTCACCCATAAATCCAATCTGTTGCCCAGTATTTTCCTTTCTATCTTCATGATGTATTTCACACGTTCCTTTCTCTTGACTCAAACAGCTACTACACTAATTTAAGGTTTTCATCATTTCTTGTCTGGACTCATGGTTTGATTCCCTCAAGTCTTATGCAATTCCAATCTATCCTCCATTTAGGTACCAAAGTGATTTTCCTAAAATGCAAGACAATGTCACCCACCTACTCAATAAACTCTAGTGACTCCCTATTACCCTCTAGGACAAAATTTAAAATCCTCTGTTTGACCCTTCACAAGCTGGGTCTCCCTACCATTCCAGTCTTTTTATACTTTACCACTCTCTACATACTCTATGATCCAGCAACACTGATTTTCTTGCAGTTCCTCAAACTTGACAATCCATTTCCAAGTCCCTTTCCAATGGTTGTTTTCCATGCCTGAAATTCTATCTCTTCTCCCTCTGTCTCTTGGCTTCCCTGGTTTCTTTCAAGTCAGCTCAGATGCTATCATCTCCAGGGAGGTCTTTTTGGGTACCACCAGCTGCTAGTACCTTCCTCTCTCAGATTAACTTCCATCTACTTTGCAGGTATCATGGAGATATTTAGTTATTTACATGTTATCTCCCCCATTAGACTGTAAGCAGCTTGAGGACAGGAAGTATTTTTGCCTTTATTTGGATAGCAGTCTTAAGCACATCATAAGTGCTTAAGAAATGCATTTTGACTAATTAATGATCACCAAGGATTTGATTTCACCTTTAAAATAGATTAAGGTGCTTTCCTGGTCATGGTTTGCTTGGTTAGTATTTTTTCGGTCACTTGTAATTCCAGGACTCCTATCTTGAACAATGTAAGGTAGGATTATGTCTGGCTGGAATCTAGAAAATAGGCAGGGACTTTTAAATCTGATATATTTGTATAAATGTGTGGGGATGTGGGAGTGCATGTCCATGTGTGTATACAGAGTATCCCCCAAATCTTAGCGCATTTTAAGGCTTTTTAAAACTTAAAAAACTGCACCGACAATCGGGACACACAGTATATGTTTATACATATATAGGCAAGGAGGTGGCATTGTTTAGTGGGTAGGAAGTTGATTTTGGAGTTAGGAAGAATTGGGTTCAAATCCCACCTTTGATATGGTGACCCTGGGCAAGCCACTTAGCTTTCTCAGTGCTTCAGGCAATCTCTAAGAATTTAAATTGCAGTGAAGGTGCTAATCTGCAATTAGTAAAATGAATTTCCTTAATGGGCATCCTTACACCAATGAAATTAAAAACCTGAGGGGCAGCTAGGTGTCTCAGTGAATAAAGCACTGGCCCTGGAGTGAGGAAGTTCAAATCTGGCCTCAGGCACTTGACACTTACCAGCTGTGTGACCTTGGGCAAGTCTCTTAACCCCAATTGCCTTGCTTTCCCCCCTCCAAAAAAAAATAAAAAAATTTATAAGCCTGAGCACACATATGTATTATATCCATGTATATTTATACGTGTGTACAATACATCTATTTTTGAGGCTGTATGGAATATTGGAAAGAAGAATATTGGATAAATATGGAACGTGTATTTGCAGTCAATAAATGTTTAGTGAGCTCTTTCTTTGTACTAGTCACTACGCTAAGCCCTTGGGGGTACAAAGGCAAAAACACAATTCTTACCCTTAAGGAGCTTACATTGTAATGGAGGAGACAATGTGTAAACAGTTAGGTAGATGTGAGGTGCATATGCGGAGAAAAAGGAAGGCTTCAGCAGTTGAGGGGACTGAAGTGGGTGGAATTTGAGATTTCATTCCTTCATTCATTCGTTGGACTGACACCACCTCCCTCAGCCTCCTCTCCTTCTGATTGGAGGGTAGGGTACCAAACTCCTCCCAGTGCCTCCCTTTATAGAGGGCAGAAACTAGACTTTTTGGCTTACTCCACTTTGCATCTGTTGCTTTGCCTGGTTTCCGCTCCATGGAACAAGATACCTCCAGGTATGCCCTCCTCACTCCCCCCACTTTCCTGCCTCCTTTTGTGTGTTGTCTCCCTCCATTAGATTGTAAGCTCCTTGAGAGCAGGGACTGTCTTCTTTTTATTAATTGTATTCCCAGCACTTAGCACAGTGCTTAATAAATGTTTATCGGGTTAGGTTATTTTGAGGCAATGCATCATATTGGACAAGATCATAGGATCTCATAATTAGAATTATAAAAGACCTTAGATGTCATCAAGTCCAAGTCCTTCATTTTACAGATGAGGAAACCAAGGCCCAGGGTCACTAAAAAAATGTATGAAGCAAGATCTGGCTTTGGAGTCAGGACAACTAGAATTGAAGTCCTGCCTTTGACACATGCTGGCTGAGTCAAATGAGACCCCGAGACCCTGAGCAAATCACTTAACTTTGCAGGGTCTCGGGTCACTTTCTATGGCTGTACTTTTTTGAGCTTTTACAAACCTACGCTGGCAGGAGGAGCTTCCTCATCACAAACTCCAAATCACAACAAAATAACCAAGACCATGTTATAACTATGTTAGCATTTGTACTGGATGGCTCAACTTTCCAATTTTTTAGATTAATTATAAGAAGTCTTAGAGCTTACATTTTCCTTCATCACAGCTCATATTTTCCTTCATCAGAGCTGTATTTTCATGGACAAAAATCAGGGAAAACAACATGTTATCAGGAAAAAAAGCAATATTTTGTTGATGAGTTAATCTTATATAACTAATGGCTACAGCCTTAGTTAGTGATCAAAGTTACAGGTAGGGGCAAGCACGCATTCCCGTTGCTTGCTCCTCATCCAGTCCCTACATCTTTCTTCCAGCAATGACAGAATTCTGATGCCAAATGATCTTCGCTTAATGATCTCAACTCCTTATAGACAACAAATATAATTATTATTTGTTAGGATTAACTTAAACTTGAAGGTTTTCCTTCTTGCTGCTCTTTGCACAAGATACTCCATCTCCTGATTGTGTGTTTTCACTAGCTGTCTGTCCCCTGTGCTTGAGTCTCAGCTAAAATCCCACCCTCAGCAAGAAGGCTTTGTTGTTCCCTGTTAATGCTACCTCCTTCCATCTGAGAACATTTCCAGTTTATTCTGTATATATATCATCCCAAAAGTTTTAGTGCAGTTTAAGTTTTTTTTTAAAATAAGTATCTTGTGTGTACACAGGTATTTGTATCTTACCTCTCATATTAGATTGTGAGTCCCTTGAAGGCAGGTGCTATCTCTGACTTTCTTTGTATCCCCAGTGCTTAGTATAGTGCCTGTCACATTGTTGTCTGGTCATGTCCAACTGCTCATGACCCCATGGACCAATGCACACCAATAGGTTTTCTTGGTAAAGATACTGGAATGATTTACCATTTCCTTCTCTGGGAGATTAAGGCAGTAACTTGCCCAGGGTCACTCAGCTAGTAAGTGTCTGAGGCCAGATTTAAACTTAGGTCTTTCTAACTCCAGGTCCAGCACTCTATCCACTGAGCTACCTGGCTGCCTCTATCTGTCACATAGAAGGCGCTTAATAAATGCTAGTTGACTTAAACAATGCTTTAAGCAGCTAGGTGGTACACTGGACAGTGTGTTGGACTTTGAGTTAGCAAGACCTGAGTTCAGATCCTGAGATACTTTACTAGCTGTGTGACTATGAGCAGGTTACTTAATTTTGCTGCATCTCAGTTTCCTCATCTGTAAAAATGGGGGAGGGGTTGACCTCAACAGCCACTGATATCTCTTCCAACTCTAAATCTATGCTCATTCGATCCCAGCATAGTGAGATGAAAGAGACCTTGGCAATGATCTGGTCCAGTGCTTTCACTTCATAGCTGAGGCTCAGAATGGTTAAGTCATCTGTCCAGGGGAGTTAAAACTTGAAGGCAGGTCTTGTGAGACAGCAGCAGGCCATGCTTCACTATCCCACACTGTCTTTCTATGTAAGCCATGCCAATACTCAGTGGTCTTTAAGAACAAAAGGTCTTATATCTTACTCTCTTTTAAGTTTGTTTGAGATATACCATCTCATTTTAAGCTCACAACACCTTTGTAGGGCTTTTTAGCCTTATTTTTTAAAAATAGTAAATTGAGACTTATGGAGGTTAAGTGGAAACCTTAGCATTCTTCAAGGCTTAGCTCCAGTGTTTAGTCTCATAGGAAGTCTGTCCTAACTCCCCTAGTTGCTAGCCAAAACTACTTTGCATTTATTTCCCATTTATATATCTGTGGACATCTTGATTTCCCCCAGATGTTAATTGTTAGAACTAAAATTCCTTTTTGTATTTATTTATCTCTGGAAATGTTGCTTCCTAAAACTAGAATTTAAGCTCCTTGAGGGCAGGACTATTTCATTTTTGTCTTGGTAGTCCAAGCACTTAGTTCAGGTGTCTAGACATTGTAGATACTTAATAAATGCTGGTTGGCTTGAATTAGATTGTGATACTCACTGCCCCAGAACTAGTAAGCATGAGAAATAGGATTTGAACCTAAATCTTGTCTGACTCCAAGTCTAGCACTTTATTGACTCATTCCCATTATTACTTTAATGAAGTTCAGTTGCTAGAAATTCTAGAAACTTCATGTATAGTGGGGATTTGCCCAATAACATGGTCCCACTGCATAGATTTATAGAGTCCTGAGGCTGGGATTTAGGCGCATCAAAGGAACCAAGCCGTGTCTCAAGCTAGGTTTCAAATATTTGGGGCTTGGCACAGTCTCCAAATCCAAAATACATTTTGCAGGGGCATTTTTCCCTTAATTGTTAAACACTTATGTATTTTCAGGGAAATTTAACCCACATGTTTATTATTTAATTTACATTTAAGTATGAATTAAAACCCATTTCGTAAAATACAATGTTTAAGGGGTCAGTGGGTAGTTGTTTCTTTCTTAGGAATAAAAAGTCTTGGTTCAATCCAAACTAAACCAAATCTCTAGCTAACAGGCCTGAATTGTGTATGATACAGAATCTGTGAGTTATGATAGGGTTCTAAAGTTGGTTCAGTGACTGAAATGCTATGTGTACCCTTGGCCCTCTCAAGAGTTATATGATTCTGAAGATTTTCTGTGGCTAAACCTTCCCTCCCAAGTTGTGGGGCCTCTTTCTTATGCTCATTCAGCGAAGCAAATTCTGTCCCAAACCCAGCATCTTGTCAACATGGCAGGCTGGATTCTCTTGACGCAGGCAAAGCTATTTTTCACACCCCAAATTATTGTGTGTGGGTGAGGTCTCTTGGCAGCTACCCTGCTGCCTGACTTTCTCAAGAGGAGAGGTGGTCACCACCCTATTCTCCAGGAAACTCAAAAGCTCTGTCATGTTGACCTATGTTTTATGGCTTTGACAAAGAGAATTTGGCTGTGGGGATACCAGCTTTTTGCTGAAGATGTCCTTGGGCAGAAGTAAATAAGCTGAGACCTCCTCTGCTAAAAACCAAGACATCATTAAACATTAAACAAGCGGGTGGGGGTGCAGAGCAATTAAATGTCATTTTTTTTTTTAATAGAAAGATTACTGAATGCCACCACAGGCATAGCAATGAATGGTCTGAAACAGCTCTGTTCAAGCAGACGTGAGGATTGCCTGGGAAATTATCCATCTCTCTGACAACAGAAAAAGCCCCGAAGTGAACAAAGATATTGAGAACAACAGAAAGTAGAACATAAAATTGAAATGAGCATTTGACAGGATGTAGTCTTATGTTCACAGATTTTCATAGTGGCCAAATATAGGAATTTACGGACCCAGCATTCCAAGAAATGAAATCTGGAAAAATAGCATAGAGTCTGCCAAATGGCGGTTCCTGAAGGGCAGATCTGAATTCTCTCCTCCTCAAGATGTTTCAATGGCTCCCTTTGGTTTCTGAGATAAAATGGAAACTCCTCTGTTTATCCTTCACAGCCTTGCGCCTGCCTGTCTTTCCAAGCTGATTACGTGTTACTATGTTCCTGCCAATCTGACTTGATTACCCAGAATTCTATCCATCTCTTGAGAACCTCTGTGCAGGTTGTCTCCCAGACCTGGAGCATTTTTTTTTTTGCTCACTTCTGCCTCCAGGAAGCCCTGGCTCTCTTCAAGGCTCAGCCTAAGGGATGCTCCTTCATGAAGCCTCTCCTGAGTTCCCCAGGGGTTAATGGTTAGTAGCCACAGAAATAACTTCACTATTTATTGTGGAGGGATTTTGTATTGATTTATCCATGCAGATGGTGGTTTCCTTTTAGCAGACTATAAGTTCCCCAAGGACAGAGACTGTTTTCTTTTTATATTTGTGCCCCTAGCACCTAGAACAGGGCTTGGCACACAGTAGGTGCTTGAATGCTTGCTGAATTGAATTCAATTCCCTACTCCATGAAAGGCTTACGTTTTAAACGGACAGAATTGTTTTCCTCTTCTAGAATTATAGACTCACAAAATCTCAGCATTAGAGGGGACCCCAGGAACCATTTAGTCTAATTTGTACCTGAATCAGACCATCTCTTAATACCAGGAGTTTTTAATTTCAGGTCCATGAACTCCTTCCATGGATAGATTTAAGGGTAGTGGTAGTCCATGAATTTGAATAGGAAAATATTACATTTTTATTATCACTAAATGCTATTGGAAACTTAAGATTTCCTTCAATTGCTTAAAAACATGATTCTGAGAAGGGATCCCTAGGCTTTACCAGTCTGCCAAAAGGGTCATCCAACCTTTGCTTGGGGGAGAAACCACTACCCACCAGAGTCAGCCCTTTTTCCTTCTGGACAGCTCTGAGTGCCAGAATGCTTTTGTTTATATCTTATCACAATTTGCTGTGTTGTACCTGCCCTCCATTGCTCCTAGCTCTGTCTTTGGGGTACAAGCAAAATTAGTCTAATCTTCAAGCATAGATCCTTTGAGAAGATTCTTGACCTCTTGAAATGTAACATCAAGGAGACATACAACTGGAAAAAACAGCTTGTGTAATCCTGTAGCAAGAATGAAGGACTACATGTGGGCAGTCCTGGGCTCTGCTGAAATTCATAGGCAGGGACAGCAGTTGCCCTCCTTCACCAGTGTAGAAATACCTGAGTTTAACATGTAGTTCTCAAGAATTATTAAATGGTGAAGTTACCAAATGGCTCCTCCCACCCTGGTGACCTCTCCCTAGATGAACTCCTCCCTTCCCCTTCTCTAGTGACCCACCCAGAAATATTAGCTTGTTGTCCTTGATCACTGACCACATGGCTTTGTATTGCAGATGCTTTCCCTGACACTAGCACCTTAAATAAATTTTTTCTGAAAACGATGATCTCAAAAAAGGAAAGAGGAAATGGAGTCATATGTAGAAAAATATGTATTAATGACTCTTTCTACTGGCAAAGTGCTAGAAACTAAGGGGTTTCCCATTGATTAGACTCTTTAAAATTCATTAATATTTCAGAAGGTATCTATTCCAATATTCCGGGCTTTGATGCTCTCCATTCTCCACAGAGGCTCTTCCAGAGCTTTGCATCCCTCCTCAAATGTTCCATGGCTCCCCCTTCCCCTTCTCTCTCAGCAGAGAACCTTGCTTCACATATTATAGAAAAAATTGAGTTCATTTGCCATGAATTCCCTCTTCTCTCTCTTTTTTCATCTTTTGCCATGCTGGTGCCATTCTGCCACAATCTCTTCCTTCACTCATCTCACATGATGAAGTGACCTCACTCCCTACCAAGGCTAACTCCTCTGTTTTAAAGCAACCCAATTCTATCCTGCTTCCAATGGATTGCCTCCTCCGGCATCCCCACTCTTTCACTCATTTTCAGTCTCTCCCTGTCCACTGCTTCTTTCTATTTTTCCTACAAACATGCTCATGTTTCCCTCATCCTGAAAATAACTCCTCACTTGATCCTTCCATCCCCACTAACTTTCAATCTTTGTTTCTGATACCCTTTGTAGTTGCATTTGAAAAGGTGGTCTGCAATTGATACCTTGACTTTCTTTCCTCTAACTATCTTCTTATTCTCCTACAGTCTGGATTCTGACTTTGTCCTTCTGCTATGCTCCCCAAAGTTACTCATGATCTCTTAGTCACCAAGTCCTTTTCCAAAACCTTTCCTTTATCCCCATTCTCCTTGGCCTCTTTGCAGCCTTTGTTCAAGGTATTGTTGATCACTCCTTGATACTCTTCCTCTAGGTTTTCAGGACACCACTCTCTCCTCGTTCTGCTCCTATCTATCTGACCATTACTTCCCTGTCTTCTTACTGAATTCTCTTCTAGATCCCACCCTCTAACCAGAAGTATCCCTCAGTGTTATGTCCTGGACAGCTCCCCTGAGAGCTGATGACCCTCAGATCTGCCTGTCCTATCCTAACTTCTCTGCTGACCTCCAATCTTACATTTCCAACTGTCTTTCAGACCTCTCAGATGGATGCCCAGCAGACATCTTAAGCATGTCCAAAGCTAAACTCATTATCTTTCCCCCTAAACCCTCTGGACACTTTCTCTGACTATCCCCCATGCCTAGAATGCTCTCTCTCCTCCATCCCATCTACTGACCTCCCTAGCTTCCTTTAAGCCCCAACTAAAATCCCTTCTTTTACTAGAAGCCTTCCTTAATCCTTCTCAATTCTAGTACTTTCTCTCTGTTAATTACTTCTTATTTATCCTATACATAGTTTGTTTCGTATATATTTGTTTGCTATCTCTCCCTTTTGCCCCTTTTTTATCCCTAGGGCTTAGCTCGGTGCCTGACAGTAGGCACTCAGTAAATGTTTATTGATTAATGCAACCAACACAAAAGATTTGGATGAACTCCCTTACTATAGGGACTCCCTTTTTTGGGGCTCTGTGTTGCAACTATTCATGATGTTATACACATTTCCCTATTTGAGGACTGCTCTTGATATGAATATTGTGAGGGTTGTTGAACAGACTTATCTCTATCATTGCAGCTTTCAAAGGAATAGGATCATAGAATTAGGATTGGAAGGGATCTAATTGGTCATCTAATCCTATCCCCCCCTTATTTTACAGATGAGGAAACTAAGACCCAGAGAGGTCAAGACACCAGCCCAATGTCATATAAGTACAAGTAGAGTGGCCAGGATTTAAACTAAGATTACATGACTCTCAGTTCAGCTGTTTTCAATATTGTGTGATTATGATACATCCATGGAGGACAACTTGATGATGATGGTGTGTCACTGTGAGTCATGGAACACCATAGGGTCTAAAGAATTAAAGTCAAGAGTCACTTAAAGGGCAATGAAGGAGAGCATGTGGAGTATGAGTAGGCCCCACCAGTGAAGCGCTGCGTGTTCTCATGCAAGATATCATCAAAAAGATGAGTGACAAAAGAAGAAGCTGGACTAGTCATGTGGCAGGAGTGAGGAATAAGTGATGGAAAGCCCATGGGCTACATTGGCATCCACAAAACGATCAAGAGTACTGGAGGAAGGTCTTTGAAATTTTGAGGGGTACCTCCAGTAAAAGACATGGGATATGTGGGTAAGAGTCACACAAGTAGAAAGCACAGATGGGTTACAGTTCATACTGAGAGTGAATAGCAAATTGCTGAGGTTCCTTTAAAGGATCAAAAATATTCTGATTATGGAAGCCATCTTGTTAAAATTATTTTTAAGTAAACAATAAAAAGCAATCTATCTGTCTCTTGATCTCTTGCTCTCTCTCCCTATGTCTGTCTCACTTTTTACAACCTGTTCTTGAATATAAAAATCATCTTTTTAACACCAATATTCTCCCGGTGATTCTATGTGGTTATAAATTGTGGAGAACTGTAATTTCTGAAGAATCATTATTGGGGGTAAATCAGAGGGCAATAGACAGATGCAGGTTGGACACCAGTTGGCTCTAATACTATAAGTTATGGATAAGGGTCTGATCTGCATAAATGGATGGGCTTTCTGAATTGGAAGTTCCATAAACTGATGAAATTAAAGTCCCAGGATCTGCCTCTCCCAACAGATATAAAGAAGAATATGTAGAAAGAAAGAGAGAGAGAGAGAGAGAGAGAGAGAGAGAGAGAGAGAGAGAGAGAGAGAGAGAGTTACAGCATGCATAGCAGCCACACCCTGGTAAAACCATCTTAGCAGATGGACTAAACAAGACTGAGGGAAACTGATGGGCCTCAAACCCTTTGGTGAGTTAGTGGGATATCTACCCCAAGCATGTGAAGATTTCCCCTGGCGGAAAGGATGGATGAGAACAATTTTTTCCAAGGGCCACGAAGACACTGAGTTGGGTGTTGTGGAGTGCTTAGAGCTTGATCAGATGTAGAAGACACCAAGGTCACAAACTACATCCCAGGCCATTGTCAGTCATCCTAACTTTTGTCCTGCCATTGTACTTTAATGACTCTGGAAGAGAGAGTGAGGCTGACAACTTTGTGCAGCTCTGCCTCACTTCAATCCAATTCATACACAAGTGAAAACATAGCCCATTATGTCACTGGTCCTCTTCAAAAATGAAGGACGAACAACAAACAAACAACTACAGCTCTCAATGTCCCAGGAGCCACTCTAAAGACTAGAAGTTGGAAAGAAGGGGATGAGTTGCAGTGGCAGAAAGAGCTTCCTGATCTGGGAGCTCCATATGTTAATGAAGTCATGTTCTAGTCCTCATCCCTATACAGAGACAGGGACAGGGACACGGACGGAGATAGAAATACTAGAAATATATATCCGCATAGAAGTATGCTGTACTATAGCCTCTATGTAGAGTGTGTATATATATATATATATATATTTATATGTATATATATTATTTCTTTCTACATATCATACATCTACTCTTTATTTATATTTCTTTATATAGCTATGATATATGTGTGTGTGTGTGTACACACTATAGACATATACTATTGTTGTTGTTCAGTTGTGTCCGACTTCTCTGTGACCCCATTTGGGGTTTTCTTGGCAAAGGCACTGGAGTAGTTTGCCATTTCCTTCTCCAACTCATTTTACAGATAAGGCAGACAGGATTAAATGACTTGTCCAGGGTCAAACAGTTGGTGTGTATCTGAGGCTGGATTTGAACTTAGGTCTTTCTGACTCTAGTCCCAGCACTCTATCCACTGAACAACCTAGATGCTTCCAATCATATACTATACAATACACACACACACGCACACACACATATAGAATATGTCTATACCATGCATTTATTGACATATATAATATATTTATTCTCTCTATATATTCTATATTTCTTTCTATACATTATGTAAAATATGATATATGTGATATATACTACATATCTATTTTTATATATTGAATACTATATAAAGTATTGTTGTACTGTCATATCCAACTCTTTGTGACCCTGTACGGGATTCTCTTGGCAAAGATATTGGAGTGGTTTGCCATTTCCTTCTCCAGTGGATTAAGGCAAACAGAGGTTAAGTGACTTGCCCGCGGCCACACAGCTAGTGAGTGTCTGGGGCTGGATTTGAACTTAGGTCTTTCTGCCTCTAAACTTAGTATTTTATCCACTGAGCTACCTAGCTGCTTCCATATGCAGTATTAGATATACCATATATCTATATTTCTTCATATATCTATAGTATATATTACATATCTATCATATGTGTGCTAGACATCTAGATTTATTTCTATATATTATATAGAATATAGCATATATATGATATATTTCTCTATATAGAGTACTATATAGTTAATCATAATATGTTAGTATAATTAATAATATATTATGTATCTATATTTCTTTAGATTAAGTAAATACAATACCATATAGTAGTATATTACTATATATCTATATTTCTTTATGTAAAAAATACACACACATATATGTATATATATATGTGTGTGTGTACATATATATATATATATATATATATATATATATATATATATATATATATATATATATATATATATATATATATATATATATAATTTTTATCATTTCTATCTCTATCCCTGTCCCTGTCTCTATCTCTTTCTCTACTGGACTGGACCTGTGACTTCATTAATACCAGTACAACACATACGTATGTATATATGTGTAACAACAATGCTGTTTGCAGCTGCTATAGAGGTATAAGGCCATTAACACCAGTACACAGGAGGGCTGTTAGCACTGGTTCTTTGATCTGCTTTTCTAAGGAAAGCAGCTTTAAGGGGCCTACAATCTCACTTTAATTAAACATACATATATCATTCACTTAGTTCAGGGGAAAAAGTGAGCACCCTGAACTTCAGAGAAAACACAAACAGAAATTACAAGCAGAAATTATATAAACAGAGCAAAAAACACAAATCAGCAGACAGGGCTTCTGTCTGTCCATAGCAATACATACATAGTTATCAGAGAGAGAAGCATCAACATCTGAGTTTTCAAAGCCATGGGGGCTCCTTAACGGCCACCCAGAGTCTTGTCTGGCCAAATCACATGGAACACTCTTCCAATGAATGAGCTCCCAAGCAAAATGCTAACCTCAGAGTATATATGCTCTTCTTCAGGATCAGAAGGCATCACAACCATGTCACTCAAATTCATGTGCTTAGGCTTTCTTGTGACTTAAGCCGGTCATCAAAGACTCTTGATTCAATCAAAGACTCAATCAAAGGCACTTGATTGCCTTAGTCCTGAGAAGCACTCCAAAAGAAAAATAACAGCCAAAAGCCCCACTTTGCTTGCCATTACAATATTTATACACATATATGTTCATGTGCATAGATGTATATGAGCATATATAGGTATACACACATAAATCCACTTGGCAGATAACATCAACTAAAAGATCCTACATATGGAGTTGAAAAGGACCTTAGGTGTCACCTATCTATTCCAACACTGTTATTTACAGATGAGGACACTGAGGCACAGGGAGTCAGAATGACTTGCATCATGGATCTTAATATTGGCTTAAAATTATTTTTAAAATAACAATACCCAATGTAGGAATACAAACTCTTGTGTTTTCTTTCAAACATTCCACAAGGCAAAAATAACACTTGGGTAAGTAAAGGACATTTTAGGAGGCAAATGTCATTTCCTTGAACATCCAAGTGTTCTCCAGGAATCCAGGGCTAGTCTACAGCATAGGAACTGGACCGTGCTCTGGGAATTTTGGGTGGGGAATCAAGAAAAGGGTGTGTGCACACGTGTCTGTATGTGCATTCTTGTGAGCTCAACCATTCCCAAATGCCATTTCAAATCTCCAGGCTTTTTACACTGAATAAGTCAGATTTCTTCCCTACTTTCTAAGGAGAACGAGTTTAACGAGTTACTTAAAAGTCTCTGTTTTTCCAGGGCAAACATGCTGGCTTGCCACCTTTGGACTCTTCCCATATGCAGAAGTTTTTGTAGAAAAAAGTTTGCTTAGTATCTTATTAATTTCTCTGAGAAAGAGATTTAGCACTGGATATTATACTTTCCTGCTATCTACAAAGGTTGGACATTCATCTTAATTTTTGCATGATACACAAAACAAAGGGCCATGATAAGAATGCCTTAACTAGCCAGTCATATTACACAAAACCACCTCGGTTTGGTTTTTTCCCCAGCTGCCCACCAAATCCATGAGTAGGCCTATTAGAATTCAATATCTATTCATTTGTATTGTGTGATGGATAAAGCCTGTTTAATAATTCTTTGCATTTTTTTAAACCAAACTCCTTAGATGAGGAGCTTTGGAGACTTGACAATAACACGTCCAAGGGTATTGTCTGCATTGCATAAGGGGGCAGGACTAGCATGGAGGGAGCCCCCTCCCCACTTGGCTACAGATGCAGTGGTTCAGATGAGAATAAAAAACAGGCCTCTTCTGGAGTCCTCGATTCTGGGCCTCTATCCACTAGGGGACACTCCCTCTCTCTGTAACTTTGGTGGTCAGTGGTCCCTTTAATATCAGAGCACATTATTTTTCCTGCCGTTTCCTTCTCCCAGACTAATTACCAACATCCTGGGCAGCCCAATCTCTTCATAATTTGGACAAGTACTGAGAAATATAGGGCAGAGATAAAAAAAAAACTGACCCATATTTCTCTTTCACTATGTTTCTTCTCAATACAATACTCTTTTTTAAAAAATGCAAATACTCTTTGTGAAACTTTCTTCTCAAAATCTATGAAAAATCCTGCCTGCCTGTTAGTCTATGGAATCCCAAAGTGACAGACCAGAGCTGAGTGTCAAAGAAAAAAATTACTTCATCGTTCTTACATTCAGTGCTCCTATGAATTCATCCTGGAGTCACGGGTGAGAAGCAGTAGAGAAGCCAAGAGACTTGGGCTAAGTATTGTTTGGAGTCCTTCCCCTTCCCCCCATGCTAGCCGGGTGACCCTGAACAAAGGGCCTAATCTCTCTGAGCCCAAGTTTCTCTATCTATGAAATGGGAAGAGTGCTAGCAGCTACCTCACAAGATTGCATTGAGGATCAAAAATGATATTGCATATAAATTGCTACTTATGGGTGTTAACGTGTGTGTGTGTGTGTGTGTGTGTGTGTGTGTGTGTGTGTGTGTATGTTTAAAGAATAGCATTGGTCACATCAGATCATAGACTTAAGGCTCTAAGGGACCTTAGACATCATCCAGTCCAATTCTTCCGTTTTACAGATAGAGAAACTGAGGCTCAGAGAGGTTAGGTGGCTTGCCTTTGATGACACAGTTAGTAAGCATCCAAGGTAAGGATCTGAACTCAGGACTTCTTGATTCCAAGTCCGACACTCTATATAAGTCTGGCCACCAAATATAATAGGATCCGACTCTAATATCTCAAGCAATGAAATCTGGGGAATGATGCTGAATTACCTTTCTCACGAAAGGTTTAGATATTGAAGGTAGGAATTTTCATTCTTTTCTGGATTTACAGAATTGAGTCATCTCAAACTTGGATTTCAGCGGCCATCTAACTTCAGTCTGTACCTGAAAAAGGGGTTCCTTTTCAAACACATTCAACAAACAGCCCTCCCTATTTACTTTACAGAAGTGTAACAAGAGGGAAACCCTAGGGCAGCCCAGTCTGCTTTTGAAAAGGCTCTCATTATTAGGAAGGTTTTCCTCCTGTCAAACCTCTGTCTGTCTTTGCAGCTTCAATCTAGTGCTCCTGGTCCTGTCATCCGAGGCCAAACAGGTGGGTCCTTCTTTCATATGACTGGTTTCACATACTTGAACACCCTCTTCCCTGCCCTAACACACACACACACACACACACACACACACACACACACACACACACACAAGTCTTGTCTTTTCCAGGCTATGTATTTTCGGTTCTTTCAGTCAATCTTCATCTAAAATGACCTTAAGGCTCTTTATTATACTGGCTGCCCTTCTGGACTCTCTCTTATGCCCAAAACAGAACAGAATACTCCAGGTCTTCCCCGACAGGGCAAAATCAAGTGGGACCACCCCCTCCTTGTTTCTTAGATGAGATGACTCCCTTAATTCAGCCTACAATCCCTTTGGATTTTTTTTTTGCCTGTCATAACAGAGTCCTGCCTCATATTGCATTGGAATGTACCTCAAACCCAAGACCTTTTTAGATAAACCAAACCTCCTCTACCATGTGCTTATACAACTGACTTTTTAAAATCCAACTGTAGAACACTAGACTATGACCTTCTTGAGGGCAGTGCTTGTCTTTTGCCTTTGTATTGAGCCCTTAGTACAGCGCCTGGCACATATTCTGTGCTTAATAAATATTCTATTTCTCCATTTTACATTTCATCTTATTAAGTTCAGCTCAATTTTCTGGCCTTTTGAACATTTTTCAGTCCTGGCTTCGTCAACTATTATGTTAGCTATCCAAATTCATGTTAAGTTTTGGGTCTACTATGCTCCCAAGATCCTTAAAACAATTTTTTTTTCAGTACTCACAAATAGGTACTACGCTGTCTGCTTTTTCTTTGTTTCACTGAACATCATGTTTAGTCTTTGTGTATACCTTCAGTTTGTAAAATTTATTTGAAACTACAATCCCATTATCTAAAGGTTTGTCTTCCATGGTATGGTCTTGGTGTAACTTCTGGCTTTAATAAGCATCTTCCAGCTTTCATCCGTTAGAAAGGAAGGAAGGAAATGAGCATTAACTAAGCATTTACTATGTGCCAGGCACTGTGCAAAAACACTTTACAAATATTATCTCAGTTGATCCTCATAACAGTTCTGGATGGTAGATGCTACTATTATCCCCAATTCACATTTGAGGAAACTGGGGCAGATAGATATTAAGTGACTTGCTCAGGTTTATGTAGCTAGTAAGTATCTGAAGCTGGATTTGAACTCAGGTCTTCTTGACCCCAGGCCCAGAACTCTATCCACTGCAACACCATGTTGATGGAGGCATTCAGCATTGCGAGGCCAAGGATTTGCTCCCAGGGGAATGGCATTTGTTTAGTTTCTACTTGCGGACCTTGTCACAATTCATTCAATCAATGGGCATTTATTAAGTGCTTACTATTTGTCTTGAATTATGACATTGTTTCAAACTCAACAAAAATGTAGTTCAAAATTTAGATTTTGCCTTAGTAATGCCGCCATCTTAATTCATAACACATCTTAGCTCTCTAGCTCTTAGCTTTCCAAAGGGCTTTGTAATTTGGGCAAACAGTGCCCTAAAATGGCAGATATTCGGGGGTGAGCATGGGGAGGAGGGGGCTTTCCCTCCCTGGAGAGTCAATGTTTTGTAGTGGAAAGAATAATGTACTTGGAGTCAGAATGCCATGGGTTCAAATTTTGCTTGAGATATTTACTAACTGTGTAGTTCTAGGCAAATCACAGCTTTCCTAGACCTTGATTTTCTTATCTCTAAAATGGGGCAGTTGGACTTGATGATGTCTCAGGTCTCTTCCGTGTGACATCTATAATTCTGTGAAATGTGGGCACTTAGGTTCTTATACCTGGGAGATATGGCAGGATACTCTACCATCCCATAAACAGAAGAAATTTAATGATATTTTCAGAAAGTCTATGTTTTAAAAAATAAAGATACATTTTCTTTAGTAAGTAAAACTCATTCAATTATATGTCACTACTATGAGCATTTAGTCATTCCCCCCTAAAGTGAAGGGATTGTGGATGGGGTGAGGGGCAGGGACAGAAAGGAATAGAAGTGCCATAAAAACCATGCTTTTATTTTTGCAGTTATCAGCAAATATTAGCTCTATGCTTTGCCCCTTCCAAATTGATCCCTACCTCCTCACTTACTCTTCTGTTGCTTTTCTATGCTGGAATGCCTTCCCCATCCCTTTCTATCGATCCAAGTCCTATAGAAGATAAGGTCCTTAAGTCCATGACTATTTATCGTTTTGCTATTTTTTATGTATTTTGAGTATATCTGCATATACTTACATACCTACAAGTTGTCTTTCTTAATGATACATTAGCTTTTTGAAGGCAAGGTCTGTTTAATTTTTGTCTTTGTATTCATCTAGCTTTGCACAGTGCTTGGCACATAGTGAAGGCTGAATGTTTATTGAGTGAATGAATAAATCACTTCTTTCAAGATATAATTTATTTAACATCCTATAAATAGTATCCCCCCACCCCAGTAATCTTCCCCTATCCTCAGATCTCCTGTGCCCCAAACTCTTCTAAGGCATGAGTCTAGTTTGCATGGCATTTTCATCTGATCCAGAGGTGTGACATTGAAACTGCTCATTAATAAAAAAAAGTAAAGCAACTATCGGTTCTACCTCACATTCAGATTGGGAGAGATGACAAAAGGATAAAATGACAAATGTTGGAGGAATTATGGGAAAACAGGTACACTAATGCATTATTGGTGGAGCTGTGAATTAGTCCTGCCATTCTGGAAAGCAATTTTGAACTATGCCTCCAAAATTACTAAGCTGTATGTATACCCTTTGACTCAATTATACCACTACTAGTCCTATATACCTGAAGACATTCAAGAACAAGGAAAAGGAACATACAAAATATTTATGGCATTGTTTTTTTGTAGTAGCCCAAATTTGGAAGTTAAGGTGGTGCCCATCTATTGAGGAATGGCTCAATGAAGTGTGGTATATGAACATAAAGGGATATTATTGTGCCATAAGAAATGGAAAAAAAATGTGCAATTTCAGAGGAAACTGGGAAGAAGCCTATGATCTGATGTGGGCTGAAATGAGCAGAATAGAATAATTTAGAAAATGACGACAACATTATATAGGAAAAACAACTTTGAAAGACTTTAGAATGCTCACTTGTGCAGTAAGAAATCACGAGTCCAGAGGTGTGAAGGTGAATCACAGCTCCAACTTCCTGCTAGAGAAAGAGGTGATGGATTTAAAATTCAGAATGAGACCTGCATAGTTGGACAAGATCAATATGGGGTTAGATGTTGCATATTTATTTGAAGCTTTTGTTATTTTTTTAATTCAGTGTTGGAGGAGGGCTGTGGGAGGGATCGATAAAAAATTTTTTTAAAGGTAGGAAAGAAAACTTCTCTGGCTATTTGTTACAGCTTCTGTATACTTACACATGTACTTTGTTTTTTTCTTTTGCCTTGATAGAATGTAAGCGTCTTGAGGGCAGAGACTCCTTCACTTTGGCTTTGTATCCCCAGAGCCTATGGTAGGCATTCAATAAAAGGTTATTAACTGACTAATTGATTTACTACCACAGAAGTGCTGCTATGAATATTTTGGCACATAAACCCGTTTTAAATTTGACCACTGCTCAGCATCATCAGTGGATCCCGGGATGATCTGGGTTCAAGTTCCACCTCTGATACATCCTGGCTGGGTGACCCTGGGTAAGTCACGTAAACTCTTAGAACTCTAACCAACTGACTAATATTAAAGGTCACAGGAAAGGAGGCAGCCTACATTGGTGGAGGGAGTTTCCTCACCTAGGAATTCCCTATGCCAATGAAGTTAGTCCCTCTACAGGACGTCTCCCTGGCATCACCAAGAAGCCACAAAATTGTCTGACAACTGGTTAGCAAATGCCGCTTTATTCCAGGCTGATACTCTTGGAAGGAGACAGAAACGATCCCAGAGGGCCAAGGGGTAATGGATGCCTGATGCCTGTCGCAGTTGCCTTTGCTGACTATATAATAGAGGGGTTGAACAAACCAGGAAGGCGATATTTAGAAGCCCTGCCCTTGGGAAAATTTGGAACTGAAGAAGCTATTAATCCTAAGCTCTAAATTTCTTTCCCTCTTGAGAGCGATTTTTCACCTTACCATATTAATTTAGCTGCAATAAAACACTAGGTGAATGGCTGTCAGGAGCTGCTGCATCCATCCATGGTGGGCGGGAAGTCTTAAATTAGCGGGCTGACAAAGAGGAGGGGGAAGTATGAGCTTCAGGCCCTGCTGCCTGAAATCTACAAGACGCGTCGGTTACCTAGGGGGGCCGGCTGACCAAGGGTTCAGCTCCTACTGCTGGGTGGAGTTGGCTCGGTCCTTGTCATGGGTAACTTGGCTGCTTTGCAAGATCAGACTTCCCAAATTAACTGGTTTTGGTGACAGCAAAAATGCCTACCTGTTCCCCGAAGCTAAATTCTCCACCCTGAGTGAGAAACGAGAAGCAAGGCCCAACACCAGAACAGGTGTTTAACGGGGAAGCTGGGAGGCAGCGGGCTTCCACATGCAGGGGCCCGGGCTAAATGGCTGGGGGGGGGATTTGGTGGGATGATAAGCTTTCATTACTGCTAAGGAGAATTAAAGGCAGATTCTGCAAGAGTGAAACAGGGAGCTTAGAGGGTCACGTGTACTGGTGGGCTGGGCTGCCTTAACCCTTTGTACAGGCTCGGGGAAATCTGGGCCTTTTGTCCCCCCAGAAGCCTGTGCTCAGAGAGGATGCTGGGCATTTGGCTCAGCCCGCTGACTCCCACTTGGTTGACATTATCTCTTTCTGCGAGATGTACACACATACAACTTTATACATACATGAACATACATATATAAACACATAAATATTACATATGTGTGTATATAAATGTAAGTGTATACATACATATATGTGTGCATATGTCTATATATCTATATCTATATCTATCTATCTATCTATAAACAACCTGGTCTCTGAAAAAAGTGTAACATGACACACTCTCAAGTTTAATCTGAATGATCAATATTTTCTCCATTATGCCCTGATTTGTAGTGTTTGGTGATTTGCAAAATATGAAGAAAAGCCTTGATTCCTCTCCATCCCCTTATTTTACAGATGAGAAAACTAAGGTCTTCCGGACTGACATGATTTTGCCCAAGATCACAGAAACAGTGAGCGTCTAAGCCAGAACTGGAACTCAGTTTCTTTGACTTCAGAGTATGTGCTCTTTCCACGGTGACTCACGACTTCCTCAGCCCTTTGATCTCATTGAGTTGGAGGTTACAATGGTGCCTGGTCCAGAGATGGGAGGGAGATAGGGGAAGAGGGAAAGAGAGAGAAACAGAGGTGGGGAGGGAAGGAAGAAGGAAGAGAGGGCAGCCTAACAATAGAACCTGAAGTCAGTGTACTGAGGTACAATCTGTTATCTTTGTGCCTACTCTGCCAGCTGGGTTTGGGTGGGGGAGAACTCCTAGATGTCCTTGTTTCCAGGCAGAAGGTAAGTCAGAATGCACAGGGGCCATGAGATCTCGATTAAGTCAAGAGCAAGGCTGGAGTGCCCTAGAACTCCCCAGAAGTTCTCACCTCTCTGGGCCAAAGCTTTTCCCATCCATCACCCTCCCAACCCCCTTCATCATCACTTACCAATGGCCTGTCAGCAGACTTTGAGCTGGAAGCTTCTAGATCAAATGAGGATACATTCCACACATACATGCATACATACCTACATGCATACATATTTTAAAAGAGGATGTCATTTGGGTGTTTTACAAAGGCATTGCTTGAGTACCCTCTATTTCCAAAGTCAAGTCTGAAGATGTTTTGAAGACCAGAATTTAAATTACATCACCTGTAAACTTTTAGTTATAAATCAAGGACTTGGCAAAGAAACTATCCTGGGGTAATATTTTCTTGGCCCACTATTCTCACCTAGGAATTCCCTATGCCAATAAAGTTAGTCTCTCTACAGTCCTTCTCCCTGGCATCACCAAGAAGCCACAAAATCATCTGATAACTGAATAGCAAATGTTGCTTTATTCCAGGCTGATACTCTTGGAAGGAGACAGAAACGATCCTAGAGGGCCAAGGGGCAATGGATGCCCGATGTCTGTCCCAGGTGCCTTTTCTGGTCTTCGGAATGTTTTAAGAGAGTCGCATGTTGGGAAACCAGTAGAATACAAGACCCTCGAGGGCAGGAACTCTTTCTTTTTTGGACTCTGTATCCCCAGCCCTCAGCACATAGTAGGTAGGTAACATGTTTACTGAACTGAGTTGAATTGCCTTCGATTAACCAAAAGCAGGAGTTAGCATTTCTGTAGTGCTATAAGGTTTTCATATAAAGTACAAATATTATCTCATTTGAACTTCACAGCAGGCCTGTGAGGTCAGAGCTCTGATTATCCTCGTTTTATAGAGGTGGATACAGCTAGTATCTGAAGCAGGATTTTAATTCAGGTCTTCCCAATTCCAAGTCCAATGTGCTATCCACTGTGGGGCCTCAACAGTTGTGCATTAGGTGCCTACCATGTGCCAGGGAATGTACTCGGGGTTGGGGATAGAAAGACTTGCCCTCCAAGAGTTACCATCTTCTTGGGAGAGTCAAGATGCGTACGACAACAGTGATAACTAACATTTATAGGACATTGTAAGGTTTGCAAAGCACTTTACATATGTATGTAAACTATGAGATAGATATCAGTATTCCCATTTTACAGATCAGAAGACTAAGACTGACTGAAGTTAAATAAATAATAACAATAATAAATGGCTAGCATTTATATAGTGCTTACCATGTGCCAAGCACTGTGCTAAGTGCTTTACCATTATTACCTCATTTGATCATCACAACAACCCCAGGAGGTAGGCGCTATTATTAATCCCATTTTACAGGTGAGCTAAATGAGACAAACAGAGGTCAATGACTTGTCCAGGGTCAAACAGTAAATATTTGAGGTGAGATTTGAACTCATGCCTTCTTATCTCTAAGGCCAATGCTCTTTTCACTATACAAAATATATTTTAAAGAAATACAAGGTGGTTTGGGGAGGGGGAATATTAGCAGAGAAGATATGAGAATCAGGAAAGGTATCATTGAACTAGTATTTCCTAGGGATTCCCATTCAGGGGCACTTCTCTGGGTCTTACCTTGCCTTATGCCAAAGTCATCATGTCAGGCCCCTTTTGATCATGGTTCATTCATTAATCGTTCCTTTTTATTCTTTATCTGGCTTGGGTTTCTTCCTCTACAATCTTTCTAACAGAATGCCAAAGCTCTCCATGGTCTATCTGGTATCCCTACGGGAAGGCATGGCACCATTAAATCAGCCTAGGATCTCTTTTTCCGAAGAAACATAAAAGGGTAACATGCAATCAAATCATTGGATACCATTCACAGTGGACTAGAGATTCATTGACCAATCCAAAGGTTATCTACAGGGTGTTCCTAAAGTCTGGACACAAAGGCAAAAATGCATATTTTCAATAAATGAAATGAATGAAATTTGTGACAACATTTTATTTAATTGTAATATTAACAAAAACATCTTCAATATGATTTCCATCATTTGTGATGCAAAGGTTGATGCACTTTGCAAGATTCACATGAATTCGATGCAATAACTCCACATTGTCATCAATTTTAGCACAGTCACTCTTTATGCATTCAGTCAAGTGTGTCGCATCTGTGATTTTCATTGAGTATACCTTCTCCTTTAGCATATCCCAGAAAAAGAAGTTGCTGAACAAGACAGAGTCTTCGGTGAAACAGTTAATGAGATGTTAGTGAGATTTCCTGTGTGTCCAGACTTTAAGGACACCCTGTATTTTAGCATCTCTTCTCCCTCTGTTAAAAACTTCTCCCTGTCAATAACTCACTTACCTATACTGGAGGTTTTCAACCTATATTGGTTGAAAACACTGGAGGTTTTCAACCAATATTTTTCAAGCCCATTGCATTTGTCCATGTAGCCTCTATGGCTATCTGTCTCAGTAAGCCCTTCCAAGGCTACTCTTTACAGCTATCTAACCCTGTTTCTCTTGACATGTTTGGCTGTTTACAACCATGTTGGGCAAATGACAATGATCTTATAGGATTCCCTGACAAAAGAATTTCACCATCATTTCCCAGCATCTTAGAGAATGACACAATCCCCTCCTATTCCTCAGGTCCATTCCCCCAATCTGGTTCCCAATGATCTCTTTTTTCTATTCTCTGGAAAGAAAGCACCTTGCTGAGTGGTGACCCCTCCTTACTGGTTGGGCAATGGCTAGAAATAGCAAAACTCAGGTGTTCCAATCCCTTCCTGGATGTGATGTATTTGGTGGTCTGACTCCTATGAGATAGACTTTGCTGCCTTGAAAAATCAATCCATGTTAAAATACATATGCATAATATATTCATTTATGTATTATACACATATGTATTATATATATGATTATATATGTATATATAATGTATATATGTGCATATATAATTATATATGTATTATATACATATATGCATTATAATATAATAGACAGTTAGATACATAGATATATAGATAGACAGATAGATAGATAGACAGATAGATACATAGATGGATAGGTAGACAGATAGATAGATAAATTCCCCCTTGATAATTACTCATGGCCTTTCTTTGGGGGTTTGTACTAGGACCAAGCTGAAAGAGCTGTAATATAAAAACCAATGAAATTTGGGACAGGAGAGGGGAAGAAATCCAAAGTAATTATAATATGTTTCATTTTGTAATCAAAGATTTAGTTGATGGGTCTTTTGTTTGTTTTGTTTTGTTCTTGGTATATTTCTTTTTCATGAATATAGAACAAACTCAGCAGATGTGTTGAAGGGTATTAATTTGATCTCCCACTCTTTCTTTCCTACTGATGGCTGCCACTTTTTCCTCCCCAGTTCTGGGGCTCAATAATACCAACTGCTCACACCGATGGTGCCTTCCCGTTTATCTCCGAATCTCAGAGCTAGCCAGAGCCTCAGTGGTTGCATAGCCCACCCTATCCATGAACAAGATCTTTGTATGACATTCCTAATAGTGGGTCATCCAGCTGAAGTTGAAAGACCTGTAGTGTGGGGGAAACAACCACCTCCCAAGATGGCTCATTCCAGTTTGTGATAAATATAATTGCTTACAACAAGATTAAATCTGCCTACATCCAGCTTATACTCCTGTCCTTGATTCAAAGAATTGCAGAATTTTTGAGTTGGAAGGGACCTTAGTAGCCACCTAGTCCTACTCAGGCTCCTAAAGAAATTCCCTCTACAACATAACCAACAATTGGTTATCTGAGCTCTGCTTGAAGGTTGGCAAAGCACTTCACATGTGTTATCTTATTTGATCCCCCCATAACCCAGTGAGCTAGGTGCTGATTATTTCCACTGTTAAGTGACTTGCTCAAGGTCACACAGCTAGTAAGTATCTAAATAAAGGAGGATTCAAACTCAGATCTTGCTTACTCCAAGTCCAATACTTGATTCACTAGGCAACCTAACCACTTCTATTATTTTTATGCATGTAGATGATATTGAAATGAATAAAATATGAATTAATTTAAAAGCATTATTGGATTCATTAATTTGGGCCAGGTGTCATTGTGGATCAAGTGCCATACTTGCAGTCAGGAAGGTCTGGGTTCCATTGCTGTGGGCACTTGACAGCTGTGTGACCTAAGGCAAGTGTCTGAAACTTTCTGAACCTCAGTTAACTACTCTATAAAATGGAAGTTTCTGTAGCACCTACTTCAAGTCCAACTCACTCCTTTTGCAAATGAAAAAAACTGGGGCTGAGGGAAGGAAAATGACTTGTCCACAGTCACACAGCTAGTGAATAGCGGAGCCTGGGTTGGAACTCAGGTGTTCCGAGTCCAAATTCACTTCCCTGGATTAAAATTACAATGCTTGGTACAAACATGGATTAAAGGATCCTTGGAAGACACCCAAAGCTAAACCCTTTTTTTCTTTCCACTGCATCACAGAATGACCTATTATCAATTATAGTGACATTTTGTCATTCGTTGTTTCAATGGATATTAATAGTATGACTCTCATGTGGGATCCAGGAAAGTGTTTTTTTAATTTTAAAAAATGATGTTCATAAGTTCCTGGGCTCATAGTTCTAGTACTTCGAGGCCGTCTAGTTCATCCTCCTTATTTTCTAGATGAAGAGTGTCAGGCTCATAGAGTTTAAGTGGAGATTGGGGACTATTCCATTTCACTGAGATGCCTCTCAATCCTGGGTGAGCACTTGCTGGTCATGTTAGAGCATGGGTTCCTTTCATGTATAGGTTGTATGAGACAGCAAGCCAATCAATCAAACAACAAGCATTTATTAAGCACCTACTATGTATCAAGTACTGTCCTAAGCAGTGGGGATACAAGAAGAGACAAAAGACAGTCCCTGACCTCAAGGAGCTTACACTCGAATAGGAGAGACAACATGCAAGCAAATATATAAGGATAAATAGGAAATAGTTAAGAGAGAGAAACCACTGGAATTACTTCCTATAGAATGTGGGATTTTAGTTGGGTCTTAAAGAAAGCCAGGGAAGTCAGTGGTCAGAGCTGGGGAAAGAGAGTGTTCCAGGCATGAGGAGCAACCACAGAAGATACCCAGAGCTGAGAGATGGAGGGTCTTGTTCATGGAAGAGCAGAGAGGTCAGTGTTACTAGAGGGAAGGGTTTATGGTAGGGAGGAAGATGTGAGAAGACTAGAAAGGTAGGAAAAGGTTTGGTCATAAAGGGCTTTGAATGCCTAACAGAGCATTTTGTATTTGTTCCTGGAGGTAATAGGGAGCCACTGGAGTTTATTGCATAAGAGGGTGACATGGTTGGACCTAAGCTTTAGGCAAATAACTTTAGTGGCTGACTAGAGGATGTATGGGAGTGGAGAGAGACTCAGGGAGAGCAGACCCCCAGGTGGCTATTGCCACAGGGAGGCCATAAGGGTCTGCACTCGAGTCCTTTCCATCACCCAGATTCTGTTCTAGGCAGTCATTCTGAGGGTGCGATGTATCTAATGTACTTACTGTTTTATCATCCTCTGGCCTTGAAGCATCACCTGGTCCTTAACTCTGATAGTTGAGCCTCTCTCCTGATCTTGCTAAGAACCAAGCATCCATACCACCGTGAAGATCCCATCTCCTCCCGCTCCTTTATCTGTGGTCTTCCCCCATAAGAACGCAAACTCGTTTGAGGAAGGACTGTTTTGTTTGCCCATATGTGCACCCCCAGCACTTAGAATAGCTTATTAGAACATGATCCGCACTTAATAAATGCCCTATGTATCATCTCTCTCCTCTCCATCTATCTATCTATCTATCTTCTGTGAAAAACCAGAAGTCCTCTTGCAGTGCCTTCTTTGTTTTATTTTGCATTTCTTGCCCATTTAGAAAACAGTATCTTAAGCCAGGTAGAAAATCAGAGCTGTCTGTTGTGAAAGGACCTTATTAGGGGAGGGAGGCACCACCTTGGAACTTTGCCAGAGTTCCCTAAAAATAAGCTAGCCCTTTTCCCTGCTGGAAAATTTTCCCTTTAGGAGCACTGCTTCCATTTTCTCCAGGATGAATGGAGCTCCCACATCCATAAAGAAGTCTCAGGAGCAGTTCTTGGGCACCAGCTCTGCTCTGCTTTCTTGCTGCTGCTCAGGTGAGTGATAAGGTCTCCCCAGACCTTCAGTTCAAACACGAAGCCTCCAGGTGCAATGGCTCATACCTGGGGGATGATGAGGTGGTTTGGGCAGGAGGCCAAATGGGAAAGGGTAACGAATGGAGAGCACCTGGGGAGGTTTAGCATGGCCTGCAAAGGGATCTGCTGGAGTCTGGGTTGTTGCAATCACCTAACCACAGTTAATAACTGAGACCGTTCCCCTGTTCCCAGGCCTCCTGATGGATGAGAATCAGAATACCACTCCCCACGTAGACTCAGAGGATTAGGGGGTACCGTTTGGGTGTGATTGGAGGATCAGTGAGAAACATATATTCTGCTTGAAACAGAAGGGAGGAATGTTTTTATCCTGGGGAAAAGTGAGTGGGTAACTAAATCCATCCTGCCTTTAGATGGCCTGACGATTTGGAAGTATATCTCCACTATGAAGCACCTACTATGTACTGGGCACTGGAGTTTTTTGTGTATATTTTAGATTAGATGTGATTTCACTGGTAGATGAACTCCTTTTACTAATAAAGATCATCACCTGCTCTTTAACTAAGAGTCTTTGAAAGCTTCCTGAGCTACTGACTTGTCCAGGATCATACAACCATTTTGTATCAGAGACTGGCCTGGAACCCAAGTCTTCTTGACTTTCAGACCATCTCTCCATCCACTCTACCACCTTACCTCTTGGTATCTATTTTAGACAAAATGGTGCTCAATCAATCAGTAGGAATTTAATTGCCTGCTATGTGCCAAGCATAGTGTCATCCTCAACATCTCATTCACACATACCCTACATATCCAGTCTGTTGTCAAATATTAAAATTTGTACCTTCACAGATCTCTTCCCTACACCTCTTCCTCCATTGCTCAGTTACCACCCAAGTTTAGACCCGTATCCCCTCTTACTCAGACTATGATATTGTACTGGCTATTTTCCATACCTGGAATGCTGTTGGTATATCCTCACCTATGCCTCCTGACTTCTGAGACTCAGTTTAAATTCTGCTTTCTTCAGGAGGCCTTTCTCCCTCTGATCTGTTAGCTCCATCCTCTCTGAGAATGTCTTCTATCTATATTGTGTTTATCATGCATATACTGATATATTTATATATTGTCCCCTCCCCCCTTAGAATTCAAACTCTCTGAGGTCAGGTGCTGTCTTTGCTTTTACTTTGTACCTCTCAGGCTTATCTCAGTAACTGACATAGGAAGGACTTGATTGATTGATTGATTGACTCTGCTTTCAAGGAGTCTTCATTGTATTAGGGGACACAACTAAGACATAAGAACCTGAGAAGGAAGAGAACACACCATGAATTATAAAAAAGAGTTTGTGGTTAGATTTGAATAGTAATCAAATGGGATGGGGGAGCACTGAAGGCAAACCCATTAACAGCTGGCCAGGGGAAGAGGTTTTCACAATGTCCAGAGTATACATAATGCTTCTGAGATTTGCCAGCAGATCCTAGTCTACTAGGATATCTGGTTTAGGTAGCTACAGGGGGCAGTGGATAGAGTTCTAGATTTGGGAGGAAGACATAAATTTTAGTTTTTCCTCAGATATTTACTGGTCATTTGCGTGAGACACAAGTGACCAGAGACAAGGTCATTTCTGTGACCCCGAGCAAGTCACTGCCTATTTGTGCCTCAGTTTCTCCATCTGTAAAATGAAGTGGTTGGATTACATTGCCTCTTGGATTCCTTCTAGCTCTAAAATGATGAACCTGTGACACTGTCTTCAAGTATACCTACAATGAAATTCTATACGTCTACTTCTTCCTTCCTAACCACCACCATTCCACATTGGTGGTCCTTAAGAGAAATAACGCGTAATGCTAAATCATCTAATGTGAATTGTGTCCTTAGAGAACCAAGGGACGGACATTCAATATGAGATAAATAGCAATCCCTGCTGAAAAAGAGTTTTCACTTTTTAAAAAAAGTAAGCTATAAACATTATGAGAAGTTTAGGTATCAACCAGGTCCAGCTTTGTTTGGTTTACTTCTTTGATTTCAGTAGGGGAAAAGCAGAGAGGTAGAAGGAAGGAATTGTATGGAAGCAGACAAGCTAGATAGCAGAGAACAGCTCTCAAGAAAGAAGAGGAAAATAAGGATCATGTCAACTGTCCTAGAATCAGAGAATTTGCAGTCAGAAGAGACCTTCAAGACCAAGACCTTGCTGGCAGCCAAGGAAACTTTGGCATCAGAGAATGGCCACTGGAAAGAGGATTGGCTCAATTACACCAGCAGGATCTTACCACCAGTGCCAAGATGATATGTAAAGGGTGAAGCTATTTTCTGATCTTATGGAGTTTAGATATTCACCTCCCAATTGCTTGTAACCCTAGTTATAAGTTAAGTCACTAAATCCTGTTAGTTTTGTTTAATTCTGTTAAGGTATTTGTGATTCTTCCACATTTAGAACACCTTCCTGAGTAGAAATAAACTACCTGTGCAGTACCTGATAAGTGTTGTACATTGGCTACCTCTTTAATCCATGTACTTTGGTGAGAGGTCCTATACTCAAGTCATGGGTAAAATCTTCCCTGAATAAATGGAGTAAGGGTTTGTTAACAAGGCCAGGAATATGAAAAAGAGGAGTCTGATCCCCCTTTTTAGACCTAGGCTCCCCCAGGAATAAAACTGGTGCAGAAACTTGCTGTGTGTCAGGTCATTGTTGTAAACACCAATAATCATTGTACGATCCTGAGGATGAAGAAGATGCAGAAGATGGAGGGGTGTAGGATGCAGATGATGGGACAGAGGAATGGGTACAGTTCTCCAGCACTGTTAGGACCAGCAGCAGTGACTCTGCCACCAGACAGACATTCAAAGCAAACATACAATCATTTTAGCTTGGAAAGGTCACCAATGACTAGAATGGGAGAATCCTTGGGAACCAGCACACAGAGAAAGTCAGAAGACTTCCTCTTCCTGTAGACTGCAATTTAGATCTTTAATATTAGCAGGGGCCATCATGCTCATTCAGTCTAACTCCTTTCTTTTACAAGCAGGAAATTGAGACTCCAGCGATCTGGTGGCTTGTTCAAAGTCCCACGTATCTCATCAATGGCTGAGCTGGGATGGGAACCAAGACTTCCTGCTTTTCCACCTTGCCAGGGAGCCCACACTCTGAACCTAGAGCCCGGACAACTTTCTAACTGTCACCAGTCTTAGTGAAATTCCCGATTCTTCTCTTGATTTGGCTCTTCATTCGAACCTTCATTGTACCAAACTGTTTGTCTAGTCCTCTCTGGTAGTAAGCATTTCCTGTTCTCTTCATTATGTGGGGCCCAAAGATATGCTGTTGTTGCTTGTTCTGTCTTAGTCCTTTCCTGGGAAGCACTGAGTATACTTTGCTTGTTTTTCTAAGTGGTGCTGGAGGGGTTAATTCCATACCAATGCCACTGTGTTGTGAGCAAATGGGTTAGTGAGACAGGGCTATTGTGTTAGCCTGCTTATGTCAACGGTACTTTTAAAAAATATTCAGTTCTCATCTCTCACTCCCTTCCTTTTGCCAGCTGAATTATCCTAATCTCTCTTTGCAAAGGAAACCCTCCCCCGATTCCCTTCCTGGCTGCCTTCTCGGTTTGTTGGTTTCCTAGAGACGGTGGGATTAAGTTAGTGTGTGTGAGAGACAGATTGGTGCAGTCCCAAGAATGCTGGACCTGGATGGAGTCTGGGGAGGCCTAGAATCACAGAAGGGCTTTGACACTCACTATAGTGGCTGTAGGAAGCCTAGCTACGTGAGCCATTGTAGCTGGTTATGGACAGGTCATTTCAACTCTGAGGACTCAATCTCTTCTCTAAAATGGGGTTAATAACACTCTCACTACCTATCTCCTGGGGTGGTTGTCAGGAGAGCACTTTGTAAACCTTAGGGCACCCTAGTAAAGGTGGGCTGCTCCTGGGGGGAGACCCTAGAACCAAGAGTTTGGGACCTCCTGGCTCTGTACCTAGCTGTAGCCCTAACACAAGAATATCATCAATAAGCCCTTTGTGAATGCCCCAGAATGACAAAGGTTCTTTGATGTGCTTGGAGTTACGCAGTAGAACTATGAGAGTATCAAAGACTTCTCTTCTTCCTTTTCTTCTCTTCTTTCTTTCCTTTCCTTCCTTTCCTGCTTTCCTTCCTTTTCTTCCTTCCTTCCTTCCTTTCTTCCTTCTTTCTCTTTCTTTCTTTTTTCTTTCTTTCTTTCTCTTTGTTTCTTTCCTTTCTTTCTTTCCTTCTTTCCTTCTTTCTTTCTTTCTTTCTTTCTTTCTTTCTTTCTTTCTTTCTTTCTTTCTTTCTTTCTTTCTTTCTTTCTCTTCCTTCCTTCTTTTCTTTCTTTCTTTCTTTCTTTCTTTCTTTCTTTCTTTCTTTCTTTCTTTCTTTCTTTCTTTCTTTCTTTCTTTCTTCCTCATTGACCTCCTCCTTAAAGGTAGCTAGTTGATGTGGTAGAGTCAAAAAGAATTGAATTCGAATCCCATCTCAGACACTTACTAAATGTGTGACTCTGGGTAAGTCATTCAACCTCTCAGTGCCTCATTTTCCTCATCTGTAAAATGAAGGAGTTAATTTCAATGGCCTCTAAGGTACCTTCCAGCTCTGAATATAACATCTCTTTTCTCCTCAATAGTACTATTAATATCGCCATCATTATTATTTAAAGAGCGCAGATTTCTTCTTATTTTTGTTGTTTTTATTCAGCTGTTTTAGTCCTGTCCAACCTTTCATGACTCCATTTGGGGTTTTCTTGGCAAAGACACTGGAACGGTTTGCCATTTCCTCCTCCAGGTCATTTTACAGATCAAGAAACTGAGGCAAATAGCATTAAATGACTTGCCCAGGATCACACAGCTAGTAAACGTCAGAGTCCAGATTCGAATTCAGGAAGATGAGTCTTTGTGACTCCTAAGCTCGGCACTCAATCCACGGTACCACCAAACTGCCTCCCTTCCTATACAGTGGTTGATGATACTGAGTAATGGCTGTATTTTCATCTCTTCCACTTTAGGAAATTAGTTCTCTCTTCCCTGTTCCCTTAGCCAGATTTAAAGGGAAGTCAGTGCTCCTTTTCTCCCAGGGTTAACAGCCTGCCTCTGTGTTCTTTGTGTATTTCTTATTCTCTAAAGCAAGTCCACCCACTGGTTAGCCTTTATAGATCATTTTGTTAACTCTTTCAAAGCATGAAAACAGATTGGGGAGATCGGATTTGTCCGAACAAAAGGTGAACCTGGTTGGCCCCTTCTCTATTTCTGTTCTCTAAGCAATTTATAACTACTCCTTTAATGAATGGCTGAGATAAGATAGATTATAGGACAGGAAGGGGGTAGGGAGAAGAAGAACGGAGGGTATGTATGCCTGGGTCCTTGTCAGAGGTCATCAGAAATCCTTTCTGGCCAAGAATCCAAGCCTGGCCACCCAGGCTTGTGTCAGGAAGTCTCTGAGTGGAGCTGGGTAACCAGCTCTGGCAGAGATGGGCGATGCTTGGCCCTGTCTTACTCTTTATTCACAGACTCTTTTCTCAACACCTCCCCTCTCTTTTTCTACCTCTGGAAGTTTTAGCCCAGGGTCTCAACTTCTTTGGGATTAGGGTGGCATAATTAAAACTAGAAGAAGGATAAGCTCAGATATGTGATGGAGGTGGAGGTCTAATTTTAAATAAAAAGAACCCTTGGAGCCTAGCCCTAGGAGGGTGGGGAGGAGAGAAGAAAGGCTGGAGCCAAACAAAAGCCCCACTGATGCTTGATGGCATTCCTGGAAAAATTACTGGGCATACTATCTCTTTGGTCAGCTTCAATTATGTGACCTAAATCCTGCCAGTGCTGTGGGGGCATTCGGGAAGTGTTCATTTCCAACAGTGATGAATTGAGTTTGTTGTGGCCTGGAATAACATTGGGTGTCTGGGTAATTGATAGGATTTAGAAACAGAAGGGACCTTTAGAAACCCCCTCATTTTATTTATTAATTTATTTTAAAAATAACATTTTACCGATGCTTTTTGTTTTTATATCACACTTGTTTTCAACTGTCTATCCACTCCCTGCTCCAACCCCCCTACCAAGAGAGCCTTTCCTGTAATGGGGCAAAAGGTCAGCAAAACCAACTGGCACAGCAACTGTGCCTTGCAGTGTATACAACAGCCAGCACCCATAGTTCCCTACCTCTAAGAGGAACAGAAGGAAGTCTATGTTCTCATTTCTTCCTGAGACCAAGATTGATGATTAAATTTACACAGCTTCATCTTAGTGTTTTTGTCCTTTATGTTATTGTAGTCATCATGTATATTGTTTTCTTGCCTCTATTTACTTCACTTTGCATCAGTTCAGGCAAACCTTCCCATGCTTCTCTGAATTCCTCATGTTTGTGGTTTCTTACAGCATAATAATATTATATTACTCACATATATCACAATTTGTTTAGCCATTCTCCAATCTATAGGCAGTTCGTTTGTGTCCTGGTTCGTTACTACCACAATATTAAGTGCCTACTATGTGCCAGGCACTTTACAAATGTTATATGATTTGATCCTCACAAAAAATCTGGGAGATAGTGCTATTATTAACCTTATTTTGTAGTTGAGGAAATAGAAACAAACAGAGGGTAAGTGACTTGTCCAGGATCACACAGATAATAAGTCACCGAGGCCAGGTCTTCCTGACTCCAAGCCCAGCAACCTATCCGTCTACCTACCATAAGTGCTACTATAAATGTTTTGGCACATGTGAGACCTTTCCTTGTGTCTTTGACCTCCTTGGGGCAGCCTTCTTATTTTAGAAATAAAACTGAGGGAAGATGATTCACCCAAGGTCATACATATCAAAAGTAAATAAGTCAGGATGGAAACTCAAGACTTCTGACTTCAGAACGAGAGGTATTTTTGAGACACCACATGGTTGCCTTAGCATGGAGGTAGCTAGACTGTCCATTGAGTGTAATGGATCAGAGGGTCACCACTAGAGCTACCACTGATCATAAGTTACTCAAAAGCAGAGAACTATCCTCATAAATAGGATGAACTTATTCATCTTTGTAAACCCATAGTTTCTGAAACAAATTTTTGTACCCAATAGATGCTCAATAAGTGATTTAAAAAAGTTAATTGAACTGAACCATATATGGGAAGGTCTTATACTAAATGTTCCCATTGACGTTCAAAATAAATAACCCAATGCAACCATTTTCATTCATACAACTCTCATTTTTCCAGAATCCGTACACCCTGAATGGTCAATGACAAAATCTCAGAATCTGAAGTTTGCAAAGATCCTCACTGATCATTTAGTCCCAAAGACTCCTTGCCAGAGTGTAACACACCCAACAAATGACTAGTTTGTTCTTTTCCATACTCTACTTTTAGGGGAAAAAGCCCAACAAATCAATTAAGCATTAATTCAGTGCCTATTTTGTGCCAAGCACTGGGCACACAAAGACGAAGGAAAGAAACAAGTAACAAGTAAATGTACAGATATGAAGAATTTGTTCTAAAAAGTAACTTCTGTGTATGTTAGAGTCAGTGATTTATCTCATTCTTCTGTATCTTCATTTCTAAGACTATATAATGATGATTTAAAAAATAAATTTATTATTCATTTGTAACATTCTTTTTGTTAAATTTTGAGTTCCAAATTCTTTACCTCCCTCTCATCCCTCCCCCACTCACTGATAAGGTAAGTAAAATGATATCAATTATACATGTTTAATCATGCAAAACATTTTCCATATTACCCATATCAAAAGAAAAAGCAAAAAAAGAGAAAGAAAGTTATACTTCAATCTGTGCTCAGAGTTCATCAGGTCTCCTTCTGGAAGTGAATAACATTTTTTCATCATTGGTCCTTTGGAATTGTCTTGGATCAGAGTAGCCAAGTCTTTCACAATTGATCATAATTACAACATGGCTGTTACTATGCACAGGGATCTCCTGCTTCTTCTCACTTCATTTTGCATCCGTTCATAGAGGTCTTTTTATGTTTTTTTTTTCTTCTGAAATGCATCCCCTTCGTTATTGCTTATAGCACAACAGTAGTACTCCATCACTTAGGCTTCAACTTATTCATGCATTCCCCAGTTGATGAGCATCCCCTCGATTTCCAATTCATTACCCCCACAAAAAGTTGCTACAAATATTTTTTGTACATTTAAGTTTGTTTTGTTTTTCTTTTATCTCTTTGGGATACAGACCTAGTAGTGGTATGGCTGGATCAAAACTGTATGTGCACTTTTATAGGTCTGTAGGCAGAGTCCCAAATTGTTCCCCAGAATGATTGACCAGGTCATAGCTCTATCAAAAGTTTGTTAGCATACCTATTTCCACTTAGCCTCTCTATCATTTGTCATTTCTGATAGGTGTGACATGATACCCCGGAGTTGTTTTGATTTGCATTTCTCTAATCAATAGTGACTTGGAGCATTTTTTATGATAAAGATAGCTTTGTTTTCTTCTTCTGAAACCTCCTTATTCCTATCTTTTGACCAGTTTCAATTCAGGAATGGATCTTATTTTTGCAAATTTGACTCAGTTCCCTAACTATTTGAGAAATAAGGCCTTGGTCAGAGAAACTTGCTGTAAATTTTTTTATGTTGTTTCATTGTCTATGGTACCAATCTCTTTTATGTGATAAAAATTTGTCATTCTACCTCTCCCTTTTTCCTCCTCTCAGGGAATCCTTCTTTCACATGCTTTCAATTTTTTGAGATCCTCCCCAAAAAACTGACTCACACTCATGCCCTCTGTCTATGTAGACTCCTTATAAGTGCCCTCCCTAATAATGATAAACTTCTCAGGAGTTAAAAGTATATCTTCCCACATAGGAATGCATACAATGATAATTGACATTTGTAACAATGATCCTAAGACATTATGAGATTCAGACTTGCTTTCTGAAGCGTCACAGGGACATCTAATTGTGTTAAGGTAGGATATTGTGACTTGCTCTCATTTTAAAATGATCATTCCTTATACTTATGTGACCTGCAGAGTCTGTCTTGCCCTTTTCACATCTCTTATTTCCTTTGGCCTCACAACACACTCTATAAAGGAGTAGTCAGACGTTACCAACCCCATTTAACAGATGAGGAAATTTGGACTGAGAGAAACTGTTTGGCTTTCCCAAAGTCACATAGCTGGTGAAAGTGGAAGAAGCAGGACCTAAACCATCGATGGAACAGGGAATCCTTTACCCTGAAGAAGAGAAGATTGTGGGGAAGTATGATAGCTATCTTCAATGTGGTATGGCGGAAGAGTACTGTCTTTGCAGTCAGAGGACCTGAGTTCAAATCTCACCTCTAACAATACTTGTATGCCCTCAGACAAACCACTGAACATCCCTGGGCTTTACTTTAACCTGTTATAAAATAAGAGGATTGTATTAGATGGCCTCTGAGTCCCTTTCCAGCTATAGTCTATGTTCCCAAGTACTTGGAGGACTTTCATGTTGAAAACTACTTAACACTTATTAAATGTTTTTAAATCAAATCAAATTGAGATGGGAATTGGCTTTATCAGCTTGGTCCCAGAGGGCAGAATAAGGAACCATAAGGTGCAAGGTGTAGAGTGAAATTTAGACTTCATAAACATCCCAATATGGAGAGCTCTCCAAAACCCGCACGGGCTGCCTCAAGAAGGAGTGGCCTCCCCCTCACTGGAAGGCTTCAAAGCAAAGACTAGATGGCACCTTATTGGTGATATTATAGATATTCTGATTCAGAAACAGCTTGGACTTGATGGCCTCTGAGGTCATTTTCCATTCTGAGATTCTGTGATTCTTTGAGATATTCTCTTCCCTAGAGTACTTGAGTCAATCACAGCCTTAGTTTTCTGGCTATTCTCAATCACTAGATGCTTTGCTAACAGTTATCCCCCAGCATGGCAATAGAATGGGCTCTGAGCATTCCCCTTCATTTTGCCGATAGGAAAATTGAGCTGTCCATAGTTAGTACTGAAACCAAGATTATTCTTCTCAAAGAATTCTCCCTATAGCCCAACTCTCTACTTCTCTACCCCACAGGAAACTTGGAGTCCCCACCTCTGACTTTCCTGGGTCAATAGGTGAGCCTTTTTGCTTTGTCTTAGCAGAAACCAGGTCTTCCCATTGCTTCCTATACTCTGTTCCCTATCTCTCTACCTTCTAGCTCCCCTTGTTGTCCTCCAATAGAATGAGTTCCTCGAAGGAAGGAACTGTCTTTCTTTCTTGTTTTTGTTTACCTAGCACTTAATACAGTGCCTGGCACATAGTAAAGTACTTAATAAATATTCCATCCATCCATCCATCCATCCATCCATCCATCCATCCATCTATCCATTCATCCATCCGTCTATCCATCCATCCATATCAGACCATATCATTGCAGGTAGGTGGTACAGAAAATAGAGAGCTGGTTCTGGAATTAGGAAGACCTAAGTTAAAATCCAGCCTCAGCCACTTATTAGCTGTGTGACCCTGAGCAAATCAATTAACTGCTGTTTGCCTCAGTTTCCTCATCTGTAAAATGGGGACAATAACAGCACCTACCTCCCAAGCTTATTTTGAGGATCAAATGAGACAATAATCACGATAATCACTTAACGTAAGGCCTAGCACATAGTAAACGCTATATAAATGTCATTATTATCCATCCATCTACCCATTATTTATGAGAGCACATAATAATAAAAATGCTAGTATCCTCCCTCCTTTGAGTAACTTAAATTTATACTGTATATATTTTGTTTGTACCTAGTTATTTGTATGTTTTCTGCCCATTAGACTGGGACAATGCAGTGACTGATTTTTTGCCTTTCTTTGTACTTTGCATAGTACCTGGCACATAGTAAGCACTTAATAAATACTTGTTGACTTGACTGATGCTTTGACCACGTTTCTGTGCCTCTAATGTCCAGGCATCCTGTTGGATTCCACCCTTGATCCTGCATAGGGCCATGGGCCACATGGAGCATGGATCAGCCTACAAGTTTAACTTCTAACAACTTCATCATCGAACTAGAAAGAAATGCAAAGGAAGAATTCCTCTCATCAAACTTGCCCTCTTGGAGAAGACCCATACTTTGATTCAGAATTCCGAAGCAAAGACTCAGGTTGGAATGAAACTCAGATGAGTCTGGCACCTGCCCCTGAAACCCACAACTGGGCTGTCGGTTTTGGGTTTCTAAAGAAACATTTTGCTCCAGCTCTTGTTTATTCCTCAGTGGTGGCTGTTCTGAGCCCCAGGAGATCAGCACTCACTCCTGGTGCAGGTGAGAATGTGGCCCAGGCCCTCGCTCAGTAATCCCAGGTGGAGAGGTAAATGCTTAGAACGAGATCTGGGAGGGTCTCTCTGTATTTTCCTTTGGAACGTGATATTATCACTAGATTAAGGGGCTAGACACCTGGTGAGGAAACATTAGCCTTATTCTGTCTAGTTTTTGATGTCTTCCTCAATTATTGCTGGTTGGAGAAGTTTCAGGTCTATTAAAGATTACATGGCTCCTGACATGGGAATGAGAGAATAGCAGAGTGGAACTGTAGAAAAAAAACATACTTTCTAAAAAGAAATTAAGAGATTCATCTTCTCTAAGAATAATTTCCAGAACATTGGTTTAATGTGCACATACACTCAGATATTCATAGTGATAGGATAGAACTCTCAGCTATATATGTATATATGCATGTATATATATACATATATGTACATATGCATGTATATACACATTCTTATGTCATATACATATGTAATAGGTATATATGCATCTATAATCTCTTTCCATATAATATATAGGTATGTATACATATAAGTGAAGGATGATAAATTTATATTTTATTATTTTAGCAGGCCAGAATAACTATTTTGATCTTTTAACCTAAAAGCAAGTAACTCTAAGTATGGCTATATAGGAGTGTGTATATACATATACAATACGTGCATGTGTGTATATAATACATGCATACCAGTATAGAATACATGTATATATTGACATAACACATGCATATATGTATACAATAATATATTATTTGTATAATACATATTTATATATGTAATACATACGTATCTATGAGTATATGTGTGCATACATCACAATTCTAGAGGTTAGCCATCTTGTTACATGTCATAATCTTTACATTAAGCATATTTCATCCACTCTTTTTTTTTCAGGATAAATAGTTGGGCCAAACTCTTTAAAGTGGTTATGAATTTCATCCAGGGGGCTGAACATTTTTTGTGATATCAATTATACATGTGAAATCAAGCAAAACATATATCCATATTAGCAATGTTCCAAGAAAAATAAAGTAAAAAAAAATTATGTTTCAATCTGCATTCAGACTCCGTCAGTTCTTTCTCTGGAGGTCGATAGAATTTTTCTTCAAAAGTCCTTTGCAATTTGTCTTGGGTCATTGTATTGATCAGAATAGCTAAGTCATTCACTGTTGATAATTGTACAATATTGCTGTCACTGTGTATAATATTCTCCAGGTTCTGCTCATTTTGCTTTACACGAGTTCGTATAAATCTTCCCAGGTTTTTCTGAAACCACTCTGCTCATTATTCCTTTTGTCTCAACAGTATTCCATCACAATCATAAAACAAAACTTATTCATTCCCCAGCTGATGGGCCTTCCCTCAATTTCCAATTCGTTGTCAGCACAGAAAGAGCTTTGTTTTTGCACATATAGGTCTTTTTACTTTTCCTTTGTTTTTAAATCTCTGGGAGCTTGGTGGCTTCCTATTCCCTGTAGGATAAAAATGCAAAAATCTTCAGCCCAACTTTAAGGCCCTTTGCAGTTTGTCTTCAGCCTATCTTGGGAGAGGTAGCATGGTGTAATGTGTAGGGTGTAGGCTCAGAGTCAGGAAGACCTGAATTTGAGTCTTGCCTCAAGGCACTAGCAGTATGACCTAGGGAAATCACTTAGTTCCCTGTGCCTGAATTTCCTCATCTTTGAAATGAGTGCATTGGACTCAATGAACCCTAACTTTCGTTTCAGCTCTAGATCCATGATCCTACCTTGGCAGTCTTCTTACACAATACTCGGCTTTGGTCAAACTGGCCTACCTGCTGTCTCCTGTGCGCGATGTTTCACCTCTCATCTTCATGTCTTTGCATAGGCCATACCCCATGCCAGGAATGCATGCTCTCTTTAACTCTCTTAAGAGATTCCTTCGCCACTTTTAAGGCTTAGCTCAAAGGCTCCTTCCTATCAAGCTTATCATAATGCCTTCTTTCCTCCTTACTCTCACTGATAATTGCTGCTGTTGCTCAGTCATTTCAGTTGTATCTGACTCTTTGTGACCCCATTTACAGTTTTCTTGGCAAAAATACTAATTTTGCCCTTTCCTTCTGTAGTTCATTTTGCAGATGAGGAAACTGAGGCATACAGGGTTAAGTGACTTGTCCAGGGTTGCACAGCTCTTAAGTGTCTGAGGCTGGATTTGAACTCACAAATAGGAGTCTTCCTGACTCCAGGTCCAGTGCTCTATGCACTATGGTGCCACTTAGCTGCCCATTGATAATTACATTGTATGTATTTCATATTGTATTTTCCTGTGTACACGTTGTTTCCCTCTAGTGAAATGGCAACTCTGTGAAAGCAGAGATGGTTTAATTCTTGTCTTTGTACATACAGTTTCATTTTTATCTTTGTATCCGAAACACCTGACCCAATGCCCAGTGTATAGAAAGCACTTAATAGTTGGCTTGTTGAGATAACGAATCAAAGATCTGTGATTTCTTCAACATGGGAGCTCCTGGTGTGGGAAATCCCTTCACCAACACTGATTGCAACCTGTCCATAATCAGGTAGATGCCTCTCAGAAAGTCACCTGGTCTTCAGAGAAGTTAAGTGTCTTGCCATGGCTCACATAACCAATAAGCATTAGAGGCAGGATTGACACCCAGATCCAGCCCTCTCTCCACTGAACCCTACAGCTTTTTTTTTTTGCAGAGAGGAATAAAAAAAAAATGCAATAGCTTGACTGCTGGAGACCCCTTTTTTCCCTCAGTGAAAAAGGCCAGGCAGAGCACTAGCCAAATGACATGCAGGGACTTGCCCTATCTCACTAAAAACAAAGTTCCCTGAGGCACTGTCTGGGGGGCTTCCCTGATCTCAGAGCTGCCAGTTGGAGAAGATGTGCAGCATTTTAAAGGCTTAAATCAGGCTTTCTGATGGAGGAAGAAGCATAATTCTAGTGTCTTAACAGGCTGAAATTCATGAATTTTGGTACTACCCTCAAATGACATTTGGCAGTAATTTAATAGAAAATAATCATTAGAGGCTGACTGAGAACCCAAGAGGAGCATTAAATCATGGTAAAATCCACTCATCTTAGAAAAGAGTGACTTCAGGACAGGTGGACTCATCGGCCTTCATTCTTCCATGAAAATCTGGTCTTAGACTCAAATCTTGTCAAAGAAATGAGATCTTCCAAAAAAAAAAGGAGGGTGTGGAAAGAGAAAAGCTGAAGGCAAAGATACCTTCCTACCCCAAGTGTGGGGGAGATTCAGATGAGATGGAAGGAGGCTGAGAGGCCTAAGCATCACACCCAAGTAGCTGGGTATGGCCTATAGAATCAAGGGGTTTACAAATGGAAGGGTATTCCAAAGGTCTCACTTAAGATTGCAGTAAGACATTTGGGATACCTTGCATTGCTTTCAAGCTGTCAAATCATTTTCTAGGCAATATGTTATCTGATCCTCACAACAACCCTTCTGGCAAGGACTACAGCTATTATCAACACCCCCATTTTGAAGATAAGGAAACAGGCTCGGAGAAGTCAAGTTCTTTGTTTTTCTTTGTCATAGAGTCCTAAGATCATAAACTTAGAGCTAGAAGATCTTACCAGTTATCTAGTACAAGTCTCTCAATTTACAGATGAGGAAACTGAGATCCAGAGAGGTGATTTGCCCAAGGCCTCCCAAGTAATAAGTGGTAGAACTGGGACTGGAACTCAGTTCCTTTCCCTCCAAATTTAGATCTTTTTTGGCTGCATTATACCACATTCCCTGGGCAGCTAGGTGGCACCATAGTACACAGAGCACAAGGCCCGAGTTCAAATCTATGCTTAGCCACTTGGTAGCTGTGACCCTGGCAAGTCGCATAACCCTATTGGCCTCAGTTTCCCCATCTGTAAAATGAGCTGGAGAAGGAAATGGCAAAGCACTCTGGTATCTTTGCCAAGAAAACCACAGATAGGGTCACAGAGGGTGAATTACTACTGAAATGACTGAATGACAAGAATGAGAACAACAAGAACCACACTTCCATTTTCCTTACAGTTACATAGCAAGGAAAATCAAGACATGGAACTTGAATCTAGGTCTTCCTGCCTATGATCCCATGCCATCTATCTCCAATGTCTAAGAGACCATAGAAAACATGGAGTCAGAACTCACTGTCTCATAAGAGTCAAATTGAGGCAGAATGGTATGGTGGAAAGAATGCTGGTTTCAGAGTCAGGGACTTGGATTCAAATCCTATCTCTACCACAAATTACCTGTGTGGCTTTGGACAGGTCACTTACCTTCTTTGAGACTCATTTTCCAACTTGGATTGGATGATCTCTGAGTTCCAATCCATTTCTAAATCTATGATCCTGAAACCCACCAAGGAAAACTTCCTTCCAATTAATGTCTGAAAATGGAATGGGCAGGCTCAGAAGGTGATAGGTCTACCCTCCTTGGGGGCCTGCAAGCAGGAGCTGGATTGCCAAGGATCAGGTATGTTATGGTGTGGATTCCTTTTCACTTTGCGTTGGGTCAGCTTCCTTCCAACTCTAGATTTATTTGATTCTGGTTGAGTCCAACTCTTTTATTTTTATAGAGTAGGAAAGGCTGAGCACAGAGAAAGGAAGTGGCCTCCCCAGGGTTACACTGGCAGTAAGTAACAAATTGGGATTTGAACTCAAATCCAGCTATCTTCCTTTCCAGGATGTCTCAGTTACAGAAAGCAATAGTTTTGTCATATCATTAACTCCCAATTCAAAACAGGAAATGACGAAGAGGAGGAGCTGGGGGGTAAAGGTAAGAGTAGAGATAGGGAATGAGAAGCTATCCTCTCCCATCAGGGAGCTCTTAATAAATATTAACTCTTGGTGGGGATAGACTTTATGTATAAAGCGATAGAGTGTTAAGACTGGAGGGAATCTTTGAGACCATCTGGTGTGTGTCTCTAGAGTACACTTATCAAGTTAAGCTGGAAAATGGGGATCTGAGCTGTGCCATGACATGCAAGGTGCCAAGTTATCCATTTGGAGCATATGAAACTCTCTGTCTTGGAGGCTTGTAGATTAATAGGGATTTAAGTAGATCATCTCTTTTTCCTTCTTTAGGTGGGAGATTATGGTCCTCCATCAGTGAACTGTCAGTGAGTCATTCACCTTATGCAGCTGTTGGAATCACAACTGGCTTTGGATTTGATACATATATTCACTCATTCATTCAGTATATAGGAAAAGAGTGACTATTCTATGAATAACATGGAACCATAACTAGCCATTTTTTTTTTGCCTGGGACCAATGATGATAATCAGCTATGTGCCTTTAGGGCAAATCACTTTACCTCCATGACCTTAGCTTCCTTCTCTGAAAATTGAAGGGCTTTGACTAGCTGGCCTCTAAGGACCCTTCCAGATCTATGTCTGTGAGCTTCTGATCCTATGGTGACCCCATCTTGCCCTCAAATGACTTCAAAACAAAATCTCCTGGAGGTAGAAGGAGGCACTGCAGTGTCCTGTGTGTTTATGTGTGTGTATTTGTGTGAGGTTGAGGCCCTTGGAAAATGAATGGGATTCCATAGACTCCCACTGGAGAGACTGCAGGGGGTGAGGAGAGCAAGACAGGAAGAGCCCAGGGAGGAGCTCACTTAGAATACAGCCTCTGCAGAGAGGAAGTTTACTATCTGTTAGTTTCTTATTGTAACTAATTATTCTTGCTTACTAGGTACCAAATGAAATGGTTTCTATGGTGCTGAAGGAATTCAAGTGCTTACAGTGCCATCTAAATTTGGATACTTTGGAGCAAAGGTCCTGCTGCCATGTCCTGGTTATGGCTCTAACTGATCAAATGACTGTTCTTGCTGGATGAAGCATTGAATTCTGGGGGCATATGCCCTAAGAAGTCTTTCATATTAGCAGTCCTTTCAATAGTTAACTTTTAGAAGATCTCCTGAAAAGCCTCATAGTGACCATGAATTTGTAGCCAAGGGAGGGAAAGCAGTGGAGTATCCTGGATGAAGAGATGTCTCAGATCTCCAAAGTATTCATAGTAACACTCATTTGTGGCAGAAAAGAACTGGAAACAAAGATAGAGGAGATCTAATGATTGGGGAATGAAAACTCATTAACATAGGAATATAATGTAACACTTTCGTGCAGTAAGAAATGATGACTGGGGAACTTAGGGAAACATAAGAAGATTTGGATGAACTGATACAGAGCAAAATAAGCCAAAAAAGAGAACAATATACATAATAATTATAATTATACAAATGAAAAGATTACTTCAAGGAAATTGACCTTCAAGAAATGGAAAAATCAGTGAATGTCCTAGAGATAATGAAACATACCTCTGTCTTCATAGGAGAGAAATGGAAGATGACTAGGAAAGAATAATGTTTACATTTCCAAGACAAGGTTTCTGGATTAGATCCCTACTCCCCTTTTTGTCATAAGTGAAGAATCAACCTTGAATGTGTGGTAGACAATTATTGTGTAAAGATAAAAGGCATAAGTAAAATGTATTTTTAAGGAAAGGAAAAAGGCACTGTTGGGAATCAGGGACTTGGAATTTAGTCTAGTTCTAGCAACTTGCTGTGTATCCTCAAATAAGTGGCTTTCCCTCCCTATGTCTCTGTTCTCTCATCTTTCAAATTATAATATCAGATTCAATGATCCCTAAGATCCTTTCCTGGCTTAATATTCTGTGATTCTATAATCCTCCCACCCTTAATTTTTATTGGAGAGTCAGTATGGCAGAGTAGATAGAGTGCTGTGCCTGGGGTCAGGAAGACCCAAATTCCCATTCCACCTGGAATACTTAATAGCTGTGTGACCATGAGCAAATCTCTGAACCATTCTGAGCTTAGCTTTCTTCATCTGGGAAATGATAGGCACCTGCAGTATATACCATGTAGGGCTATTGTGAGGGTTAATTAAGATAATGGATATAAAAGACTCTGCAAAACTTAAAGCATTGCTTATCAATGATAATTGAACAATCATCATCATCATCATCACCACCACCATCACCACCACCATCGTCATCTTCACCACCATCACCAACATCATCACTCCTTGACAGGAATTTAATTTTATGACGGAGCAGTCTTCCTGACCTCAGCTCCATTCTTGCCTCCTGCTACAATTGATTAACTTTATTGGGTATTTTTTCTTGTAATTAGAAAGTTCTGATGTGATGGAATTGTCCCATCTCTTATAACAAAGATCAGGATATAGGGAATCAGGAGATCTGACTTCCTAGAATTACAAAGGGAGAGGAGTCTCAGAAGTCATGGAATCCAAGAATCCTCCCCACAACATTTCTAATGGGTGCCAGCTTTTGCTTGAAGACTTCCAATTGAAGGGAACATCTTCCCTCCTACAGCAGCCTATTACAGTTTGGGACAACCATCATTTTTAGGAATATCTTCTTTACACAAAATAAAATATGACTTTATGATTTTTACCTATTCCGCCAATCAGAACAGATCCAGGCTCCCTTTCACATGATGACAGTCCTTTGATGTTTGAAAAACAGCTTTAATCAATATGATAGATTATATAGATGAGACCCAGAAGCAAGGGATGATAGCAGAACCAAATAAACATAATAACTACAATAATACAAGGGAAAACAATGGAAGAGGTAGGCAAAATGCACCCTGTTTTGGTTCTAGGAAAGAGAATGAAACATGCTGCCTTCCTTTCAGCGGATAGGTCAGGGGCTGTAGGTACTGGTTGTTGCATACATTGTCAGATCAAGCGATTGGCAAAGTTGTTCCAACTGCTGTCCTAGATAATGGTGATGCAAATACAAAGAATAAAACAATCCCTATTGCCTTGTATCTTCTGTTTGGCTTTTAAAATCCTTCACTACCTGGCCCTCTGCTACCTTTCCTATCTTTTTCCCCTTCTTGTACTCTGAGATCCAGCAACTCTGGTCATCTTGCTGTTCCTCACACAGGACATTCTACCTCCTCACACTCTGCCTTTTCCATGGCTATTCTCTGTGCCCAGAACATTCTCCCTCCTCTTCTCTGGCTAGGCTTCTCAGACGTCCTTCGAAACTCAGTCCAAACTCCATCTTCTCCAGGAGGCCTTAACTGGTTCTCCCATTTTAAATGCCTTCTTTCTGAGATTACCATCCATTTACACTGTGTATATCTTATACCCACACAATTGTTTGCTTGTTGTCTCCTCCACTAGATGGCAAGCTCCTTGAGGGCAGGGGTTGCATTTTGCTTTTCTGTATCCCCAGAGCTTACCTCAGTGCCTGACATATAGAAACCTTCATAAAAGCTCTAATATTAGGTAAATAACATATTCTACCAGAGGGCATATGTACATATATAAATATATGTGGAATAATACAAATAATGCAGCCCCTCTGATTTTGCTTGACTTTTTTGTAAGTTGTGAGGGGCATTCTTAGATCAGAGATTCAGAGGGGGGATCCATGTTGGAGGCTTTTGGGGCTCAACCCTTTCATTGTATAGATAAGGAAACTGAGGCTAAGAGAAATTAGTTGATATGCCCAGGACCACACAGTTGGTAAGTGTCTAAGGCAGGATTTGAAGCTTGGTCTTCCTGACTCCAAGCCTAACACTTTATCCATTGGGGCAGCTACCTGCTTCAACGAGGTTGCTAAAGGCTGTGTATTAGGGAAAGATTGGGATGGAGAAAACAAAAAAGGCCTGGAACCTCACTGATAAGGAGAGGGGTTCTTTTCTGATATTCTTAGCTGATTCTTAGGAAAATTTCACTAAAGGAACATCTGCTTTTTTAGCCACCAGAACTAGTTGACGTCCCAGAGAAAATAATTATGCCTTTTTGCCCTTGTAGGCCCTTAACAAACACATAATCACGTTCTATCTGTTTGGTCGTAACAGTTCTAATAGTTATCTTCCTGGGTCTGTGAGCTCTTCAATGTCACTATTCTGTTCAAAGATGCAGATTGCAGCTATCCCTGCTTGCCCTTCCTGTGTTCCTCTTGTTGAATTGCTCCCCTATTTACCACCTGAAGTGTGGGGAGGTCTTCCTCAGCCTAGCTGTTGTTCAGTCATATCTGACTCTTCATGGACAGTATGGTTTTCTTGGCAAAGATACTTGAGTGATTTGCCATTTCCTTCTCCAGTGGATTAAGGCAAACAGAGGTGAAATGGCTCCCCCAGGGTCACACAGAGTCTGAGGCCAGATTTGAACTCTGGTCTTCTTGACTCCAGGGCCAGCACTAAGCTGCTCTCCTCAGCCTAGGGAGCCTCTTAATGGGGGCACTCTGAGTTTCAATAAGTTATCATCCACTTTTAACTCATTGCTCTTTTTTTGCTCCTGCATTTTAAAATAACGTCTTTATGCCCCTTCTCCATTACTGTTTCTGGATTGGAATTGGTTTCAGCCAGCTCATCACCAACCATGGGGCTCTCTGTTGCCTTCTAAGCTGGATTTTTAACCTTTTTTGCTATGGATCCATTTGGCAGTCTGGTGAGGCCTATGGACTCATTCCCAGAATCAGTTTTTTTTTAAATGCGTAAGATAAAATACATAGGAAATTAATGATACGCTGAAATACACTTATTAAATTATTAAAAAAAAACAAGTTCGTGAACTTTAGGTTAAGAACCTCTACTCTAGGAGATTTTTTTTAACTCTTACAACTCACAGCAGAACAACAACCCCCACAGAAGAGATCAAAAACAGGATGCTCAGATCAGGGAAATACTAATGTTGGTGAACGCAGACCTGCCTGCCCCTCCAGTCTCCGTACCCGGCACCAGAGCCACCCAGTGCTGTCCAGAAAGTTAGGCCACTCGCCACCAAGAAGCCTCTTTCTGGTGTCGATTTTGATCTTGCTTTTTAATGCCGAGAGGCCAGCAGTTGCCCTGCTGCCAGGTTTGGGGTTGGGGGAGTCACTCTCCTCATTTCCAAGCTGACACACCATGTTTTAGGCAGATGTACTACTGGATTCATTACATTAGCAATATTGCCTTGGGTTCTCTGATGCCTTGCTCTGGGGCTGAGTAATTTAGCAACAGGCTGGCAATGGGCAGGTGGGTAAAATGACACTTGGTCACCATAGGAACCACTCCCCCACCTCTTATTTTGAAATTAACAGGGTAGCAGGTGACATTTTGCCAATAGGTTGGGAGTGGGGGTGGGGGTGGGGGTAGGGGATCGAACACATAAAATAGACCATGCCTAGAAACTTAGTTACACACAGGTCTTTTCAAGTTTGGTAAATTTTTAACATTTTAAATTTAAAGAGGAAATAAGAAAAGAAAAAAGAAACTTAAATACTAGAATTTAAATACAAAATAAACAAAGAAAAAAATTGCCATGTGCACAGCAGAACACAAGAGCAGATTCAAAATATAAAGCGATACATTTCCATGTCAAGAAAACCTATATAATAAATACTACACAATGTGTTGGAAGTTGTCCATATTTACTTCCCTGTAGGTTTTATTTTATTCTCTACTGTGTACTTTTTCTTTGTTCTTTTTTCTCCTTCTTCCCCCCACTATACTCCAACACGAGTTGCACATCATCCATCTTGCTGTCTATAAAAGCTGAAGTTCAGATTCTACGACAAGATGGGAATGCCAATTTGGGTCTGGGAATGCCAGTTGGGGTCCACCAATGCTATTTTGACCTCTTCATCTTATCGATTTTGAAGATAGAGGCCACAGAACTGTCTCCAAACTCCAAAACATTCTGAGTTTCTGCAGTTTGTTTTGTCAATAGTCTTCTGGTGACATTGATGGCAGGTGGAAGCTAATGAATGCTTGTAGGTCTTGTCCTGGGAGGAGATGTGATGTTTTCCAGCTCTTTCTCTGTAATCTCTTCCACTGGATGAACAATATGGGGAAGGGTCATCGTACCTGGGTGATGACTTCTGAGTGTGGCATTATCATCCATATGTCTGTCGATGCTCTTCCTTTTTCTCACCAACATGAACTTGTCCTCAAAATCTATTTCATCTTCTAAGTGCAGACCTGGGGGTCCTTCAAGCGGAGATCTTGACCTGGTATGTCAAGAAGGACCAAAGGTGAAATGAAAATCCTGCTCTTGGAATGACTTTTTGGAGGACATTCTAATATGTATGAACAGCCCAGTCTCAAGCATCAACCAGGCAACAAAGTCTGAGCCTGATTCTTTTCTATGATCTGTAAATCAGAGTCTATTTTTAAAGTGCCAAAAGACTGATACTGCTGTGGTCTGTTCCATAAAAGGCTGGAAAAGTAGCATACATCCAAAACAAAACAAGCATTTTAATCTTAAACAGAGTCAAAACTAGGAAGGGGCGAGTGGGACTTTCCCCTAGTTTACTGAATTTTGAAGCCACCAAATTTAGAAGACACTGACAGCAATTCTCAGCTATGTTCCAATGGCAATTCTTTTTGTATATGGATTGTACTAGACGGCCAGTGATATTCCATCCAGCTCTCAAAATCTTGAATTCTGTCAGTGGCACAGACACTATAGCTTGGCATCTACTTAGAAAGAAAAATATTAGTGAAAATGGGAAACTATCAAATGGCAGGCAGGAGGAAGCCTCTTCTCAGGCCATCCCAGCTCTATACCTCATCTCCATCAACTAGAGGTATGCTTCATTCTGCTACTTGTGGTCGTTGAGTCATTTAAGTCATGTCCAATTCTCCACGACCCCATTTGGGGTTTTCTTGGCAAAGATACTAGGGTGGTTTGACATTTTCTCGTCCAGCTTGTCTTGTAGATGAGGAAACTGAGGCAAACTGGGTTAAGTGACTCGATTAGCACCACATAGCTAGTAAATGTCTGAGGTTGTATTTGAACTCATGAAGGGGAGTCTTCCTTACTCCAGGCCCAGCTCTCTATCTGCTCTGCCACCTAGCTACCTGTACTGCTATTATTAGGACTTTAAACCCAAATATGGGTGCCCATTGATTGGGGAATGGCTGAACAAACTGTGGTATATGAATGGAATGGAATGTTATTGCATTCTAAGAGGAAGAGAATATGAAGAATTTAGAGAAATATGGAGATACAGATAAACTGATGCAAAATGAGGTAAGCAAAACCAGAAAAGCAACAAACATGATGGCTGCAGTAACATAAATGGAAAGACTATCAATAACACTGAAATAGAAAGTTGTATGATTATAATGAATAACTTTAGCCACAAAAAGGAAAAGAGAAAATGTACCTCCCTTCTTTCTTTGCAGAGGTGGAGGACTACGGGTATGGAAAGCTATATATGCCTTCAGACTTCATTGATGTGTTGGTTAGTTTTGCCGAGCTAGTTTTTCTCCTTTGTTTTATTCTTTGTGAGAAAAGACAGCTTTCTGGGGGGGGAGGCGGGGGAGGGGGAGGGGGAGGGCGAGGGCTACATTGGGAAATGAAGGGGATGAAAAAACAGAAGATGCCAATAAAACTTTTTTTTAAAGAGCTGGGAGTATTTGAGTTGCGGAAGGGAGAGCAGTTCTAATCTTTTGAGGCAGAAGGCATGCCTTTAACTGTTATTATCAATCCAAAGGCCTAGGTAAAATCCTAGATATAAAGCAGATCAGCTCCGGATTTAATCACAGGAGGATGACTTAACTCCCATCGAATTTTGTTGGCTTTATGCTAGTCATAAAGAATATTATTAGCTATGCCTCGAAGAAACATTTCACAGGGAAGGTGGTGCACAGGTGGTGAGGAGTGGGGGTGGGGAGGGACTACAAGTTTATTTCCTTAACACAGCTACTAGAGGAGAGACCATGTGCATTGTCTTGATAAACCCCTGATACAATTTGGCGCTTTGTTCTTTCAAGGCACTGTGAAAACAGTGTTAGCCTGGAAGACCTGGAATTGAATCTAGTTTTTGACATTTCCTATTTGTGTGACCCTGGTAAAGTCACTTGTTCTCCCTTGGGGCCTTAGTTTCCTCATTTGTCAAACAAAGGGGTTGGAACTAATGACCTCTAAGAAAATTTACAGCTCAAACTCTCCAATCCCACCATTCTTTGAAATTAGCACACAGGCTCGCTAGAGGGAGTGTGGCACAATGTGTACAGTGATGGGATTAGAGTCAGAAAGACCTGAGTTCAAATCCTACCTATGACATGTACTAACTGTGCGAACCTAGACACGTGATTGAACCGTCCATGTTTCCTCATGTAGAAAAGGAGAGACTGGACTTGATAGTTTCCAAGGTCTCTTCCAGCCCTAGGTCTAAGTTGCTATGACTCCATGATCTACTAAGAGGTCAACCTGCATTGGTGGAGGAAGCTCCCACACCAGGAGTTCCCCACTGATGGAATAACAGATCTTTGGGTATTTATATGTCATTTTCAACATTTACTGAGCACCTATTGTATGCAGGGAAGTGTGTTAGGTCATTTCTTAGCAATTCAAATTATAAAACACAATCCATATTCTTGAGCGGCCAAGAATGTGGTTGGAGAGACCAGCCAGATCCATTAAAAACCCCAATGATGCATGGAGGTAGCTATGCTAAGTGCCATAGGAGAAGCCCACACAATGCTGTAGAAATTTGGAGGAAAGAACAATCACCAGAGATAGCACCAAGTGCCAACGTCTTTGAAGTGGGCTTCTTCCTCTTGGCACAGGACTACTGGAAGACCCTGGGGTGAGGAAGTGTGGCATAGGGAGGAAATGTAAAGCTACCCTCTAGATATCAGCAAGTTGGGAGGAAGAATAAAGCTCCCCCATTCCCTAATCTTGTCCCTTAGGGTCCCATCATCATCATACTCTTCTCCTTAGGCCTAACAGGCTGGAATACTCCCTCACCATGAGTCTTGAAGACCTATGGCACATAGGATCAGTGGTAATGGCATTGAACTTGCCTCAGAGTATGCCAGGACTTTGCCCTCTCTATCCCTACCCCCACTATGTTGGTGTGACCACACACAATCAGGCTACTTAAAGCCTTGTCTAGGTTGACTAGCCAAGGGACCTACATGATGCAGAATGGATAATGGCAGTGAGGATGACGACACCCAGAAGTCTTAATGTTCCTTGGGAGTCTCTGAAAACCCTAAACAATATTTGTGGTGTATTGGAAAGAACACTAACTTTGGACGCAGAAGACCAGGGTTCAAGTTTCAGCTTGGGCACTTATTAGCTGTATGACCTTGAGGAGCAATTCATTTAATTCTCTGAATGTTACTTCATGCTTCTATGAAATGGAGACAATATTTATATGACCTGGCCCACAAGGTCGACGTGAGGACATTTTTGGATAAACTGGAAATGCCTTAGAAACGTGAGTTATTCAGATCATTGAAGGAAGAAGGTAGGGCATGATTAGGTGGTTTCCAAAAGTCACCAGAGTGCTCAAATTTTATTCAAACCTTGTGATTAAAGTGGATCACAACTACATTTCCCAAGATCATAGATATAGAGTTAGAAGGAACCTAAGAGGTCATCTAGTCCAGCCCCCTCATTTTAGATATGATGAAACTCAGTCTCAGAGAAGATATGTGACTTATCCAAGGTCACACAAGTTAGCACCAGAGGCAGGATTTGAACCAGGCTTCTCTGAATCCAGAGCCAATATTTGATCTTTTCCCTGTACCACCATCTCCTCTCTCACCTGACCTCTCCCATTTCCTTCTGCTTCTGTAAGGTCAAAAATAAGCTACGGCTTTTAGTAAATAAAAGTTCTTTTATAAACACAGTTTTGTGAAAAATTAAGAAAAAGAGAATATGAAGTCATCGTTTTGACTCACAATGTGATTCTTATTCATAGCATCATTTCTTTTGGGCCTTGGTTGTGGGAGGCAGTGCTTACGTGTGTGTGTGTGTGTGTGTGTGTGTGTGTGTGTGTGTGTGTGTGTGTGTGTGAGTGTGATGGTTAAAGAGCAAATTCTGGTTAAAATACATGACAAGGCAGAACAATTAACAAATATATGTATTATGTTTCTATTTAGTTTTTTTTTTGCTCCTAAGGCTGATTATTTGTTTGATTATGAGCGGAAGAGATAAGAAAAGACAGTCCAAAGTAGATAAAGACTGGAGTGTTTTCAGCTCAGAATTATTTACTTTTTAAAATACAATCTGTCGATCAGAGGGTTAGGCTATTAAGTCATTCCTACTTTAGAGCCTATTCCTTTAATCAAATCAGCCCTTAGTGGAGATAAGCCTTAACAGTGGACATTTTGACAAGGAAGGAGGGAAAAGAGGTGAAGTATGGATAAATCCTGTGTGCTCCCCTCTTCCTGCATTGATTATTGCTACTTTTATATGCCCCTCTTCAGAGGGACCCCTACAATTTAGGTATATTCTCATGCAATAAGAGAGCCTCTTGTAAATTCAGAGCTTAAGTCCTGGATGTGAAACACTAATCTCTGGAAATTTAAATAATTTTGTAATCAAAATGTGTTTTTCATTTTTGAGGGTTGTAATCAAAATAGAAAACAATCCTTTAAACACCTAAGCTGTGATAGGAATAGAAGGCTTAACAAACTGTGAATTTAATAATTTTCTTCTACAGCATTTGGACATGGGAAGGAAAGGGAAGGGAAGGGAAGGAAGGGAAGGGGAGGGAAGAGGAGGGAATAGGAATGGAGGGGAGGGAAGGGAAGGGGAAGGAAGGGGAAGGGAGAGAAGGGGAGGGGAGGGAAGGGGAGTTTGGTTTTCCTGAGACTAGTTAGATCAAAAGGCTCAGGTGCTAGGGGCTTGATCCCAGTTTCAACCTCACTGTCAGTCACAAGGAGAATGTGGCAAAGCAGTGTGTAATGTGAATCAAGATAAATGATACCCCTAGAAAAACAATTTTATAATGTTTGTCCTCATGAGTGAAGGCTAGAGTTCCCCGCTGCCTCCCCACTACCATCCACACTTGACTGCATACGTGGATGGTAATTTGAACATCAGATCTTTTGCTTTTGCATGCAATTTTTTAAAGTGCCAAAGTAACCTGGGTGAATGTTAAGGAAAGCAGATGAAGCATAATAAGGTAAACTCCCTGAAGCTAGGGACTGTTTTGCTTCAACTTAGTCTAGTGCCAGCCCAGGGGTGGGGAACCTGCTGCCTGGAAGCCACATGTGGCCTTCTAGGTCCTTGGGTGCAGCCTTTTGACTGAGTCCAAGTTTTACAGAATAAATCCTTTTATTAAGGAGATTTGTTCTGTGAAGTTTGGATTCAGTCAAAGGGCTGCACTTGAGGACCTAGAGGGCCACATGTGGCCTTGAGGCTGCTGGTTCCCCACCCCTGGCCTAGCCCCAAACTGGTGTATAATAGCCAAGGCTTATTGAACTGAATGAAATTGGCTTTGTTCCCATGCAGACATTTCCCTTTGACAAGTCTCCCGTGCAGCACAGCCAACGTCTCACTGAAAGTCACAGTGGTCCAGTAGGTTGAGGGCTGGTCTTGAGTCAGACTTGAGTTCAAATTACTCCTCTGGCACTTCCTAGCTGTGTGTCTCTGGGCAAGTCACCCAACATCTCTGGATCTCAGTTTCTTGATCTATAAAATGAGGGATTTAGACTACTTGGTGCCTAAGGTTCCTTCCTGCTCCAAGTCTATGCTCCTATGGATGTTCCCAAGTTTGTAGAGCAGGTCCAGGAAGCTCTCCCTGGGGAGAACTTTTCTGATTGGCTGCTTGCATGGGTCTGCATGGTAGCCTGTCAGGAGAGATACTGCTTTTAATCTAAAAGTGCTCAGCTGCTGGCATTTTGGCATCTGTTCTGCTCAGAAACGCAGATCTGAGATTTAAAGTATTTCAGAGGAATTTTAAATAATTGCAAGACTCAATCTGCATTCTGTAAAAACCTGTACCAATCTTGGGAGTGAAAACAAAGGCCTATTCACAGAGATGATCCCTTGCCAAATTGGGCGTGTGAAAGCTTATGAGAATTTGCTTATAGACCTTAGTATATTGACTTAATGACTTAAGAATATAACTCCTTCAAATGCCTTAAATTTCAAGAGGGTTTTACTCTCCATGTTCTTTCTTAAGAATGCAATGTATCTGAGACAATATAGGTGGGCAAGTGATTCCTCAAGCATTATGCTGGGCACCAAAGAGGAATTAAAGAAACAAGATTTACCAAAGGGGTTTGCTAAGACCTTGACATCATAGGAAAGCAGAAAGATCAGTGCTGGCATCGACTGTGCGCCAATGCATTTTCTTGGCTGGAGTAGCAGCCACAGCAACAACAGCAGCCCCACAGTCTGGCCAACCACATCTCCTGCTGTGTGTTCAGCTCATGGGAAGGGATGGAAGCTCTACCTGGGCTGTAGAGCATGCTGGGGAGGATGGGGCTGGAGGCTGGGGGATGGGGCGGGGTTAGGGGGGGGAGGGAGTTGTCAATGAAAGGGCTGGCCAATTATTGCTCTTCCATATCTAAAGTGTGGAGGAGATGGCAACTACTGGAAACAGAGGCCATTGTTCTTCACAAATAGAGCAAAAATAAAAGAAAAAAAAAGAACAAGAAGCAATGGGGTTGTTTCAGGGAACTAGCTTTAGGCTTAATGTAAGGAGAAGGTTCCAAACAATTAGAGCTGTCTCAAATTATAACAATAATAACGAGCACTTATAATTATGCAATGCTTAAAATTTGCATGGCACTTTACAAATATATTATCCCACTTGATCCTCACAATGGCTCTGTGAAATCGGTGTTATTATCATCACTGTTTTCAGATGAGGAAACTGAGGCTGAGAGATTAAGTGATTCACCCAGAGTAACACAACTAGTAAATAAGTGAGGTGGGGTTTGGACTCTGGTCTTCCTGACTTTTGGTCCAGTACTCCATCTGCCTTTCATGGAACGGATTTGCCAGGGAAATAGTGAGTTCTTCCATTAATGGAGTCTTCAAGTAGATGGTGGATGACCACTGACCTGACATGTTATAGAGGAGATTCTTGTCTGAATATTGGCTGGACTAAATGACCTCCAAAGTCCCGTCCAAATGGAGAGTCTGTGATTTCATGAAAACAGAAAGTGTTTGGGTGTGTGTATGTGTGTGGGGGTGTATATTAAAGCTGAGGATGAGGAAGGAGAATTGGGGAAAGTCCGAGAGAGGATCATGGGAATTTCATTAAATTTTAATGAGGGAAGGGCAGGGGGAAGAGCTCAGCAAAAATAATTAACACATTAACCAAGCACAACATTGTATACCATTTTCCACACCCATAGTCCCCCATCTCTGCAAAAGGAGGAAGGTGCCTTCTCATTTTCTGTTTTCTTCCCTTTCCTTTTTTTGAAAACTTTTTTATTATGATGGGGGATGTATTGGGACATGTAAGCTCTATGACAGTAGAGATTATTTTATTCTTCATATCTGTTTCCCAAGCATCGAGCATGGTTCTTAGCACATAATAGGTGCTTAATAAATGCTTTTTGAATGATTGACTGCTATAGGTGACATAAAACAGAATATATAAATACAGTATTAAAAAAATTTTAATGGGCATATAAACTATATAGATGTGCCATCTTTGCTCATGTCATTTTCTGTACCAATATGTTCTCTTTCCTTCATCACACACTGAGAAGTCTCCCTCATTTCTATATGCAACAAGTCTAATGCTTCCAAAAACGCATTAGGTTTTTGGCCCCCATATCACATGACTGACCTGTATGAAGCACGCCATCTTTTAAAATCCTTAGGTTCTTTTCCCCCATGAACTAATATCAGGAGATGCCTAGCCTACCTCCTTTCAATTCTGCCTCCCTCCCTCACCCCCACTGCCTCATACTCACCAAACTCTCTTATGTGGAATCTGTCCTGTCCACTCCCACCCATAGTGACCTCTGACCTCCTAGAGCTTGGATTTTCAGGCTGATCACTCTTCACACCCTGCCTCGTATCACAGTTATTTTTCACATATAAGTTGACTTTCTCTCCTCCTGGACTCCAAGCTCCCTCAGGACAGTGACTGGTGCTTTCTATTTCCACATTGCCTCCATTCTCTCGATTAGCATTCCATCTGCTCTAAACCTGTGGTTTCATTGGTGTAGGGAGGCACCTAGGTGGCACAGTGCATAGAGCACTGGGCCTGGGGTCAGGAAAAATTGAGTTCAAATCTGGTCTCAAACAGTTGCTAATTATGAGACCATAGGCAAGACACTTAATCTCTGTTTGACTCAGTTTCCTCATCTGTAAGATGAAGATAATAACAGCACCTACCTTGTAGGACAGGATTGTTGTGAGGACCAAAGGAGATATTTGTAAAAACACTTGGCACAGTGCCTGGCACATAGTAGGCCCTCTATAAATGTTTATACCCTTCCCTTGGAGGGAAACTCCTTTTATGGATATATTTCTGCAATTTATCTGGAATTCACAACTTTAGGGTGTTTCTGGGGGTACTGAGGGGTGATACATATGTAGTAGGTAGTGCTAATTCTATTTCTGGTGGTGATTCGTATGGAGTGTTCTCTACCTGTCATGGCATGGAGATGATCAGAAAGTTGCATGTGAACCTGAGGAAAGGCAAGCTAAAGTGAATGCTCACCATCAGAGCCCCAGTTCCCCCAGAGGGGAGCCCAGATACCAGTTGGAGGTAAAGGATGGCAGGGAGGTGGAAATGGGCAGAACAGTGGGGAAAAGCACTCTGTAAACCTTAAGGCCCTGTAACACTGTGAGCATTTATAATTTCTTTCCTTTGATGGCATTCTCTGTGCCCTACTCCCCAGACCAAGTGAACCCAGCATGAAAGGCTCAGTATCATCACCTCTGGGCCCTTCGTGGCCCCTGCACCTTTTTGCTCTGGGCCTTTGGAAGGTGTTTTATTTGGATTCTGATTCCCAATGCAAATACACCTGCCAAGGATGATCCATCGGAGCAGAAAGGTTACACCCTCATGGAACATGAAGTCAGACCTCTGATGTTGGTTGCTAAGGACAACCAGATACTGGAACTTTTGCTACAAACTAAAGCAGGCCCAGGTTATTTTATGTTAATCTCAACTGAATGAAAAGGAAAGCCCAGGTTACCCTTGTCTGCCTTTGATGTTTGCTGTGTGCTGGACAAGGGTGTTTGCCCAGTGGTGTCTCTCTTCCTGTTACTATCTTGGGATACCTGAAAGTGGGGAAACATGCCTGAAAAGATGAAAAGTAGCTCATTACAGGAAGCCTCTAAAGTGTGGGGTCCCTTCTGGGACCTCTTCCATTCAAACTGAGTTTTCAGAATGTGTTTCAGAAGTGCTGGCCTTGTTTGTAACTCTAAAAATACACTGACTCTTACTCATATCCATTGTGGGACCTCCCTGTTATGTGAAGGTCACCTCACATCATTGTTGGACCTGGGTGATCAGAAATCTCACTGTGGCATCCTAGACCAGGAAGGAAGGCATCTTTGGGGATCAGTGGGCCTACTCTGCTGCCCTCAACAGGTGGGCGATTTCTCTACTCATGATCGAGGATTCTCTGTTTCTTTCTGAAAATTTCCAGGTGTAAAAATACCTAACAGATATAGTGCCTTGAAATTTGCTAAGTGATTTATATTACAAGTCTTATTTCATTTGATCCTCCTGGTAACCCTTTGAGGTAGGGTCCCCTTGATTTTATTATGCCATATTACAGATGAGAAAATGAAGGCTCAGGGAAGTGAAATAGTAAGCTAGTAGATGTCAGACAGGATTTGAATCCATTGCTCTCCAGCACTCTTTTCACTCCACAATGCAAAAAGTGATGAATAACTGTATACAATCGTAATCTTGATGGCTAACATTTATCGCTTCCTTCAGGGTAATTGCTGCCCTTTAGCATCTCAGGGGCCACCCTCTACATTAGATCTTTCCTGATATAAACTCCATACCCAGTTGTCAACATTTTCTCCCTTTGAAATCACTCTGAATTTTTTTGGTATGTGTTTTATATTTACTTAAATGTATATTGTGTGTTCCTAGTAGACAGCAAGCTAGCCAAGCACAAGGGCTGTGTGAACTTCTGCCTATTTCTCACCATCCCCAAGCACAGTGACTTATATTTGTACAAAATCACAGAATCATAGAACTAGAAGGGACCTAGTGACCATCTTGTCCAATCCACAAATGAAAAGAATTCCCACTCTAACAGATCCAATAAGTGGTGACTGACTTGATTTGAATGGAATCTCATGTGATTCCTACTCCAAGGCAAGTAAGGCAAGCCAATTAGATTTAGCCAACAGGATCACAAAATCAGCATTGGAGTATTGGAAGGGACCTCAACAATCCTATCTAATCCATTTCCCACTCTGACCTCCTCAATAAGAGGAGGTCTTGCTTCTGCATGAAGACGGGTGAACATCCCACCTCTGGAGACAGCCCATCCCACTAAATGCTAGGAAGCCTTTCTTGACATTAGGCCTAAAGTTCTGTCCTCTGGAGCTAGGCAGAATGAGCAGAATCTCTTCTTCCCATACTAATGATCCAAGTCTGAGTCTTCTCTTCTCTACTACAGATACCTCTCTCCCTCCCCTCATTTCTTTGAACTGATCCTTATATGGTGTAGACTTCAGTCCCTTCATCATGCTGGTTGATATCCTCTGGATCCTCTTGCTTATCAATGGCCCATTGCAACTGTGACATCCAGAAATGAACACAATCCTCCAGAGAAGGCTTGATGAAGACAGAATCTGTTGGGATTGACACCTCTCTGTTCCAGGAAGCCACTTTCTTAATATAGCCCCAAATCACATTAGCTCTTTTGGAGGCCATGTCACATGCTTGACTTTTATGGAGCTTGAAGTCCACTAAAACCCTCAGATCATTGTTCAAAAACTGCTGTCTAACCATTTTCCCCATTCCATGCTTATGAAGTTTATTGTTTTCCAAATGTAAAACTCTGTATCTCCATCTACTGAATTTCATCTTAGTAGATTCAACCCAATTGCTCTTAGCCTGTCAAGATGTTTTAGGACCTTGACTTTGTCATTTACTATCCCTCCCAACCTTGTGTCATCTGAAAATGTGATGAACGTTGCATCTATGCCTTTGTCCAAGTCATTGATAAAAATTTTCAATGGCATGAGTCCACACAAATCCCTGGCTTACCCCACTGGAGACTTTCTGCCACATTGGCACTGCACCTTTAATGACTACTCTTGATGGTTACATCCAGACAGTTTTAAATCAATCTGATTTCATTATTGTTTAGTTGACACCTCTCCATCTTCTCCAGAATAGCATGAGATATTTTATGAAAAGCTTTGCTGAAATTCAGGCAAACTATATCCGCAGTACCAATTTCATCTCCTATATCATCTCAGAGCTGGGAAGCTATTTGCCCATGTTCATACAGCTAGCCAGCAGCAGACTGAATGGAATTTGGGAAGTTTGACTTCAACCTCTTCTTCACTCAACTATCTTGTTCTTGAACTCCACACACTGCTTCAGCACTGACTCACAGACAGCTCTTCTGTCTTCTGAGTTCAATTTTTGAATAGGGTATCTTTTCCCCACTGAACTGAAGGCTGAGTGCTATACCATTAAAATGATGAGTCTGGGCTTACAAGCTTAGGTAACAGGCTCTATAACATTTTCAGTTGGGGGGAGGTGGATACCAAGCTACTACCCTTAGTCTAGGTCCTTGTTCATGTTTTTATTTGGTTATTTGTTTGCATGTATCCTATTGTGTTTAAATATAAGGCAGATTTTTTTAAAGAGTCCATCTGTAGCCTTTCTGTCTGACATCTTAGCTTGGAGGCGGCAGCATCAGGAGTTCCTGAAGCCTCACCATGCTGCCCAAGGATGATAAAAAGAAGAAAGATGCTGGCAAGTTGGACAAGAAGGACAAACATCGCATGAACAAGTCTGGGGGCAAAGCTAAGAAGAAGAGGTCCAAGGGAAAAGTTTGAGACAAGCTCAACAATCTGGTCCTGTATGACAAAGCAATATATGACAAACTCTGCAAGGAGGTCCCCAACTTCTCACCCCTGCAGTAGTCTCAGAGAATCTGAAGATCTGGGGTTCTCTATCTGGAGCATCCCTCTAGAAACTACTTAGTGAAGGTCTGATTAAGCTGGTTTCCAAACACAGAGTGTTTAAGTGATATATACCAGGAACACCAAGGGTGGAGATGCTTCAGCTGTTGAAGGCGCACAAAATGGTTCAACTTTTTTCTGTACATTTTCAAAAATAAACTTATTGGACTAAAAATAGAGTACATTTGCAATGAAATACTCTTGCATTCTTGTAGATTCTTTTTGGTACTACAGTTCTAAATTCCTTTCTCTCTTAAATCTTATTTTTAAAAATAAAGATTCTTCACCTTTTTGGTATCATGGACCCTTTTGGCAGTCTGCTGAAGCTTATGGACTCCCTCTCACCATAACACTTGTAAATGCATAAAATAAGATACATATGATTACAAAAGAAACCAATTCTATGGAAATATGCTTATCAAAATATTTTAAATCAAACTCATGGACACCAAGTTAAGAGTTCATATTTAAAAGAAAATAAAAATGCAAACTGTGTCTTAAGACCCAGCCATGGGCAAGAGAAGCAGGAACAAAAATAAAATGAATCCCTTCCATGAAGAGGATGATCCCATTCCCAGGAAGTAATCCAAGAGGACTTTGTCCTACTTTGCAAAGCAGCATGGCGTAGTGTATAGGGCATTAGACTCGGAGTCAGGGACACTCAGGTTAAAAAACCAGCTCCAACATTTATTAGCTGGGTAACCCTGAGCAAAATATTCAGTCTCTCACTGCCTCAGTTGTCTCATGTGTAAAATGAAGGGATTGGACCAGATAGTCTCTAAGGTCCCTTCCAGCTATAAAACTGATAATCCTATGATCCTATGAACTAGTTGAGGATCAAAGGAATTGGGTCCAGTTTCAAGAGAAACTAGTCTCCTTTGCAAAGCCACAACCTGGAATAGAGCCTGCAAACATTTGGAAAACACCAGTGGCAATTTTAGCTTGGGAAAATTTCCATTGGGATTTAGTCAATGGAAGTCCAAGAATTTCATGTTTGATTTATTTTTGCAACTGGGTTAATTGATCTTGCTTAGGCTCTAAGTACAGAGCCCACTCATGCTCCTGATTCCACTTCTGATTGCCATGGACTCTTTTGTCTGTTCCATTTGGGACCTGGGCCAATTTGTCCCTCCTTAAGTAGCCTGATGAATCCCCTCCCAGGGGCTAGTCTTAGAGTGGACCCTGGGATCTGCTTTTGCCTTATTGTTGCTTAGAACTCCAGAGCTGAAGCGACCCACCAAACTCAGGCTACCTGGTAGTAGGGACTATAGGTGTGCCCTACCACATGTAACTTAATATTTTATTTAATTCAACAAGCATTTATTAAGCACTTACTAAGTGCTAGGTACTATGGTGGGTACTGAGGATACAACAATAACAAAAATGCACTAATTGCTGGGGGTAGGGAGTGGAGAGAACATTTATTTATTAAGTGACTACTATGTTCCAAGCACATTATAAGTATTATCTATTTTGATCCTCATAACAATGCTAGCACAGTGGCTGGCAGACAGTGGGTACTTAAGAAATGCTTGTTGTAATTGAAATTGCATGAAGTTAAATCAACAATGTCTGATGAACATCTTGAAGTATTTAAAATAATATCTGGTGCTATCGCATGCCAGACACATTTTCTCAGGTGTCTTCTTTCCTCTATCATATTTAGATGAATTTTATAAAAATAAATGTAGTCCATGTGCTAAACTGTGGACTTCAAAAGATGCTATTATTATCCCCATTTAACAAATGAGGAAGCTAATAGAGGTCAAGTGACTTGCCTAGGGTCACACAGCTAGTGAGTGTCTGAGACAGGATTTGAACTCAGGTCTTTATGATTCCAAGTATCATTGCACCATGCTACTTAAATCTGAGTGTAAGATAGAAATTTATAATTATTTATCTATGAATTTATTTTTAAACTATTTTGATGACTATTTCCATGTAATTATATTTTATGCATGTAGAAACATTCCGTGAAGGGATCCATAAGCTTCACCAGAGTCCCAAAGCAGTCCATTATACAAAAAAGAGAAAGTGTTGATTTGAACTCCAGTCTTCATGCCTTCAAGTACCCTTGCACCACCTGGGTGCTACTTAACTCTGAGTGTACCAGGAAACTCTCTCAGACAGAAGTTTATAACCAGGAATGCACGATTTTATTTTAAAACTATTTTGATAACCATTTCACTGTAATAACCTTGAAGAGTAGGTACTGGTTTGCATTGATAGGAGAGTTTGCTCACTGGAAGTTTTCTAAACTAATGAGGGCTAGTCCAAAACCCCCAAACTTTGTACCCTAGTACAATGGCTGGTACACAGTGGGCACTTAAGAAAAGCTTGCTATAATTGAAATTGCATCAAGTTACATTTGAAGATCATCAATGTTTGAAGAACATCTTAAAATGCTTAAAATAAATATCTGCTGCTATGGCACCCCAGATGCATTTTTCCAGGTGCTTTCTTTCCTCCATTATATTTAGATGCATTTTATAATAATAAAAATAAATGTAGTCCATATGTTAAACCATGGACTTCAAAAGGCATTCTATGGAGACTTCTAGAGAAGATGAAAGAATTAACTAAATGCCATCAATATGAAATCCTGGATTGTCAAATAAGTTATTTATGGATTGGAAGGAATAAGACTTTGAGGTTTATATATATCTATATCTATCTATATGTGTATATATATATATATGTATATATATGTTGGTTGAGGGGGATGTGCTGATTATGAGAGGGGGTGCGTGTGAAGCTGCAAATGTTGTAGAAAGGATTCTTTTCCAGATATGTTTTGAACTAGAAAGCTACTTAGGTTCCTTTCAACGCTCACATTTGGTGAATCTGTGAATGCCGGGATGGTATGTAGTCAAAGTACTTTTATCCCCATTTTACAGATCAGGACACCTGAGGCTGTGATGTGATGACCATCTGTGGTCAGGTAGCTGACATTTATATGACCCTGGCTAATTTATTTCCCTTTTCTAAGCCTTAATTCCCTCATCTGTGCAATGAAGGAATTGGATGAGGCCCTTAATGGTGGTAGGTTTCCCCTCACTGCGGGGGTGGGGATGGAGATGGATAAGGGGGCAAGGGGGTGAATTAAACAAAAACCGAATGGTCACTTGGAGGGGATTTGTGATCAGGCATGGTATGATCCGGTTGGCCACTGAGGTCACTTCCTACCCAGAGTTCCTGGAAATCTGCAGTTCTGTGTTCACAGTCATTTTCTAAAGCACCAGAGCATGTCTGGGATCCCGTCTGATCTGGAAACATGTTTCTGGGCCGGGAAATAAAATAGCTAATTGTTTCTCAATAGCATATCTTGGGGGCAGGGAGAGAGGAGAAAAATCAATCCAATAAGCCCATTGTTTCATAAAATTAGCGACAAACTTCAGAATAAACCAAAACAGGCTCCAAATGCGACATCTTACCCTCTGTCCCTCCCCCTCTCAGTGAATTCTGTTTGAACTGTTTGCGTCCTCCAGTTTGAATGAGTCACATTCAGATCAACACACCAACACGCACAAACACACAGCAGACAATGAAGCCCGTACCTCCGCACCTCAAAACCCAGCTTCTTCGGAATGACAGATGACTGTCAGGGCTGTCCAAGCAGCACAGGCAGTGACTTGATAGACCCGAACGAAAGCAATTTACAAGTGCAAGTCTGTTTCTTTTGGCAGCGGAAGGAGCTGCTAATGGATTCATCATTTTCTATTCGGCATGAATGTCAAACAAAAAAACATTTAGGGCTCTATTCATCTGGATTTCCGGCTCTGTGCTTGCCAGTCGGAGAAGAGGCACCGGGACTTGAATCCTGTCGAGCCCCAGTCCCGCTTCATGTTTCCCGAGTTCCATGGGGCCAGAGCCCAGGGAATTTGGAATTCGGCCGGTTGCCTCCCCCACCCCTATTTCCCAACCCCCACCTTGTCCGAATTCCCCCGCGAAATCCCACAGCCCAGAGTCCTGCTTCTTAGACCCATGTTGTCTGTGGAACAGGGCCTGAGTCCAATTCTTACCAAATTACCCAGAGTGCACTGACATCGCGGGAGATGGGCTTAAAAGGATGAGTGGGTGGGAGATACAAAAAGCTCCCATTGGCTTCAAAATAACTGACCATATACATTAAAGGTATTTTTTCCTCTTTGATATAATAAATGAGAGGATGCATCCTGGTCTCATGAAAAGAATTGGAGGTAACAAAATTGGGAGGCTTGGGTTTATGACTATGTCACCTTGAGGGCATGCATTCAATGCCTTTCTCTGAACCTCCTGCATGGGATACAGGTGCCTGTGTTGAGGTCTGGCCCCAGGATTAGCCTAAGGGTGGGGTGATAGAAGCACCTGTCTCCCAGGGTTGTTGTCAGTCTCAACCAGTCAATAAACATTTATTAAGCACCTACTATATGCCAGGCACTCTGCTAAATCTGGAGACACAAAGAAATGTAAAAGACTGTTTTCAAGGAGCTCACAACCTAATGGGGGAGACAGCGTGTAAACAGCTCTGTACAGACAAGTCTTATACAGCATAAACGTTGCATGAATTAAATGAGATAATGCATTTTTTCTAGCTTCTTTTCCATTTCAGTATTTTTTTTAAAGTGGAACAGTGTTTAAATTTTCCACTGACGTTCTAGCTATATATTGATATTTCAGTGTTTTTCCACAGATTTCCAAGCCACTTTTGCCATAGTGGTATTTATTGTTTTTCCTTAGGGGTATTTTCTTAGACATTTAATAATAATAGCTCTTACTATGTGTCATATAGAGTAGGCTGTGATGGGGCCGTACAGATAAACTACATTAAACTCACAGTACTCTTGATAACCCTTATTCATTGATCTCTCCAGAGCCTTCTATCTGCAGATGATATTGTGCTGATTGAGTCAAGTCCAGAAACACTACATGAATGAGGTTTGTAACTACTCAAAAGAGTTTAGTTTAACCATTCACACAAGAAAAACACAAATGGATGATAAATATGTTTTGTCTAAATGAGGATAAGGAGTCAGATAAGCATAGCTTTTTAAAAACTCTACAAGCATGTATTTATGTGAGTGTATTTCATTTATATGCATGCATATATATGCACATTATATACATACATACATATGTGTACATATAAATATATCAATATATAATATATATTATATATGACTTATTAAGTTTTTATTGTGTCATGTATTATGGATATAAAAACTAAAGTAAAACAATCTTTGCTCTTGAGAAACTTATCATCTATCAGAGGAATTAATGACAAATACCTCAGCTGGATAATAATTTGGGCCTAGAATATAAAATGAGGAGAACAGACTGAATTATCTTAGTACCATAGCTTTAGAGCTGGAAGGGCCCAGATTGCCTTCAGGAGTTTCAATTGTTCTTTAAATGACTATAAATTGTGCCCTGAAACAAATGCTCATCAGTTTAATATCAACTTACATTTTGATATCAAATAATAAAGTGTTTTTGTTTTTATTTTTGTCTTGCCTTTCTTTGTATCTCCAGAGCTCAGTCCAGTTCTTGGTACTTAGTAAGCATCTTTTTGACTGACTTTAGGGAGATCTTCATAAATGAGATCACAGAGCCACTGTCGTATGTATTTAAGAGTGAATTCTTTCTTTTGAATAATGGCAAAGGTGATTGTCAGTATAATGTGAGGAAGAACGAGTGTTAAAATTTAGCTAATTATAAAGGGGGGCTGATTGGGTAAATTAGTCAAATCACTCTACCCCATTTAAAGCATGTCAAGATGCTAATCTCTCAAACATTTATCATGTAAGAATATACCATAATCACTTAACCCTGATACATTTATCAAGTGAGAACATATCTTTATTGTTCACTGGGTATGAACGAGACCTAAACCCTTCCATTGAAGTCACAGGAAATCTGTTCGGATGGGGGTATAGGACTTGGCCAAAGGCAGGGAACCTGCGGCTTTGAGGCCACATATGGCCTTCTAGATCCTTAAATGTGCGTGACCTTTTGACTCAATCCAAATTTTACAGATGGTTCTAAGATTTGGATTCAGTCAAAATACTGAACTTAAGGATGTAGAAGGCTGCATGGCCTCAAGGCCGCAGGTTCCCCACGCCTGAACTTGGTAATGCCCTGTGGATGTCTTTATAAAAATCAGAAAGTCAGTTCAAAATTCAAGAGATTTTGAGAGACTGGAAGCAGAGAGGAGAGAGTGTTTCAGCTAAACTCCTGAGAAAAAGTTAGATGAGGAGAAAGGAACAGATCCTAAGGTCTTAGCCTCAGTATTAGCATCCTCCACATTTGCTTGGCTAGAGAAGTTCTTTTTGAAATTTAAAAAGGCTGGAAGATTCTTGATTTTTCTATCTTCCCATCAATACCTTAGCAGGAACTTTAGGACAGATGACATCAGTATCTACATTAAGAAGCCAAGGATTGACTAGACACAGAATAAAGCCCTCAACAAAAGTCCAGCAGAAAAGTTATATGTTAAGTATATGGAATATACTTTGTGGACTCCAGCAAAAAAACTTATAAGAGTTATAAATTGCCCTTTTGCCGTCTCTAAACTTGAGTCCACATTCTTGTGGATCCTGTATGTATTGGTGGAAGAGTATGTCACACATTTTGGGGAAGATGTTTTATACCAACTATATTGTCTTAATATATTGTTGTTGCTCAGTCATGTCTGATTCTTTGTCACCTTGTGGACCGTAGCACACCAAATACTGTCCATGGGTTTTCTTGGCAGAAATTCTGGAGTGGTTTGCCATTTCCTTGTCCAATGGAATAAGACAAACAGAGGTTAAGTGACTTGTCCAGGGTCATATAGCTAGTAAGTGTCTGAAGTCATATTCGAACTCAGGTCTTTCTGAGTCCAGGCCCAGTCACCTAACAACCTCTTTAACATAATCCCCATTTCTAAAAACTAAATGATAATATCAACTGACCATCACCACAGGAAGCACACTAGTAGGGTCTCATGAGCTATAGTACTAGACAAACAACCTTCCTCAGCCCCTAAAGGGTAGTCCTAGGAGCCTGAGGGAACTTAGTAACCATAGTATGGGTCCCCAACTCATCAGTTTGAGTGGGAGTTAGGATGGTAGTTCTCAACAAGCACTACATGAGTCCTCACAAAAATCCCCCTCACTATCTCCTTCCTCATTCGAATGGCAAAGTTATTTTGTTGCAGCTCTTAGTTAAATGGTATTTAGTTGCATCTTTTGGAAACAACTATATGCAACATTGGGCTATACCTGCTGAAAACAACGAACAATGCACATGATCCCTGAGGGCTGTCCCCTGCGTTAGGTCCCATCTGAAGAAAAGCTCCCCTTCCTATTTCTGGAGCTTCTTCACGGAGCATATAGAACGAAGAGACCAGGCTTAGCTTGGGCAATTATTGGTACATTTCAGATGAGCACAGCATGAAGAGTGAGTCTGAGCAAAGATTAAGACTCTAATACTAAGGGAGAGGGGGAAGAATGAAAAGATAGACCAAAAGAACCTGCAAAGCTGGAGAGGACTAGCAAGCTGCAGGAAGCTGGTATTCTTATGAGCAATGTGAGTGACCCAGTCTGAGTTGGAATGTTATCTCTATGTGATGTGCAGAATTCCTCTCTTGACTAGAGATGCTGCAGAAGAGTGAATTAAAGTCTTAAGGAGAAAAATCAATAAGAGAGGGAAAAAGATAAAAGCAATATGGCTGGAGATCATTTAAAAAACCTACCATATAAGATTCTCTTAAATGGCCATACAAGAAGATTCAGTATTTATCGGGATTTAATAAGAATTCCAACAAGAACAGCTATATTGCTATCCTTGGAGGAGGCTGACAGGAGAAAGGGGCTTCTGGGTAGTTTGTAACAAGGGGCTTGTCTTTGTTTTATTCTGGTGTTCTTGACCCACAGAAATGTGAATGGCACTAAAACCCAATCATTTTCTGCTCCTTGGTGGGAGATATTATGAGAGAGTCTGGATTAGAATGAGAATGAGGGTATGCAGCCCCTGTGATTCCCTTGAAGGGCTTTGGGATGAAGTAGAACAACCCTTGGGGTCCTTTCCGGAGGCTAATTCTCATTTATTTTCAAACTGGGAATCTTGCTAAATCCTACATAGGAAATGGCTAGAATAAATGATTCATTTCCAATGACACGGATTTCTTCAAGTTTTAATCTAAAAATAAGCAAATAATGCCCATCCATTGACAAGCATTTATTAAGCACCTACTATGTTCTGGGCACTATGCTAAGCTCTGCCTTATAATTATAATGAGATAATACAATGTACAGTGCCTTGCAAATGCACTATATAAATGCTCACCATCATTATTATCATTCTAAAACTTAATGTATTTTATTCAGTTCTGGGAAACTGGATTTTTTCAAAACCTCTAAGAGATCAGGGTTTGACAAGGGTTGCATGGTGAATAAAGCACTGGACCTGGAATCAGGAAGACTTGAGCTCAAATCTGACCTCAGATGCTTACTAGCTGTGTGATCCTGGGTAAGTCACTTAACCTCTTTTTGCCTCAATTTCCTCATCTATAAAATGGGCATACTAATAATACCTACTTCTCAGGGTTGTTGTGAGGATCAATTAAGAAAATAATTGTAAATGTTTAGTTCAGTGGCTGACTCATAGTAAGAGCTATATAAACATTAGTTATTATTCTAACGTTGCCCAAACTTATTTTTTTTTGCTTTTAAGGATTTCATGATGAGTATAAAATGTTAAGACCATGAAAGGATGACTGTGTCTATATCTGATTAGGATTGAACTGACCAATCAGTGAAGAAACGTTTGTCAAATGCCTATTTTCTCTCTGCCAGGCACTGGCCAGGGCATTGAGATGAAAAGACAAAAATGAAACAATGCATGTCCTCAAGAAGCTTTCACTCTATTAGGACAAAAAAATACCACACACACATAGAAACAAACACAAAATATATGACTATGTTTACCTATATGCAAAATATTATTGTTGTTTGGTTTTTTTTTCAGTCATGTCTGACTCTTGATGACTCCATTTGGGGTTTTCTTGGTAGGGGTACTGAAGTGGTTTGTCATTTCCTTCTCCAGCTCATTTTACAGATGAGGAACCTGAGGCAAACAGGGTTAAGTGACTTGCCCAGGATCACATAGCTAGTGTCTGAAGCCAGATCTGAGCTCACGTCTTCCTGATCCCAGGCCCCCATACGCTGCACTAGCTAGCTGCTTAAATATATGCAAAATACAATACAATGTAATTGGTCAGTGGATGGGGGTCAAGGCATTACCTGCTGAGGACATCAGGAATGGCCTAGTGTAGGTGATGATGCTTGAACTGAGCTTTGAAGAAAGATGGGGAGCCTAAGAGGGAGAGATGAGGGGACGGGGGAGCCCATTCCAAGTATGGGCTACAAACTAGACTGCCGAGGACATTCCTTTAATTCACTTCAACAAGCATTTATTCAAGATTTTTCCAGGTTCTCGAGATACCAAGATAAATGGTATAAAATAATCTCTCTCCTGAAGGAACTTACTTGAAGAAGAAGTAATTATTGGAGTGATCACCACCACCACCACCAACATACTAATAATAGCTAGAATTATATAGTACTTTAAGGTGGGCAAATATTTTACAAGTTATCTCATTTGATCACGTATATATGTGGGTAAACAAAAAAAATCCAAAGCATTGTAGTCAAACACAGCTGGAAGGAAAGACTGGGGAGAACATCAGCTGATGCTAAGGTGAAGTTTTTTTTTAAATTAGTGATATAATTTGCTTTGACACACCAATCACTTTTTATAGTACCTTCTTTTGTTCAGTTGTTTTTCAGTCATGTCCAACTCTTCGTGGCCCCATTTGGGGTTTTCTTGGAGTGGAGATAATGGAGTGGTTTGCTATTTCCTTCTCCAGCCCATTTTCAGATGAGGAAACTGAGGCCGACAGGGTTAAGTGACTTGCCCACTGTCATGCAGCTATTAAATATGTGAGGCTAGATTTGAACTCAGGCCTTCCTGACTCTAGGCCTTGTGCTCTAACTGCCTATGTACCCCTACCAGAATACCTTTTGCTCAAAGTTCAGTACAGTGATCACTGTTAACTTTCTGCCCTTACATTTTTTTTTGTGGGGGGAGGGTTTGAAAGAAAGCTGGATGGTTTTGTTTCATTCATGTATCATGGTGCAATGGAAAGAGCTCTGAGTTTGAAATCAGAGAATATGGATTCAGGTCCTGGTTCTGCCTCTTACTATGTGGCCTTTAGGTATTGCTTCATTTCTTTGTGCCTCAGTTTCCATCTTGTAAAATGAGGTGGGACTAGATGGTTTCTGAGGTCCCTTCCAACTCTAGATGGGTGACCTAGAACCAACCTGGTCCATCACATTTGACCTGGACTATGTTGCCTTTCTGTGTTATCTTCATTTAATTAACTGTGCCTCATGTGCCTGTTGCTCTCTTAATTCTGCTTACGTTTCTCTGCATTTGCTTGCACAGGTCCTCACTGAAGGACATTTCTATACAAGTGCGACCTTGACCATCTTTTCTTACCCAAATCTAAACAGAACTTTAACATCAATTTTCCATAAGGGACCTGGTGAAATACTCAGACCAGTCTTCTAGTTTGTATTATCTGAAGCAGAAGCAATTGGGTGGATTAGCTGGTGACTGAGTCAGGGGAGGTGATGATGGCTCAGTGCTTCTGATTGGAAGGAAGCAATCACAACTGATATGGTGACTATCAGCTTTCATAAGATCATAGCTCTAAGAACAGGAAATGATGCTTGAGGCCAGCTAGTCCAAACCCCTAACTTCACGGTTGATGAAAGTGATGCCCAGAGAGGAATTTACTCAAAGTCATATGGTTGGAAGTGAAAGAAATAGGATGTAAATCCATGTTTCAAGTAACAAAGCCAGGAAATGGAAGAGATGGTATTTGAACCTCTGCCCTCTGACTCCAAATCCAGTCATCTTTCCCACTGAACTCCCTTTGGGGAGAGCAGAATCTAGAACATAGTTTAGAAACATCAAAGACTACAGTTTCAAGTTGGAAGACAAAGTATTTAGAGCAGAGGTGTCCAACTCACTACCCATAGCCATAAGCAGCCTCCAGTCCAGGTGGAAATGTAATTGGTAAATATTTAACAAAATAAACAAAATTACGATATAACACAGATAATGTTAATTTATGGTTTTCTTAATTTTGCCAGCCACAAAGGAGTAGGGGGTTATAATTATCAGAAAGGAGAAATAAAAGTAAATTAAGACAAAGAGTGAAACGTCTGCCATTTTATAAATGTTAAATTTTTTCCTAACTGGGGGCTTGGAGCAATTTTGATTGTATTCTTTAGTTGTTGTGGTTGTTTAATATTAACTAAAGCAGCCTCGGAGGAAGCTCTACCTAAAGTGCCATTATATTGCCCTCTGGCTTGAAATAACTATGATAGCAGGGGTATTACAATGGTCAGTTAGTCAATCAACTAGCATTTAAGTGTCTACTTTGTTCTAGACATTGTATTGCATGCTGTATCATAGATTTAGACTTGGAAGAGATTTAGAGGGTTTTGAGTCCAACTCTCTCACTTTACAGATGAGGAAACTGAGTTTCAGCAAAGATAATAATTATGATAACTAGCATTTACATGACTCTTGAGGATTTGCAAAGTGCTTTACAATTATAATCACATTAGATTTTCACAACGACCCTGGGTAGTAGGTGCTATTTTTATGTCCATTTTACAGATGAAACTGAGCCAGACAGAGTTGAAGCAATGTGCTCAGGATCACAAGACTAGAGAGTGTCTGAAGCTGGATCTGAACTCAGGTCTTCCTGACTCCAGATTCAATGCTCTCTCTATTTGTACACCTATCTATGACTTGCCCAAAGTCAATCAGTTGATAGGACTAAGACAGGATTTAAAACCCAGAATTTCTGACTCTAAGTCCACTACACCACACTGCCTTGTGTTGTATGGCTGTGAGTGGACAGCGAATAAAACACTGCATCACAGTTAGGAAGACCTGAGTTTGAATTCTGCCTCTGATATTTACCAGTTGTGCTACCACCGGGCAAGTCACTTAACCTTCATCTATCTGCCTCAGTTTCCTTGTCTACAAAATGAGAGGTTTGCTCTTGATGTTTACTCTTTCAGCTTTAATCTGGGATCCTACGAGTCATGGAGCATCAGCGTGTTTGAAGAATTAAATGGCAGTCACCCAAAGGGCAGTGAAGAGCCAAATGTTACATATGAAAAGCTGTAAAGCATTGCTAATTAAGAATTGGCCAGGAGACCCGAGTTGAAGGATGTCATCAGAGAGAGGCTTGGCTCAAAAAAAAAAAGCCAGCTTTGAGTATGGGCCTGGTGATGAACGTCACAGTGCTTGGCACATGGAGTAATCACGTAATAAACGCTGATTGTCTGGCTTGTTGGCTGACTTATTTAGATATCTAAGGACTAACTGAGCTAAGTGGGAAAGGCTCATCAGCAGACCAGAGAGAGAACAAAAACATTAGCAAATAAATATAGTAAATACTAATATTGTGTTATTAATATATTATATGTTGATATATAATATACCATATATATCATATACCTATATCAACATAAGTGATATAATATATAAACATATTAACTAAATATAATATTAATAACAATAATAACAGACATTTCTCTCACACTTCAAATTTTTAAAGTGTTTTTTTTTATTCACTATCCCCCTCACAACAACTTGATAAGCTGGTCCCTTATATATTATTACACCCATTTTACAGATGAAGGAATTAAGATTCAGTGAAGTTCATGGACACAACTAGTAAGTGTTAGAGGATGGTGATGAACCCGGATGCTCCTGACTCCAAGTTCAGTACTTGCCAAATCCTGAGCAATGGATATCTCTCCAATGATTTGCCTGATTTTATTTCTTAAAATAAGTCCACAGTGTCTTGACAGGTTAAGTCCATGACATTTTATGCACTTATAGTTGTGGAATTTCTCTATTCCCTCCTCCCACCCCTTTTTGGTTACTACTACATAGGAATGATTGTGATTTTCTCTGTATCTCTTCGGGAACCTGCTACCTTACTGAATTTATTTATCATCTTAATTATTTTACTAGATGATTTTCTGAGTTTTTCCTAAGTAAACCATCATTTTGCATCTGCAAATAAGTATATTTGTGTCTTCTCTTTACTGATATCTCTATCTTTAATTTCTCTCTCATTTTATTATTACAGCTAGCATATCTAGCATCGTATAAAATCACAGTGGGGCCAGAGGGCAATGTTGTTTTACCTTTAAACTTTTTCCAGTGTTTATTCATTGCCAATAATGGCAGCTCTGTTTCATGTACACATTTTCGATAATTTCAAAGAAGGGCTCTTTCTTGCAATGCCTTTAAAGGTTTTTTTTCTCAAACATAAATGAGGTATAATTTGTCGAAGGCTTTTTCTGAATGTATGTATATAATCATATTGCTTTCTGTTACTTTTGTTGCTTATGTGATTAAATAGGAACGGCACGGCCAAGCGAAGACTGGTTTGTCCTTGGAAATAATGAGACATGGGTTTTAGCCTGCCTCTGACACAGTAACTAAGTGTCCATGGCCAAATCATTGAATTTCGTAGTGTCACCAGCTATTCTTGAAGATTATGCTATAAGCCAGTTGCCAATCTGCTTTGGTAGAGGGAGTTTATGGGCAAGAAATTTTCTATTTAAAAAAAATTACTAAAGCTATTTTATTTCCTACCGTTGTAGTATTCTTGCATTTCTGTAATGTGACCAACTTACTCATAATGATTTTTTTGGAAATATTGCTCTGGTGTCTTTACTAATAATTTATGTAAATTTAAAAATGAATATTTATTAGTGAAATTGGCATTAATACTCTTTTTCTGCTTTAACCTTCCTTTATTTGGATATCAGGACTATATTTACCTCATAAAAGGACTTTCATAAAATGTCTTCTTTTTCATTTATCATAAATTTTTGAGGCATAAGTATTAATTACTTAAATTTATTAATTGATTAAATTCACTCATAAATCTATCTGAGTCATGTTTTTTTTAAAAAAAATTTCCTTTAGCAGGGAAGTTCAATTCTGTCTTGTTCAATTTTTCTTACTGATTTAGGATTGTTTAAGATCTCAGATCCTAATTTGTTAATTTGGGTATTTTCCCCCCTGAATATTCTCCTTATTTATTCTCTATGCACTATAAATTCAACTTGCTTCACTTCATTTTTGCTAACTTTATTTTCCACTCATTTTAATCAAGTAAGCTTATTTTTTTTATTAGGCTTTGTTATAAAAAATCCACAACTCTTTGTTTTATCAGTTCTAGAGTCTTTTATTTTGCATTTTTTTCTATTCCAACTCTAATTTTCAAGACTGCTCATTAGTGTTTGTTTTGAGCTTGTTCATTTGTTAATTTTCTAGTTTTTTTTCCTACACATTAATTCTCCTTTTCTGTTTTGTTTGTATGTGGGTTCAAAGATGAAAAAAATTTCTATTAGGATGGCTTTAGTTGTGTCCCATAGTTTTGGTGTGTTGTCTCATTTCTATCATTCTCTTTAACATGATTATTTATTGTTTCTGTGATTTGTTCTTTAGCCCACTCTTTATTCAGGATGTTGTTACTTAGTCTGTTTAGGTCTGTATCTTTCATTTGTGTTTTTTAAAATTTAATTAGTATTATTTTTATGTTATGGCTTGTAAAGGACCTGTTTGACATTTCTACCCTTATTTTTTATGCCCTAGCATATATAATAAATTTTTGTGAAAGTATCATAGAATGGTTAGAAATATTTGTATTCTTTGATATCCCCATTCACAATGCATTAAACTTTCAAGTTTATTTTTCCTTAAAAATATTTTCAACTGTATATTTTCCTTCTTGTTTATCTTTCTGCTAAATGTATCTAAATCTGAAAGAGAATATTGAATTATGCAGAATTAGTGTCAATGCCTTTTGGTAATTTGTTTGACTTTTCCTTTCAGAACTTAGCCACTAGGCAACCTGGTGGATACACACACATTTAATAATGACATCATTTCATTATTTCTAGAGTCTTTAAGCATAATTCAATTGCTATCTTTAATTCTCCTTACATTTTGAATTTTTATTGTTTTCTCATCTAAAACCATAATTATAACACCTACTGTTTTTTGGAATCATCTGAAGCAATATTCTGAAAGCTGAAATATTCTGAAATTCTGAAGCTGAAACAAATTCAGCAGTTCATTTTCACTCCATATCATTATTTTTTAACTGATTTTCTACAAGAAGCCTTTCCAATTCCCTTTAATTCTAGTACCTTCCCTCTGTTGACCATCTCCAATGTATCTTGTATATATCTTATTGTACCCAAATGTATACATGTTTTCTCCACCATTAGACTGTGAGCTTTTTGAGAGCAGGAGCTGTCTTTGGAATTTGTATGTCCTGCTATTAACACATGGTAGACACTTAATAAATGCTTGTGGACTAACTGCCTTTTCTCAATGCAGCAAATTGTTGGGGGTTATTCTTATTCATTGGGCTATTCTCTTTCTTTTATTTATGAGTTTGATTTACATTCAAACGTATAATAGTTACTTTGTATCTTCATTCATTTATTTTTGGTATTGATTATTTTTTCATCTATTAGCTTTAGTTTGTATATACTAGTTCATTTTAGTCTCCTCCCACAGACTCTCCTTCCCACACATATCATTTTGACAGAGTTCATTGAATTTACTTTATTCTCATTCTTTATTTCTTTTTTTGACCTTTCATTTCCCAGGCCAGGTAAGAGTATTCCTCACATTTGTTTCCTGCCACAACCCTGCCTCTCCACCTAACTACCAGCCACAATGTGTCTTTCCAAGAAACATTAATTTACTTTATCCTTTCCCTTCTCCTTTCCCTTTGTAGACTATGCTGTAATCTAATCTATTCACACCCTACCCCTAGCTTGCATATCCTTTATTTTCTCCATAACCCTCATATCAGGTGAGGTTTAGTTTTTTCCTCTATCCATCTCACCTATTAATTCAATTACATCTCTTACCTACACCCTCCTTCTCTTAAATATTTTTTAAGGATTTTTTTTCCAGAGGGCTTAAATTCCTGAAATATTAATCCATGAAAGAGGTAATGTGACATGATGTCAGGATACACAGCTCTACTAATGCTTTTTTATTTACTACCTGTTCATACTAAGAAAAGGTCGCATATGCCGTTTTAGGTGCTATGTTCCCCTATATTCTAGCCCTCTGCAATGGACACTTCTTTGAGAATGAAAGGTGGTCCTGAAAAACATGACCCCTGTTGGAGAAGGTCTCCTGAAGTTCCTTCTCCCCCTCCTCCCCAAGAGGTTATTACAAGACTTCCTAGGCATACACTCCTCTAAATCCAGAGTCATGTGCCATGATACCCTAAGGGCATGCATTCTCTCTTCACAGGAGTGACCTAACTTGGGCTCCACTATTCAGATGCCAGCCTTCCCCCTCCAAAATGCTCTTTTTTGATCTAAGTTCACAATATAAAGTGAGTCTAAAAAGCCATAGTACCCTTTCTTTGCAAGCCCAGGCCATATGGGAATACCATTGTAGATCCCTTCTTGATACACTATTCTGCTCCAAGTAATTGATTGTTGCACTTTCCTACCTCCCAAAATAATAATTCATTACACCAATTAGAAAATAAATATTAGTTTAATATTTTTCAGTAAATATTAATTGAATTCCTTCTTTTCTTCTGATTTTTAAAATCTTTTTAGCTCTTTTATCCATAAATATATTTAATGTATTCTCTTGTTAACCTCCAATAATATGTTTAAAAATTAAAAAAAAAACAATAACTTTATTTAGCCTTAGATATAGGGAAAAAAACTTATTTATTGTTTAGTCTTTCCTTGGTAATTCTACAGCTCCACTTTTCTTGTACTCCATGGTTTACATGTAAAATTCTCTGCTTACTAATGATTTCTTTTGAAAGAATTATTTGAATTTTTACTTGCAGAAAGTTCACTTTTATTGATGATGAGGACCAACTTTGCAAGATATGTTATTAATGGAATAATACCCTCTAGGATATCATCTTTCAATACTTCCTTTGACTTATTATAAACAAAGGATATCTTTGAGTGATTCAGACTGATTTTCCCTGATAGAGGAGGAGCTTTTTCTTACATGTTTGCTGTATGACTGTGCTTGCTTGTATGCTTGCTTGCTTGACATTGAAGTTCTGAAGTTTTGCTACTACATTTTTTGGTAAGATAAATATGGAGTTAAATCATGGAGGTAAATTAAATATGTTGACATCCTCTTGGTTCTAAGTATTTATATTTTTCCCGATGTTTCCAATGTTTAAAATATTATTTCCTGAATTATGATACTAAAGATTTTCATAACATCATATTTTTTTCTGATAGATTTATGATTCTTAGATTACAACTGTAAATTCTGTTTTCAAGACCAGCCAGCTTTAACTTGTATAGAACTCATGTTTGAGGAAATATGTTGGATTGTATTACCAATAATTTTATGTGGATCCATACATTTCCTTAGACCCTTAACCTCTGCAGGTCAGGCAGTTTCTGGAGAACATAACTGAATAAGATAATTACTCCCAGCTCCCAAGACATCTATTTGGATGAGGACCCTGGCTTTTGTTTACCCTCTAAACAAGAAGCCAGCCTGAGCTAGGTTCTCTACCAGGCACATGTTGCTTTATCCTTGTTTTTTCCCTCATCAAAGTTTGGGGTGACTTGGTCTAAAAAATGGAGACCAAGCCAGTAAAAACCGGTTTGAGATGGCTTATGTTTTTTTCTAATCAATATTTCTGGGAGGCAGCTGTCTCTCACAGAGCAACTGTCATTCCTTGGTTGTCAGAAGGTGGTGTGATCAGTTGCATCTGAAAGCCAGTCTTTTTTTTCCTAGTTGTAGATTGATTTTGAGGATTAGTCATGCCCCCTAACAAAGAAATAATATGGAGGAACTCAGAACTGTTAACCCATCTCCTAATTAAAATCTCCTTCAATCAGGGTTGCCCTACATTTGCCAGAGGAGGTCCAAATGATGTACTGTCAAACCAATTTGAAGGAAGACATACCTAGGTATAGTATAAAAGATGGCATAAATAGAGGCTAGGTAATTAGCCCCTTTGTTACCAGGCTGCATGTCCCTGTTAATAAAAAATATCTTGCTCGAGAATTGCCTCAGTTTGCCTTTTGTTAAATTCTGACCACTACATCTTCCAATGTTATCTTATATTTTCTTTTCATTCTATGAAATTTTCTGACACCTATGTATCTATTCATTCTGAATATGTCAATATTTTTCAGTCACTACTCTTTTGGATATGTTTTCTGCCATGATCTTTATGACCTTCTTTCTTGTTTGTCTCAGAAGACAAATGCTAAATACAGAACAAGTGTCTCAGATACTAGCTTATTTAATCATCTTAATTCCTTTGAAGGAAACAACAAGTTCTATGGACTCATTTAAAGTGATATCTGAGGTTGAGGTTGAGTCTTTGAAAGACTCAGATAGATTTTCTTTATCTTAACTTGAAATAATTCAGTACTGTGATCTGCATAGTGATAGCTAACATGTATATGGCAATTCAAGGTTTATAAGACATTTTATACACATTATTTTATTTAATCTGTAAACACCCTTGTGAGGTGGGTAGGAAGGGTATTATTATCTACATTTTACAGATGAGGAAACAGGTTCAGAGAGTGACTTGCTAATTGTCATGCAGCTGTCGAACAGTCAATCAATAAACGTTTATAAAATGACTACCGTGTTTCAAGCAGTGTGTTAGGAGCTACAAAGACAAAACATACAAAGAAAAAACAGAGCCTGCCCTCAATAAGCTTATATTTTATAAAAGAATATGTTCTCATTTGTTTACATACAAGTATACATAAAGTTCACATATAAGTATATATAAAGTATATGCAAAGAAACTGGGACACTAGAAGCTTGGAGTGGCCACAACAGGTCTTATATAGAGAGTAGTGGTTTAGCTGAGCTTTGAAGGAAAGTAGGCATTCTTATAGGCAGCGGAAAGGGGAGGGCATGCATTTCAAGCATGGAGGGCCCCCCATGCAAAGGCATGCAGGTGGAATATTTAATGTCATGTGTCCATAGGCAATACGAAAAGAATCAGTAGCATGGGAAAGATTAAATATTAGCAACAGAGAGGGGATGAATATACTTGGAAAAGATTGAAGGGTACATGTAGAGAGATTGACCTCAATGAGAAGGGCCTCCTCTCTATCAGAGAATGAAGTAAAAGAGGAGATGATAAGAAACAATGTCAAAAGGTTTTGAGATATAGAAAAGGGGCAAAGAGGGAACTCAGAACCATTTGGCCTTTATTTTCTCAGTAAAGAGTGGAGAGTGGTCCACTGCCGGAAAAGGGGGACTATCATGAGGCGGCAGTATGAGAGACTTGAGGAGACACTCTAGAAGCTTTGGAATAGCCATAGTGGATAATGGGATCAATGAAGGAGGAGTACCCAAATTGGCTTGCTGCAGTGAGGGTCCAGTTGAGGTTGAATAAAGATCTTTCGCGTACCCCATCACTTTGTATGACCAACAACGTGCCTTTAGAAGTAAAAGAGGCAGATTGTGTGAGTAATACAAGTTTGTGTTTTGGCAAGGCATGAGCAGGGTTATGATAAAGAAAATGAGGGATCTGAGAGTATAGAATAGTGTAATGTTGAGTTGTTAACCCCAGGGTAAAGACTGGGAAGAGTATTAAGTGATACCAGAGAAGGAAGGAAAGCACGGTGGAGAGACTGTAGGTAGTGGTGGGGAGAAATCACAGGTTTAGGTGGAATGAGTCATAAAAGGCCTTGGTTCACTTCAAAAGTTTCAGAATAATTGATCATGGAAGTGAGTTATCTGTGGGTAATGATTAGATCGAGGTTGTGATTGTCCCTGTGGGTGGTGAAGGCACACGGGTGATCGAAAAAAAAAAAAGAATTCTTTTGAGGATCTGGCCTTCATTACTTTCTATTTTAGGTTCTTTTCTCCAGCAGCTTCTAAATATACTCTGTTCTTCTTGCACCTCTCTGACCCTGGGGTTTGTTCCTTTGGATCCTGGTCATTCTTCTACTTTCCTGTCCTCATCACTTAGGAAAAACTTTTAGCTTGAGGTGGAATGGAATCATTGGGAGCGGGAGGAAAAGGAAAGTGTATAGAATCTAGCATTGGTCAGGAAGGCTCTTTCCTGTGACACTCTACCCCACCTCAAGGTCAGAGCCAGCAATGCTGAGCTGCCTCTCTGGGAGGAGGGAAACCTTCTCTGCCACTGTGATTGCAACAGGGAATGAACAGCTGTGGGAACCATAACATCAACTGTGGTCGATTGACTGGATGATGCATCAGGCCCCCCATGGGTCACCCGGCAAAGTTTGAGGACTTCCTGGCACTGTCAGCAGCTGTCTCTCTGTGTGACTCACTTTGCTATCATCTGAGATCATGTGGTTTGAGATTCCCAAATCAAGGGACATCCATGGGAGCAGAGGCTGAGTGGAGAAGTCATGTGGTGTTGACAGGTGAAAAAGGGAGGGGAAGACAAAAAAGGTCAACTATATAAGGCAAAGCTGACAAGGGTGCACTTGATCAGCCTCAGGCCCCAACGAGTTTGACTAGTTTCCCCTTGACTATTTGCTGCCTGAAAACAAAAGGATCTCCACAGTCAACCCAGGAGCAGCTCAGTTCCAGGGCTGCCTGGCCAGGGCCTGGGTAATGACAGAAATGGCCTAGCCTGACTTTACACTTCCTCCAACATTTCCATCTAAGGAACAAATGTGATTATGAAAGGGATCTGTGTAGGTATGTTGATAGGAGTTTCACATTCTTCTTTTTGAGTAAACTTACATAAACATCCAAAGGACCTGAAAGTCCATCAGTACAAACAGAGGTCACTAAGCTTCCAAGAGTTGCCATGGCTGAAATATTTCCTCCACCTTTGACCAACTGGGAATGAACCTCCAAACTGAATTAGGTTGGCCCTCAGCCAGCACACGTAGAAATCATAGATCTAACCCAAAATAAATGTTTAGGCAACAATTTATTGAAGAGCGAGGGAAAGAGGTAGTCTAATATAGAGAAAGTGGAATCTGGAAGAGCTGGGTTCAAGCCACGTCAGCGACGCATTCAACTCATGTTACTTGTTACAGTGTCAATTCACTTAACATGTCTGTTCTAGCTAACTTCCCAAAACTATTAAGTTATATTCAACTTGAAGCCAGGTGGTGCAGTGGATAGAGAACTGGACTTGGATTCAGGAAGACCTGAATCTGAATCTCACATCAGATAATGAAAAGCTGTGTTATTCTGGGCAAGTCACTTAACTTCTATCTGCCTTAATTTCCTCAACTTCACATGGCAGTAATGACACCTTCTTTGTGAAGATTAAATGAGATAATATTTGTAAAGCTCTTTGCAAACCTTAAAGTGTTATATGAATGCTAGCTTTTATCATCATCATCATCAACATCATCATTGCCAGTCTGCAACTGTGGAGGGAGTTTCCACACTGGAAATATCCAAGGTTTCTAAAATCACAAGTCCACATTTTCTCCCCTTTGGAAAGGAAAATTCCAGGCTCTAATGCCAAGATGATGAAAAACCAAAGTATCTTTGTTATCAAGGTGGGGAGGGAGAAGAGAATATGCATTTATATAGATCTTACTGTGTGTCAGGCAAGGAGATCGGTGCTTTAGTTAGGGTTCTGTGAACTTAACAATCTAATATATATTTCAGTATATTTCCCTCCCAGTTTCAATCCTATGCATTTAAAACCCTCATCCTGAGAAGGGATTCATAGATTTCATCAGGCTGCCAAAGGGGTCCATGGCACCAAAAAAGCTTAGGACCCCAGGAGTGAAATGTGGCATTTAAGCCACTTTAACAATAGCTCTTTTGTTTTTGCTTTTGTATCCCTAATATCTAACACAGAGCTTTGCACATAGTAGGCACTTCATAAATACTTGTTGGATTGGATAGGTACACAAATAAGCACACTCCGGGTAGAATGAGATAGGGACAAAGGAGAAATTCAGGCAAGGTGTGCCTCCCCCACAAATAGCATAATAAAACCACTCACTTTTCTAGAGTGTTTAATGGATAACTGACTAGCCACTGAGAGTTTAGCACTATGAACACGTATAAAGCTCTCAGCCTGATGCAAATATTAGAGCCTGTGCAAACATTCTATGGCTATTTCCAGTCTTACAGCATGCCTTTTTGATCAGCTGCTGAACCAGAACTAGGTGTGCATATAAAAGTATCCCACAGGGGCGATTCAACTTCCTTTCCTGGTGGGTGAGATAGGAGGATTTGCTGATGTGGGTGGCCAGGTGTGTATGTGTGGGGAGCCTCAGGACCTTTCTCATCCAGAGCAAGCATGATGCCTTGAGGGCATTGTTCTGCTGTTTCTGAGAGAAGCAAAGGGTTATTGGACCTGGCCATGATCCTGTAGCCTGTGGAAGGTTAGAAGTCTGTACTAGAGCTGAGCCTGATGAGGAATGAGCCAGCATAGCAATGATTGTAAGCCAATCATCCATTGGCTGTGCTGTGTTTGGAAGTGAACTTGATTGGGGGGTGGGGGCGCAGTTCTTTGTAATAACCTTTTAAGTTGAGCCCACTCTCCCCAGTGACTAAAGTGGTACTGGGGAGAGTGTGAATTCAGATTGGAGGAGATATATTTTTATTTCTTTTTGGTATCTCTTTTCATAAAAATCCCTTATTACAAGTAACTGATGCTAATTGGGTAAATCATATTGGGGTGCTAATTACTGGGTCAGTTGATCATTTAAGGTAGACACTAACTGTAACTGGTGATTTATGTTGTGGAGAATACACTGGAATTGAGGCCTGAGCCAACAGTATTAGTCAGAAACCTTGCAGTCCCTCAAGGATACCCCGAGAACTATCAGGGTAAAACAGTTTTCCTTCCTCTGGAGAGCTGACTCATCACTGCAAACAGAGTTGAGATAATGATACTCACAGCTTATATGGGTGACTAGTGCTTTCAGAAAGCAGCTAGGCAGCACAATGGATGGGTTTGAAATCAGGAAGACTCATCTTCATGAGGTCAAAGCCAGCCTCAGACACTTACTAGCTGCCTGACCCTGGGCAAGTCACTTAACCCTGTTTGCCTCAGTTTCCTCATCTATAAAATGAGCTGGAGAAAACAATTGCAAACCACTCCAGTATCTTTGCCAAGAAAACCCCAAATGGGGTCACAAAGAGGCAGACATGACTTAACTGGCTCAACAACAAAAATGTTTTGAGGCTTGAAAAATGGTTTTTGCAACAAGTGAATGGGGGTGACTAGTGTAAACCTTATTGTCCCCTTTTTACAGTTGAGGAAATCGATGCTTAGGGAGTTAAAATGACTTACTCAAGGATGCACAGTTGTAAATGATCAGAGCTGGGTTTTGGATTCAGGCGTTCTACCTCTAAGACCACCGTTTCCCTTCTCCCCCAGACCACACGATTTAGTCTAAAGCACATTCTGGGGATGGTAGGTAGTTGTAAATTAGGTTCTTTAAAGTCTTGGTTCATATGGAAAATGAATAAAAGGGAAAACATCTTCTAGATTTTTTATGTAAAATGAAAACTTGAATTTTTATTATGAATTGGGTCTTGATTGCTAAATTACTCTTTTAAATGATGGCTTTTCCATCTGTGTCTTGGTTAGTCCCCCAAACATTATTTTGCCCTGCACATGTATGTAATTTTGTGTTTGCAATATATGGGTCTCCCTTACTTTCCAGGATAGATGCAGAAAATCAATTTCAGAAAAGCAAAGTATTTTGTCTCTATTGGCTTCCATGAAAAATTAAAAATAAATCTCAAAGAAAAATTTTCCAGTTGAAAAATTTTCCCGTTGAACAAAATTTAAATGTTCAATGAAAATTTTAATTCATAAGATATCGAGCTGGAAGGGACATTAGCATTCATCTTATCTCCATTTTACAGATGAGAGGACTGAGGCCCAGAGTGGTTAAGCGACATTTTCAAAGTGACACAGGTGGCAGAGTCCTGTCCCTTCTGTGTGTGTGTTACTGACACTCACCTGTCAATCAATCAACAAGTATTTATTAAGCACCTAATGTATTCCTGCTATGTGCAAGGTGTTGGAAATACACAGACAGAAACAAAAACATTCCTTTCTTCAAGAAACTAAAATTCCATTGTGGGGGTGGGTAAGATAAGGTAAGATTTTATTTATAATGGGCTTTGTTATATGCCAGCAACTTCTACGGCCAGTTATGGTACTTGCTTGCCGTGTTTTTGTTTGTATAATCTGTCACGCTTTATGACAATTTCTCTGCTCAATGATCTCTATCACTGTCAGCTCCACTTCTACACCCTAGGAATCACAGTCATTTCCCCTGTGTTCAAAACTCTTAGAATTTTGATCTTTACCTGTTAGCGCTCTGTAGAGCTGGGATGCAATACTAAACCAAATCAACAGGTGCTGCTGTCTGAATGTGATATACTAAATGATCGATAGATATTTGTTAAGCATTCTTGATACCAACTTAAGGCATCTCATGATGGAAAACCGATTAATCCTTCACAATAAAGGCACTGCTACACATAACATAAAAACTATGAGCATCATTGTATATGTATAACCTATATCAGATTGCTTGCTCTCTTGGGGAAGAGAGGGAGGGAGAAAAATTTGGAACTCAACATCTTACAAAAATGAATGTTGAAAACTATCTTTACATGTAATTAGACATCTTGAACTAGAGGATCCCTAGCTATCTCCAATTCCACATATTCAAAACATAACTCATTATATTTTCCCCCAAACACTTCATTCTTCCTAACTTTCTTGTGGGAATTGCCCAGGTCACCAACATCTTCCCAGTCACCCAAACTCACAATCTCAGTGCCATCCTCAGCATCTTGTTTGTTTTGTTTTTGTTGTTGTTCAGTCCTTTTTAGTCATGTCTCATTCTTCGTGACCCCATTTGGGGTTTTCTTGGCAAAAATACTCAAGTGATTCACCATTTCCTTCTCCAGCCCATTTTACAGATGAGGAAACCAAGGCAAACTGGTTTAAGTCACTTGCCCAGGGTCACACAACTATTAAGTGCCTGAGGCTGGATTTGAACTCATGAAGATGAGTCTTCTTGATTCCAAGCCTAGTGCTCTCTATCCACTGCCCAGTGCTCTATAATTACCTTCCATTTACATAGATGTGAATTGTGGCTTCCATAAGAATATGAGCCCCTTGAGGGCAGGAACTATCATTTTGCCTTTCTTGGTATCCCCAGAACTTAGCCCAGCACCTGGCACATAGTAGGAGCTTGATCAGTGCTTGATGACTGGTTGATTTACTCTCTCAGTGCCGTCGACAACTATCCAAGACTAGATGTTGCATGTGCTGGTCTTCACTGGTGGAGGTGATTTCATCCCTACGAGCTCTTCACACCAAAGAAATCCCATGGTTGGACAATGCAGAATGCAGAGCTCTGGCCCAAATTGCCTAGCAGGTGCTTCATAGATCAATATTTGTTGAATTATTGAATCCCTCTTGTCTTTTCTAGGAGATGGGATTTGAGTCCTTGTGCCCCAGGGACACAGTAGCAGTGAGTGCAAGACACTGTTTTATAACAAAAAGTCAAATTTATTTTATAAAAGCCAATGATAGAAACTTCCTGAAAAGTATTTTCATTCTCAGCATGACAGCTAAGAAATGTTTTCACTGGAAACTTCCCCTTGTAAATAGCAGTTCAAGCTGGTTTCAGGCAAACATTCTGATGAGCCATTTCTGCTGGCCCATCTGGCTCTGTGTTAAGGCCAGTCCAGGAAATACACAAGTTTATTCTTTAAGTTGTTTTTCATATTGTGTTGGCAACCTAAGTGTGAAGTCATAGTAACTATCGCCTACGGAAGTTTAACCAGAATGATCTTCAGTCTCACCACCCCACAGCAAGCTTGGTTACCTCTCAGCCCCTATAGACATTCTAGGAATGACCTGGAGGGTTCAGGGGGCTCTCCTCTCATATTATCCATTCCTTCTCCATAGGTTGTCTTCCCACCACAATTAGCACCCCACCTCCATTTAATCATCCTTTTGCAAAGGGACTTTATAGAATTTTTACAAAAATATTATTTATTGATTTTGAAGAACAAGAACAGAAATGGAAACATTTTTCCCTAACATGTAGGCACATAATCTCCCTTATCCCCCAATCTCTCTTCAGTCTCTGGGGAGAGCGAGTTCAGACTTAGCATAATTTCTACATAGCCTACCTCCCAGCAAGTTCACAGACAAATTAAGCAGCATTGTCAAATGAGTCCATGCCTTAGCTCTTCTGTGCTGAATCTGAAGGCATCTCCTTGCTCATTGGGGTATCAGTGTTAGGCTAGCTCCAAAAACCTGTCATAGACTCAACTCTAGCACTCCTAGACCTCGGGTGACTTGCTCTCCTGGCCTTTTGAAACTCATAAGGTTCTCTTTCTCTTACCTAAAATGAAAGCAGAGACTCCGAGCCAGTCAAAGGACAGAGGTCCATAGGCCAGGCCACAAATTGGTCTGAGTGGGGAGAGGTACCTTACAGCATTGTATCTTACCAGGTAGCAAGAGCAAGTGAGCTGAAAAAAAGGTTAAATCAGGAGAGAAGAGATTAAGACCAACCAATGCCTTGTCAAAGTCCCTGCTCCCTATCCCACCCCCAAACCCATGCTTCTATAACTACAGCCAGTCCAAGACTCTGCTAGTCAACCTTGTTTAGCAGATCAGAACCAGTTACAGCATGTCTATGCATGCTCTAAGACCCTTCCATTACTCACCATCACATCTCTTTGACAAGTAGCTTCCTCAGTCTCTTCCCCAGCAGGAATAGTGCCCTACTCAAGATTGTAGAGGCTAAGTTCAATGGCTCTCTCCCCTTTTCCCCAACTTACATAAGGAAGTTTCTCATCATCAATTCAATTCAGCAAGTATTTAATAAATACCTACTGTGTGCCAGGAACTATGCTAGCCCCTAGACATGCAGAAATGGAATATTCAGCTTCAATGTGTTTACTTTGCATGGGAAGGAAACAATACACACAGAGAACTGTGTGCATCAAAACCAAAAATATATGAAAAGAAGGTAAAATAACTCCAAAGGATGGGCGAAGAGCATGAACACAACCTGGTGAACAGGAAAGACCTGGCATTTTTCATACATAACAAACTAAGTCATACATACCTTGTAGCCAGTTAAATAATTTGTTGTTCCGTTGTTTTTCAGCCATGTCCTACTCTTTGTGACGCCATCTGGGTTTTTCTTGGCAAAGATACTGGAGTGGTTGTCCATTTCCTTCTCTAGCTCATTTTACAGATGAGGAAACTGAGGCAAACAGGGTTAAATGACTTGCCCAGGGACACCCAGCTAATAAGTGTCTGAGGTCAGATTTGAACTTAGGTCTTCCTGATTGCAGGCCCAGCACTCTATCCATTGCACCATCTAGCTTCCCAGTGAAATAATTACCTGTCCCTAAGGTTATTTCCTCAGATTTATGAGTCTCATTTCTAATGGTCCCATGCTTCACATTCCATCCATCCATCTACTCTCAGCTCTCTCTTTACCACATATTCTACTCTCACTGCACTCTGGACCACCAGTCTTCCTGAGACCATGGCCTGAGTGACTTAATCCACTCTGATTTGAAACTATTACTCTGAAGCCATCTTGGTTAGTGGATCATGGAGCGCAAATGCAAATGGCTCTACTTAGAGATTCCAGACCATGGTTCACATCCCATCTGGCCATCTGCTTGCAAGAAATTGGATTTAAGTTACTTGCAAGTCATGGCATCACCTTCCTGATGCCATAATCCTCATTGAGAACAAAGGATAAACAGCAGCAACAACAGCGATCCACTCCAACCATCTCTTTGCCATTCACCCTCATCTCCCCTGGCCTCTCCAGTGCTTTACCTCTTGCTCTGGGAATAGTAATCAAGGCGACGCTGTTATTGCCTGGAATTGACCCCATCCCCATCCATTCACTCCCCATCCCTGGGGCTTCCCAAACCAAAATATTATTCCCCAGTCACCTCTCTCTTATATGTGTTGTTTTCCATCTATGAGAAAGTGAGCTTCCTGAGAGCAGGGACAGTCTTTCTTTTAAGTATTTATATGCCCAGTGCTTAGGACAGTGCTTGAGACATAGCTGTGGCTTTATAAATGTTTTTTTTCATTCATTCACTCATTCTTGTTTATGTTGAAGGCATTTGTGGAAGAAAAGGAAAGGGGGAAGCACTTCAGATGAGGAAGAAGGAGTTATGAAAGAGATTTGTAGGGTTTTAAAATGTGAATGTCAGATACTGATTTTGGGGGAGGGGAAATTTGAAAGGTGGTACAGTGGATAGAATGCAGGGCCTGGAGTCAAGAAGACTCACCTTCCTGAGTTCAAATCTGGCTTCAGATACTTACTAGCTGTGTGACCCTGGGCAAGTCACTTAACCCTGTTTGTCTCAGCTTCCTCATCTGTCAAATGAGCTGGAGAAGGAAATGGCAAACCACTCTAGTATCTTTGCCAAGAAAATCCCAAAAGGAGTCACAAAGAGCTGGACACGACTGAAAAATGACCAGACAGCACATTGGAGAGGAGTTAAGAAGTTGAAGAAGGAGATGGAGAAAGATCCTAACTATAGGAGAAGTATCATGGCTGAAGGGGGAAGAAGGTTAGAGCTGAAGAACTTAAGCAGACTCAAGCAGAAGAATCCAAGAAGATGGAGGAGGAGACAGCGATGGACTCCAGGAAGAGTAAGTCTCTAGAAGGAGGAAAAGATAACTGGTAATCCAATGTAAGTGAGCCAATTTAGTAAGACAAAGTAAGACATCAGTATAGCAAGGGAAAGGAAATTGGATGTGGCAGCTGAGATGGCGAAGAGTGTTAAGACCTCCAAAGTTGAAGACCCTTACAAAGAGCACTACAGGGAGCTACTAGCAAAAACAACAACGCCCAAGGATCTCACTTCCAACCAGTTTGGAGAGTGGGCTGAATTTTGCAATGGCCTAAATGGATGATGTGATATTTGAATTTCTGCCACAGCCAAGTAGCTGTTGTCTATATTCAAAGGGTAGTCTGGTTATTAGGTTAGTTAGTAAAGAAACCAAAGGAATGCCCCTTTACACTCAAGGTTATCAGAGAGAATGAAGTGCTTGTTCCTTAAGAAAATGGGAAGCCTTCCATGTGAAAAAGAAGGAAGGAAGAGGCTCTGGAGGAACAGAGAGGAAACCTGACCTCTGTCAGGAAATTGGAGAATGGAAGAATGTAGGACAGGGAGGAAGAAGGCCCACTGAGCACTTGGAGATAAGAAAGAGTTGTGAGACTTTCCCTAGGAAGTAGGAATATGGGCCTTTGGAGGAGGGGGTGGTGGCTACTTTTCCTCCAAAGACTGATGGCATGGATTAAGGTTTTGTTGGGCAAGAGATCATCCAACAAGGTGAGAAAGAAAAAGGACAAGGTACAGTAGTGATCCTGAGTGGTGACTCCATGCAGAGGGCTCCCCAGGCAGTTTCTCAATTAAATTATAATAAAGTACTGCTCTGCCTTTCCAGGGCATATGCTCAGATCTTGATGGAGACCATCCCAAGACTTGTCAAAGCAGATGAATACAACTCATTTCTGCTGATTCACATAGATACTATGACACTGCAGAAAGGAATCCAGGAAGCATCGCTAAGTGTTCCTAAGTCTCTGGCAAGAAACTGAAGACCTTAGGGGCATAAGTAGCATTTCCATTGGGGCTGCCAATCAACATCCCTAACCAGTGGTCATTTGGCTTTCCCTTAAAGACCCTGAGTGATGAGGATGCCGCCATTTTCCCAGGCAGTCCATTCCATGTTGGGATGGCTCTCATTGTTAGGAAGTATTTCCTGACATCAAGCCTGAATATGCCTGACAGTTCCTGGGGCCAAGCAGAACAAATCTAATCCCTCCCTGACAAGGCAGTCCTTCAAATACTTGGAGACAGCTCACTGGAAACTCTCTTTACTCCAGGCTGCACACTATTGGCATCTCCACAATTAGATCACCAACAGTCATCTATACAAACAAACTCATGTATATTGCCTTGTGTTTTTCAAGAGATCATGTGGTCTAGTGAGGCAGCTGGGTTGCACAGTGGTGAGAGCTCTGGGCCTGGAGTCAAAAAGATCCGAGTTAAAATCTGACCTCAAACACTTACCATCTATGTGACCCTCGGCAAATCTCTTAACCTCTTTTTACCTCAGTTTCCTTATCTGTAAGATTAGAGTTATAATAACACTTAACTTCCCAAGGTTGTTGTCAGGATCAAATGAAATAATATCTATAAAGCACCTAACACAGTGCTTGGCACATAGGAAGTGCTATATAAATGTTAATACTATTAGATTATCACTGCCATTATTATTAGTGATTTTAGGGCTGTCTTTGTATTCAGGGAAATCTGGACTGAAGTGTCACCTTCAACACATAACTGACTGTATAATCCTGGCCCAGTCGCATAGCTTTTCATGGTCCTAGGCGATTCTCTAAGACAGTATGTTATAGATAATAAAATAAATATTTATAGGGCATCTACTATGTGCTAGGCACTGCACTAAATGCTTAAGAAATATCTCATTTGATCCTCAGAACAACCTGGAGAGGTAAGTGCTGTTACTACCTCCATTTAATAGATGAGGAAACTGAGGCAAACAGAGTTTAAGTGACTTGTCAAATAAAAGAAATTCCCCTATTAGGAGTTCTCTTTACAGATGAAATCACAAGAATGGTCAAAACCAATCCACAAAAACGTTTCACCTTATTTCCATGGTCTTTCTCCGCTTTAATCCCCCGAACAACTCTGTGGATACCAGGCCAGCCAAATGAGATAGCTCACCTGAGATCTGTGAGTAAATTGAAAGCAAGGCCAAGAATAGCAATGCTATCGCCTCGTCCACGCCACCTCTCATTCCCCTCCTGCCATCTTGCATCCATTAGCCCACCTGCCTTGGCAATTTCTCATGCTGCTTGGGCATAAAATAGCTTCCTGCTGGAAAACCGAGCACTACCTATGCCCTGTAATTAAATACAAACAAATTTTGGGTTTCATAGAATAAGTAAAGCTTTGGCGTGATCCAGGGAACCGAGAGTAATATGATGGCCCAGAAGGCAGTCTCCCTTGTGTTCAGGGAGATCCATTGAACCTGACCTGCAATTGAAGGGTTCTCTTCTTCTCTGGATAGGATAAATACAGAAAGAGAGAACAAATGCCCCCAAATAGTCCTTGGATGGATGAGTCACCATGTGATAGCTCCCTCTCTGATTCATAGCGAAGGAGGTAAATCTCCCTGTGAGTTCTCAGAGCATAGACTGCAGGCCTCATTTGGCAGCCACTGCGTGGGGTTCCCGGCTTCCGGGGCCCCAGGTTTGGCTGGGGCTGTGTCGCCGGCTGATGACCGGAGTTCTCATGGAGGGAAGGTGGGCAATTAGACGGTCATCACAATCCCCCAGTTCGTATCATGGCTCAGGGTCAGCCCGGGGTCAGCGCACATGGCAAACTTTGCGAGCTGTGTCTGGATGGATGGGGCCGGCAAAGAGAGGTGAGGCGGAGTGAAGCGTACAAAAATGAGGAGCCAGAGAGGCTAGGGAGCGGAGAGCCAGCCGGGGAGCTGGCGACAACCCAGGCCCCGCTTGGGGTGGGGGAAAACACTGATCAAGGAGCACGATGCAGAGCAGCTGGCCCAACTACCCCACTGTGGTCTCTGACATCTCCAATTAACCTTCCCTGGAGGCCCCCAGATTTTTTTCCACACTAGCGAAATCAGGGGTGGGCAAGGATCTTTGGAAAGGATTGGTTAGGGATGGAATAAAAACCCCCAACAAACTTCCAGAAGGAAAATGGCCTCTTTTGACCACCCATTCTGTGATAGATTTAGAAACAAAGGGGACCCCAGAGGCTGTCTAAAACAACCCCCTCATTTTACAAATGAGGACCAAGGAAATGAAGTGAGTTAAGATCCAAGCACCATAGTTCTTGATCTGGAGGACGCCATCATGCCCACTCCCTCCCCTCTCATTTTACAAATGAGGAAACTGAGGACCAAGGAAATGAAGTGACAAAATGTCCTACTAGTGATTCAGGTGAGATTTTCAACAGCGTTTTTGTAATTTGAGCATACATTGGGGAAAAGTCCTGAGAAGGCCAGTTTGATGTGATGGTGTTCTGTATCAGGGCTGTCTGCAGAAGGTCTCATCCCAATCAGCTCATCCTGGCACACATTTCTGCCATGCAAAACTCAACTGGAGACAGGCAGAGAAGGAAGGGCCTCTGTGTGCTGGATGCTGAGAATACAGAGACAAGTTTCCATTTTACTCAGAGGGGAAGCATGCATACAGAAAACTAAATGCAAAATATATTAAAAAATAAATACCAATTAATATCAAGGAAGGACACTATCAACTGGGAAAATTGAGAAAGGCCTCTAGCAGGAGACAACACTGGAGCTGAGTCTTGAAGAGAGCAAAAGGCTTTTAAGAAGCGGAGGTGAACATACACAACCTATATCAAATTGCTTACTGTTTTGAGGTGATAGGGAGAAAATTTGAAACAAAATTTTTTAAAATAACTTAAAAATCATCTTTATATGTAATTGGAAAAAATAAAATATTATGCAAAAAAAGAAGTGGAAGTGATGGAAGCCAGTGCAAAGGCATAGGGATCAGAAATCAATCCATCAATCAATCAATCAACAAGCATTTATTTGGCACCTACTGTACACGAGGTGCTATTTGAGGCTCAGATGATACAAGCAACAGAGTGAAAAAAAATCTTCTTACAATGAGGTTACATTCTAATGGGGAAGACAGGTATTTCTAAATGTTTCTAAAACATTTAGCACATTGCCTGGCATATAGTAAGTGCTATAATGGCTATCTATTATTAATATTATTGATACATATTAACAGCATAAATATGAAACGGGAGGAAAAGCAACTAGGTCATTATGATTGGATTGTAGAGTGAACAGATGGGAATGAGGTTTAAGGAGACTGGAAAGGTAGGAAGGCGATAGGTTGTAACATGACTTAAATGCCAACAGAGGGGTTTCTATTTTATGCTAAGGTCAGCAGGGAGGCAAGTCAATTTCTTGATTGGAGGAATGCCATGGTCAGTCTTTGGCATTTACATGGAGCCTGGGTGGGGAGTTTAAGGGTCTTAAGGCCACATATGGCCTTCTAGGTCCTTAGGTACAGGCTTTTGACTGCACTTAAGGACCTAGAAGGACAGATGTGGCCTTAAGGCTGCAGGTTTCCTACCTCTAGTGTGGAGGATGGATTGGAGAGGTCAGAAATTAGAGGCAAGGAGATCAGTTGGCTACCTCAATAACCTAGCACAGAGGACATGAGGGGCTATCCAATTCTGACAAGCTCTAAGAGAGGCAAAAATCACCCAAAGACAGGCAGGATTCAGTGACCAATAGGGAGGCCCTGAAGCTTCCCAGAAGGACGTTATGTGGGCAGACCACCACCTCAGGAATATCTCTTGGGTAGCCATGTGGAGGCTGATTTGGAGAGGGGAAAAAATGAAGGGCCAGGAGCCAGGGAGGGGGGTGGTGGACAATTTCAATAGTCTAAGACAGGAGCGATGAGGGTCTGCCACATTTTGGAAAAATCTAAGACTGAAGGCAAATCTTAAATGAAGACAGGCAAGGAAAGAACTTTACGTTCTGAGAGAATCTTGTTTGAGACATGGTGTGTCTATAAAGCCCTGCATTAGTAAATGCAGTTTATTCAAAATGGGCCACCCTGGGAAGAAAAACCCAGAAAGGGAAAGCCATCTATTGGCTTTTGGCTGATTTTGTTTGTGATTTTAGCTTTCTATTTTTTTAAGAACATTTTTTGTCCCTCTTTTTGCACTGCCAAATTAACTAATTGTCCAAAATAAAAGCTAATTTGTCACATTCAGAGATGGGGAGGAAGATGGATGAGAAGATAGTGGGGGGGAGGGTCTTACTTTAGCAAGGGACAGCTGGGATGTGTTGCTTAGTAGACCCCAGATGGAGCTGCAGATGGTTACCACTGAGGCTGCTGGGCTGAGCAAGTCTATGGGGGTTCTCCAGATGAGATCATCTGTCTCGCTGTGCAATAAGGGACTTGTCTCCCAGGGCCCATGTTTGAGGTCCACATTCACCTCTGCTCTAAACTAAGCCTCAAGCAAAGCTGGGGTATTTCTTCAGTTTTGGTTTCTCCTGCTAAGCACCTTCCTTAAAGCAGCAATGCATTCCCAAAGCAGATTGTTTTGGGAGGCCTGACAGGGGTGAACAAGTTTTGAGCAGTATTTTCACTGTGGAAGTGGAAAAGGTCCTGCATTCAGTTTTAGAAGGTCTGGATTCGAATCCTGCTTCTGATATTCAATAGCTGTGTGACCATGAGCAAGTCACTTAACCTCTTAGCCTTATTTTCCTTATCTTTTTTCTCCAACATCCCTTCCAACTCTAAATTCATAGTTCTATGACTCAGGATGCCCTGAGCATCAAACTGTCTTTCAGATTTGGGGGCCTCCATTTTTTTAGGGTGAGAATTTCAACTTCTGGAAAGGTCTTAATAATGAATTACTCAACTCAAGCAGGCCAAGTGAATGTTTCTTCCAACAATGGGATCATAACCAGATGGTGTTCTTCATATCACTTTTACATAATAACACCTTGTTTGTAGTGTGACAAGGCCTCCTCATTCACTCTAAACACCTTTCCACTTCATGTTGGACAAACCTGTTTCGATTGTTCAGTGATTGTTGTGTTCCCAGACTCACAGTCGCAAAACAATATTATAAGAATGTTGTTTTTTCAAACATGGATGTTTGTTTCAGGAAGACTCTCGGGGTCATTAAAAGCACTACAGAATTTCCCAAAGGCACCCCAGTCCCCCCTCCACGTCTCTTTCCAATCTAGGCTTATTTCATTATCTATCCTCCACATCAGTTCAAGACATATATTGATTAATGAGCTCTGTAAGTTGTCCATTCAATTATGACGGATATTTTCATCCACTTGGTATTTCCTTCATAGATAGTTAGGTAAATCTTACTTGAGTGAATCTCATCCAAGAGGCTCTGAAAAGTCCCAGAGCTTATTGCAATCAATGCCATCCACAAACATGAACACCTGGAAGACCTCATCATCCATAGGAAATCCCTCATTGACTCAGACTTTGTGCTTGACCTCCTCCATGACAGTGGGAAACACCTCAAGCAAATAAGTGCATCCCTTTTTCATGCCTCAACTGATATTAATGATCAGAGAACCATTAATCCAGGTTATCTCTGCTGTTCTATCTTTCAAGGAATCTTCACATCATGTCATGTTGCCATCTCAAATCTGTTTTCCTCTCAGTGATTATGGAAGTGATTCCTCTTCAGTCATTTGCTGACTTTGCAAACTCAGTATGTCAGCTCTGTCAGACAGCCAAGAAAGCTAATGTAATCTTAGGCTTCACAGAGGAAGAGTTTCCAGGAAAAAGGAAGTGATAGTCCTACTGTCCTGTGCCCTGGTCAGACCGTAACAGGCATAATATGCTCAGTTGTGGGTAATACATTTTAGTAAGGAAATTGATAAATTGGAGACTGTCCAGAGGAGGGCAGGTGGGATGGTGAAGGGTCTGGAGATCGCACCATATGTGGAACTGGGGCTGTTCAGCTTGGAGAAGTAAAGACTTATTAGGTGCTTAATAAATCCTTATTGAATTGGGTTGAACATGATAATTGTATTAAAGAATCTGAGGAGCTGTCCCATTGAAGAAGGACATACAGAGTTTCAATATGATGATGGTTTTGAAATTGTTCTGCACTAACATGATATTGAATTGAGACCAAACAATGTGGAAACTTGATACAATGCCAACTGAGCAAGAGAAAAGGAATGAGGAGCAAGAAGTCTTGATGGGAAAAAGATTGGGGATAAATCCAGCACATAAGAAGCAAAACCAGCAGTGAGATTCTGAATGAAAGAAAGATAATGGGCAAGAACAATAAACTTCAGCGTGGTTCAAAAGAGACTTTTTTTAAATTAAAGGAAGAAATGAGACAGGAAATTAGGACTAAAGGAAGGTGGAAATCAGAACTCTTAAAGAAGAAATTAATAAGAATGTGAGGATAGATACTTTAGAATAATGACTCAGTTTCTCAAAGATATTCGATCTTCAAGATAAGGATAGCAGATTCGGAACTCTAAAACACAGAAGAAGAAGAAGATTTGGTGGAATAGACAAGACTAAAAAACCAAAGTTCTATATGAACCAAAATGACTGATATTGATGATAAGATCTACAGATAAAATTTAAGCATCACAGGATTCCCAAAGTCCTACTTAAAAATTTCATCATGGAATTTATTTATATACATTCATATATATCATATATATGTATTTATATATATGTAAGTGTTACATTTATATATGTATGAATAACAGTTTTGATTATTGTTGTTTAGCTGTTTCAGTCATGTCAGACTCTTCATGACCCCATTTGGGGTTTTCTTGGCAGAGATACTGGAGTGGTTTGCCATTTCCTTCTCATTTTACAGCTCATTTTACAGATGGTGAAACTGAGGCAAACAGGGTTAAGTGACTTGCCCAGGGTCACACTGCTAGTAAATGCCTGAGGCTGAATTTGAATTCAGGTCTTCCTAACTTCATGCCTGGTGCTCTATCCACTGTGCCACCTAACTGCCCCACAGTTTGCATACCCAAATGTAACTTTGGAACCCTCCTATCAGGAGCATACTTCACTCTCCTTATTGCAGAGAGGCTGTTGAATCTCCCTAGGGTGGCAGATACATCATGCATTGTCACATAGCTCTAAGAAGGTTGGAAAAATACTCTCTTCCCTACCCAGTCACTATGCAAAGCACTTTACCTGGACACTACAGTTGGCATGTAGCTGAGAAAGGGTTCCTATGCCAGGATAAAGCCAGCAAGCAAGTTTGGATGGCTGGTCTGTTTCCCTGAATTACTGTTGCTATGATGAGGCCTCTCCATTGGCAGCCATTGAAGATCTAGCATTGGTGAGCCAGCCATTCTCTCTTTGCGATTCTTCCCACCAAGAGAAATACACTTGGAAGGGGTAGGGAACATATAAAAGCATGTAAAGGAAAGGGGAGGGAAGTTAAAAGAAGTTCTTTAGCTCCATGTACCCTGGGGGGTTATTTTTGTAGGGCCCTCTAGGCCTTAGAGGAGAGAGTCCAGCTCATATGTGCTGAGGGGTCGGGTAAGCGGAAAGGGTTTAAAGTCTTAAATATTGTCTTAGTCATTAGATGAACATTTTGCATAGAAATTGGTGCCACCTTGGGAGCCGCTCAATGACTCATAAAATTCTATTTTGTGTGTGTGGAATGCCACAGGGCAAGAGGGTATTACTTAAAGGTGCATAAAATTGTGCATCTCAGCATGGAGGCCTACCGCAAACTGCTATGTTTTCTACACTACAGGGGGGCAAAGAGGAAGGAAAAAAGCACAGGGAAATAAATGCCTTCCTGTGATTTTGTTCTCTTATTTCTTAACCTTGCTTGAGAAGAACATTTTTGGAATAAGAAAGCAAAGTAAGGCAACTCTAAATTAATCTTTATATTTCACAATTACCCAGGAATGAATTTTTTTAATCCCTCTTTCCTTAGCTACTCTAGAGCAATGCATAATCCTGGAGAAGTCACTTACCATTTCTAGGCTGTAGATATCTCACTTGTAAAATGAGGGGAATGAATTTGGGGGCCTCTGAGTTCTACTCCGGTAAATCTATGATCCCATGATCTTTGGAACGCTCTAGGGAGTCAGCATGACTGGCCATTGAGTTAAGAGTGACCTGGGTTTGAATTCTATCCCTGACTAAGATGTGTGACCATGGGCAAGTCACTGAATTTCTACAAGCCTCTGCTCCCTCTCCTATTGAGTGCTATTCTTAACCTGGGTCCATGAACTTCCAAAAAGACCATGGATGGATTTTCAGGGAGTACTTATGTTTGGAATGAAAAAAATACATCTTTATTTTCACTAACCTCTAAAATTGAGCATTTGCTTCGATTATGAATGTAGGTAACAGGTATTACTCTGAGAAGTAGTCCATAGCCTTCATCAGATGCCAGAGGGGTCCATGTATGGGTATGCTGGAGTCATCTCATACAGGCTCAGAGGGTTGATTGTTAAATTTTCAGTGTGAGCATTTAGACCTCAAAAATTGACAAATGCTACAATTCAGAGCTTGATTTATTGTCCTGTTGATTAACTAGATTTAAGAGAGTGGTGTAGAAATGTTTTTAATGAAGATTCAACTTAAAAGTGTATTGTATATAATTTTTCTTAAGAACCAATTGTTAAATATTTACCAGCATACCCCTGGGTCAATGAAATATAAAAAAGTGAAGAACCCCTCATTTTGTAGATGATGAAACTGAGGCTAAGGCAAGTTAAATGACTTGCCCAAGATCTCACATGTAATAAGTGACACAGATGGAATTTGAACCCAAATTCTCTGTCCACAGATCTACTGATCTTTCCATTGTACCATAGTACATGATACCTCATAGTGTTATCATCCCCCTTCTCCCCACACACATACAAACAAGAGTACATCAGTAACTAGTGACATGTATGTCAGTTGTTTCATCCCTAAAATGAGATTGGCCTATGCATGTATCAAAGCTATAGCTAGTGAAAATACAGTAAGAGACCAGACAGGCATTTTACAAATAATTTTCTATAGGAGACCACATCTTTCCAGACAACTGACTGAAAAGTTTAGAGAGTACAAAGATGGTACTGTATTTATTGTTGATTTCCAGAAGAAAAAAATCAGATAAAGTATTGTAAATGGAATATTTATAGGATATCTTCCAACAAGGGGCAGCTAGGTGGGACAGTAGATAGAGCACTGGGCCTGGAGTCAGGGAGACTCATTTTCCTAAGTTTAAATCTGGCCTCAGATACTTACCAGATGTGTGACCCTAGACAAGTCACTTAACTCTGTTTGCCTAAGTTTCCTCATCTGTAAAATGAACTGGAGAAAGAAATGGCAGACCACTCCAGCATCTTTGTCAAGAAAACCCCAGATGAGGTCACAATGAGTCAAACATGACTGATAACGACTGAACAAAAATCTCCCAACAAGTTCTGGTAAATTAATTCAAAATTCCTTGATAGATGCAACCCAGAAATAAATTTAATGATCTTTTGATTGTCAATATCAGTCAAAGAAACAAGAAGACATGTACTCACTCAAAAGCACGTGCTGTGAACAAAATCCAAACAGAAAAGGGATTTAATGTGAATGGTGAGTGTCTCCAGACTCTCTTATTTGCACATGGTAATAATATATCTAGTACAACAAGCCAATGTAGATTCTTGGGTCTGCCCAGTGGAATCCACAACTGCTCATAGAAATCTGCCTATAAATCCACTCAAGAGTAGCTAAGTAAAGGAAGAGTGTTACACAAAGATGTCTTGCCACTGGAAGAAAGAGTAAGGCTGTCCATAAGTCTGATAGGCAATATGTTCCATGTTCTTCAAACATTGTACATAAGAAGAATGTTGTTTTAAGAATGACTTTGAGTGACTAAGTAATTTTGGCCATTATAAATACCCAAATTAAGTACAGAGGACATCTGAAGGAAGATGCTGTATGCATCCAGAGAGAGAACTGATAAATAGAAGTATGTATGGGATGATTTTACATACATATATGTATATATGTATGTATATATAAACATACATATATACACACATAGTTGTGTCTAACAGTGGCCATCTCTAGGGTGGGATGGGAGAGGGAAGAAAAAAGAAAAAAAAAAGAAAGTTACGTGATAACTTTATCATATACTTAAAAGGGATAGCAAGTTGTACTTAATAAATTTGCAGTTTCATGTACAGTCATCTATTCTGCTGTTATGAAAATGTTTATTTCAAAATTAAAAATAAAATTAAAAAATAAAGAGCGAGGCTGATGACTTTGTGCAGCTTTGCCTCATCCAATTCATGCATGAGTCAAGGCATTACCTTATAATGTCATTGATCCTCTTTGAAAATGAAAGACAAACAGCAACAGTGACAATCCAAAGATGGATGAACCTTCTGGTGAGTTAGTTCATCATCAGAGAGAGAGACAGAGAGAGAGAGAGAGAGAGACAGAGAGAGAGAGAGAGAGAGACAGAGAGAGAGAGAGAGAGACAGAGAGAGAGAGAGAGAGACAGAGAGAGAGAGAGAGAGACAGAGAGAGACAGAGAGAGACAGAGAGAGACAGAGACAGAGAGAGACAGAGAGAGAGAGAGAGAGAGAGAGAGAGAGAGAGAGAGAGACAGAGAGAGAGAGAGAGAGAGAGAGAGAGAGAGAGAGACAGAGAGAGACAGAGAGAGACAGAGAGAGAGAGACAGAGAGAGAGAGAGAGACAGAGAGAGACAGAGACAGAGAGAGACAGAGAGAGACAGAGAGAGAATAAGCATCATGGATGGGGAATAACTGGGCTCAGAACTGAAGAAGATAACTGTACTTTGTTGTGTCTCTTCTGACATTTTATTTGGATATCTCTTGTTCAATGATACTATAGCTTGTATTATTGCTGCTTGTGTGTTTATCTTAGTCTGCTACTGTACTCTACCCTTTTAGATTGGGAGCCCTTCAAGGCAAAAGGCAATATGTCGTTTACCCTTTGCATCCCTAATTCCTAGTATTGTGCATCACTGTCATCTGAGTGAAGATAACTCTATTCACCCAACTCTAAACTTTCTTCTGACCTCTCGGATTGCATATCCAAGTGCTCATTGCATGTCTATGGAAATCCAATTCCATAGACATCATAAACTCAGCAGGTACAAAAGTGAATCCCTCTCCCCCTCCCCAATCTTCCCTTCTTCATAAGTTGTCCTATTACTTTCGAGGCTGCCACTATCGTCTTGGCTTCCAACATAAGTGGCTCCTCATACTACCTCTCATATCTTCCCTCTTCTCTCCCCTGAGCACCATCCTTTCGCAGACTCTTATCACCTCATGCCTGGAGGATTGCAATAGTCTTCGGCTTTATCTCCCTGCCTCAAGTCTCCCTCCACTTCAGTCTATCCATCCTCTAATAAGCTGTCAAAGTGATCTTCCTAAAAACAGGTCTGACTATATAACTCTTCCCATCTCATTCTACAAATTCCAGTAGCTCCCTATTACCTCCAGGATCAAACATAAAACTTCTCATTTAGCTTTTAAAGCCCTTCATGACCTGAACCCTTCATACCTTTCATACTTCTTACACTTTATTCCCCTATACTTACTCTGCAGTGTAGAGATAATGGCTCCCTTGCCATCTCCTGACTCCATGCATTTTAACTGGCTCTTCCCCAGGCCTGGTATGCACTACCTCCTGGCTTCTCTGACTTCCTAAGCCACAGCTAAAGTCTGATCTTCTACAAGAAGCCTATCTAGGTCACCCTCAATGCCTGAGATTACCTCTAATCTAAAACTTTACATTTTTGCATTTACATACTTGTTTACTTATCTCTTGCTTTAGAATGTGAACTCTGTGAGGGCTGAGACTGTTTTTCTTTTTTTCTTTCTCTGTATCCTCAGCTCTTAGTACGGTGCATGGAACATAATAAATACTTGCTGATGACTTATGTGTCTTAAGAGACAAAACACTGGAGTGGGATAGGCTCAGTGAGACAATCCTTTGTTCTCATGGTCCCTGAATCCAGAAATATGCTATCACTTGAGGTATTTTTATTTCTGTACAATATCATATATGTTCATTTTGCATATGGACATTATTACTTTATTACATTATTCCTAGCAAGCAAGAGCTAAAAATAAAAAAAAACCTGACAAAAAACCCAAAACAAGAAGGCAAAAAAAACCAACAGCAACAACCCCAAAGTGACCCAACCCTGTATAATAGTAAGATTCACTGACATTTCTATTGCTTGTTTTTGTGCTTACCCTTTATGACCTCATTTGATATTCACAACTCTGTGAGCTCAATACCACAAATATTATTATCCCCATTTTATGGATGGGGAGACAGAGGCTCAGAAAAACCAATTGGCTTACCCAGGGAATGAACATTACATAGATTATTCAGAAAGCAAACTGCCAGAAGCAGGACTCAAACCTAGTTCTCTCCTGACTCCAAGCCCAGCATTCTTCCTGCTATGCTCAGCTGCTTCTATAATGGGTAAAGTTTGTTTTGAAAGTCCATACTTGCTTTCTCCCCTTTTATAGCACCTCTTCCTCTTATATAAGCCATATACATGATACTCTTTTCTTCTTTCTCTACATTCTTTCAGGTAAAGGGTCTCATTAAGCCATTTATCGATCAGTGTAAATTTGAGTCTCTGATATAGATAAGGGCTCTCTTAGAAGTACTTGCATTTTGAGCCTTATTCCTCATTAGATAATACAAAGCCTCTCTCCCTCTCCTCTTCCCAATTACAAGAATTTCAGGCATTAGTCAGCAGATGGGACAAGTAGTTGAGTGGGCCAGGGAGATCTTCCTGGTTCCTCTGAGATTAAAGAATCTCAGAGCTGGAAAAGATGTTCAAAAGCATCTAGTTCAACCTGTACTTGACTGAGAAGCACCTCGACAAAATCCCTGACAGGTGATCACCCACCTTTTGCTTGAAGACCTCCCATGAAGGCTCACCTATTCAGTAAGGAGTCAGCAAGGCATAGTAGGAAAGACTGAAGTCAGCATCCCTTGATTTGTCACAACTCTGCCACTGGCTACTTGTGCGCTCTTGAGTAAATGACTTCTACTTGCCGGGTCTTGGTTTCCTCATCTGTCAAATATGGGATTGGATTAAATGGCTTGTAAGATCCCTTCTAGTCCCTGTGGGACCTACAATCTCCCCAAGCAGCACATTGTACTTTTGGATCTCTCTTCTTGTCAAAGGGCAGCTATGTAGCACCATGGATAGAGCACTGAAGTTGGAACCACGAAGACTCATCTTCCTGAGTAGAATTCCAGCCTCAGACATTTATTAGCTGTGTGATCTTGGGCAAGTCACTTGACCCTTTTGCCTCAGTTTCCTCATCTATACAATGAAGTGGAGAAGTAATTAGCAAACCACTCCAGTATCTTTGCCGAGGAAACCCCAAATGTGGTCACAGAGTAAAACAACTGAAATGACTGGACAACAACAAAATTCTTGTTAGGAAGTTTCCCAGACATCAAGCCTAAATCTGCCTCTCCCATGTCTTCCTGTTGCTGCTAGCTCTACCCTCTGGGGCCAAGTCATTCATCCTAGGGCAACCTGAGTAAGCTGTAGCTGCATAGGAAGGAACTATGCTTACTCTCCCTGCAGTCTCCTTTGTCTCTGAAACTGTGCCCAAACATTGAACCAGACATGAGAATAGACTGGATTAGGTGATACCACAGTGCAGCACCTTACTTGTTCTGTGCAACCCAGACACAAATGGACATGCTCAAGTGTGTGGGAAACTCTAGTTTCCCTCAAACTTGGTGACCTTCCCTGAAGTGGGCTCAGAAGCTCAACTTAAAACAACTTCCTAGTTGTCTTGGAGAATCACCCTTCACTTGAGTTCAGATTGATAGAGACTCATCCTTGTGTCTGACTGACTGTTCTCTGACAAGTCTTGAATCCAAGTAAAATAGAGAGGAGGACTCTGAAAGCAAAGCCATTCTTAGTCACAAGAGAACTCCATTATTCATTTTGCCACAATAGATTCAAGGAAACAATGTAGGGCTTTCATTCTTCTTGCACTAACAGTTCACACTGTATCCGTAGTCTTCACAAATGGGTTCCACTGTACAGGAGGTGACATGGTACCACAATGCATGCTAAATAGAAGGAGAGAATGTGCAAGCTGGAAAGGATGTTCGAACTCTCCTGGTCCAACCCCCTCATTTTACAGAAGAAGGAACCAAGACCCAGAAAAGCCCAAGGGATTCCGTTAAAGTTACACAGGAGCAGAGCAGGATTAGAGCTGAAATTCTCTTTTATTTTCCCCCCGAAAATGCTTTTGCTCTTCTTTAAAAACACATCTTTCTTAGAATCTTGATGGTATACTGTTTCTACTAGTTAGATGTCAATAATATGTCCAGATCCATTAAAACTAGGAATTCTCCAGGGGAACTATTAGCAAGAGCAACAAAGCTCTACAGAGCTCACTTCCAGCTAGTTGGGAGGGCGGAGAGAACCTTGCTCTGGCTTGTAAAGAGTGTTCAATGTTTGTATTTTTGCTAATGCCAAGTAACTCATCTATGCTCAAAGTGCAGGCTAGCCTCTCATCTAATAAAAATAACTTATAATAACTAACACTTATATAGCACCTGCTATGTGCTAAGCACTTTACAATTATCTCATTTGATCCTCATAACACCCCTGGATCCTCGTAATACAAATGAGGAAACTGAAGCAAACAGCAGTTAAGTGACTTGCCCATGGTCACAGATCCAGTAGGTTAGCTGAGGTTAGATTTGAACTCAAGTCTTCCTGACTCTATGTCTAGTATTCTAGGTGTGAAAAAACTAGAAGGAAAAATAAGGGACTCAAGGAACATCTCTCAACTTTCCAGTTTATCAAGGAGAATAAAGTGATTCTTTAAAAGTACATCTGTAATAAAAATATCAGAAGATATTTCTGATCAGACAGTGGCGTGAGAGACTGAATATAAATCAGATCCCTAATCCAATCTAATCTACAATCCAATCCTAGGTGTTGGGCCATGTGAAAGCTAATCTGTGTGCTCAAGGAATGTATATATATATATTATATACACACACACACACACACACACACACACACATATATATATATACACACACACATATATATGTACATACATATACATGTGTGTGTATACATATACATATATGTACTATATGATAATTTGAGGTGAAGAAGAGAAAACTAACAATTATACATATTGGAAAAAGGTCCCCCATAGGTGGAACATGGACTGAGCCTCAAAGGAAACCAGAAATTTTATGAAGTAGAAGTAAGGAAGGAACGTATTCCAGGCATGTGGCAGCATATGCACAAAAGCATGGATGTGGGAGATTAAATTCTGAGCACAAGGAAGAATAAGTAAGATAATTTGACTGGAATATAGAGTGAGAGAGGATCTATCATGTTAAATAAATGTTGAAAGATAGGCGAGAGCCAGATTCTAAAGAGTTTTAAATTCTAAGCTGAGGACTTGTATTTTAGCCTAGAAGTAACAGGGATTCACCAAAGGTCGCTGAGCAGGGGAGTGACATGTTCAGGTTTGTGCTTTAGGATGATTATTGTGGCAGGTGGGTGGAGGGTGAATTGGACAGAAGTGAAACTAGGATCCAGGAGCTGAGATAGGTGACTGCTACAAAAGTTCAAGTGAGAAGTGAGGAGAGCTTGAATTAGGGAGAAAAAAGGACATATATGAAAGATGTTGTGGATAAAATTTAGAAACTGCACATATACATACACACATGCATACATATATGTATATGTATATGTATATGGAGGAGGGAAGAGAAGAGTCAAGGTAAACATTAAGATTGCCAACCTTGGTGATGAAAAAGATAGTGGTGTCCTCAATAGAAATAAGGGAATTTGGAAGAGAGTATGTTGCACTTCCTTAAAACTATTAGAAATACATCAAAATTTCACTATAAATATAACAGCTCACAGGGCAGAAAGGAATCATCACAAGAAAAACACAATGGAAACAAACAAACAAACAACACAGCAGAAACAGAGAAAATGAGCAAATAAAGAAAAGCTCCCAATTTGAAGAAAAAAATGTAGGGTGTTCCAAAAATATTAGGGGTAAGAGAATGCCAAGAGAAATATCCATAGAAACAGAATAACTGCAATAACTATGACTTATAACCTCAAACAAGAATAAAAATGCTTTTAAAAAGCTCAGGGATGGGTGGAAGGAAGTCTTGGTGATATCGAAGGGAGAGAGAAGGAAGGAAATAACCCTAATGAAAAACTTGAAACTATGGTTTAGGAGAAAAGCTGAAAAGCTTTAACAAAAGGGTAAACAATCTGAGAAAAAAGAACAGAGGAGGTAGAATTCAAAAAATTTAATGACAAAAAGAAATATCAAGGGAAAATCAAAAGACAGTAAAATTGGAAGAACAGGTGAGATATCTACCGTCAACACCAACAACAATAGTAATTCTTGGCATTTATGGGATGTTTTAAGGTTTGAGAAATGCTTTACATTGATTATCTTGTTTGGTCATCATGACAGCCCTGTGAAATAGGGACTTCAAATATTGCTAGCCTCCATTTTATAGGTGAGGAAATTGAAGCTCAGGGAATAATCTGGCCATGGTCAAATAGTGAGGAGATAGATGGATAGATGGACATATATATGTATATATGTACAGCCCTCCAGATGGATAGATGATAGACAGATAGATGATAGGTAGGTAGATAGATAAATTCATATATAGACATAGATAGACATACAGATGTATAAATACATAGATAGATGATGTATACATAAATACATGGTAGATAGGTGATAGATATGGAAAGATGATAGATAGATAATAGGCAGACAGATGATAGATGACAGGGAGACAGATAGACAGACAGACAGATAAAGATACAGATATAGCATTTATTAAGCACTTACTATGTGCCAGGCATTGTGCTGAGTTCTAGGAATACGAATACAAGAAAACAAGATAGTCTCAGAGAGAACTTTCTTGGAAAACAAGGTCCAGAGACAGAATCTAATAATTATTAGCCTTCCAGGAAAAAGAATGAAACAAAAGCCCCTCAGATGTCATATTATATGAAATAATGAAAGAAAATTATTGGTTAGTGTTGGATTCAAAAAGCAAAGAATCGATAGAATCGACAACTTGTCACCCGAGAGGAATCTCCATTTGCGCTCATCCAGAAATGTGGGTGACGTCAGTATTCAGTTTGAGGAGGCTTTAAGTAATTTACCAACTCCCTTACCTCCATGAATGCCATTTCTACTCTACCTCAGTCACTAGCAGGGGGGCCACACCTTAAACCTCAATCTCATCAAAAACTAGACAAATTGTAGCCTCGTTTTTGTCCTTTCATTGCTTTGACCCTTTGGCTAACCAGTTCAATAAAGTCCTGCTCTCCATTCCCTGCTTATTTTTCTGCTATTCATGCTCTGCCAACTCTAAATCCTGGGGCACACCCTCTCCACACCTTCCCTATCCTAATACATAGATACTCAAGCCTTTTGAGCAGTCACATCAATGCCCTGTTGAAGGAACTGTGAACTGGTCCATCCATTGTGGAAAGTGATTTAGAACCATATCCCCCAAATTACTATGAAATCACTGGCAAGGAAAAACTACTCAATAATTAGAAAGATCTAAAAATGGAATTGGCTGCTGTGTTAGGTAGGGAGTACCTTGTCCGTGGCGGTGTTCAAGCAGAGGCTGGATTACCATATATCAGGTTTTGTAAAGTGCACTCTTGAATCAATCAAAGGTTGGTCTAGATAACCTCTAAGTAAGCAGCTAACTGGCATGGTGAATAAAACTCATGGCCTAAAGTCAGGAAGACCTGAGTTCAAATCTAGCCTCAGATACTTCCTAGTTGTGTAACCCTGGGCCAGTTATTCAACTTTTGTCTACCTTGGTTTTTTCAACTGTGAAATGGGCATAATAATAGTATCTACCTCCCAGGATCAGATGAGATATTTGTAAAGTGTTTAGCATAGTGCCAGGCACATAGTAGGTGCTTAATAAATACTTGTTTCTTTTCCCTTTCCTTCCATCTAACTCTAAAATTCCAGAAATCAATGCTTTCTTTTGACCTATGTTAAACATTTGAGAGTCTGGGTTCAGATGGTATCTGTTTTTCTTAGATGGTGGATTTCCAGGAAAAGAAAAGAAAATTTGACCTTTGAATCTTTTTATCCCCAAATTGTTTTCTGGGTGGGTGATACTTTGGAGCAGAGACTAACAGCTCTGGGTGACACACCACCACCCCCTAGGTTATTTTTAAGTAAAAGGGGGAAAAGGGTGATTAGGAAAGATTATATATAGGAATTTAATTATTTCCTAACTTCTGAACACTGGGATTGGTGACACTTGGAATAAATGTACTGACAAATGCTCGATTAAAGAGAAAGACTTGTTTATAGCAATAACATTTCTGGGCAGCAGGGTTATCCATCTGACAGCTCCTGTAGTACATTGTAATTATATACTGTAATTTTTAAAATTCTGATTGCGAAAAAACCCTCACTAAACCATTTGTGAATTCTAATTATTATAAGATCACTCTTTTGCCAAATACCTATATATTTTAAATGTTTAATTTGATGCAAAATGAGTCAATTTGAGCTTTTTTAAACAAAGAATCTTGTTGATATGTTATAAAAACAATATAATGGCTTCTGGGGGAAGCAGCTCCTATGAAGTCATTTGAAAGCAAGTAGCACCTTGGTATTTTCTCATTGTGGTACAACTCAATATAGTTTAGACTTGGGCACAGTTGACCAGCCAGTGGCTAACCTGTGTTACTTGAGACACCTCAGACCATATTTCAGAAATCCAAGAAAGACAACTCGCCTTTCATGGGAGTAATTAGACAGGCTGATGCTAATTATCCAGGGGCATTATAAGGATGATTGACTGTCATTTACCCATTATTCCTTGGGTTATGTCTTTCTAAAAGTAATTCTTTTTTTTTTTGGTTCATCAGCCAATTCTGCTAAGATGATGTTTAAAACAAATAGTGAAGAAAAAGGTCTCAGGGTAAGAATGTTTTTATAGAACCGCGATGCTGCAAAGAACTTTATAAATATCTCATTAAACTTGAAACATCTCAGGCATGTTCCATTGTGTTTTAATGAGAAGGGCATAGTTCAGGGTTATTGCCAACTTTTTCTCCTTTTGGGCTGCATGATCCACTGACCCTACCCTTGTTGGTGGGAGGGAATATTTGCCTCAGACGATTATGTGTGTGTATATATATATATATATATATATATATATATATATATATATATATATATATATATATATATATATACACACACACACACACACACACACACATACACATACATACATATATATGTGTATATATATATATGTGTATATATATATATATATATATTCTTTTTCCCTATTGCAAATCTATTCTTGGTTTTTCCTAATACTAATAGGTGGCACAAGGGATTGAGTGCCAGGCCTGGAGTCAGGAAGACCTGAATTCAAATCCAGCCTCAGAAACTTACTTGCTGGGTGACATTGGGTAAGTCACTTAACCTCAGTTCCTCAGCTATAAAATGAGCTGGAGAAAGAAATGGCAAACCACTCCAGTATTTCTGCCAAGAAAACCCCAAACGGGGTCATGAAGAGTCAGACACTACTGAAATGACTGAATAACAACAAAAATAGTTCATAATGAATGTGGTTCCAGGAAACCACTCCCTTGAAGAATAGGGCCTCAGAGAAGTTGGTCAGAAAAGAGTCAGAAAATGGGTGAACCTGAGAATATGAGCTAGGGAAGGTGTGAATGTTTGTTGTGCCAGAGCCATCCATCATCTTAACTCTGCTCATTAGCTGAGGAATGGATCAGATCTCAGACCACAGCCAAGAACTTGGTGTAACAGGGAGCTGGGAGCTTTGAACCAGGCAATGAAAACTAGCTGGTTTGGGCCTCTTGAAGAAAGCATCATGAGAGACAGCCTAGACGACGACAGTAAACTAGGCCTTAGAGGCAACTAGGTGGTGCATTGATTAGAGCACTGGGCCTAGAGTCAGTAAATTCGAGTTCCAATCTGGTATCAAACACTTATTGAATGTGTGATGCTGGTCAAGTCACTTAACCTCTATTTACCTGTTCCCATAACTGTGTAAACATGGGAATAGTAATAATAGCTACCTCTTAAGGTTGTCATGAGAGTCAAATGAGATAATATTTGTAAAGCATTTAGCGCAGTGTCTGGCACATTAAATGTTTATTCCCTTCTTTTTATGGCAGCTGGCCACAGGATATCTAGGGCAGAGCAGGGAACTTTCCCTCCATCTTCAATTTTATCCATTTCTTGGGTCCATTCTCCCTCCTCCCATTTAAGTTGGAAGACACTGGATTGTTTCTTCTCTTCAGATCATATATACACTTTCTAAACAAGAGCAAGAATCTTGGCATTTTGGGGGGATCACAAATTTCATGTTGAATTGGCTGTGTTATCATTGAAGCCTACTAAATTCATAGGCTCTTAAGCAGCACCTACAGAAGAATGGTATCCAGGACCAGGTAGGTTATGGTCTTTCTGTACTCTGACCTAGGATATCGTTCCATGTAGCATTCGACACACTTTAGAAAGGACATTGCAAATTTGAACATATTTGAGAAGAGGATAGAGTATGGTACAGTGTTAAGAGCACTGTCTCCGAGGTCAAAGGACCCCAGTTCAAATACTGTCCTTGATGCTTACTATGTGTGTCATTCTGAGCAAGTCACTTTACCCCCATGGGCCTCAGTTTCCTCATCTGTAAAAATGAGGAGCTTAGACTACTTGGCCCTTGAGGTGCCTGCCTACCTCTACATATATCTTTCTGGAACCTGTTTACAACAAGAATGGCCAGTTTGGCGAGAGGAGACCATGACATGAAAATGAAATATGGTGGGATGTGTGCCTAGCTAGGAGTAGAGAAGACCAAGGGGAGGGAGAAGCAGATATGATGGCTCTCTTCCAATATGTGAAAGAATTTTCCTGTGGAAGAAGGGTCAGAGTGGTTTTGCTTGACCCAAGAGGGCAGAATTAGAGCCTGAGTAACAGAGGTAAATTTTTACCTTGATCGAAGGAAAAATTTCTCTCTTTCCTTTAGAGCTGCCCCTAAGTGGAATGGATGGCTGCTTCATGAGCTACTGAGGTTTCCTGCTGAAAGAGGTCTTCAAGCAGAGAATGAATAACTACTTGCTGGGGGTGTTGCAAAGGAGATTAATGATCCAGGTAGGGCTTGGACTGAATGACCTTAGGTCCCTGCTAGCTCTAAGATCCTAAGACGGCATGACAGGAAGAAGTAAGATGTGTGTGGGCTGAAGCAGTCAGAAGATGAACCACTCCTGCCCATTTAGGGCTTTTTTCCCCAACTGGAGCTTTCATCGGACCCCACATGTTACAGGATGTCTTACTTCTGAAAGTATTGATTGAAGTATTAGTTTGTTCTCTGTTGTGTGATGAAAGCTCTGATTTCAGCTCAGACCAAGCCCAGACTGTTGGATCAGAGTGGTTATGGAATTGGAAACGGAAGATTTTTTTTTTGTTCCAGATCAGTCTGGTCACCCTGAGTAGACAGCCTTAGGATACCAACAACGTTGCTCCCCTTTAAGTTATTTTAGCAGAAAGACCTCAAACTGTGTAGCTAAGCCCAGTGAAAAGCAAGAACCACTAAGGAACACAGGTCATATTAAGGAGAGGAGAACAGGTTTGGAGGGGAGATTTAAAATTGCCAAGTAAACATAGGAAATATGAAGCAGCCCCAAATTCAGATATTTAGCCTGATTTCTTATATCTGAAAACAAGGTGAATAATCTAGTGAGATCCAGGCCTCTTGGTAAAATGTCCATTTCTGCATGTTTTCAGATGGACCAAATAAAACCTAGGACAACAGCCTTCCTCCTCATAATTGGCACTTCCGCTCCAACTTCCTGCCAAAAACCAGGAAATGGCTAAGTGTGTGAATGTTTTTTTAAGCCCCTCCATCTGGTTATTTCTGGCCCCTGTATCATTATTTTTTTCTCTAGTATTTAAAATTTATAAGCATTAATGATTCATCAGTGGGGATACTCCTTCTGTAGATAAGGTCATAAGGTCATAGATTTAGGACTGGAATAGATCTGAGAGGTCATCAAATTCAGGCCACCTCATTTTATAGATAAAGAAACAAACTCAGAAACATTGTGAGTTAACAGCGATCCTGCAGATATCCTAGGTAGGATTAGAATCTGGGTCTTCTTGTCTCCAGGTCCAGAATTATCTACTAACCCATTTGGTCTAAATCAACCTTTCTTCTTAATTGGTGATTAGGAAATAAAACATGACTGAGAAATTCACCACCCTGAAGCCAATCTGGTAATGAGGTGCTCCAGATTTAGCTGAACTGGTCTTCAGATGAGAGACATGTTTCAGATTGGAGACATACAGACTGTTAGCCCCAACCTTGAAGTCTTCCCAGGTTGGAAGCCTTGCCAGACCTTTCTGGAATAACCTTAGAGGGTCACCTCTAAACCTCATTGAGGCTTGCATTCTGTCAGAGAAGGACTTCAGTAGAGTCAATGTAGGAAGACAGGTTTTCACAGACCAAATTATAGCAATAAAGCCAGAGGATTTTGCCAGGACCCAAAAGGGCCTGTGAATAGTTGTTTTTCTGGAAATGCTAGAATGTTTAATTGTCTGAGGCAGTATTTCTTTGGCCTATGCTATGGATTCCCCCATGGTAGCCTCCACTGGGGGTAAAGCCAATATATCATTGTCGACAAAATCAAGATATGCTGTCATAACCAGCAGCCTTTGATGCTGGCCATATCCCAGGAAGGAGCATCACTCTTCCAACACCTGAAAAGTCATGGTAGCTGCTAAGCTTTAAATCACTGTGTAACCCAAGGATTCAACAAGACTGATAAACAAAATACTTGGCCGTCCTTTATATACAATAGTAACAGTTATTTTATAGCATTTGGTTTTGACCTGTTTTTTTAAAGCATGCACCCATCAGAAAACTATGCTATCCAATAATAATCTGAAGGGAAAAAAGAAACTTATAGTAAGTACTAGGACCGGGTTTCTCAGACATTTTTCCCCCTTAAGATAGCACAATATTTTTTCCCTTGAGGAACAACAACATACCACACTTAAGTTAGCAACAAAAGGGTTCAAGTCATGCCTCCAGGTGCATTTCGTGAGCTTTAGGGTTCCTCTGCCCTTCTGTGCCCCACCTCCTTCCCCTCTGCTTTTCTGAATTCTTCAGGAGTTACAGCAGAAGAGGTGACCTTGAGCCTCTGAAGATTGCGGTGCCATTGTGACCTTCCTGGCACCATGCTGGGAGAAGCAGGTAGAAAATTGGGGTTGGAGAACAGAGAAGGGTTGGAATATGGGGAAGAGGTATGTGGAGTGAGGAGCAGGGCAGTGGGACAATATGCACTAATATATAATAAAAATGGTCTATTGCTACTGCCCCACTTTGGGATAATATCCACTCAAAATCACAGCCCCTGCTAATGTGTTTACTTTTTACTCTTTGGGCAGAAAGCACAATTAATTTGAACTAAAGACTTAATGAAATATTGTGGTAAGAAAAGTATCAATAGAACATTTTCCTCATAAACTTGGGGTGCACTGTCACACAAAAATATACCATTAGTGGGAAGAGGAGGTACTCATAGGCAATTAGGTAGCATAGTGGCTAGAGTGCCAAACTTGGAGTCAGAAGGACTTGAGTTCAAATCTGACCTCAGATACCTACTAGCTTTGTGGGCAAGTCATTTAACCTAGTCTGCCTCAGTTTCCTCATCTGTAAAATGGGGATAATAATAGCGCCTACCTCCCAGGTTTGTTTTAAGCATCAAATGAGATCATATTGGTAAAAGTACTTTTTAAACTTTAAATAAATAAATACACTGCTAGTTATTATTGTAGGAATAAGGCATGGGGCACCTGTGTAGAGAGTATGTGTGGCTGGAGCATATGCCTGAAGGGGAAACTTCAGTATTGCAGAGCAGCTAAAATGGGAAAAATTCAATATTGCAGAACAGCTAAATATCATTTTGCTCTCTGCTGGACTTCAGATTTCTGCTTTCTGCTCAGTGAATTGGCTTGCTGGTTTCTTAGTCAATGCTGGGTGCATCATTCTGTCATTTTGGACATTATTCCACTCATTGGTGGAGGACATTTCTCCTGGGTATGTGGCCTCTGGGCTTTGCCGTGCTACTAGCTTCTGGGTTTCATCTCTTTAGGATCATCTCCTGGCTATGTCAGCTTCCATCCTGCAGGATGCAATAACAATGCCTTGATAAGGTAAGTTGGCGTGCTTTAGTTAAAGTCAAATGCTCTAACCCTCACATTCATCTGGGGGTGGTGGTGGTGGTGCTGGTGGGTGGGTGGGTGGGTAGAGTGGTGCTGCCTAACAAATAACCAGCAGGATGCCTCAGACCTATATTTATCTTTTTTTATCCTCCTGTGGCTGAGGTTCATTTGTTCCAAACAGATATATGACTTAGGGTTAGAAATTCTCAAGCTCCACTCAGACTTGGCCTATAATGAATTTAAACCAGAGCCAAAATTAAAGGAGGTATAATCATTATTCTTTGCCTGCCCTACACCCTTTCTTGCATTCATTCTGAATATCTAAGACAAAAAGAGCCCTGGTTATACTTTGATCAGTAAAAAAATCTTACCACTATAAATGCATTTATTAAGCCCTTATTTTGTGCCAGATTCTGTACAGTAAGCACTAGGGATCCAGATATAAGTAAGCAAGAAAACTGTTGCCCTCAAGGAGCTTAGGTTCTTTAATATATATATATATATATATATATATATATATGTATGTATATATTATATATATAATTTTTCCTCAATTACATGTTAAAATAATTTTAATATAAAAAAACATTTTGAGTTCCAAATTCTATCTTTCCCTCCCTCTCTGCTCCCTGCCCTGAATTGGTAAGCAATCAGATATAGGTTATACATGTGCAATGATGTAAAACATTTACATATTAATCGTTTTATGTAAGGAGACTCAAATTAAAGAAACAGAATGAAAGAAAGAAAGTGAAAAATAGCACACTTCAGTCTATATTCAAACAATATGTTCTTTCTCTGGAGACAGATGGTACCCTTGATCATTAGTCCTTTGGGGTTGTCTTGGATCATTATATTTCTGAGAATAGCTAAGTCATTCACAGTTCTTCCATGTACAATATTGCTGTCCCTGAGTACAACATTCTCCTGGTTTTGTTCACTTCATTTTGCATCAGTTCATGTAAGTGGTAGTGTAGGGGCTGGGGCTCTGGCTAGATAAGGCAAAAACCCACCTATTAGAGCTGGAGCACTCAAAGGCAGAGTCCAAGTTTCTAGTGGGATAGAGATGGAAAGAGAGTAAGGATGGTGAGGAGACACTTTCATCCTAATAAAGAATTCACAGTTCTAGTAAATCACACTGAACATTTGTGAACATATATAATAAGCATCATAAATTGACATATGCTATACTCATTCCACATGTATTTATTAATGGCCAGGTGCCATGCTAGGTATTGGGAATACACAACCAAAAAGGAAACAGCTCTTGTCTTCAGAGGGTTTGTTCTCCTTTGGTGTCCACCTGTCACCCAGTTCTCACCTGGCTCCAAGGGGATACAAGCAGCACATGTAACATGTGCAGCAGCCACACCACAGTCAAACTGCCTTGGAAGGTGACTAAACTAGGTTGAGGGTAACCAAGACAGGCTTCAAATACATCAGCAAGTTAAGGGGTATCTACTCCAAGCATGGACTTCATCCATTGGAGTGGGCAGATGAGAATAATTTGTTCTGATGGCCTGTGGAGGTGGCTGAAGCAGGTGCTTAGAGTTCTTAGAGTTTGGTCAGACATCGAAGATGCCAAGGTCATCCACTGCAGCCTAGGTCATCACCAGTCATCTTGACTTTTTCTCGCTACTGGACTTTGAGACTCTGGAAGAGACAGGCTGATGACTTTGTGCAATTCTGCCTCCTTTAAAGTCAAGACATCTGTGATCTCACTGATCCTCTTTGAAAACAGATGAACAACATTCTATAGGCAGGTGTGGGGGCATATTTATACAAATAAATACATAAAAATATATACAAACTATGTCAAGAGGGGTGGGTACTAATAACTGCCAGGATTAAACAAGGTTCTTGTACAAGGTAGCACTTGGGCCAAGCTTTAAAGAAAGTTTGGAATTCCATAATGTTATATATGGGGAAGAGAAAAGTCATGGAGATTTAGCCATGTAGTCTCTGAACAGAAGGGCCCGCCCACCAACTGAGAACGGTCAAAGCTAGATAGAAGCTCAGACGATGACAACTAAGATCAAGAAAGCTCCAGAGGGTCAGGGAAATTAACTGTCTCAGGGGCAGGATTCACAGGCATCCCCTTTCTTGCTTTGCATTACAGCCATGCAAATACCTAGGCAACTGATAGTATTTCCGTAACCTGGCAACAGTGGAAATCATCCTGAGCCGTCCATATGCTCAAGATTGGGACTTAGGGCCAGTAGCTATGTTCTCAGAATTGAGGACACTGAGGTAGAAGCTTACTTTGTTGTGGTTCAGTAGTGTTCAATCCTTCATTACCTCATTCAGGGTTTTCTTGGCAAAGATGCTGGAGAGGTTTGCCATTTCCTTTTCCAGCAGGTCCATTTTGCCAGGCTGCCAGAGGTTAAGTGATTTGCCCAGGGTCACACAACTAGGAAGTGTCTGAGACTGGATTTGAACTCAGGCCTTCCTGATTCAGGGCCAGAGCTCTATTTAGTGAGCCACCAGCTGCCTCTCATTAACCATTAAACCATTAAAATTGATTTAAAATGTGGTGTTTTCAATACAATCTCTATTAAGAAGCTACCACAAGACTATCTGGGATGTTTCTATCCCCAACACCTGTTTTGTAGATACAGGGGTGGTGTTCAGGAGTATATTCACAAAATCGTTAGGGTTATGGTTTTATTTTTATGTCCATGCCCAAAGCCCTTTCATTCAATAAATTCAACAAATAATTATTAAATGCCTCCTATGTACAAGACTGGGGCTTAATACATGAAAATGAAATTCCTCTTTTATTATAAATTATGCAGTTCATAATTCATTGTGGGGAAGGGAAGGTAGCATGGAATATATACAACAAAAAAGTGTGTGATCTGCATTGTCAGAGGGAGCTCTTGAACCCATGGGATTCCAGATCCATTTGAGTGTTGGGGGCAAATGTGAAGACCAAGTTATCTATGAAGATTCAAGGGGGAAGAAAATGTTTTCAGCTGGGGCTGTCAGGTAAGGCTCTGTGGGAGATGGGGCACTTGAAGAAACCCTTCAAGAAAAAGAAGAATTTAACGATGCAGAAGAGGACATGCATTGTGTATAGGAAGGAGAGACAAGAGGGAGACGATTGCACAGCTTTCAGTTCATTGTGTCTGCAATGACTCTGACTGATCAATTTAATTCAAGAAGGATTTCCTAAGCATTTCCTGTGTGTCAGCCAATGTATTAGGCAGGTTTTTTGTTTTGCTAACATCACGGACCCCCTCAGCAGTCTGGTGAAGCCTATGCACCCTGCCTCAGAATCATGTTTTTAAAAATAAAAAACATATAGAGTTAAAAATACATTTATCAAAATATTAAAAAACAAAACAAGATCACAGACTCCAGGCTAATGTGTGTTGTACATTAGTGATACAAAGACAAAAATGAAACTCTCTGCCCTCAAGGTGCTTGTATTCTATTGGAGAAAAGAGCACATAGAAGGCCAAAATTGATAGTACGGTGCTACTAGACAAATGCCAAATACATACTAAATTTTTAAAAGGCCATTTGGGTGTAGGTGCTATGTAGATGGTAGGAGTAGCAATAGCTTGCACTTACAAAGAGTTTGAAGGTTAGCAGAATACCTTATAGGATATCCTTTGGTTCTCACAATAATCCTGTGAAACAGGTGCTATTATCTCCATTTTACTAATGAGGAAACTGAGGCTCCCAGAGATTATGATCTGCCCAGAGTCAGAATCAGCTCATTAAGTGTCTGAGATAGAATTTAGAGCCAGGCTTTCCTTATTCCAAGTTCAGCTCTTTACTCATTATACCATTCTGCTTTTCCTAGATTTATGGCACATCAGAGCTGGATGGAACCTTAAGAGGTTAAGTCCAACCTCCCCATTCTACAGATGAGACAGCTGAAGCCCAGGGAGGTAGAGCTAGCCAGCAGTGGAACCAGAGTCTAAATGTTAGTTTTCTGAATCATTCTACTTTCCCCACAGTAGTCTTTGCCTGAGTAGAGAAAATAATTGGGACACTGAGTGGGTCCAGAACTCCTTACTAGAACGATAACATTTTTAATGAGGAAAAATCTTGTTACTGGTGATGGTACTCTGGTTATTTTCTTGTTAAACACTCAGGCATTGATGCCAAAGGCTCCCATTGAAGTCAGTGGGTAGTTGGAGAGAGGAGAACCCTGGCAGAGCAGTGCCCACAGTTACCACTGAGGAGGAACTGCTAACTCCCATTCCCTATTGAAAAAGCAGAGTGATGGGTTACCTGGTGCCATTTTCTTGATCTGAGAAACTTTTTCTATTCCCTGAAGGAAGAGGCAACCTTTTTTCTTATGGTAAAGTTCACAAATTGGAAACAATGGTTTCCAAACATGCTTCATAAAATGGGGGGAAATCTTTTCATATAATATTTTACAAACTGCAAAAAATTGTATCTTGATAATTATTCATTTTCTTTCAGCAGTTCAAACAGAAATGTGATTCATAAAATTTGAAGAATAGTCCAGAAAAGTGAGCTCAATGAAGGATAGCAGAATGCTAGGAAGGTACAATTAAAGGCTGTCACATAGCCAAACTCTGAAGTTGAAGTTAATTGAAATGGATGTTGCTTGAAGGCCCAGACTTTCTCTTCAATTTTAACAATATTCTTGAAATAACATTTAGAAGAGATTAGTGGTTAATCACTGATTGACTGAGTTCTCAAAGCAAAAGTTATGAGAGCATCATTTTCTTGAAATATTTTGCACCATGGGCAAGGTGAAACACCACGAATCCAATGATGGCAGATAAGACTGAAGAATCTGGGACAGTTCTTTTGCTCTGAGGCTCTCACGACACTCAAATGGGTCAGTGGTTGTATCTATTTGTAAGACTCCTCCACATATAAAGATTGCCTCCCTGTCTACTACTCTCATTCATCTCCTCCCAAAAGTTCTCCCCAACGGTTCCATCCTGCATGCTGAAGGCCTTTCTTGCTTTTTTCTGACGTTGTGAAGATGCCAGTGGAGTCTTGGGACAGTCCGCCTGCTTTCCCTCTCTCTGGTCATGTGACCAGTCCATCTTCTCTGTCATAGAATTCCTTGATGGCTTCCCATCACTCCTGTTGTTCTTTGGTCTCCTTGTTGGTTATGTCGTAGTCAACAAAGGACCAACATCCACCATGTGCCTCTCCATTCTGTGAAATGAGACTGGTGTAAGTTTTTAAATTTTCCTTTGCCTCAGATTAAAAATGAACTTAGTGAACTTTGCAGAGTCTGCCCTTTGAATTTAGAGATCATTTTGGAACTAACTTCCCTGCACTCTCATTTCCTCTTATATCAACCTTAAACTCTTATGCTTTACTTTCAAGGCCTTCTGTCCTCACTTCTCACTATTCCCCCTCATACAGCCTTCTCCTAATTGGACTAATCACCCCACTGTCCCACTTACTGCTTTCTCTATTCACATAAATGCCACACATTCAGATCCAACCCATCCTTCAGGGTGCAAGTCAAGTTTTATCCTTTAGGAAGCATCGTCTGACAACTCCAGCCCTCACTGATCTCATCATATCTGAGACCCTACTGGGTCTTCTGATGATATTGTACTGTTAGTTTGTACCTGCTCCCTATCCCACCTGTACTTTTCTCTGTGGCTCCTGCTCCCTACTGGGCATCTCCATTCTTGCCCACCTATAACTATGGCCAAGCTGTGAAATTAACTGAAGCCGTGAAGAGGAACAGTTGTTTGATGAGTTCTCTGTCTTGATGCTTAGTAGGTCTGCCTCTGTTACCTGCCACCTATGCAACCTTGGCCAAATTGCTTCAAAAGTGGGGAGTGTTGGACTCTGTGGCATCAGACACTCCTTCTAGCCTTAGGTCTATGATTTTCCACTCTGACTAGTTAATGGAAGCAGATTCTGATTACTTTTTGCAGAGCACTTTGAGAGTCTTTAATGAGAATCTCCTTAAAGCAGAATAATCTTTTTCCTAAGGCTTGCTAATAGGCAAAGTCACAGGTTTACTCATAACATTTAGGTTTTAAAAGCAAGTACTTCTTTCAAAAGAAATCAGAACTATGCATCCTCATTAGCCCTTTCACTCAGATGTGGACATAAGTGGAATGGGAGACATTATGGAAAAGTAAAAAAATCTCTGACTCCAAAGCCTGAGGACCTGGGTTCACATCTTAGCTCCAATGCCTCCTAAAATTCTGTGACCTTGGATAAGTAACTAAGTCTCTGTTTTCTCATGGTAAGATGAGGTTAGACTAAATAACGTCTCACACCTCTTAGCTGGGCTGGGAGTCAGGAAGACTCATCTTCATGAGTTCAAATCCAGTTTCAGATACTTCCTAGCTGTGTGACCTTGGGCAAGTCACTTAACCCTGTTTGCCTCAATTTCCTCACTTTCAAATGAGCTGGAGATGGAAATTCCAAACCACTCCAGTATCTTTGCCAAAAAAAAACCCATGAAGAGTCAGACATGACTGAAAAATGACTGAACAAACCGTCTCTTCTAGTTCTCTATGTTCCATCCTTTAAACACTTGTTTCTCTGGGCAACAAGAATTTACCTAATATTGACAGCTGGTGTGGATTTTCCTTTCTCAAGCTTCCTCTCAACTAGTAAACATGGCCCAAGAGCCTTCCCAAGCCTGTCAGCAGACATATTAATTAAGCACTAGTATTGATTGAGATTAATATGTACTTATTTGCACTGCACAAGATGCATGGAACGCTTATGTTTATTATGGATCGAATATTACAGAGAAATAGTTTCATTATCATTAAATGGACTACCCCAAATTGGCCATATTATGAGGTCAGGTACAAAAATAGTTATAAATTTGAGGCAAACATCATTTTATGCTGTGGATTTATCAGTTATGTCTCTGGGTATATTAATAAGAAATGATCATTACAGCCTTGAAAGCATTACTAATAGAATTATGAATCCAGAAGGAACAAGAACAAGCAGACAGGTGAATGACAGGTGACAGACATTGAGAAAGAAGGAGAGGGAACTATATGGGACTGATGGAAAAAAGATGAAAAACATTTGCCTCATACCTTACATAGGGAATGTGGACTCAGGAGAGCTAGGTTTGAATCTCAGCCTTAGAATAGATTGTCTGTATTACCTTGGATATCACTCTGAGCCTTTTTCTTTAGCTGCAAAATGGAGGTAATAAAAAATTCACTACCTCCTTCCCTCCCCCATTTCCCTGAAATGTTTAAGTATTTATTTCATCCATGTTATTTTCCCCTAGTTGAATATAAGCCCCTTGAGAGCAGGTCCTGGTTTGATTTTATCTTTGTATTCTGAATGCCTGATACAATTCACAGAACCGAATCACAGGGTTGTTTGATTCATCTGACAAACATGTAAGTGTTGACTGTGGGTCTGGCGCCTGGGAGACAAAGGAGAATAGGAAACAATCCTTGCCTTTGAGGACTTCACACTTCACTGGAGGAAAGTACTTGGTAAGTATTTCTGTAAATATTTAGCTGTGGGAAAGTAAACCGTTATTACTCTAGGGATCAGACAGAAACAAAATAGGAGAATTAGCTATTAGAGGGAGTTTGCGCTGAAGCTGGAACCGTCCAAGGTTTAGGACCTTGCAACCATCTCCACCTTCAAGAAGATAGCTAATGAGCACTGAACAGGAAAAAGGGGAGCGTGTTGGTGATGAAGGCACTAAGTGAAGGGCTTAAGCACGACCACATCTTTCACCTGTAATAACACCTTTCCCCTGAAGAGCTTAAGAGACGTAGAGCATGGAGAATATTGGGGTTCAGAAAGCGAATCTGTATCTCTTCCTTTCACTCCTCTTTGTGCTTAGACTAGAGGAGGCAGAAAACACTTCAAAACCAGCAAGGCACTGCAGAAAACATCCCCAAATTGTCTAGTCCCCAAACATGTCTGACTATACCACTCACTCTGCATGCTGCCTTGTGTCCATTTCACCTGTAATAGAGTAAGTAAATTACCAGGAGCTGGACTTGGCTTCATGTGATTTGTTTTCGATCTCCCTCTTGTGAGATCTTAGATTTCATAGGAATTACAAGAGAAGGGACTTTTAAGGTCATCTAGCCTAAACTTTTGTTTTATAGCTGGGGATTCTGAGACTCAGAGAGGGAAAATTCCTCAGCCAATTCCATGCAGGTAGTAAATAAAAAAGCTGGAATTTGGACTAAACTCATCTGGTTCCAAATCCAATGCTTTTATTTTCAGTTATGGCGTACTGTCTGGTGTTTAACACAGTGTCTGGAATGTAGTACATGTTTAATAAATGTTTGTGTAATTGACTTATTTCATCCCTTGTCCATAGGGTTTCTATAGGGAGGGAAGAGACAGCTTCATTCTGGGACTTCCCTTCCCTTTCCTTCCAAAACTAGGGTGGGAGTAGACCCAGACTGCTCCAGCAGCAGCTCATATCTTTCTTTTTACTCCCTGGTTGTGGAAATACAGACCCCCACCAAATTGAGACATTGCTGTGAGGCAAATTTGAGGCAATACTGAGGTTTCTCTGGACAGTAGTATAAAAGTTTGCATTTCCACCATACCTCCTCCCTCCCCAGTTCTTGGATTTCCTCAAATAGTTTATCTTAATATTTGTTGTTCTGTCATTTTTCACTTGTGTCTGACTCTTTGTGACTCACTTTGGGGTTTTCTTGACAAAGATACTGGAATGGTTTGCCATTTTCTTCTCCAGCTCATTTTGCAGATAAGGAAACTGAGGCAAACAGGATGTGACTTGTTCAAAGTCACACAGTAAGTGTCTGAGGCCAGATTTGAGCTAAGGAAGGTGAGTGACTTCCTGATTGGTGGTCTATTCACTTGGCCACCTAGTTGCAAGGCAACATCTTACCCTATACTCCTTACCTATCCCGTTTATTTTGACTAAGATACACTCAGCCACATTTCAGTCACGGGGTCCTATCACATCAGGTCTCAATCATACCTGTAGTTCTATAGTGATATCCTTAGTATGCTAAGGGAGTCGGGTAATTACTATTTTTTCCCTTCAGCACATAAATACATGATCCTAGAAATGTAAGAGGTGACCAACATCCCTCATTTAATCACATTTAGCATTAAAAATGATAGATCCATTGTACCAATGCCTCTATGGACAGGGGAGCCTTGTGAGAACATTTCATTTAATTAATTCCTTCTCCCTTAACAATTTAGCTTCCAGTAACGTCTACCTATGGCTGCTTCCATTACCCGAATCCCCCATGAGGATTCCCAGGTATTGTCACACTGTTCACATCCTCTTCATCTGTTTCCTGCCAAAATTCTTCCGTCTTCTTAGTCTGACCACAAAATCAAGTTGACTCGGGTGACTTTTTTATTTTAAAATGGAGTTTCTCTTTTGAGCTATATTGATAGTTATTTTAAGACTAGCAGGGGAAGGCAGTGAGGCACTGGCCTTAGTGGAAGAGGCCAATTAGAGGTTAGCCACAGTTTCCATGGCTAGGACTTCGTCACTGTTTGAGTGGTTGACTTTGCCCTCCCTATTAATCCACAGCCTCTGCCAGCTGTCTTTCTCTCTCCCTTTCTCTCCCTCTCCCTGTCCTCCTTCTCTCTTCTTGCTGTATCTCTGGTTAGTGGCACATTAGAAAGCTTAAGTTGTACATAATAAAATTGCAGTTTTATGTGCAATTCTGCCTTATGTTATGGAAATGCTTGTTTTATTCCATAAATAAAAAATCATTCAATAAATCAAAGTTTAGGCTCAAAGCTATTTCCGACAAATTTACATGACCCTCCTAGCCAGTGAGGCTGTTCCACTGTGATGAATCAAGATGGAGAAACACAAGCTGTTGGCCTAGTGCTTCCTCATTCCCCTTAGGTACATAGTTATTTGCTTGTGGTCTCACCTATTAGAATATGAACTCCTTAAGGGCAGGAAATGTTTATTTTTTTCCCTTTCTACGAATCCCTAGCTCTTAGCACAGTTTCTGGCACATTGTAGCACTTAGTAAATGCTTGTTGACTGACTGACTGACTGATGTCAACAGAAGAGATGAACCAGGGCTTCCTGGGCAGAAGAATAGAATGAGCAAAACTATGGAGACATTAAAACATGGAGTATATTTGGAGAAGAGCAAACAGACCAATCTGAAGTGTAGGAATGTTTTTAAGCTTGGTGAGAAATAAGTCTGGGAAATAAGGTTGGAGGATTTTGTATTTGTATTTAATTTAGCCAGTCTCTTTCTCTTGAGAACTTTAGGAATTACATGCATATTCTATGTTTCTATTCCCAAGTTTTGGAACTTGACATTTCATTTGCTGCCTCCATGCATTCTCACAATCTCACCCTCTCCTCACTCATGACTAGGATTCGGTTCCTCCTAACTCTCAGCTCTCATTCAAGGGTCAACTAGTTCATGAAACCCCTTCCCCACGTGAATGCTCTCTTACCTCCTCAAATTAAGAATACTTTGAGTACTTCTCCCTTGTCCCTTCAGTATTTATTTTATGTTAAAACTCTGTCTACAGACTGCAGTCTCCTCAGTAGCATGCAAGCTCCTGATGGTAGGGACAACTTAATTTCTTTCTTGTTCCCGCAGTGCATAGCACTGTTTCTTCAGTCAAAATGTATTACTATGTATCCATCAACCTGGATGGTTTTGACTAATGACTTGGCACTCTCCCTCTCACCTCCAATGCTGCCTTTCATTTGTTATCCCTTTTCTTTTGGAATTTTACTTATTAGTTCCTTTTTCTTGTTTGCTTTTATCTATTTTTAAAAAATTCTTACCCTTTTTTCCCCTTTCAGTTGTTCAAGTCGATTCTTCTCCTGGGTTTTTTTTTTAAATATCATTTTTGTGCCCCTTTCCAGAAAGAATTCTCTAATTATTTTTCGTTATCTATTTTCTCTTTCTGCCTACTCCAGACCCTTATTCTCTGGTTCATGAACCCTATAATTATCTAAGCTCTCTCTATTCTCTGTAATCCTCATGGAATTAAAATTTCTGAGATATCCATTTTGGTCTCTCCCCTCTAGGCAGTCTCTGAGACTGCCTTGCTGAGTGTGTCTCACAGATTCCCCCTTTCTATTATACCTCAATCTCAGAACAATGCAGATTTCTACAGGTGACAGAAAGGACACCACCCCAGGATATGACCACCCCCCCCTTACCACTATGTCCCTGATTGTGCAGTCCACCACCAACCTATCCACTTGCTGGTTACCTCCTTTTCCTCATTTGCCTCCAAAACCCCTCCCTGGGTCCACGCTCTTCTATTCCAGTTTCCCCCAGGAATTCCATTACCCCCCTCCTGAGGAAGTATGGGTTGATCTTTTCAAACACTAAATCCTCCAGGTCACACCCAGCACATGATCCCCATCTCTCTTCATAGAACATGTCTTTTCACAAAATCAGGAATGTTAATAGGACCATTTATCAGTGGAACTCCCATCACCAAAGCAAGGAACTTCCATTACCTCCCTCCTATCACCAAAGCAAGACCTCCCTCCTGCTCCCTCCCTTTTCAATACTTACCCCTTTCTCCCTTGTAGGTTCTTCTCTTCCTGAGAGACCATGGTGGGAGGTGGTCACCTTCCCTTCATTATTAGCCCTTAATTTAGCCCAGGCATATTACACACTCTCCTCTATCCCTCTACTCCCCACCCCTTGTACTCTCCCATTTTGTAATACAGTACTATCAAAAACATTGAGTCAACTGTAGGCCAAGTGTTGCCAAGTTTTGTCCATAATACTCTATGCCCATGTATTCACTGTTACCTCCACCTGGCTTACACCTTCACTTCTGTCTCCTTGTGTACATTAAGAAAGAAGTCTCTTACTGCTTTCTCTGCTGTCACTGTGTTGCTGCTGCTGTTGCCTTGGCGGCTTCATTCATTCACTCCTGCCTATCTGTTTTCTGGGGTGTTCTAGAAGCAAGTATTCTCTTTAGATTTGGTTTCTTTCTAAAAATGTTTTGAGTATCCATTGGTTGCCCATCTTTTTAATTTGTACTTAAGTTTAGATCTTGGGGTAGGTCACCTTGAGCTGCATGCTGATCTTGTTGCTCTTCAGAATACAGTGTTCCCCTCTTTCCTATGTTTCCTTGTGGATGCAGAATAGTCTTATGTTATTCGAATTGTCTTTTCTTTTTATCCAAATGTTTTTCTCCTGATCACTTGTAGAACTTGTTGTTTCTAAATGAAATTGTTAGATTTAATCACTATATGTCTTAGCATTTGCTGCCTTGAGTTTTACTTTTTTCGTAGAGGTGATATATGAATTCTTTCAATTGGTATTTCATTTTCTATGTTCAGAAGTTCTGTGCGTTGTTCTTGCATTATTTATTGTATTGTAGTATTTAGGTTTTTTGTCTTAGTTTGTTTTTCTGGAAGACCTAGGATGCTTAGGTTGTCTCTTTGGATCCTATTTTTGAGATTAGAATGTTTTTCTTAAATAGTAAACATATTTTCTTTTAATGTCATTTTTGTTCTCTCCTAGATTGTGCTTTACTTCTATGTATTTGTATTCCCATTCTATTGTTCTCTCTTTTATTTCTTTGGTAAGCCTTAACATTGTAGATCCAAGTTTTTCTATACTGCTAGTTCATAGATTCTGCCCTCATAATTCTCATTTCTCTTTTAAACTTAGTGGGGAAAAGAAAAAGGATCCGTATGTACTAAAATATTTATAGCAACTCTTTTCGTGGTGGCAAAGAATTGGAAATTGAGATGATAATCATCAGTTGGGGAATGGCTGAACAAATTGTGGCATATGATTGTTGTAGAGTACTGTTGTGCTATTAGAAATGATGAGGGGGTAGTTTTAGAAAAAAAAAGCAAAGACCTATATAAGCCGATGCAAAGTGAAGTAAGAACTGGGAGGTCATTGTACATAGTACCAGCAATGTTGTAATGATGATCAACTGTAAAAGACTTGGCTACTCTGATCAATATGATGATTCAAAAAAATTCCAAAGGATTCATGATGAAAAAATACAATCCATCTCCAGAGAAAGAACTGATGAACTCTGAGTTTATATAAATTGAAGTATAATTTTTTTCACTCTGTTTATTCATTCATTCATTTTATTTTGCTTTTTTGTGATATGACTAATATGGAAGTGTTTTGCATGATTTCACTTGTATAATTGATATCATTTTTGCTTGCCTTCTCAGTGGGTGAAGGAAGGGTGGGAGGGAGAGAAAGAATTTGGAATTCAATTTAAAAAGAAAAGAATGCCAAAACCAAATTAAAAATTTAAAAAATGAACTACTCAGGAATAGTGTGCTGTTGTTCAATATTTTCTTCAAGTATTGGATCATTTTCCTTTGTTTTCAGTATTTTTGATAGATATCTGAACTGATTTACTAGATCTGGAGGCTGTATTTTGTTTTTGGTCATGTTAATTTATCTATGTTCAAGGTTTTTGAATTTTCTTCTTTTTGAGCTCTGGTAGTTTCAGACTTTTTTCCCTATTGTTTACTTTCTTACTCCCTCCCCTGTGATGATGGTTTCCTTGAGGCCTGGATCTCAAAGCATCTCAGCCTTCTTCCATACTGAACAATACATAGTCCACCAGCCTAGGTCTTCGCCTCAGCTGGACTTTGAAATCTTTCCCTCAGACTTAGTGGAGTATCTCACAGCCAACTTCTCCCTCCCTTTTTCCTCCCCACCCCCCAACACACATACACACATGTTAACCTTTTGTGGTATTCTATCCTACTTTCTGTATTCCTCTATTCCCTGGACTAGCACTGACAGTTCAGAGAGTTGCCACACTGGTGCTACAGGGTTAATTTTAGTAGTTTAGGTCCCTGAGGCTCTAGGATGAAGGGAGCAGTGAAATGTAGGGATTTCAAGCCCAGATCTGTGTCCTGCCCCTTTCTCTCTGGAGAGAATCCTATGGAGCACAGAATACTGCTGCCACAGTACTGGCTATCTGTTGCTGTCCTAGCAAGTTTTCGTAGTCTAGAGCCTGGATCTCCATAGCACTGGGAAGAAGGAGGAGGGACCAGGGTATGGGCTTTGTTACAAGTTTGTGGGTCATATCCTTGGGCCATCTAGTGCAACCTCACTGCTGGTAGCATGGTGTGTGGTTGGGAGGGAGTGATGAGCAAATTCAGAGTAGGCATCAGTTCATTTTTTTAAAACTTTCTTTTGGATTCTTGGGGTGCTATGCCATGGAAACAGCTGAAGTTGCTTTATCTTTGGTGCATAATTTCTGTTTTACAGGGATATGAGAAGTTATGGGAATCAGAGAAAATATCTAGTACGCCATCTTGTTAGTCACATGACTCAGAAGTCCTTCATCATCCATAACCTGGAATCATAGTTTGTCACTGAATTGATCGGTCTTTCAAAGTACTTTGTCTTTTCAATGTCATTATTGTATAAAAATCATTCTGTTGGTTTTGCTTACTTCACTCTACATCAGTTCATACAAATCTTCCCAGGAAACTATCCCTTTCATGTTTTTTTTACAGAACAATGGCATACCATTACATTCACTTACCATTACTTATTTAGCCATTTACCAATTCATGAGGACCTCCTTAGGGTTAATTGTTTGATAGTTCACATTTTTACAGTGCTTTAAGGCTTACACAGCACTTTCATTCATTAGATCATTTGATCCTCACGATGACCCTGTAATAAAGTGATTATTACTGTCTTCATTCTAGAGATGAGGAAATTGACAAGGAGTGAGGTTAAGCGGCTTGCTCAGGACAACATCACTACTAAGTGTCAGAGGGGGGATTCAAATCTACATCTTCCTGGTTTCAAGCCCAGTGTTCTCTCTGCTAATTACAAAATGATTTGAAGAGGGAAAGAAATGGCAACTTAGAAGCTCCTGTACTGAGTGGAATCTGGCGATCTAGAGTAGGTATAATGGTTTGTGCTTCACTTTGCATTTGGTGTCATGAAGATGACTCTATCCGAAGCAGGGGTCTTTACCCTTTTTTGGATCATGGTCCCCTTTGGCTCTCTTATAAAGTCCATGGTTTCAGAATAATAAATAATATTTTAATGTATAGTATAAACTGCACAAGATTACAAGGGAAATCAATTATAGTAAAATACCAATATCAAAATATTAAAGAAAATAGTTTATGGATCACTAGACTAAGAGAACAAGGATATTCCTAGTAGGCATGTCACCTTGAATAATTCAGGGACTGGCGCTCCTGATGCTAGAGAGCTTTGGAGAATAATTTACCTCTCTGTTCCATGGTGTTCCTCAGCAAATAGACTTATCTATAGTCATCTAACATGTACAAAACATTCTCTTATTTGATGCTTGACCTTTCGAATATCTAGCTCTCTTCAAAGTACAGGTCAAATCCTACTTGCTCCATCAGTCCTTTACTGAGCTAGTGGGAACTAGTGCCTCCTCCTTGCAACCTGCCACCCCCATTACTTTGTCCTTATCACATATACATTTTGAATTTAGTTCCATCTGGTCACATTTCTTTCTCTGATAGAATCTAAACTTCTTGAGGGCAAGGATATTTTCTTTTTTATTGTTGTATCACCAGTGCTGAGCTTGGACACATAGTAGGTACTTAATAAATGACTGATACTAGATAAGTAAAAATAACCAGCCTTTGTATAGCATTTTAGGTTTGCAAAATATTTTGCATACATTGTCTCTTTTGACCCTCACATGAGCTCTGTGAGGCAGGTACTGTCATTTAGAGATGAGAAAACTTAACAGTGAGGTAAGTGACTGGCCCAGGGTCACGTAGAGAGGAGAGATTTGAGAGAGATTTGAACTTGGGTATTTCTGACCCGAGGCCAGCACTCCATTATTAAAGGCATACCATGCAGCACACTACAAAGCCAAGAACTTTCAAATATATTTTTAATCCATCATGAGACACTTAATTTGAGAACTGTCCAAAAAAAATAAAAATGAAGAGGTCTCAAGGAGCCAGCTTTTAAAAACTGTGATCTTGGATGGAGGTGGTCCCTTACATAGCATGCATAAATGTATTTCTGTGAGCTGACCTTTTGGTGGAATACCAGGAACTGGCCTTATGGGCATGGAGAAGGAGCACATTTGACTCCCTAAAACTGTAGTCTTGCAGGAGAGCTCATGGCTCATGCTCAGGGAGCAGCTTTTCTATTTGAACGGTACATGTAACCATGGTCTCAGGCTGAAAGCAAAATTGAATAGCCACAGATGGCTTCCCAAGGCCATTTCCACTGCATTGGTGGGCAGTCTGATCTCTTTTACAAGACTCATTTTTTTTCTTTCTTTTCCAGGGTAGAAGCTGTTGCCTTCACCTTCTGTATACATATTCTTAATTCCTGTCCCCTACAGTCTTTATGTAAATAATACTGAACACAGTCACATCCCCATTTGGACCTAGTTCCTTCTTTAACATGTTATTATTTTGAAATATTTATTAATGCTCTTTTTATATGACTCTCAGCTCTCAATGATGCCCCCATCCCCAAGTTACTTGATAAGCCATTACTCCTTGTAACAAATAAATATAATTAAGCAAAATGAATCAACTCATTGGCCAAATCTGAAAGTGTATATACCTCATTCTGCCCCTATAGTCCACCACTTCTCCACTCAGAAGTGAGGGGCATGTTTCCCCAATCAGTCCTCTGAAATCATAGAATCTCAAAGTGACAGAATTTGGAGGTTGGGAGAGACTTCAGTGATGATCTAGTCCAATCATTATAGAAAAAGAATCATAGTTACACATTGATGAGAGTTTTGAAGTCTTTGGGGGTTGTTTTCTTTTACATTACTGTTCTTGTTTTTATTGTTGTTCAGTCATGCCCCACTCTTCATGACTCCATGTGGAATCTCTTGGTGGAAATACTAGAATAGTTTGCCATTTCCTTCTGCAGCTTATTTTTACAGATAAGGAAACTAAGGAAAACAGGAATAAGCAACTTGTCCAGGCTCTCTGTCCACTAAGCCACCTAGCTGCCCATTGTTCTCATACTTCTACCTTTATATACCACTTGAAGGGTTGCGAAAGCTTTACAAATATTAACTCATTTTATTCTCAAAACAAATCTGGGAGGCAAGCGCTATAAATATCTTTGTTTTCTAGACGAGGAAACTAAAGCAGATGGGTGTTAAGCTAGGAAACATCTGAGGTTAGATTTGAACTCTAGTCTTCCTGACTCCAGGTCTGGTGCTCTAGCCACCCTACCACTCATTTGCCTCAACTTTGTATAAATTCATAAAAAGATTCTCAAGTTTTCTATATTTTTCGTATCTATTACTTTTCATGATACAATAACGCATTATGTGTGTCTATCACAATGAGTTTAGCTAGTTCTCAACAGAAAGAGACACTCTTTTGCCCAGTCCTTTGTTGCTACAAAAGTGCTACTATTATGTTTTTGCATATGGGAATTTTCCCTCTATCATTGACATCTTTAGGACATATGCCTGGTATTCCTTTCATACATCTTCTGCAAATGATCACTTTGAGGGCTCAACCAGGTAAGTGTCTCTTAAAGGACTAATGAAACAATGCCCTAAGTATCTGCAGACATGGATTTTTCCTTCAGTGTAATTGATGAAACATTTCCTGTCTAAGTGTGGACCCAGGACTTGATGCAGCAAATCCAGAAGGACTCATGTTTATCTTGGTTCCCTCTAGAGAGTGTGGTCCAATAGTTTAGACAAGTAGGTAAAGTTTACTTCGTGGTGCCAAGTGGGCAGAAATTGTGTTCCCTGGCATTAGTCTTTTAAGTGGAAAACTAATCAGGAGGAGACTACTAATTTATTGCCTCTCTTGAAAATGAAGTTGACAAAACAGCAATTTTCCAGAGTAAAGACCTGTTTGGATGAATACTTGAGCTGAACTCACCTCACCAGTTGCCCTGTTCATTGGGCAGGTAATGAAAACAAAACAAAAAAAGGTTTTAAGATAGAAACTGGACTATTTAGCCTTCATTAATCATTCATACTGTTCAAACACATCATCCAGTAACTGAAGAGGGGTTAATGGTAGCAAAGCTTGAGTCTGTTGTCAAAAGTAGGTTTAACTTTCTATGAACTCACTGGACACAAAGAAAGCTGCGTCCTTACTATTCTAAATGTCACCAGCTAGGAGCAAACGGATGACTACTAATGGTAATTAAATACCTCTGAAGCCATTTGTACCAATAACAAAGAGTTACTGTCAGAACTTGAATGAGGTCCATCTGCCCATTTTTAAAGAATGTTAACATTATGTAAGTGATAAAGCAGACAACAGCAACCCCAAATATGACTATGTTAAAAGCTGGGGTGCACCATTCTCTGGGCTTACTTTTGACTGTGTTCGTGTTTCCTTTGGAGTCAAGGAATTAACGAGAACTTTTTTTCGTGAATTGTGGTTGTTTAAGGCCACAGTTTGGCTCATGAAATGACATGACAAAAGAACTCTTCAAGTTATTCTGCCCCATGGCAGAAACTTCTATTACCTAGATTCCAGGTGTCCAAAATGGAAACAGATTTTCCTTCTCTTTGTTTCTATCTTCTCTGCTATGCTTCTTGTCGTCAGCATCAAGTAGTGAGACCTTAATTTGTTAGTCTCCCCTTTTCTTGAGTAAAGAGAGGAAAGAAGTCTAGAGAAGAAGAAAAAATGGAACTGATTTTTATGCTTTCTTCTCTCGGCTTAGCGTTTATTGAATGGCTCCAAGCCTTCGAAGACAAACTCATCTCCTGTGCCTAGGGTAACATCCTTTTGGAATCTTTGGCTTCCTTCAAAACTCAGCTCTAGTCCCACTTCTTATATGAAGCCTTCCTTGACTTCCTTCAGCTTCCAGGATTCTCTCTCTAAAACTTTGATATTTAGTTTGTATATATTTTGTATTTATTTGTCTGTTTGTACTTCCTCCACCCCGCCCCCCACAACAGAATATAAGCTCTTTGTGTATAATGACTGTTCCATTTTGTTTTTGTGTCTCCAGCACAGTGCCTAGTACTTAGCTGGTCCTTAATAAATGCTTGAATGACTAAATGAATATTTGAATGAGTGAGTTAATCCTTGAATAAATGAATGCTTGAATGATTAAATGAATGCTTGAAAGAATGAATATTTGAATGAAGGCATGAGTGAATGGATGGATGGATGGATGGAAGGATGAATGGATGGATGATTTAGTAGACAGCTTCAGCTTTGGCAGGTTCATCTATTTAACTGCTATCCAAAGAGTGGAACCACCCTGGGGACTCAGTCAGGCCCAAGTTGTTTTGTGTCTATTCTTCTTTGTGATTTCTTCAGAGCCATAGGGAAATCGGAGAAAATGTTAAGCCATAGTGGACCAATTTGATAAGATTGTTTAGATGCTTTTGAACTATACCTAAACATTTTTGGTTATGAATGAAGAAGTTAATGATGGGTTTGTCAGTCCTTTGAAGAGATTATTGATTCTTATAAAAACTGGAACTTCATTAAATCAGTCATCTTGCAATTAGGTAGAACATGGTGCAGTGGAAAGAACAGTGTATCTGGAGCTGGAGTCAGAAAATCTTGGTTCAATGTTTGATCGTGTGACCTTGGGCAAGTCACTTAATTTTACTATGTCTCAGTTTCCTCCTTTTAAAAAAAGTTAATTCATATGTATAAATATACATGTAATTAATTTTTTAAGTATCAAACTAATATACATTTCTCATAGTTTATAAATACCTACCTCAAGTGAGGGAAACGGTAAATTAATTTAAGAGGTCAAAATAATTGTTCTGAAAAATTTTTATTGTGGATTTTAACTTAGGCTAGATCACATTTGAGGTCCCTACCAACTATGAATCTATGATCCTATGATCTTTATGATATAGCCAAAAACATGTATTATTATTTTCTGGTATTTTCTCTTTCCAAAAAAAAGTTCATTTCTCTTTTGAAAAAGAATTTTGCTTATCTTGTGGAAAGAGAGTATTGACCCTAAGGAAGATAATAGCCTGGAATGGATTGGCATAGAAAGAAGTATACAAAGACTTCTTTCTGATAACTTCCTGAAGCTAGCTTCCTTGGGGAGAACTGGAAACCAGACTGGTCTTTTGAGTGTTGATTTCTGACATTTACTAGATAGATATCAGAGGGTGTATTCCCTTACAGGTGTGAGTTATGGTCGTTCCATGAAGGTCTTCTTCTGATGTCACATAATGGCACAGAGGTATGACCCTGGCTTCCCAAAGCTTAAACCGCTGAAATCTATGCCTTAGCAGTGTTCGTAAAATTGGAATGACATTAAACACTGGCCTGGACATGATTGGACTGGTTGTTTCTTGTTGTCTGACGACCATTTTAATTCAGAAAAGGCTCATCTCTGTGATGTAAGGTCCTTAAGGGTTAGACTCCTTCAGGGTAGAGATTGTTTTAATTTTCTTTATTCCCACTGTCTAGGATAGTGCTTAGACTAATAACTGCTTGCTTGCTGAATGAATCACTAGAGTGCTGGCTAGTAGGTGGTGAGTTTTCTTTTGGTCACAGAAAATATTATTACTCGTACTATGAACAATAATATTAATTGGGATAATCATGGAAGAATATGCTTAATGTAATTAATACCTACACCATACCAATCAGTGTACACTTTGGGACTGTAAAGTGGACAGTAACAGATTTAGAAAGTATCCTAACCCAAATCCATACAGTATCAATGAAACACAGGACTCATCATATCCCAGCTGGGTACTCTTTTGGTATTCGTGTTCTCCAGAAATAAATCATCCTGCAAGATGATATCAGCTCTGAAACTCACTGAACTTCCTCAGTACTCCCTGCTCCTGGGGCTCCTCCTACCCTCTGACTGGAGAGGGTTGATGGTGGACATTGGAAAGCTCCTCGCAGATCCCCCACCATTTAAAGAGGGAATCCAAGGACTCTCAACAGCTCATCATTTTCTACCTGGCTGAGGACTTCATTATGGCCCTTACTTCACTCCCCCACCACATACACACTTTTTAAGCTTTTTTCATTTTGTCTTCTCTCATTAGATTGAGAGCTCCTTGAGAACAGGGACTGTCTTATGTCTCTTCTTTGTATCGTTCATTCCTACTATGGTGTTTGGTGTACAGGCACTTAATAAATGTTTATCGATCCTGACTCATCTGTTCAACACAGCTATAGAAAGATGAACACTTCCTTGTTTAAAAAAGTGGAAGAGGATTAAAATGTATTCTCAGAACACATGATAAATAAGGTAAAAACTTGCAGAAATGTTTTAGTGACAAATGGATACTACTTTACCAAGAAGCAGTAAAGGCTGACATGATACATTTGCTAAGTTGAGTGTAGAATGGTTTATGTCTGGATGGTGGGGTAGCTAGGTAACATGACTGTAATCAGGAAGACTTGACTTCCTGAGGTCAAATTTAGCCTTAGACACTTAGTAACTATATGACCCTGGGAAAGTCGTTCAACTCTCTTTGCCTCAGTTTCCTCATCTGTAAAATGAACTGGAAAAGAAAATGGCAAACCACTCCAGCACCCTTGCCAAGAAAATCCCCACTGGGGTCCATGAGAGTTGGACACAATTGAAACAACTCAACAACCACATATTTGGATGGAGCTTGTGAAATGGTTAAAACCCAAGAACGGAATCAAAAGGTCCCCATGAGTGATATTCACATATATTTAAGTTGAGTTGAGTCAGCAAGTATTTATTAAGGAGAAAGGCCTGAACAGTCCGCTTTCAAGGAGGTCACAACATATAAACAGCTAGGTAGATACAAGATAAACACATAGGTGCACACACACAGAGTAGATAAGAGGCATGTGGAAAGAGGAAGGCATTAGCAGCTGAGTGGACTGGAAAAGGCTTCCTGGAGAAGATGACATTTGACCTTTGAGCTGAGTCTTCTTGAAGGAAGTCAGGGAAGCTAGGGAGTGGAAGTGAAGGGTTAGAACCTTCCAGGTATGGGGATCAATGAGCCCAAAGGTGTGGACATAGGAGATGGAGTGCCATATTTAAGGAAATAAAGGTGGGCCAATAACAATACATCCACAAAAAGTCATTGAAGAAATGGCCAAGTCATGTTGATCTGTTTATATCAAAAGGGGTTTAGGATGGTAATCCAGGATCAAGCTGCTGCCACTTTCCAGGCTTATGGAGCCTGGGCTTACCAAGCAATGCAGATTATTTAAGAAAATGATAGAAACCATGCAGTTCCTCATTTCAGGTAAGTGCCTACTGAATACTTCGCAAGACACAACTTGGTTGCAGGATGATACAGCATAAGCTTAATGTCTTTTTAAAAACTAGTATAACAAATGCCTATAATACAAATAGATTCAAACATTCCTTGAGAATTCAACAAGTGAATGGGAATCAAAACATCACCACAGATAAAACATTCCCATAATCACTCAGACATAATATTTGATCCATAAATTTTAAGAGCAACCTTTTAAATAGATATCACCATCCCAGTTGTTCAGCCATTTTTTTCAGTTGGGTCTGACTCTTTGTGACCCCTTTTGGGGTTTTCTTGGCAAAGAAATTGAAGTAATTTGCCATTTTCTTCTCCAGCTCCTTTTACAAACAGGAAAACTGAGACAAACAGTGACTTACCCAGGGTCACGCAGCTAGAAAGTATCTGAGGCCGTATTTGAATTCAGGAAGATGAATCTTCCAAACACCAGGCCTAGCACTCTATCCACTGTGCCACCTAGCTGCACAGACTACCATCCCAGAGCCTTATTATTTCCAAACTATATGTAGTGAAAATCATTTACTTTAAAAAGACCCTAACAGAAGAAATTCAAGTCATTTGAGAATAGAGGGAGGTGCATATCATTCCTGTCATCTTGTTTACGACTGGAGTTGTGCTGAAGATGCTCTCAGTGAACCTACAAAATGATTGTTTTGCCCATTTGTGCAATAGTCCACAAAACATTAAATATAAGAGATTAATGGTAGGATAGTGACTTAAAGAAAGATAAGAAGATACCACTGCCACAAGGACAACACTGGCATTTGTGTACTGTGTTTTAAACAAAGGATTTTACGTACCTCCTTTGATTCTTACAACGGATAGTATAGATATTATTCTCCTCATATTGCACATGAGTAAACTGAGGCCCAGAGGATTGAAATGATTGGCTCAGGGTCACACAACTAGGAAGCCTAAGAGGCAGCATTCAATCCCGGTCTCTCTTGACTCTCATCTGTTCAGGAATGGAGGGTATTGCCATCTACATTAATGGAGAGGCTGTACCCACACAGATGAAATGTCAGACCTTAACAAATTATGGTTACGCACGATTCCTTTTCAACATTCACACATCAAAGTGTTGATATTTAAATCATGATTTGATATATAAAATGCCCACACCTTCAATATTTAAAAATGACAGAATCCCAAGAGTTAGAAGGGACCTAGTTTAAACTGCACCTGTATGAGAATGCCCTCTGTGACATCTCTGCTAAGGAAGATGTGTCCCAACTCTACTTGATGACCTCCAGGGTAGGGCATCCATCTGGGTGGCATACATCTTCCATCTTGGGATAGCTTTAGTCATCAAGAAGATCCACTACAAATGAATGTTAAAAATTGTTTTTACATGCAACTGGGAAATAAGATATTCAGGCAATGGGGTAGAGAAATCTATCTCGTCCTACAGGAAAATAAAAGGGAAGGGGATGAGAAGCGAGGGTGATAGAAGGGAGGGCATATTGGAGGAAGGGGTAATCAGAATGCATGCTGTCTTGGGGTAGGGAGAGGGGAGAGATGGGGAGAAAATTTGGAATTCAAAATCTTGTGGAAGTGAACGTTGAAAACTAAAAATAAATAACTTAATTAAAAAAAAGATTCACTACATTGACCCAAAAGGTACCTGTCTTCCACTTCCACATTTGTTCATTTCTTTGGGTGATTAGCTGTAAGTTAACGGAAGGGGTGCCTACTAGGTTCTTTAGCTTACACTGCTGTTACCAAATAGTCCCTTTGCCTCATCAAAGTACCTGGAATGTCTCCTGCTGGTCCTTGGCTCTTATCAAGTGAGATAATATTTGTGAAGCACTTAGTATATATGATGCCTACTACACACTAGGAGCTTAATAAATATTTGTTCCTTGTTTCTTGTTACTATTTCTTGTTTCTTATTTCTCACCTGGTTGCATTACTTGGGACATTCTCCCCCTTGGGTAGCTTAGCTTCCTGCCCCCTCCCACTTTTCAGCTTTCTTTTGTGTGTTGTCTTCTCCCATTAGATTGCAAGCTTCTTGAGGGCAGGGAATGTCTTCCTTCCTTCCTTCCTTCCTTCCTTCCTTCCTTCCTTCCTTCCTTCCTTCCTTCCTTCCCTTCTCTCTGTCTCTCTCTGTCTCTGTCTCTGTGTCTTTGTCTCTGTCTCTGCCTGTCTCTGTCTCTGTCTCTGCCTCTCTGTCTCTGCCTCCCTCCCTCCCTCTCTCTCTCTCTCTCTCTCTCTCTCTCTCTCTCTCTCTCTGTCTCTGTCTCTCTGTCTCTGTCTCTGTCTCTCTCTCTCCTCACACACCACTGCTTACAATAGTCTCTGGCACATAGTAGGTGCTTAATAAATGTATACTGACTGAATGTTTACCAAAGATTAAGATCACTGTACAGAATAATTCAGCTCAATAACTTCTACATTTTTCATCATTGTCATTGTTTTTCTCTTGATAGCTTCCAGCTCCAGTTCGTGTGTTTTCTTGGGATGTAGCAATTGGAACTAGAGGAGGCATGGTGGGTATAGCTGTGCATGGTTTTAGAGAAGAGAACAGTCATGCATTTATTGAATTAGTTTCTGATGCCTCTAGTCTTTTTGGTCCAGGGTTTGCAAAATTCTTCACATAAATTGTCTCTTTAGATTGTGAGCTTCTTGAGGAGATGAATTGTCTTTTGTCTTGTTTTTTATGTTTAGGATGTAGCACAGTGCCTGGCACTTAATAGGCACTTAATAAATGCTTATTTATTAACTCTTTTTAATCTAACAGCCTTGTGAGCTAGGCACGGTGGAGATTATTGCTTTGATTTTTAGAGAGGTTTGTGTGATTTGCGGCTTGCCCAGGTCCACAAAAACAGGAGGTATCTGAAGTGGGATTCAAAGCCAGGTTTTCTGGGCTCCCAGTCCAGTGCTCTATCCACTGTGCCATGTTGTCTCTCAAATCACATAGCAAACTTGGAGTGGTACTGTGGTGGAAACGGATTTTCTCATAGGTTTCTTGGCTGGAAACAATTGGAGCCATTCCTCGCATAAAATGTCTGTTCATTTATAGACTTGGACCAAACAAAACTAGAAAAATATAAAAGGGGGAGGTGAAGAGAGAACTGGGCCAGGAGACAGGGAGATGGGAAGGTTTACTGTTCAGTCTGATTCTTCTGATTTCACTTCTCAATCTGGGGATGAGACCAGAACTGTCTTTGTTCGACTCACTTCACCTAGAACCAAACAGAATTAGGTAAGATTGCATTTGATGGTGGCTCCCGGGATTATAGGAGCACTTTCCTGGGTTGTACTTTTTTCTCTGCTAAAATGTCAGTAGTCCTGCAGTTTTGGTGTGGTTAAAGAATTACAGTCTTAGTGGTTATAAGGCAGGGAACTACATTCTTACAATCTCCATTCTGCACTTCATTCAACTCCAGTAAACATATTTACATACATACCCATTCTCTCTCTCTCTCTCTCTCTCTCTCTCTCTCTCTCTCTCTCTCTTCATTTTTCTTCCTTCCTTCTCTTTCTTTATTCTTTCTTTTTTTATCTTCCTTTCTTCTTTTTGTTCCTCCCTTCCTTTCTTCTTTCTCTTTCTTTTCTTCCTATTTTTTCTTTCTTCCTTCTTCCCTCTCTCCTCCATCCCTCCCTATTTCCCTTCCTTCTTTCTCTTTCCTTCTTTCCTTTTTCCCTTCTTCCCTTCCTTTATTCTCTCCCTCCTTCCCTCCCTCACATATATATACACAACAACAACCCAGTCACCTTAAATCTACAATGGATTCAATCTTGGTTAATAAGAATAATGAAAATCATTTTGATTAGAGACATGTCACTTAAATTGAATCATTTCATTAAATCTTTTCAGCAAACACTTATTAAAGTATATAAGGCATTGTGCTAAGTACCAGGGATGCAAAAACAAAATATAAACAGTTTCTACTTTTTGGAAGGTCGTATCCTACTGGACATGCGGCATGTACAGAGATAAGTAAAACACAAGGTAATTTGAGAAGGGAGGGAACAGTAACTCTTGGGAAGGCCAGGAAAGGCTTCACTGAGGAAGTGAAACTGCAGCTGAGTCTTAAAGGAAAAGGATTCTTTGAGGGGAAGCGGAAGACACAGTCCTTTCTGGACATGAAGGATAGCTTATGCAAATACGGAGAGATGGGAAATTGAATGTTGAGCTTGGTGAATAGCTCTCAGTTCACTTTGCTGTAATACAGAGTATGTGCAGGGGAGTAATGCGAATTAAGACAGGAAAGGTAAACTGAGGCTAGATTCTAGCAGGCCTTAATTGTCAGGATAAGGAATTTGTACTGAGGCACTAAGGTAGTTGCTGAAGTTCTCTAAACAGAAGAATAACATACACTTGTAATTTAGAAATATTAATTTATCATCTGAGAGAGGAAGTATTGGAAGCAACTTGATGTCTGTTACAGCGGTCCAGGCCAGATGTGACAAGGTGCTGACCTAGGGCATCCAAGATAGGTTAATATCTGAATGTTGAAAGGAAGGCTTACATCTAGTTGATCTTGAGGGCTTTGATTACATGAAGAGATTTCACTGGACCCTTACAAAAACCTAGTTTTAAATTCAGTAAGATTTCATTAATTCATACTAATTATTTGAGAATACCAGAAAAATTATTACAGCAAAATTTAAAATAGATCATAGTTTCATTACCAGAAATTACAAGCCATGGCTTAAATTGGACAACTTAATAGAGACTCCTAAGTGGCTGGCTTTATTGACTATATAAGAAGGATTTTGAACTGTTAATAGGTATTTCCAAAGGGTTTGGAACATGGACCTTCACACATGGTCAGCCCACTTGATTATTTGCTGACAAAGATGATGACAGTTTTGGTTTGACTCATCATTCTAGAGCATTTGTGATTGACCCAGTCTTTATAAATTAAGGAACCAATATGGTGACCCTGAGCTAAACTCTGGTGTGCAAGAAAGGAATTGAGCATTAGGTTGGACCTGCACAAGGCTTTGGATCTGGTTTTTCTTTCTCTGATATCTTTCCCGGTCTTTCTGTCAGGCACCCTCCCCATCCCTATGAATGCAATAATACCACACAATGCCCAGAGTGTTTTCTTACTTTTTTAGATGAAGGAATGAATGGAGATAAGATGTATGAGGGAGGAAAACTAGGTTCGAAACTGAAGAGTAATCTCACAAGGATCATCATTATACAATTCAATTCTAACCAGGAGTATGTCTCAGCTACTCATTAAGGGAGTCATCTGTTTAGTTTCTGTGGCCAGACTCAGGACCACTTTAATTTCTTCTTATTTTTATAATATTTGTGAAACACTTGGCACAAAGGCTGGCATGTAATAGGTGCTTCATAAATGCTCATTCCTTTCCCTTCCTCACTTCTTATGCCCATGTAGAATCAAGGCTGCATTCATAGGAATAGGGCATTCAGGGCTATCAGACCCAGGAATGAGTCACTGACAGATTAAAGAGACTGTAAGCTTCTTGAGGGCAGAGAAAATTTTTGGTTTGGTATTTGTACCTCCAGTGCCTAGTGATAACCTGGTGTTTAGTTGGCATTTAGTACATGTGTGTTGAATCATTAATAAGTATCTGTGGAATAGAATTTGTTAAACCAAGAGTAATTTCTCTTAGACAATCTAACATCTTTTGTAATCTTAATTTTCATTTTCTTAGGAGATGCTTCCCTATTGCCTAGCTCCCATAAATAATCCCAGAGGAAGGCAGTTTGGATGGACCCTCAATAGAAAATTTAAGGGAGGATGGGCAGACCTGTTGGGGGAAAGGATATGATTCATGTCCTTGGAGGGAATGTCCATATCAATGAAGTCACTAATCAATGCAAGTACAGAAATACTGACGGTGTAAAGGCAGACACTCGGTTCTTTGCCATTTGAGCTACCAGTAATTTGGAAAATAATGAAGTCATCCTTGACTTCAGAACCATTTGGATTGAACCTTCATGACAGAAATGGGATGGATGTGTCCAAATGAAATTTTAAGCTGAAAAATGAGGGGGTGGGTCAGTGGTCTTTTTGGTACCTAAATAGTACCAAGTGAAGAATTTCCTAAAAGTGTTTGAATATCCTGGGCCAAAATGCCCATTTGGTGTTCTATTCAAAATGGCTGACTTCCTGTTCTTTGTACAGGGTGTTCCTTCCTTCCTCTCCACCCCACCCCCCATGTCTTTGTAAAACAGCTTGTTCCTTTTGCATGAAATGCTTTCCCTCTTACCCAGCGCTTCTTAGAATCCCTAGCTTGCTACAAGGCTCAGCACAAAGGCCCCTTCCTATACAAGTCCTATCTAGATTCCCTGAATTGCTAGTCTCATCTCCCATCAGATATTAGTTTTTAAAGATGAAAAGGATGGTTTCAGAAAATTCTAGGAAGCCTCATAAGAACTGATGCAAAGTGAAGTGAGCAGAACCAGGAGAAAATTTATACAATAACAACAATATTATAAAGACCATCAACTCTGAAAGACTTAGGAACTCTGGCAACACAATGACCAACCACAATCCCAAAGGACTTCTGATGAAACATGCTACCCACCTCCAGATAGAGAAGTGATGGACTCAGAGAGCAGAATGAAGCATGTTTTCTTCTCTTTCTTTTTCTTCCCTCCCCCTTCCCTTCTGGACATGACTAATTCAGGAATTTATTTTACATGACATTATTTGTAATGGGCTTTCATTTTCATGCTTTTCTAGGGGGTGGGTGAGGGAGGAGAGAGAGAGGATTTGGAACTGACAATGAAATAAAATTTTAAAAATAGGTTTCCATATATTGTATAAGTTTTGTATTTACTTGTCTGTGTATATGCTGTTTTTCCCTCATAGCATGTAAGCCCATTGAGAGCAAGGATTCTTCTTTTCTGTCTTTGTACTGCCAGCATACAGCAAAGCATACAGTAGGTGCATAATAAATGCTTGATGAATATATGAATGAATGAGCAAAATAATGCCATAGGATAATAGAATCAAGATAAGACTATAGAGACTATTGACACACCCCCTCATTTTTCAGTTGAAGAAATGAAATCAAACAGCAAGCACTTACTAAGTGCTTAGCATATGTCTGGCACTGTGTAAGGCTTGGGGGCTATAAAGACAAGAATGAAACATTTCCTGCTCTCAAGGAACTTACATTCTATGGGGGGAGGGGCAAGTGCATCATGTACACAAATAAACAAATATGAAATATATACAAAGCAAATTAAAAGTCAGAGAGGGCAAATGACTTGCTTAAGATTGCCCAAGTAGGATTTGAACCCAATCCTTACTTATTATCTGACACATTTTTTTTCTCAGCTAAATTCTCCTATTCAATCTAAACTGACTTTTAAAATGTCGCTCTTACATATTTTTAACTCAAAATCAACTTCCCTCCCCACCCCAAGAGCAGTACTTGTCTACACCTTGTCCTTTATAATTTTGTACAGTGCTCACTCCAGAGCCATGTTTGCCTTGTACAAGGGAGGTGTATGTATGTTTGGGTAATTCATACATAGAAAGTGAGACAGAGAACTCTCAACATTTCAGGGTGGACAGAGCACTGTGTTTGGATTGGGGAAGATGTGAGCTCAAATTCTACTTTTCTTTGAAACTAGCTATATAACTCTCTCTCTCTCCCTCCTTCCCTCCCTTTCCCCTCCCTCTCCCTCCTTCTTCCCCTCTATTCTCTCTCCTTTTCTTCTTCCTCACTATCTCTGTCTCCCTTTCCCTGCCTCACTCCCTTCCTCCTCCTCCTCCTCTTTCTCTATCTCTATCTCTCTGTCTCCTCTCTAACTCTCTCTTTTCTCTCCTTTGTCTCTTCAAATTTCAATAAATAAACAAATAAATAAATATTCCAACTTTTTTGAGGGCCCCACTCCAACAATTTCTTCAGAGGTCATCTTGAATATACTGGAATCACTTGGAATTGTGTCTTCACCAAGAATTGTATTTCCCATACACACTGATTTGCACATCTCTAAGCACTCACTCCTGTCAACTATAAAGCAAATTACAAGGAAATAGAGAACATTAGTCTTCAGGTGTAGAATAGTACAACAACCAACAGAAACAAACAAGGCACACAGAACAAATACAGAAGCCTTGTCTGACTCATGAACAGCACAGGAAGCAAAAGCAGAAAAAACAAACGCTGGGAGAAAGCATCCTGGGAGCAAACAAAGGCTCTCAGCCCCAGAGGTCTACAGCTCACCTGGGGCCCACCTGCTAAATAGCTGAGAGGAGGCTGCCAGTAACTGAAGCCTCCTTCTAGTCCCAGGATCCCAATCCCTTCCCACCCACTCTGAAAAAGGGAGTGAGGGCAGCCATGGAGCTGGTCTGTCTGTGTCTTTGGTCCTTGGCCCTATACAAAGCGCGTAAATACTCTGTTACTAAGAATACAAATAAAGAAGGCCTCTACAGCAACAAGAGAATTGGAAAGCCCAGACTTAAAATGTATGTAAAGACAGGAGAGATCTTAAAAGCCATCGAGTTCAAGACCTCTCTTTTCTACAGCTGAAGAAACTGAGTCCAGAGAAGGGTAGTTATTTAAGATCATAGAGCTAGAGCTGGCATAGATCTGAGAGCCCTCTCCAACCTCCTCCTTCTACAGTTGAGGAAACCACAATATACATCTCAGGCTCAGAGGATGACTTGTCTGAGATCATACATTAATAAGCATAATTTTCTTTCTTCTCTACAGTTAAAAGAAAAAAACTACATACTACTGAAATATGATTTGTTTTTTTCCATGTTTGAGAGAGATTGATTTCTGAGGCTCCTTCTGGCTCTAAGGCTGGGAATACAGATTTTTTTTAGGCAATTTGGGTTAAATGACTTGTCCAAGGTCACACAGCTAGATTTGAACTCAGAATCCACTGCTGGTGTTCTATCCCACCACCTAGCTTCCCTGGAATAAAGATTCTTAATACAGTGTTGTTGAATGCCTTCATATTTATTACATTTTCCAGAAAACAGAAATGTATTTCATTTTTCCTTTGTGAGGTAAAGTGAATCATTCAAATATATCAAATCCAAAAATATCTATTGAACACCTACTATGCTCAGTTATAATTATAACAATTACCACAATAATAGTGGTCCACATCTATATGGGGCTTTAAGGTTTGGGGCTGGTTTAAATAATAAATCATAGGATCACAGAGTTGTAAGGGACCTTTGAAGCCATCTATTAAATCCTTTTATTGCTTAGTCATTTTCAGTTGTGTTTGACTCTTCATGACCCCAATTTGGGGTTTTCTTGGCAGAGATACCAGAGTGGTTTGTCATTTCTTTCTCCAGCCCATTTTATAGACAAGGAAACTGAGGCAAACAGGGTCAAGTGACTTGCCTAGGGTCACACAGCTAGTAAGTGTCTGAGGTCAGATTTGAACTCAGCAGATGAATCTTTCTTACTCTAGGCTCGGAACTTTATGCACTGTGCCACCCGGCTGCCTATACAATCCTACCTCTTTATTTATGATGAAGATACTGAGACCCAGAGAGGTCACTAAGTTAACCAGAGTTGGGATTTGAAGCCAAGTCTTCCTTATTCTAAGCCCAGGCCTCCAGTCACTATGGACCCTGCTTCTGTGGATACCATCTAACTTTGCTCACATCCTAGTCAGCATGCTCCTTTTCTTTGATGAATTTCCTCTGCCCTAAAAATGATTCAAATAGGAGACATAAGAACTGTGTGTCAAGTTCTTCAGAATTCTGGAACTTGGAAAGACAGAGATATGACTAGCTGTGCCTTGATTCTCTAAGCCCGCCATATTGGAAGTCAAGAAAAATGTGAGGGTCATATCTTTCCATTCATTGCCTGTCAACAGGGCCAACCTCCATGAACATCCCAGCCCTAAATATGCTAGTGGATAGAGCAAATCGTTTTTCTTTCTCTTCCCATTGCCTACTAAGGCAGCTGCTCTGTGATCTGACCCTGAACTACCTTTATAACTGCATCTCCTATAAGAATTTTATGTATACTCTACCATTCTAACAAACTGGATCACTACCTGTTCTAAAATATTCCTTATTCCTTTTCATCTGGAAGACTTTGCTCACACTGTTCCCACCACCTGAGATGTCCCTCCTCCTTCCATCTACCTGTTAAAATCCATTGCTAATAAGGACATCTGACACTAAACTAGAGAATTTTAGAGTTTGCAAATCTCTTAAATCTCATTGTGTTTCTGATATCCTGATCTAAAATTGAGAAGGCATCTTCCCATAGAAATACTATCATCTCTGGCGGTTCAGCTCCCAGGTACAATTAAGACAGTACTACAATTCATTTACATTTGTGGATAATTGAAAGGCTATGTGGGCTAGCCTGGGAACCTAACCACCATTCACAATGTTGTTTCCGTGGGAATATAGGTGCCAAATTCCAAATGACCGACTTAAGAAAGGCTCTTTTGGAATGCAACACAGTCTTTACTTGAAGGCTGTCTGTATTCACCATTGGACATCCCCAAATGAAAAATATTGTTTTCTGCCAGTCACATAACTTCACAGCTCTACTCTCCCTCCTAATAATCTTTTTTTTTTCCATTTTGGTTCTGGAAGGTTGAGATACCCAGAAGCTAAATTTACTTTTTTTTTCATCGATGTCAGCTTAATTACAAGATGGAGATAATTCACTTGTTTTCTTTTTCTTAATACTTACTTTAGGGGAGATGAAATGCCGATTGACAGTTGGACAAGTGATTTGAGTTTGGAGATTTGAGGGGAGCCCATAGCACAAGGTCACTTTTGCAGCTACAGGAATTTGGTTGCAAGGCCCTTGGTGGTTTCTCTCTGACTCTACTGCGTCCTGTAGTGAGATATGCTTTCTTTTGTGCTAAAAATAACAAAGAGGGTATTTGGAAGAAATCAGAATGGGCGCGCTGATAAATTATTTATAACAATTTCTAGCAGCCTGCCAATCTGTTTTGTAGTGCGGTTGAATCTTAATTTTTAATGAAGCAACCTATGAAAATCGTCTGGGGTGAACACCATGACCTCTCAATGATACTACAGAAGAGTTCCCATCCCATAGCTGAGCTATGTTCTTTCACATGCCATCACAAGGGCCTTACCTCCAGCTGACCTTAGAGTCTACAAGCTAAAGGGAGGTGGTTGGTACTATGCCTGAGTAAGACAGAAAAGGAGGGGTCCAAGAGAAACCTAATTCTGAAAGGAGATAAAACAAACTACCTTGGAATGACTATTGTGTATAATTTTAAAGGTTGGTTTTGGCTAAGGTATTAAGCTATTCAACTTTTCATCCCTAATCTGTAGTCTGTTTTTCCACAAAACAAATCAAGAGAAAAAAGTATATGAGAATTTTGAGACAAAGAGGTGAGAACAACATTGGGGGTGGGAGGGGAGAGAATGAATGCCCCAAAGTTGCTTTGATCAGGATTGAATGTGAATCTGTGGTCACAGCAATTGATTCCATATTTTCCCACATAGATATATACCAGGAAAAATGTCCATAGATATATACCAGGAAAATGGTTTTGCGAGGGTTTAAGCCCTCCTCTTTAATTCTCTGGATCATTAATAATTTCCCTCTTTTCAAAAGAGAAAACTGATGGGCAGATTTCATTGGTTTTCATTGACTTCCATTATTTTAGGGGAGTATATCTTCTCCCTACTGGTGATAGGGTATCACCTACTTACCTTTTGTCCACAGTTTCTGTTCCAAGAAGAGTAATATTATTGCATTAGTGAATATCTAATTATTCTAAAAGAAGTTTTGGGGGTGGGAGTGGGGTGAGTTTGGATCTGTGTGTGTGGAAATTCATTCTGTTGATGCTAATTGTTAACTTCTTTATAATTTATAGTCTGAGGGAGGTTTTGGAGGAGCTTGGGGCGGGGTGGAGTTTGGTGAGGGTGATTGGCTGGGGAGGGCAAAGGAAAGGGGAAGGGGCACTGAGACGTCAGCTAATTTTGCCAGATTCGTCCCGATAGGGGTGGGACTTGAACCCAGGCCATGCTGACTCCAAGGCCAGAGCTCTAAAAACTATGACATAATCCTTTTTTAAAAGAAATTTTAAAAGATAAATTGTTTAAAATCCAGGATATTCATAGAAACACATCTCTGAGTTGGGGGAGAAAAACCTTTAAGTGCAATCTAGGCCAACCCATACTTGAATAAGAATCATCCCTCCAGCATGGGTGATAGTTGATCATCTGGCCTTAGACTGAAGACCTCCAGTAAGAAGGAAGCCAATGTCACCCCAAGCAGACTCTTCCACTTGGGGACAGATCTAATTGTTGGGAAGTTTTTCCTTGTATCAAATCTGTATCATCTCCTTTTGCTATTTCTATTATTCCTAGCTTGGTTCTCAGGAGAACCTCTGATCCGTCTTCCTCATGACCCTTTGTCACATGCTTGAAGGCAGCTGTTAGGTACCCATTATAGTCTTTTCTTCTCCAAACTAAACATCCTTAGTTTCCTCATCTGAATTCGAGATCTTTCAGAATCCTGGTTGTCCTTCCCTGGTCAGTGTCCAAGTTTGTCATTGTCTTTCCTAAAATGTGGTTCCTTGGACTGAATAAATATTCCACTTGTGCCTAACCAAGGCTTTCCTGAGTCCAAGCCTGGACCTCTGTCAACTCCACTTTGCTCTCTCTTAAAAAGAAATTTTGAAAAAAGATAATTCAGAATGTTTCCTCCCTAGTGCAGACCTCTGCCTCTCTTAAGGCAGCCAAAGATCAGCTTAGCTCTCTTGGTTCACATACTCGTCCTCCATATATACCCCTGACTTATATCGACCTTAGTGTCAACTAAAGACCCAGATCTTTTTTAGCTAAATTGCTGTCATCATCCCCCTTCCATACTATACTTGTAGAAGTGTAAGACCTTATATTTCATTTTCTAAGACTTTGTCCAGTGTTCTAGCATACTGAGATCTTTGGGACCCTGGCTCTGTCCGCCGACATTTTAACTCTACCTCCCGGCTTTATGTCAACAGCCCATATGACATGTCATCTAGCCCTTATCCAAGTCATTCATAACTATGTTAAACAGAATAGGACCAGACACACGTTCCTGGGACACTGGACTTGAGAGCACCTGTCAAGGTGACATTCACTCATAAATGATTGCTCCTTGAATTATTCCCAGTGGTTTGAAACTGTTTCCTGTTAAAAACAATTTGGACATGACTCTTGTTTTTATATAATGGTGCTGTCTCTATGTGAAGTCCCTAAGGGAAGGCAAGGCTTGGATCTCATGTTGTATGGGTATCGCTATTTAATAACTTGCCCCACTATATGGGTAATGTGTGCTTAGTCAATTTGACTTAAATAAATTAATTATCTCTTCGCTAGTCTCCTCCTGATTATTACCATTATTATCACCCATAAGTAGTCATTTTGTGTCACCAGTAATAAGCACAGAATGTATTTTTTGTCTTAGGTCAGTGGATTTCATGTAATAGTAATAATATTTACAGAGCATTTTGGTTTTTGCAAAGAGCACCCTGTATGAAAATAAATAGGAGGAAAAAAGGAAAAAAAACTTTTTGAGATAGTGAGAATCTGCTGGATGAAACGACAGGAGAAGGTAGGATGAAGAGATCATGATGAACTAAATTCATATTCTTCCTGAGTTAGGAAAGACTTTCCAGATGAAAGAAATAATAAAAGAAACCATGAGCTGCTTGTACTGAGCCCTGGGCCTTTTCCATCCAGCAAAAATGAGTTTAACTAAGCAGACCAGAATGCTATGAATCACAAGGGTGGTAGAAGGTGAAACTGGGTCCAACTCTCCTAATTAGAAAATGGTTAACAGGAAATTGCTCGTGTAAAACAAACTTACTGACATGTTGCAACATGCTGGAGAGACAGGCTTGGAAAATGCTCAAAATAGGAAGCTTGAGTAAGAGGTTTCTGTGAAGCGTTTCGGGGTCAGGAAGATCTGAGTTCAAATGTGGCCTCAGACACTTACTAGCTGTATGACTCTGGGCAAGTCAATGGATTCTTGTTGGCCTCTGTTTTCTCATCTGTGAAATGGGCATCATACTAGCACCTCCCTATCGGGTTTGTTGTGAGAACCAAATGAGATGATAACTGTAAAGCACTTAGCACAGTGCCTGGGACATACATAGTAAGTGATATATAAAAGTTATTGTTGTTATAATTATTATTATTATCACACCTACCATCCAGATTTGTTGTGAGGACCAAATGAGACGATAACCATAAAGCACTTGGCACAGTGCCTGGCACATAGTAAGTGCTATATACATGTTAGCAATTCTCATTGTTATTATGAAGGTCTAGAGTCCTTTCTTTGCTTTCTGATGTGCTCCAAAGGGTACCGATCAGGGGCTAAGATCAGCCATCAACTCACTAGGTGCTGATGATAATCAAGCCTCAGGAAATGCTATTTTTCTTAATAACACAAATTAATGCATGTGAACACGACCTTATTTGAAGACTTTATATCGCATCCCTTGCACTCAGTCAGCCAGTGAGCTGGACTTGGGGAAAGAGGACTCAAATATCCCCTCTTTTCACTTCACTTTATTTCGAAATAAAGAATTAAATTACTATGGCAACTTAAACAACACCTTTAAAAATTGACTTTTTTCCAGTTGAAGAAAGTTCAATTTAAGGATATTTTGGAAGACATTGAAAATATCTTTGTCTTTTTGGGGGGTGGGGTACGTGATTGGGGTCGGAAAGGGAGGCTCCTGCATGAAGATGAGAAAATGGATTTTCACCTTGGCATGAAAGAGGGGCAGCATGGTGAGAATGGAGGAACATGAAAGGAAATCCTGGGGAATGGAAAAGGGGGTAAGGAAAAACTGAGCCAGAGCGGGGGGGATGATAAAGTCATGATAGAAGGAGAGAAAAGAGTCCCAGGAGCCTCCCACCAACTGGCTGACAAAGCTCTAAAGTTTTCTCTGTAAATGAGGGGAGGGCTCAGTAGTTGGAGAGATAGAAATCTCTTGAGATAAGTAGTGAGTCCCCCATTATGCTCACTTGGGGCCGGTCTGTAGGGTGCACCCCCAGACAGCCTCTTACCTGGTGCCCAAACAGCATCTGTTGGGCCATGGACTCCTAGGCTGGGAAACAGATCTGGACCCACACAGAGGCACCTAGACACCAGACTAGCACTGGGGCAGCGGGGGGGGGGGGGGGGGGGGGGGGGGGGGGGGGGGGGGAAGGGAGGGAGGAGGGGCGGGCAGGGCGGGGTGAGCAGGACCCAGCCTGGTTTGGGTAAACACAAAAGCCTGAACCTCCAGGCAGTCCCTGGTTGTTACTGCTGCTTTTAATTACCAACCAATGATTTCACTTGATAAAAAAAATCAAGATGAACATCAATTTCTCCAGTTTATTTATTTGCATCCATATAATTTATTTGTATTAGGAATACATTTGTCATTATTTTGTACATTTTTAGGCAAAGTATTTTATAAATACTAACTCCTTTAAGCCTCCTAACAACCCTGTGAGACAGGTTATGCCCATTTTACAGATGAGAAACCTGAGGCTCGGTGATGTTTGCCCCATTTGGAAGTGTATGGCATAGGATTCAAAGCGAGGTCTTCCTGACTCCAAGGCCAACAATCTGTCTTCTAAGGCTTTCTGCCTCACAGGCTATAACAGTGTTTTGCTTTAAGGGAAAGTGGTAGAACCCAGAATCCTGACTCTGTTACTTAGTCCCTTTATGATCTTGAAGAGATCACTGGACGTCTCAGCCTCAGTTTCTTCATCTGTAAAAAAAGGTAGCTGAACTATATCATCTTTAAAGTCCTTTGCAGTGCTAAAGCTGTGGTTCTAAGTGCCCCTTCCCCAGGAAAGTACCTTCTGACTTTCTATAGAAGGCCACAGTTTGAACACATCTTAATCAACTTCCCTTCCTGGGGTGTGGGGTTGTAGGAATTTTAGTGTATCTAGGTGGTGCAGAGGATAGAGCATTGGCCCTGTAGTCAGGAAGACCTGAGTTCAAATTCAGCTTCCGACACTAGTTGTGTGACCCTGGGCAAGTTACTTGGACTTCTGTGCCTCAATTTTCTCATCAGCAAAATAGGGATGATTAATTGTATTTACCTCCCAAGGTAGTTGTGAGGATTAAATGAGATAATATCAGGAAGGTGCTATATAAATAAATCCTAGCTATTATGTTGTTGTTTTCTAATAATAATAATTAATGGGGTTAGAATCATCAAAGACATTGCTGTAATACAAAAAAACGTTGTCTTCATAGTTTTCCTGTCATTGTGCAGGCACTAAAAGGTTCATTCCTAGATTTGATAGATAAAAAATAAAATTCTTCGTGTCTAAACCATCTTTCCCTTAGTCTCTGAATGCATAGCCTCACCTTCCCTGCTCCCTCTGCCTTTCCTTTTGGGGGTGGTGGTGGTGTGTAATAATTATCTTTATTAATAATGATGATAATTAATAATGATAACTGCCAGTGTTGATCTCCCAATGAATAAGGCAAGCAGGGGTATGTGACCTATCTATCCAAAGGTCATCAGTATGGTTGAACCCTTGGTCTCACATTCAGGGACAGATAATACTAATAGTATTCATACCAAGTCATGACAACTGATCATAATAACAAACATTCATTCCACATCAGGGACCTGAGAAGGATGAAGCCAAAGCAGAGAATGCTTAGGGTTTTTTATTGATGTGAATCATTAAAATTCTCTAAGAGCTACAGACCTGGTACCAATTTGGATTGGTAGAGGGAGTTTGCTCACAGGGAGTTCCTTATTCCAATGAAATCACAGGTTCAGATAAAAAACAACAACACAACCTTATATAAATAAAGAAATATAAAGAAAAGCCACTGAAATGGTTTTAAGTTGGATCCTCTGCAATTTTGTCCCCAGATGTTAATTTCATTATTTAGATATCAGCATTGCTGTTCTAGCCAGACAGCCTTTGAAGTCCACTGTCTTACCAGGTCATCATTGAAATTATTTTTTTCCAAACAAATGCTTCGTAAAAAAAGAAATACAAATGGATTAATTTATCCTTCTCTGGGAGCCTCTGTAATTTCCCCCACTAAACTTGGTTAGGGTTAACTTTCTCAGAATCAAATCTGGGACCGGGCTATGGTTTCAGGTCCCCCACCTGCCTGCCAGAGAAGTAGGGAGCGAGTTAAGTGTGATGTCCTGATAATTGGTGGGTTTCTCATGCAGTTCTGTTTACCTCGGAGAATGGCTCAGATTCATGGGGTGGCTCATCTGTTTGTTTCCCAGGAGTGTCCTCCTCATCAGGTACAAATGACTTGTTGTTCCCCTGTCCCGTCTACCTCCTTGGTGACGGATAGACGAGAACTGTTCCCTGTGCCCTGGGACGCTAATGTGATCTGGGGCGTGTTGGTGGCAGGCAGGCAGAGGAGGGGGGCCATTCCAAGGGGGCAGTCGGGGGGAAGTTAACACTATGAGAACTACAAGCTTTAAGGGGAAAAGAAAGTGTGTTTGTCTCCTAGGACTGCTACTCCTCTCTCACAGCTGTTATAATATTGATCTAATGATTCAGGATCCCAATTTAACCTTGCCCTCTAGTCACTGGGAAAATGAGCCAGGGAAGGGTAGTGCTCAGGATCTCTCCTGATGAAGCAACTCTGGGAAACTCAATCTGAGGAGTGGGGGGTGAGGGGGGAAAGGGGACTCGGGTTCTTTGTGTCTCATGCCAGATACAGAAACCTGGAAGGGAACAGAAATACTTTGGATTTCCTCAGCACCGTTAGCTATGGAACTCAAAGCAACTGGAATACCAGATTATCCTCTTGTTAGATGAGGGAAATTGAGGCAAAAAGACAAATGCCCCGTCTCAGATTCCATAGCGATATCATCAGATAAGTCAAGAACAGAGACACTCCGGAAACTCAACATTTTACCCAGACCCTCTTTGATTCTGGGCTGCAATTCAGCCAGCCCAGATCATGGCTGGCCTCACGGTCAGGTAGAATTTATAGCCAAAGCAGAAAGATGTAACTAGGGATTGGTGGGGGGAGAAGGGAAGAACTAGAGTCTTGCCCCAGATCATGGAATTTAGATGGCATAGATAACTCTAGATTCTTCAGGACCAATGAAACAAGTTTTTATATCAGGCTAGCAAAGGAAGCTTTCAGGCACCCTTGCCACAGGGGCAATTTGGGGTCCTTGATCCAGTCATAAAATTTCCTCTTTATGGCTCTGCCTAAGAAGGGCTGAATTTGGACCCAGAGGACTTGGGTGTGAATTATGCTTCTCTCGGATGCAACTCACTTCTCTGTGAAATGAGGAGGTGGGTGACCCTGGGCAAGTCACTTAACCCTGATTGCCTCCAAAAAAAAAAAAAAAGAAAAGAGGAGGTGGAAGTAGCTGACCTCTAAGGTCCTTTCTGGTTCTAAATCTTTTATTCTGTCCTCTGACAACTTAGGCAGTTTGCAGTTCTAATTATCTTTTTTGAAAGGCCCTGATACAGTGGAAGCTCACTGGCTTTGGAGTGGAAGAATGGAGAGAAATGAATCCAGTGCACCTTCTATGGTGTTACCTGTTCTGTAGGATCTGAAGAGTGCCTGAAATCCTTTTCATTACACTTTGGTGGAGAGATTTAAAGTCAGAAGGCATCACAGAGATTATTTACTCTATTCCCTTTAACTTTGCAGATGGAGGCCCCGAAGCTGAGGGACAGTGAGGTGTTTGTTCAGACAGTAAGTAGAGGAGTCACAATTTGAACTCAGCTCCTCTGACTCTAAATCCAGAATTCCTTATGCTATCCCATGCTGTCTGGCCTGTTGCCTGGAATCTCCCCAGAAACCCATTACTTTGGGTGAGGGCCTAGTGTCTCTGAGTACCCTTTTAACACACCCTTTCCAGAGGGGACATTTATGAAGCCACCATTAGCCAGTGAGACCTTAACATCAATTAGGTCATGGGAAAATAGCAAGTCAAAATACTAGCCCCAGAACTGAGGGATTGAGACCTGGGACAATTCATGTTGGATGAGGTGCTCCCTGGGGAGTGTAGGGCCAGGCATGGAGGAGAGAATGAAGCTAGGCCTACAGGGAAGGATGCACCTGAAACACCAAACTGAAGACAAATGAGTCATCCTCTATTCTCTGTATTCTTGGTGTCTCTCTAGTCCTTCCTCCCGTTTACTGAGCAAAAGACAGAAGCATGCATCTAGTTTTGGTCCTGAAGGTGATTGCAATTTCAAGTTTCCACAACAGATGAAGGAAATCCTATTTCCCCAGTGGGTCATTCTTGTGGCTGCCTTGGTGCTATGCACAGGGGAAGGCCCCGTTGACATGCAGCGTGCAGAGGCCTGTGCTGCTGCTCCCACTGCCCGGCTGCCCCACAGGCTTGGGGTCTGTGCTGATGGCCCTGGAGGCCGGTAACTCGAGGCCTCTTCTGCCGTGAACCTCGGCACCTGGGCTCCAGCTGCATTTGGTCCAGTTTGGGCCGTCTGTGTTTTTGTTCCATCAGCTGTAATGTGGCTGCTGAGCACTTAGAGGTCCATTTTCCGCACAGTATGTAGGGATTTAGCGAAACAACTCCCATTCACGTTAATGGAAATCCCACTAGGAAATCTCCATGCCAGGCTGTGCTCAGCCTACGCCTCTGGTTGTTTCTGTTTGATTGGTTTCACCTGTGTCTTCCCCCAACTGCTTGGAGGATGTTAGGAGGTGTGTAAGGCCTGGCCCGGGCTCTTGGCTGAGTCTTAACCCTGTGGAGGAAAGGGTAAGGGAGGAAGGCCAGAAACATCAGAACTGCTTTGGGAAAAGTCAGTAGATTGTGGGAGTCCACAAAGCACACTTACTTTTTGGTCTAGAGTTGTGATTTAATTAGCATAGGGAATTTCTGGTATGAGAACTCCCTCCGCCGATGCAGGCTGACAACTCTTCTCTAACCCTGTGGTCTTGGAAAGTTGCTTTGTGGCACAAAGATGTTAAGGGTCATGCACCCAGTAAGTGACAGAGATAAATCCTGTACTGGGGTCTTCTTGCTTTATGCAATATACCATACGGTTTGTTCTGGCACTTAAAGGAAGTAGGATATGAAAGGAACAAGGTAAGAAAAATTCTCTGTAAGACTGAATTGAGTGAATTCCCCCAGGCTGCCAAGCGGTTCATCAGAGTGATGGCCAAATTCCTAGTGGAACTATGTAAGCCGAGTCATAATAATAATAACCACATTTGCGTCATGCTTTTAGGATTAAAAAGCATTTTACTTAACTCATCACATCTTTACAACTCCCCGTTTTATGGATGAGGAAACTGAGGTTGATACAGGTTAGTGTCTTGCCCAAGGTCACAGAGCTAGTAAATATCTGTGGTAGGATTTGAACTCAGGTCTTCCTGACTCCAAGATCAAGCACTCTGTCGACTACTTAGCATGAAATAATGTCCTTAGAGTAAGCAGTAGGAGAGTCTCTTTGAGGGAGGCAGGAGTAGGGGGCGCAGGAGGGTCAGCAGGACATTTTAAAACTAATAATGCTTATTAAATTGTTGTGGAGGGACTGCAAGTGTGACAGAAAGAAAGGAAGAGAGAGAGAGAGAGAGAGAGAGAGAGAGAGAGAGAGAGAGAGAGAGAGAGAGAGGGAGGGAGGGAGTGAGAAAGAGAAAGAGAAAGAGAATAAGAAGAAGAATAAGAAGAAGAAGAAGAAGAAGAGAAGGAAGGAAGTGAAAGAAGAAAGGAAGGGAAAAAGAAAGGAAGAAAGGAGAGAAAGAAGGGAGGGAAGGAAAAAGAAAGGAAGGAAGGAAGGAAGGAAGGACTCTATTACTTGTCCTCTCTTCTCTACTCCCCTTAGTTTTGTAGATAATCCTTTAGTGCCTGCATGTAGTAAGCTCTATGTAAATTTTATTCTTCTTCTCTTTTCTAGAAATCTTTCTAAGCCTATATATAAATAAATACATATAAATATATAAATATGTACGTGCACGTGTGTGTGTATGTATCACAGGTGACACAGGTTTGTCCAAGTCAATCCTCTGCTCTAAAAGCTTTGGGACCTCAGTACGTTTAAAGCAGGATTTCTTAACCTGGGGGCTGTGAACTTGTTTTAAAAATATTTTGGTAATTGCATATTCAATATAATTGGTTTCCTTTGTATTTACATGTTTTATTGTATGCATTTAAAAACACTCCTGAAAAGGGACAGGTCGCATGCCAAAGGGGTCCACAACAAAGATTAGGGTAAGAACTGCCGCCTTAGGGTCAACTACAAAGGCTTCTGTCTGGAAACCCAGGCCCTTCCCATAGTGCCTCTGGCCCATCTTTGCAGATTTATTCCCCGCTATTCTCCTTCACACACTGTTCGGGGCGGACAAGCCTCCTTGCTTCTCCTCACACCACATTCTCCATTCCTGGAAATCTTCCCATTATGATGTCTACACCTGGCCATCATCCTCACTTCCCCACATCCCAGCCTTGGATTCTGACCTTGGGTTCCTGGGTTCTGGAACATGAGCTTCCACCTTACGTTGCCTTACCTTGCCCCCAAATGGGCCCATATGCCACTCCCAGGTCATCTCTATACTAGTTCTCCCCACTTTCCATCTCCCCGGATGAGTTGTTTTCCCAGGTTAGAATGTTTGCTCCCCGAGGGCAGGGACTATCATACTTGATCATATTCCCACCGCTTAGCACACAGTAAATGCTTAAATGTTCTCTATCACTTCTCTGCGTTCCTCTTCCTCTCTTTCTCCCTCTCCCTCTCATCTTTTTCTCCCTTTCTCCCTCTTTCCTCCTTCTTTTTCTTTTTCTTTCTCCCTCCCTCCCATTCTCTCTTCCTTCTCTTCCTCTCCCTCTCTGGTCCCCTCCACTTCTCCCTTCTTTTCTCTCTCTCTTTTTTAAATGTCCTCTTTTCTTTTTTTCACCTCGTTTCCCTTTTCTCTTTTCACTTTCTCTCCCTCTCTATATCTCTCTCCTCCTCCCTTTCTCTCTCTGTCTTTTCCCCTCTTTCTGTCTCTCCCTCTTTCTCCCCCCACCTTCCATCTCCTTCTTCCATGCCTTTGCAAGACTGTCCCCCATGCCTGGAATGCCCTCCTTCCTCAGCTCTGCCTCTCAGAACCCCTAACTTCCTTCAAAATTTAGCTCACCTACCCTTCTCGAGTCCCTCCAACTTCAGGCACTCTGCTCAAATTAATTTGTATTTACTTTGTATATTTAAAATTTCACTTATATGTATACATGTCATTTCGTTTGATAGAATATAACAGCTTTGAGGGCAGGAACTTTTTTGTCCCTCTGAATTCCCAGAATTTAAATATTTTATAAGCTTAATAAATACTAATTGATTACCTGATTCCATGTGCGTGTGCATACACACGCGCACACACACACACACACACATACACACACACACACACACACCAACATACACACGGAGCTGTCAGATTATGGCTCCCTTCTGTTTTCTTTGGTTTGCATATTTTGGTACTAGCTGGACCCCATCTTGATGGTGCTGTGGGGAAATCCCTTGTCCCTTGGAGCTAGAAAATCTAGATTCTGATCCAGACTTCCAGCCTGACTGGTTCTGTGATCATGGGCGAGCCACCTCACTGCCCGTAGTTTTGACTTGCTCATCTGTGAACTTCTAAATGATGAGATCTGTGCTCTGATCAATGGGCACACTTCTTCCAATTACACAGACAGTGACCCTTCTCTACCTTCTCATCTTTGCAGCTCTTCTTTGAGCCCTCCACGGGGGTCCTTCCATCTAGTCCTCCTGCCATTATGTGGGTACCAGGGAAGTAAGGGGATAATGATAGTTGTACTATCACTCTCACAGAGCTGGGGGGAGGGGAAGGGAGAAAGGGGGGAATAGCTTTGTGAACCTTTACATGCTACAAAAATGTGTGCTGTTATTGTGTATCAATAATGCCCTGTAATAAAAGCTTAACTACTTTTTGGTATTCCTGTCTGGACTGATGGCTGCTTTTTGTTGTTGGTTTAAGTAAGGCTAACAGGATGTGATTCCCGTGGAATGTAAACCCCTTGAGATTGGGGGTGGGTATTTGTGTCATTGTACCTTGAATACTGAGCACAGTGTCTGGTATATAGCAGGCACTTAATAAATGCTTCTTTAATTGAATCGAATTGAATTCATAATAGGCTTAGGGGTACGCCCTTTGGTTTGCCTCTGTTATCTACATGGTTGCTAATATCTCCTATAGAAGGTCTCTGAAATTCATTAACAGCTGACATTTATGTAGTACTTTAATTAGATATTTCATTTCTTCAAGTCAGCCTGGAATGTTCTCCCTCCTCATCTTGGCCTCCTGGTTTTCCTGACTTTCTTCAAGTCTCAGCTTTTAAAATTTCACCTTCTGCAAGAATCCTTTCCTGCTTCCTCTTAATATTCCTGCCTTCTCTCGGAGATTAACTCCAATTTATTCTCTACAAATCTTCTTTGTGCATAGTTGTTCCCCCTGTTAGACTGTGAGCTCTTTGAGAGGAGACTCTGTGTTTCTCTCTGTGTGTGCGCATATGTCTTTCTTTATATTCCCAGAACTTAGCATCATGCCTTGCATATAGTGGGTGCTTAATAATTTTTTTATTAATTTGAATTCTTCATATTCCCAGAACTAAACATCGTGCCTGTCGTATAGTAGATGCTTAATAATTTTTTTTATCAATTTGACTTCTTTATATTCACAGAACTTAGCATCATATCTGGCACATCATCGGTGCCTAATAACTGTTTATTAACTTCTTTATAGTCTCAAGAACTTAGCATCATATCTGGCACATAGTAGGTGCCTAATAACTGTTTATTAACTTGACTTTTATATTCTCAGAACTTAGCATCATGCCTGGCATGTAGTAGGTGCTTAATAATTTTTTATTAATTTGACTTCTTTATATCCCCAGAACTTAGCATCATATCTGGCACATAGTCGGTGCCTAATAACTGTTTAGTAACTTGATTTCTTAGAACTTAGCATCATGCTTAGCATATAGTAAGTGCTTAATAATTGTTTGTTAACTTGACTCATGGCCAGAAATAACAGTAATTCACATTTCCATAGTTTTAAGGTTTTCTAAGCATTTCCCTTACATGTAGGTAATTATCTGTTAGGTTAGTTGTTATCTCTGTTTTATATGCAAAGAAGCTAGACTCTGAAAGATAACATTATTTGAACACGTTCATCCCACCAATAAGTTTTTAGGGTGGGATTCAAACTCAAGGCTCCAGAATGACTTCCTGGCCATGCTGAGACAGCATGGAACAGTGAGGCTAGAAGTATCAAATCTGGCTGCTTTCCCATTTCTGTGGTTTCGAGGTGTCTGTGAAATTCCAGCGGAAACAGTAATGAATTTGGAATCAGAGCATCTGGGCTCCTTACTACATGGATGATCCTTAGTGAGTCAGTTCCTCCCTAGGCTTTTCCTTAAAAAAAAAAAAAAAAAGGGCTCGGTATAGATGGCCTCCAAGATTTCCTCCAGCTCTATCATGATTGTCTCATATATCACTTGACCCATCCTAACTGCTTCTCAATGGGGCCTTATCTTGGTCTCAGCAGACTCATGGACCCATTTGTATATTGTAGGAGTAGAAGAGATGATCTCTGGGTCTTTGGGGGTTAGTTTTCCTGATGAATTTTCTTATTGCTCAACAGAATGGCAGGCCATTCTGATCCTTAGAATTTCTGGCTGGATAATGAGAAATAAGTTTGAAAACAGGACACTCCCAAGAAGGACTCTTGACATAGCTCAAGAAGCTTGCAAGCTGCCTCGCAACTTAGCTCCGAGGCCATTCCAAAGAGGATTCCTATTTGTTTAAGGAGGAGGTAAGAAGCAGGTGGCCAATGAACAGAAGTCTGGGGTGCCCAGGGAGTGAGGATAATGGTATGGCTGCTGCCTTATTAACCCCTTCTTGGTGGAATGCAGCCCTGCTGCAACCATATAAAGTTTGAAACCCTGCTTAATTCTGGAAGTCGAACACAGAAGCAGGTTTAAATAAGACAGGTGGTGATAAAGCTTGACATCTTCTCAGAGCTCTAATAAGCCAGATTATTTTGAGGTCTATTTTGCCTTAGACCAAATGTATTGCCTAAAACCTACCCATTGCCATGTGTATGTGTGTGTGTATACCAATGGTTTAATTTATAACTGACACCTTTACTACCTCTGAGTGTATCAGTTTCATCTCCCCAGAGAAAGAGAAAACCAGACCCTGTGACTAGTGAACTGGATTGAAAATCTAGTCTAATGCTGACAGATAAATGCACTAATTTTCTTCTGTGCTTGGCTCTGGGTTGCAGGGTGAGCCTGCTTCTAACAAGTCCCTCAAAAGCTTCTGTAACCCATCCAAATGATGATGTCAAGTGCTACAAGGCCCCAGGTCGGCCCCCATCGCAGGTAACAGTTACCCCAGGGATCAGCTTACCAGACAGGTTTTGAATGAGATTGTGTTTTTAAATGAAAGACTGGCTGGAAATGTAGACTAGGACTAAGCATTAATAAGGGAAAATCGGACACAAACAGACCTTCATGTTTGTCGCTTTGTGTTGTTCTGCAAAGGTCAGGGAAGGTTCTGATACAGATGGAGCCCGATGTCTCCATGGGCATCTGTGACGTGCCATTGTGAGGTGGGCATCTTGCTTAGCCAAGGGGGATCTTGGGCTGAGCCAAGAGAAGATGGATGCTCTGGAAGGCCCACTTTCCCAGCCAGACAGGTGGATTACCGTGGCCATAACCCTGAACAACGAAGATGAAAAAAGCATGTGCCCTGTTTCATTTTGCTCTAAGAAGGGAAAAAAAGAAAAAAAAAACAAAGGAAGTTTTTGATTCCTGTTTATTATGAGGCAGTGCAATATGGTAGAAAGAATAGAGGCTCTGTCTCTCTGCCTTTTCCCTAGATGACCTGGGAAATCACTGCTATGGGTCTCAGTTTCCTCATCTGTAAAAATAGAGGACAGGTTGTGAAGGAATGGTTGTGCCATTCCTCCCCTTCTAAATGACAGGCATAGAAGTGATGAGAAAGCCACATGCTTTCATCCTTCCAGACCTGGTTGTTAAATAACAATTCCTCCTCTGGTTGCAACCAATGAACAAACATAGAAAGAGAGACACTTTCATGACATTGTCTGATTTCTTGTTTTTTGCTATGGACTTGTAAGTACCCCTGTTGATTAGGTATTTGTGGCCATGTGTGGCCCTTGTGGGGTTAGAGCTAAGGTAGGGAAAAGCCCATGTCTCACACTGCATGTGGGGGTGGGGAAACACAGCTTAGATCTAGGAGATTAATGTGTGCTCTGGTGAGAACCCAGGAGAAAATTCCCATGTGGATAAAAATAGAACCAGTAGGCCCACATTAGGAAATGTGAGGGATAGAAAATGAATCGGAAGAACCCATGGTGGTCAAAAGGAGCTCTTCTTTCTTGAACAGAGAACCTCAGAATCAATGTGACTAACAATAAAATATTTCCCAATCCTTAAAAATAGGCACTACAGGGAGAATTTATACCATGGCTCTAGAATTATCATAGGGTTATGGATTTGAGCTGGAAAGAATCTTGCAGGCCTTTTGTTTTATAGATAAGGAAACTGAAGCCTGTGAATTTTAAAAATAGACATTTTTAAAGAGAGACAGTGGAGTGGAGGGGCCAAGGAGAGGATCTGGTAGTGAGGAAAACCCTGAAATTTATTGGGTAATTCACTTAGGTTTTCAGGGTCCCAGGTAATTGTCTAAGACTATAACTTTTAAGATGAATTCGTCAATCTGCAATGAGTCTTTCACCTAGAATCATAGATTTAGATCAAGGAGAAACTTCAGAGGCCATTTGGTCCATATTCCCTTGTTTTCTGGATAAGGAAACCAAGGTAAAAAAAAATGAGGGATCTTGCCCCACATCATAGGAGTGGTATGAACCAGAGCAGGATTTGAACCTAGGTTTTCTGACCCTCCAGTCAGTGCTCTTTCTATTATACCATGTTGCCTGATAAGGAATTCCTTATTCCCTTAAATTTACATCTAGATGGATTTTTTTAAAATTTAAAGTGGTAAATATGTTGGATGTTGGTTTTGATTACAGGTAAGGCCAAATAACAGCTTCATTGCTTTCAAGCTATTCTCCCCTCCGTTCAGGGTGGAGAGTGGGTATAAACCCAGCAAGGAAAATTGCTACCTTCCCTCACTGGCCACCTAGCATACACCAGAGTGCCTGCCCAAGGAGGACTTTGGAAGGCAGAGTCACGGTCAGGGCCCTTTCTGCTTGGCTATTACCTCAGCATGGAGCCCAGGAGGTCTGGTGGTCAGAGGATACCAGATGGGGAGGCAGTGTGGTGTGGTGGGAAGCACACCTGATCTGGAGTCCCAGTAATCCCAGTTCTGCTCCTTGCTGACTGAGAGACCCTGCACAAATCATTTATTCTTCCTGAGCCTTCATCTGTAAATGTTGAACTAGATGGTTCCTGAGGTCCCTGCCACTTCTGGGTCTATAAGCCTACGTTCTATGATGTGAGTTAAAAATCTCACCTCTGCAGCATTCCAGCTGTGTGACCCTGGGCAAATCACTTCCCTTCCCAGGGTCTCAGATTCTTCATTGGTAAAGGTGGTGGTTGTATTAGACAGCCTCTGAGAGGTTTTCACACTCTAGAGTGGGGGCATTCTTAGCTTGGAGTCTGTGAATTTGTTTGTTGAAAAAATATTTTGAACAACTGCATTTCACTAGAATGGGTTTCTTTTGCACTCCCTTGTATTGTATTTTATGCCTTTGGAAACATGATTCTATGAAGGGGTCCCTGGGCTCCACCAGACCACCCAAGGTTTTCTTGCCTCTTGGATGCTGAGCATCACTTCACACCTCTCTGTAAGGCAGCTTGGCAACAGGGAAATAAGTAGAAGGAAGGAAGGAAGGAAGGGAGGAAGGAAGGGAGGAAGGGAGGGAGGAAGGGAGGGAGGGAGGGAGAAAGGGAGGGAGGGAGGAAGGAAGGGAGGAAGGAAGGAAGGAAGGAAGGAAGGAAGGAAGGAAGGAAGGGAGGAAGGAAGGGAGGGAGGAAGGGAGGGAGGGAGGAAGGAAGGGAGGAAGGAAGGGAGGAAGGGAGGAAGGGAGGAAGGAAGGGAGGAAGGGAGGGAGGAAGGGAGGGAGGGAGGGAGGAAGAAAAAAAAATCAGTTTAGCAAAACTAATGAATACCTCAACCAAGTCCTCAGTGTCCCACACCCATACTCCCCTACCTTTGCAAAAAATCAGGGGAGGTGAATCTTCTCCTATTTCTTTCAGGATTGCACTTTCTTATCATAATTACTCAGTATTTTGTTTTAAGGGGCTTTGCTGCTGTTGTCCTTCCTAGTTACATTGTTGCAGTTACTGTAGATTTGGTTTTCTTGGCTCTGCATACTTCTTTTTGCATCAGTTCCCACGTCTTCTTATGGTTCTCTTTATTCTCCATTTCTTACAGCTTAACAGCATCCTAACACATTTCTGTTCTAAAATCTGTTAATTTACTCCTCAGTTAATAAGCAGCCACTGTAGATCCAGTTCTTGCTACCACAAAAAGTGCTGCTTGCACAAGTTGGTGGAGATACAATGCTTCTTTCTGTCTTTAACTCCCTTGGGGTATATGCCTAGTAGTGGGATCTCAGGGTCCAAGGGATGGGCATCCTGGTCACTTTATGAACAAATTCCAAATCACTCTCCAGAACAGGTGGACCACTTCACAGCTCCACCCACAGGATATAAGTTCAATCTTCTAATTTTGCAGATAAGGAAACTGAGGCCCAGATGGAGGAGAAATGTATTTACCCCAGATCATACCAGTGCTAAGTTTCACTGTATGGATTTGAACCGTTGGTATTTTAAAATTTTTAAATGCTCTCGTATACATTTACTTCATTTGGTTCTTATAACAACCCCTTGAGGTAGCCAAGGTATTATTGCTACCCTCATGGGATTCCAAAAGGTAGCATGAGCTGTTGACTTAGAGACCACTGCTCTCACAAAGCGATAAGCCACAACCTGGATTTAGCAACCACTGTGGTCTGTGTTAATTTCTATGGACCCTTTTGCATTCAGATAACAAAGCCAAGTAGAAATTTGTTTTCAATTTCTGTGACATTGTTTTACTTCTTAGGCATCCTGACCAGCTCTGTCCCCCTCAATCTACTTCACCAAGCTCTCTCTCCTCTCCAAATTATTTCACAATAACTTCTGTTTCAGGAAACTTCCCTACCTTTCATTTAGGAAGAAAATTGTTTTTATTATATTTTAAATTTGTCCTTTAGGTAATTGCAGCTTTAGGAAGGTTTATTGTTTGGGGTTTTGTTTTGTCTAGGCCTATCATTTCATGGGTGTGTAAGGATTAGACCTGCCTCTATGGATCTTTGAGTCTGTTACTTCTAGTCTCAGAGAATTGTCTAGGTTGGGGTGGGGTGGGGTGGCTTGTCCAGGGTCTCACAGACAGTATGTATTGGAGGCAGTGCTTGAACCCAGGTCCTTCCAATTCTAAGCCAAGGCCACATTACTTCTCTAAGAAGATGGATATGTGTGTAGATGTATTATTATATTATACATACATATATATATTTAATACTTATATTTTTGTCATTAGCCACAGAATATTTACTTGTGAGCTGCCAGGAATCCTATTTGGCTCCAAGTCCCAAAGCTCTGTTTTTGCTTGAAGGAATCTACTGTTTGCCTCTAATTTATTCCTTTAAAAAAAATGATTCAAGTGTAGCAGATTTTAATCCTGAGAGACTTCAGAAAGAGGCATTTGAAAGGAGCTCTGAACTAAGTTCCAACAGCAGTCTAATTGTGGTGAATGTTCACTAGAGGGCAGTGCCACCTCATCACCAAAAGGGAGCAAGGACAAAGGCCCAGAGTGACCCGATGTTTCATTGACTGTAAGTATTCTCCAGGGTCTCCCTCTGCAGCCTATTTACAACCTTAGAAGCAAGCCACCCATAACAGGAGTATTGTAGGAAGGGCAGAAATGAATGAAGACCTTGAATGATGGTTCATATCCCTCAAGAGTTAGAAAGAGATGCTGGGTCCCTAAATCGAGGTGACTCTAAATAATATCCTCTGTTGAGTTTTCAGTTCTCAGCAGAAGATGAAGACATTCTTTCTCAGACTCTTTCCTAATGTGAAAAGAGAATGTTCTGAAATTGTAGAAGTCAGTACTTGGTTCATGTGCCCAGAAATGGATGTCTTTCGATGTAGGGCAGTGAACTAAAGGATAATGGTGTCTGGATCCCACTCCTTCCCTGACAGATGACATTTCCATAATCACCTTTTTGGTGAATTACAGAGAACAGAAATTGAGACTGGTGAAATTAGGAAAGGAATACAAAACAAACATGCTGATTTGCCTTGAAGTAAAAACATTAGACTTGGGTTTGATGGCATATATTTGGAAGAGGAAAAAAAATTAGGAGATAGCTTTAAGTACTTCAATTTTAATGAAGAATAAAATGAACCATTTCTTAGAGGGAGACAATAAGGTACTTCAAAGCTAGGAGGGAAGTTGGTTCAGTTTTGCCAAATGTAGAACCGCCAGAGCCTGGGGCTCCATGTTTCAAACTGGTCTCAGCCCTTCTGGGGGTTTGAGTTTCTTTATTGTTGGCAAAACACGACTTCCTGTTTCAAAGAAAAATAGCTTGAAGAAGGCTTGTTACAGAAAGACTCAGAAGACTTCTTGGATACCAGATTGCTCTTACATAAGACCATGTTGATGAGTTTAGTGAAAATTAAATGGAAACATATGCATTAAATTCTCCTTAAAAATACACATTGGTTTAGAAATGGAGTGAAAATGTGTCCAGCAAAATGGGTTGAATGGTTGATAGAAAATCCCAAATGTGAAAAAAAGAATAGTGAGGTCACTGAGAACCCAGGAAAGCTTCCATGCCTATTTCACTTGCTATCAGAGGAGAAATAAACTTTCTTCCACTATTCCCGATGAAAGACCAAAAATTCTTTTTCCTCCACCAGAGACTTGAAAATGTGAATGGCAACACTAGTGCATGTATTTTACAGTGACATGAAATATTTATTTAGATGGGCAAAGTGTTTCATGTTGTATGAATTTCTGTATAAATACACATATGTACATACATATAAAACACATACATGACAAAAAGCTATAGGCTATGTATTTATATCCTAAACCAAGTTGAAGTCCTTTGGAAGCTTATCCAATCACTGATTATTTGATCATTTTTAACCTGAGCACAATTCTCTTCTACCAGAATCAGGGAGATCTGCAAAGGTCCTCAGATGCCCAGCCCACAATAGGTATCATGTAGAGAAAATTCTCAAACAACGGGAAACATGGGAAATAGGACTCAGATGAACGCCAAAACAGGTTTAGGTGAAGGAGACCTCCCCTTCCCAGGCCACCCTGTACCAGAGCATGAGTGGGTAGGAGGCACAGAATCGAAGTTGAGTGACAGGCTCTGAAGCTGAATACCTCAATGGGTACAGAAATCATGACATTTGTTAGAACCAGTCTGGGCTTACTTACTCATGCACTTAGCCTGGGACAAAACTGGAGGTAAACACTGAATGAGCCTTGGGTGCACTCACTGCTGAAATATCTAATCAAGTTTATCTTTCTCCCTGACCCAGTCAATCAAGCATTTATTAAGTGTCTGCTGTGTGCCAGGTACTGTGCTAGGAAGACAGAGTTTAGGAGAAAATAATGACAGCCCTTGAGAAGCTTACATTCTGTTGGAGGAAACCACATGTTCACATACGAATGTAGCAGGTTCTTGGAGACAGGTCTCTGCAGGTAGAACAGAGGAAAGCCTCCCAAAGCCTGCCACATTAGTAATACAAAAACACCCAAAGGAAATGCAAAGTAGTGAGGAGATGGTATGCAATAACATCTGAGAAAATCAAGAATCTAGAATCAGTTATCTAGAAGGTGACATTTGAGCTCAGTTTTGGAGGAACCTTGGGATTGTAGGAGAGGAAGATGGGGAGTGCATTATCGGCATGAAGTGTGGAAAGAGGTGGATGATCATGTATTGGACAAGATGCATGATAATGTATTGGAGAGAGTTGGACAGCAAGACTCAGAAGCCTTATGGGAAACCAGTTTTTAAAGGTGGTATATATCTCAAATACTGTAAATCCCAAGAGAATGTAACCTCCCTGAGGGCAGGAAACTATTTCTGTTTTATCTTTACATCTCAAATGCCTAGAAGAGTAGTCATACAAAGCGGGTACTTAATAAATGCTTTTTGTGTTGTAATTTGTTCTCTTTCAGGTGGTAGGAATTTGCTGGATTTAGGAAAAGTAATCTACTATTCCAAGAGGCTGTTATCATTTTGTGAGTATATATATATATATACACATACACACGTATATATGTATATATGTATATATACGCATACATATATATGTATGTATATATACACACACACACATGTATTGGAAGTGGAGGTAGGGACTGAATTCTTGTAACATAATAAAAAAGATTCTTATTTTGAAAGCATTTTGTGGGTTCCTTTTAGCCACAAAAATGAAAAAAAAAAACCGGTAACACGCATCAAGTCCCTGGCTCAGCCACTCATCCTGCAAAAATGTCCCTGCTTATTAGCTTACAGCCTGGGCAGGTATCTTACTAAGCTACGGTCTCTCTGCACCAGGTCATAGTTTGGGTTATTCTCTCTTTCAAGGCTACCCAGGCTTCATCTGTCACTCTCATTGTTGAGGGCTCCATTTTTCCTCGCCCCGCCAGCCGTTATTTCAATTTGGGCCTGACTTCAAGACAGGCCACATTGTATCTGTGATGTCAATGGAAAAGGGGATGAAAGTCATTAGAGATATTTGTTATTTTTGAAAGGTTAAAAGAGTTTTTCTTGGTGGGTAAGCACTTTCTCTGGAAAGAACTTCAACTAATTGTCTGGCCAGGGGATGGGCACCTAAGTGAGAAAAAATATACTTAATAAAGCATCCGCTTCTATTATTTTTCCCCCTTTCATTGTCCGGAGCCTCTGGGCCTGGTGGGCTATCCGGAGGCATCTGAGCTCTGTATTCCTTCAAACAGCCGAGCAATGATTACACTGCTGGGCTGATTCCCTTTCTGCCTCTGCTAGGGAAGGGCTTCTTGCTTCAAACACCATTTATTGTAGAAATTGTTGCCAGGCTTCTAGAAAAACTGTGTGTATGTGTGTGTGTGTGTGTGTGTGTGTGTGTGTGTGTGTGTGTGTGTGTATCCTTAAAAGGGCCTAAAAGAAAAGGAAAGAAAAAGAAATTCAAGGCCACATCAAGTCATTGGCTCAGATTAATTCCTCCCCCTTTCTGGGCCTCCATTTCTCTAATAACTACTGATAATTGAATAATTGCTCCCCCATCTAATTTGCAAGGGGCCATCAATGCCCCAATATCTTCAAGTGCTTCTAAAAGGCAATAATCATCAGGACATTGACCACTCACCGAAAGAAACAATGCTCCAGACTCAGCCAAACAAGGAACAGCGGCATTTCGGCGTGCCACAAAAGAATTAGAAACAGTACTATTGAAGCCGGGAGCTAGCGTGGCCAAGTTCTCCCATGTCACATCTTGATTTATTTCCATCAAAATAAAGTCCCAATGAAAGTCATGTCATTTATCATGTTGATAGTAACCTCCTTGAGGGCAGGGGCTGCTTTGATTTTGGGTTTTGTGTCCCCATCACGTAGCACAGTGCTTGGCACATAGTAGGCTCTTAATACATGTTAGTGCAATGGAATTGGATTAAATTAAACATCCATTTCTTTACAGCAGAGCCAAGAGTATGAATATGCTTTGTTTGTGCTGGATGCAAGGGCTCCTTTAGCCACATGAAATTTATGATCCTGATAGATTCAGAGCCACTCAGTATAATCCAATCCGATCCTACAGGTATTTGGTAGGCACCTACTTTTTGAAAAGTGTATTGCTTTTGGAAATTCGAAGACAAAATGGGAGCAGCCCTAACCTGAATGGAGTTTGCATTCCACCAGGGTAGCAAGAGAGTAAACATGTAAACAGTCATATATCATAATGGTGAAAGAGGAAAGGATTCCTCAGACCAAAGCTAGAGCTGGGAGGGACCTCAGAGACCATGAAGTCACCCCTCCTTTGAGAGAGAAGGAAACAGAGTCCTGAGTACATAAAGTAACCTGCCTGAGGTCAAAACAGGAAGTACAGGTCAGAGATTGCTAGAAGGATCAGCAAAGACTTCTTGTAGGAAGTGGCAACCTCACTGAGCCCTGAAAGAAGGTAGAAACTCTAAGAGGAGGAAGCAAGATGTTATCCCTTATCTCTAGAGTGGACTGTCCTTAGCCTGCCTTTCTAACTGCCTCTATTCCTGAGATGTGCTCTGATCCTCTCCAGCTACTGGTTGTGCCTCATCATTTTGTGTGGGCTGATCTCTGTCTATTTTGTTTGCCAGATGTAGAATGTAAACTCCTTGAGGGAAGGGAGCGTTATGGTTTTTGTCTTTTTAATTCTCAGTGCCTGGAACCTTGCAGCCATTTAATAAGTGATTGCTGAATTGAATTATACTGGGGAAATACATCATCACCGATGAATATCTATGTATCACTTTCAGGAGGAGACAGAGAACAGCAATGACTGAGGAGTCAGGAAAGTCTTCCTTTGGGAGGTGACAGCTGAACTGAGCCTGGAAGCAAGCTCTAGATTGAGATGCATGCATGCATCCCCTTGATGAGAAGGAAAGGGAGAGAGTGATTTCCACTCTTGTAATGCCATCTACATATGAGTGGTGTGGGCTCTTTGGCAGACATCAGATGCAAAAGTACAGAAACTGGAGCCCATCTGAGTAGAACAAAGAAGAAAGGCACATTTGGATGCCTAAAGAGGAGTTGTTTTGACAAATGTCGATACACAGCACTGGCTGGCTCAGGCCCGTTGTTCACTGCCTCCGACTGCTTGCATACTTTAGCTAATGCCACTTCTTCTGTCAGGGGAAATTGGACGTTCCCAACACAATTTCACTGCCATCTCCCTACAACATTACAAGCCTCCTTGGCAGCCAAATCACATATTCTTATCACAAAAAATAAATAAATGAGAGAAAAGAAGACATACGTTCCTGTCAAGTTATGTCAAGACATATTTGGGATGTATTTCACTTCACTATCACTGACAGCAAAGATGTCACGTATTCTTAATTCAAAGTAAAGAAGTATTTTCCTCTCTTTTTCCCCCCAAAGGCATCAATTTCATTATTCATTTACATGCAGCGGTGACAGCGAGGTGTCTTGTTAAAACAAAGAGAAAAGTGAAGGAGAGCTAGTTTTTGTGTTTTGCTACAATCCTGAATGGGCATATCGTGTGTGAAGTTAATTTGACAATATCATAACAAACCCCTCCATGATCATCTGCTGCCACCATCTCTTCAGTCTCCATCTTTCCCAAGCCATCTCCCTTGTACAGATCTTTATATATGTGTATATACATATATATATATACATATATATGTACACACACACGCACACACATATACACACACCCATGATTGAATTTGGTTCAGCAAAAACCTTTGGCGATGTTGATTCTCTGGTGAAGGTGGCAGATATTAGGTATAGCCATCTGGTGGCAGAGACTGGCTCTTAACTTAGAATGGACCAAGGTATGAGTAGCCTGTTGTAGGACAGAGTAGGAAAAGGAAAAGTTTGGACTAAGTAATCTGCATAATTCTCTCACGGATTCAACCAGTTCTTATATTGCTGTCTCCTGGATTTATATATCCAGCCCTAGTTTCTCTCCTGAACACCATCCTATATTGCCAAATGCCTACCAGGTATCTGAAACTACAGGCATCTTGTAGACATCTTGAACTCAACATATTCAAAACAAGTCATTATCTTTCCCCACATCCTCCTCCCTTCTGAACTTTGCTGTTTCTGTTGAGGGCATTCTTCAATTCACCTAAGTTTACAACCTCAGTCATCCAAGCCTCTTCATTCTCCCTCCTCCCCTCTGGACCCCTGCCACAGATATCTCATCAGTTGCCCAGGCTTATTTATTCATCCTCCAAAGTATCTCTTACATTCATCTCCTCCTTTCAACTCATATAGCCACTATCCTAGGTCATATGCTTGTTACTTCCTTCCTGGACTATTGCACTAACCTGTTTATTTGGTCTCCTGCCTCAGGGTTCTTGCATCTCTGATCTATTCCCTGCACAGCAGGCAAAGTCATTTTTCTGAAGAGTAGGTATGACTTTGTCATTTCCCTGCTCAGGAAATTCCAGTGGTTCCCTGTTGCTTCTTGGGTCAAACATAAATTCTCTGGCAGCTAGATCTTTTAAAATTGGGTTCTACTGTTTCTTTCCAGGCTTTTATACCTGGCTCCCCTTTATATTTCAGCCAAGCTGGCCTGCTTGGCTGTTTCTCATCCATGGCATTTCAATTCACAACTCCATGATTTTTATAGGATTCCTCCCACACCTGAAATGCACACCTTTCTTATCTTTGCATTATAGAATTCATAGCTTACTTCAAATTTTAGTTCAAGTGGAACTTCTAATATGAAGCCTCTACCAACCATCTTCCCTTCAAATTAGCTGGGTTTTGTATCTGGTTTTATATTTACTTGTATGTGTTCATGTTTCCCCTCAATAGAATGTAAGTTACTTGATGTCATTTTTGTCTTAACTCCACAGTGTGTGGCACAGTGCCTGGCACATAGCAGACTCTGAATAGATGCTTGTTAATTGATTGATTTTACCTCATAATGTTCAATCTAATTATCATAATTTTAACAACATATGCAAGAGCTAGAAGAGGATGAGTAGAGGGACTTATCCCAACATCCATTTCAAATATGTTCTTCCCTCCTCAAGCCTCCTATGATGCTCCTGCTCCTCCCCACCTCTGTTGAAGACATTAAAAAAAGAGTTTATTCATTGAAAAATTGCTATTTCCCATCCTCTTAACATCCCTCTGACATCACCCTATGCTAGCTTCTCCTTCACTCCACTCTGATGAAAAGGCAGCTGCTCTGCTTTCCAAGACTAACTCATTTCATGAAATCTTTAGTTTCATCTTCTCCCACTATCCCCAAGAGGGTTTTCTCCTAAATATCTCCATGCCCTACTCTTCATCTCTCCCTACAGCTACTTTCCTTGCTGCATACAAACACTCCAGCAGTCCCCTGTTCTTAGAAATCCCTCACTGAATCCTACTGTGCCTGACAGTTATCATCCCATAGCTTTCCTTGTCTCCTCAGTTAAACTCTTTGAGAAAGTTGTTGACTTATGATGACTGTCTCCTCGTCTCACTCTTCTCTCACAAAACCCTTTGCAATTTGTCTTCCAATTTCATCGTTCAGTTGAGACTACTCCTGTCAAAGTTACCAATGGTCTTTTAATTGACAAATCAGGTGGCCTCTTCTTCATCTTCATCTTTCCTGACCATGCTCCAACATTTAATACTACTGGCTGTCTTCTACTGGATATGTCCTTTCTGAATTTTCATAACTCTTGTAATTCTTTACTAGATTATAAGCTCCTCCATTACATTGGGAGCTCTTTGAAGGCAGATACTGTCTTTTATCTCTTTTTATATCCCCAGGGCTTAGTACTGTGCCTGGCACATAATAAGTGCTTAATAAATGTTTATTTATCGATTGATAGTTTTCCTACCTGTCTGACCTCTCCTTCAGAATCACTTCAGCAAGATTCCCATCTATGTCAAGCCATCTGAGGATGTCTCCTAAGGCTATGTCCTTAGTCTTCTTCTGTTTTCTTTCAATTACTCCCTTACCTGGTGATCTCATCAGCCTTCATTGGTTCAGTTATCATCTGTATGAAAATGATTTCCAGATCTACTTATCCAGCCCTAGTCTCTCCTGCAACACCATCTGCCTACTAGACATTTGGAATTGAATGTCCCATAGATATCTCAAACTAAAAGGTACAAAAGAGACCTTATTGTCTTTCCTCCCAAACCTACCCCTATCCCCATTTTAGCTTCCTTATTATTACTGAAGGCACCATCATCTTTCCAATTACCTTAGTTCCCAACCTTCTCTTTTGATTACCCCTCCCATGTCTGATTAGTTGTCAAATCTTGTAATTTCTTTCTAAAGAACAGTTCTCTTTCATGTGACCTATTCTCTCTTCTCACACAGTTAATAGCCTAGTTTAGGGTCTCGTCACTTCTAGCTTGAATTATTGCAATGGTCTTCTAATTGGTCTTTCCACCTCAAGTATCTCCCAACTCCAATCCATCCTCCACTCAGTTGTCTAAAAGATTCTCCTAAAGTGAAAGTCTGACCATAACACAAATACTACCCCTCCCACTCCCAGCAAATTCCAGTCATTCCCTAGTGCCTCCAGGATCAAATAAAAAAGTCCTTTGTTATTTAAAGCTCTTCCCAGCCTGCCATTTTCCTACCTTTCTAGTCTTCCAGTCTACTGTACTCCATACATGTTCTTTATGAGTCAGTTGTACTGACCTACTTCCTATTCCTCAGCTATGATCTTCCATTTTCCATCTCTGTGTCCCTGTAAGTGGCTGTCCTTCATGTCAGGAATGTCCTTCCTCCTAACCACCAACTCCTAGAACCTCTGGCTCCCTTTAAGACCCCGCTCAAGTGCCAGCCCTCCCAGGAGGCCTTTCCTGGTCACCAAAGCAGGTAGTGCCATTCCCCTAAGGTTACCTTCCATTTATACTGTTTCTTGCATGGACTAACTTACACAAGTTTCTCCCTTATTAGAATGCAAAGCTTCTTACAGGCATGGGCTGCATTGCTTTTTGTCTTTACCCCCAGTGTGTGAAATACTGACTGCCATAGTGTAAGCAGTTAATAAGTGCTTGTTAATTAATTTTATTATTCAATACTCTAGAACAGGTATTCTTAACTTGGGGTCAATGAACTTTTAAAAAACATATTGATAACTTTTTCCAATATTATTGATATCCTTTGCAGTTCTCTATATTTTACTTTATATCTCCAAAACCATTGTTCTGAGAAGGAGTCTATAGGTTTCACCAGACCTCCAAAGGGTTCTGTTAACAAGAACAAGAAATCTTTGGTCTGGACTAATTCCTGGTTTAAATAGTAAGAGGCAGATGTTCATCTGGGTTGTTAATAAGGATGGAGAGAACACTACAACGGAAATGAAGGAGATACTTCTCCCCTCTTGGCAGAGATGAGGAATTCAGGAACAGAATATTATATACATTGCCATTATGGTCACAAGAGAAGCTGTTTTTGCTTAATGTTTTTCTTTTGCTTAGAGGGATCATTCCTTTTTAGTGAGGAGTGGGGGAAGGTGGGATAACCAGAAATGACCGCAATGAAAAAATAAATTATGTTAATAAGCATTATTTTTAAAACAACAACAAGAAATTAAGGCAAAGTTCAAACCAGATCTTTGTGTGCTGGAGACAGGATTCTTTCCTCTCATCGACAACATGAACACAGTGTCACTTCTTAGAAGATTGATTTTCATTTCATAGGGAGTGGTATACATACAACAAAGTTATAATAACTTTTTTTGATAGTGCTTTGTAGTGTGTGGAACGCTTTATGTATCATCTACCATTGGATCCTCAAAACAACCCTGTGAAGTCACTGCATCAGGCACGATTCCTCCTGTTTTACAAGATGAGAACACTGAGATTTAGACGAAGTGACTCATAGATAGTCGCAGAGCTAAGGGACAGGGGCAGGATTTGAACCCAGAACTTGCTGATTCCATAAAACAGAATTCGATCCACTCTGCTATGCTGCCTCCTGTATATATTTGCATCAATATGATTGCAAATTTAATATTGATTGACAACTGTTCTTGCGTGGATGATGCAAAGTCGTTATATCTTGCAAGTTAATGCATTTGCAGTGATTCAATGGAAAATCAGTCCATTTTTCTATTGGATGCATTGGAAGATATTAAATAATTTAAAATTAGCTTTACTCCTTGAAGTCTCCTATAATGTGTTAGACAAAGTTTTGTTCTGCCATTTTTCAGTTGTGTCTGACTCTTTATGACCCCATTTGTGGTTTTCTTGGCAGAGATAATAGAGTGGTTTGCCATTTCCTTCTCCCACTCATTTTACAGATGAGGAAGCTGAGGCAAACAGGGTTAAGTGACTTGCCCAGGGTCACACAGCTAGTAAGTATCTGATGCCAGATTTGACCTCATATCTTCCTGACCCCAAGTCCGGCACTCTCTCCACTGCACCACCTAGCTGCCCTCTAAAAAGCAAATACATGACGATCTTACTGGGTTTGGATAGCAGTTGTCTTATATATGCTAGCCAAGAAGGTTGCTGCTTCCATATGAAAAATGTACATTTCGCACTTAATTTTGTAAAGCTCCTCTAAGGTCTCTAAGCAGTTGGTCCATCAATAAACATTTTAGAATGCCTACTATGTGCTAGGCACTGTGCTAAGCACTCAGCAAAATCCCAAAGCCTCACAATATATATAGTTCACTGCCGAATTGTAGATGGTTGTAGATGTCTGATTTCATTTTCCGCTTTGCAAATGCAAGACCAGAAAACAATCCAAAAGCGAGTAAGATGCCATGTTTTTATTAACTTCCTATCTCCGTCTTATGTCAGCTGTGGGAAAATCTAAACTCTCTTTGGCCTCTTTGCAATATATATATCTATATATATATATATATTTGGTAAAATTCAACTTTTGTTTAGTTCAGTTCAATTTAATCCAATTCAACAAATAGTGTATAAAGTACTAGGTTTGGAGTAAAAAGAAACTATCCTTGGCCCTAGGGAAACTTATAGTCTATTGGGAGTGGGGGTGGCAGGAAAGAGTAAGAAACAATGCAGACGCAGACAAGCAAATGCTAAGTTAAACAATAGCATTTCAAAAGGGAGAAAGTGCTAATGATTTGGGGGGATTAGATAAGGTCAAATTACCTAAACTGTGGTTTTGAAATAATTAGGGGTTCTAAGCAATAGAGAGAGGTAATGAAGGAGTCCCTTCTGGGCATGGAAGACCTAGAGGTTGGCGACTGGGATGTTGTGTATCAGCATATCGTGTATACATTGTATGAGGCTAACTCAATGACAGCAGAGTGAAGTAAGATGGAAAGGCAAAGGGAATCCAAATGGTGGGAGGCCTTAAATAACAAGCTGAAGATTTTGTATTTTGTCCCAGAAACAGGAGGAAGACACTAAGCATTTTGGAATAGGATTTTGACACAGTTTATCTGTGTTTAGGAATATCACTTTTGGAGGATGCATTAGAGATGGAGGAGGTAAGTCTGGTAGACCAATTATGAGGTCCTGCCTCAGCTTCCTCAATTGTAAAATAGGGATAATAATAGCGCCTATCTCCCAGAGTTGTTGTGAGGATTAAATGAGATAATATTTGTAAAGTTACTAGCAAAGTGTCTGGCGCGCAGGAGCTGCCGTATAAATTCTAGCTATCACCACCACCATGGTCACGATCATGATCATCATGGTCATCATTAATGTCCAGGTGAAGAAGGCCTGAGCTACAGGTAAGACTGTGCCAGTAGAGGGTAAGGTGGTAGACTGCACAAAACTTGGCAACTCAGAATACTGAGAGGTAAGGGAAAGTAAGGCATGACTCCAAGGTTGGGAACCTAGATAACTGGAAGCATAGTTTATCATTTGGTTGTAAATTTCTTTCCTTACTTCTCTTGGATGGAGAAATGAGAATTTCAAATATTTTGCATGTTTTTTTAGCATAAATGACTTTTGGCTATACCTTCACATCATAAGGTCCAACCAAGAGCTTTTTTTTGAGACATGTCAGAGGTAACCCACTCTTAGATTTCAATGGTAGGCAGTGTCATGGAGTGGAGAGAGCACTGCATTTGGAGGCAGAGAACCTGAGTTCAAATCCCAGCTCTCTCACTTTTTGTGTGGCCTAGCTAAGTCATTTCTTTTGATTGGGCCTCAGTTTTCTGGTTTGTAACATCAGGGAGTGCTACGTTTTTGCCTTTCTTTATAACCACGATGATTAGCATAGTGTCTGGCATAGAATAGGTCCTTAAATGTTTGTTGATTGTTTGAGTGATTGATTTCTAAGGACTCCTTTTGACACTAATCTTTAATCTCTCTCTCTCTCTCTCTCTCTCCCTCCCCCCCCCTCTCTCTCATAAAAAAACCGCTGGATATTTATTAGATGAAACTGTTCAAATGTTCATTTTAGACATCCAGAAAGATCCCATGTCTTTAAAATGTCACTATTTTAACCAATCATTACACTGCAATCTGAAGTTCCACCAATAACCTCTCAAAAATATTCTGCTGAAATTATTTTAAGCATAAAAGTATACACTCTCACATAGGCATGTTACCAACAATAATCAATGAATCCAATCCTAATTTCCATGTATCACTTTTTTAAAATAGCTTCTTTAGGGCAAGTAGTAAACTTGGGAATTTTATTGCAACAGGCATAAAAAGTAAGATTTCTATCATGGGAACATTTTGTATACTCTTCAGAGAGATGAGAGAGAGAGAGAGAGAGAGAGAGAGAGAGAGAGAGAGAGAGAGAGCTCATCAGTTTTCTCTCTGGAGGTGGATAGTGTTTTTCCTTATGAGTCCTTTGGCATTATCATGGATCATCATATTGATCTGAGTATCTAAGTCTTTCACCATTGATTATCATCACAATATTGCTGTTACTGTTTATTAAGTTCTCGGAATTCTGTTCACTTAACTCTGCATCAGTTCATAGAAGTCTTCCTAGGGTTTGCTGAAAGCATTCCTTTCATCATTTCTTACAGCACAATATTATTCCATAACAATCACATGCCACAACTTGTTCAGCCATTCCCCAATTGATGGGCATCCCTTCATTTTCCAATTGTTTACCACCACCACAACAAAAGGCTGCTATAGATGTATTTGTACTTATGGGTTCTCTTCCTTTTTCTTTGATCTCTTTGGGGGTATTAACCTAATAGTAGTATTGCTGGGTCAAAGGCTGTGCACAGTTTTATATCCCTTCAGGCATAGTTCTTCAGAATGGTTGGACCAGTTTACAACTCCACCAACAATGCATTGGTGTACCTATTCTTCCACATCCCCTCCACCATTTGCCACTATCCTTTTCTTCCTGTTAGCCTCTATGATAGGTATGAAGTGGTACCTCAGAGTTGTTTTAATTTTCATTTCTTTAATTATTAGTGATTTAGAGCATTTTTTCATATGACTACTGATAGCTTCAGTTTCTTCTTCTGGAAACTGCCCATTCATATCTTTTGACCATTTATCAACTGGGGCTCTGTTTAACTTTTAAAGACCTTCATAACTTTCTCCCAAGCTGCATTTCGAGCCTCATTCTACATTACTTCTCCTCCCACATTTTGCAATCCAGTCAAATTGTCCTTTTTTTCTTACTCTTCACACACAACGCTCTATTTCCTGTCTCTGTTCCTTTGGATTGGCAATTTCCCAAGACTGGAATTCACACTCTTCTTACCCCCTCCTCACAGAATCCTTCTCTTTGATTCTGATGAAGCTCAAATGCCACCTTTTACAAGAAACCTTTTGTGATCCCTCAATTGTTAGTGCCCTCCCTTCAAAACTACTTGGTATGTTTGTATATTCCCTTTATAATTACTCTATAAATTTAGTTACTCTACATGTTGACTCATGCATATATTGGTTGTCGCCCCCATTGGAGTGTAAGCTGCTCCTTGCACATAGGAATTGTATTCATTGGCTGCACTTTTGTCCCCATTACCTGTCACAGTGCCTGGCACATAGAAGGAGACTGCTAAACACTTGCTGATTGGTTGACTGCTGGAGAAGACTTTGGATCATGGAAATAAATCCTGGTGTGAGGGGCGGGGTTTCAATGACAGTGTCATTCAATGGTTATTTATGAGTGAAGAGTTTTTAGTATCCAGAATGTGTTTCTGATTGATCTTTTCGTGCTCGGTCATAATGTTCATTAACATTTTGCAATGACTAATTGAACTTGAAAAAAAGTCTAATTAGTATTCTGAAAAACTCAAAAAAGTTCCATCAGTTGTTACGCTGTCTTCTGAGATAATGAATTTGAGAAGGAACCATGGTGCTGACTGGTAACTTTCTAGTGTCCAGGATTCATAAGATCATAAAACCAATTATTTAGAGCTGGAAGGGCTCTTACAGGCAACCAGGTCTAACTCTTTCATTTTGTGGATCAGTAAACTGCTGCTCAGAAAGGTCAGATGAATTGTCTGGGTTCACACAGCTAGTAAATGTCTAGGGCCTGACTGGAATCCAGGACTTCTTGACTGCAGTGACAGAGGCTAGAATCAGAAGCAAGAAGTCTCTGGCTTGATACAGGGCAGGACTTAGGCACAATTTACATCACAGGCAGTGATGAGGAGCATCTGTAGTCATGGAGCTAAAGGGTCAGAAATTGCTTAATGGTGTCTGAAATGAAAGTGTGAAAACTGGAATCCTAAAAATTAACCAATGGGACAAGTGGAGATTGAGGTCTTGATTGGGATTTGGACTGGGGTGGTTAGATATTAAAGTAAGCAGCAAGGTTTCTAGCCTGACAGTGAATTTTCTACCTTTAACATATATAATTGTTCTACAGGTATATTTCTATGTTTGGCCAGCCCCACCCTTTGACTTCCCCCTAATCTTCTTTAACTGGTGCTCCTGTCCTCAACGAGCTATATACTGAGGGTGCCTATCAATGGCCGCAGATCCTTGTGAGATTGAGACCATATGCTGTCTTATGTCTATCCACTATATGGAGCCAGTCCCAGTTTTGACCAGGAGTCCTTACAATGGCCATCTGCCATGTTGCTGCCGCATACACCAGATGGACCAGTATCGGCCTCAACCATGCTCCTTTACCTCAGATATTCTATCTTGTTGCTGCTGTGTAATCCTCTAAACTGGACCCGCAGAGACTACGCCCTCAAACAGCTAAGCTATTCAGCTTCAGAACTCCTGCCTTGGGGCTGGGCTGCCCAATTACCTGCATCCACACTTAGTCTCTTCTCATTGCCCATCTTCTGCCCTGTCTCCTGCTCTACACCTCCAAACCAAAGTGTCCCCAGGTCCCAACATGTTTTTTCACCTGAGCCATCTTCTTCCTCGTTGCTGCATATGCAAAACCCCTCTGCTTTCCAGCTTTTGCTATGGGAACTCATAAATAATCAAATCAACCACCATTGCTTCTGGAGAAGATGTGTCAATTGCCTACCCACTCATCATCACCATCCATGAAGCTTCCTAGAGCAAAACACCCTTCTCTTGCTCTCACTCCCTTATCTGTGCTGGATCCCACCATTAGACTATAAACTCCTTGAGAAGTCTCATTTTAAAAATTTGTATCCATAGTGTTTAACAGCTTATTAGAAAATAATAAGTGCTTGATAAATGTCTTTTTATTCATTCATTTACATGGCATTCATCATATGAATTCATTGGGTGAATTTATTTTCCCCATATATGTTAGCTTGCTTATTCTTTTATATTTTTATTGTCATATTTACCAAATGATCATAGCTTTGGTCACTTGCTATTTTTCTTATTAAATCCAATAGTAATGGAATTTGTTCAGGTGCTATCACCCCCTCTAAGATATATATCCAGATATTTTCATAGAAGCATTATTCATAATTGCAAAAAAAAAATAGTAAAGGAGCTGAATACCCCAAATAGGTGGATGGTTAAATAAATCATGGAACATGAATTTAATGAAATTCTATAATGAAATTAAGCCTGACAGGTATTAGGAATACAAAGAAATCTGAAAAGACCTTTTTGATGCAAAATGAAAAAAAAACTTAGAAAAATGCAAGATAAACTAACTATGCTTATATGAAGAAACAGAAATTGAAAATGAACGGCCAAAGGATTTTGAGACCATAGGAACTTAGAGGGAGGAGTGTAACATAGTGCTACAACTCTATGCATTGAAATGCATTTGAAATGCAATAGTCATTAAGCAAGTTTTGTTGTATTGATCAATGTTGCGTTTCAAATAAAGCATTTAAAAATTAAAAGATGAACACGAAACTTGAAAGACAAATATTTTTCCAAATAGATTAAATTTATTGTCTTAAGTTAAAAAAAACTTTGTGAAAACAGTCATTTCAAGGGCATGAATCAAATCTACAAAATCAGAGCTGGAACTAGCTTGATTATGAGGAAGCTTTGCACCAGAGTGACAGCATGGACGGTGGTGAGGGGTCTTCCTCCTAGGCAACTGTCATCCTCATGTCTTGTGGTCCTCCACTGCACACTCTGAGGAGAGACTATACCACTTACAGTGCAATAACAACCATGGTCAGACTGTGTCTCTTTTCCCCTCCCCCAACTCTTTTTGTCCTACATTAAGAAAAATCTTCTCTTAGTTTCAACTGTATAAAATACTTTTATATAGATCCTTCAATTGGTAATAATATATATTTATATAGTAGTTTAAAGTATGTAAAATATTTTATATACATCATATCATTTGTAAAAACTACATATTGAATTATTTGACTTATTTGCTTTTGAATAAGGTAAGATAGTTTTCTTTCTTAATTTCAGAAATTATTTTGTATCTTTCAGGTCAGTCATTTTTCAGTCATTCCCCACTCTTCGTGAACCCTTTTGGGGTTTTCTTGACAAAGATCCTGGAGTGCTTTGCCATTTCCTTCTCCAACTCATTTTACAAATGTGGAAATTGAGGCAAACATAGCTAAGTGACTTGCCCAGGGTCACACAGCTAAGTAAGTGTCTGAGGCTGAATTTGAACTCAGGTCTTCCTGACTCGAGGCCCAGCGCTGTCTCTCCTGTGCCACCTAGCTTCCCAGCTTGTATCTAGCTGCCCAGTAATTCATTTTGAATCTGATTTCGGCGTAATACTTCAAAATCATCTTATTAATTCTATTATATCAAGAAAGGCCAACATTTAGTCATCTAGTTTTATCAAGAGATTTAAACCGAGAAGGTCTATAGCAATCATCTGGTAGAACCCTTGATTTTATAGATGAAGAGACAAAAACCCAGTGAGGTTGAAGGAGTTATCTAAGGTCACACAGGTAGTAAATGACAGAGCTGAAATTTGAATGTAGGTTCTCTGATTCCAAATTCAGAGCTCTTTTCACTACTCCATTCACTGATTCTTTTAAAAAGCATTTTAAAATTATTTTATCTTCAGAGCTTGTATTGGTCTGATCAGCCACAGTCAGATGCACTATAACTTGTCTCTAACTTAGTGATGCCATTTTGGTCCTCTTTGAGAATGAAAGACAACCACCAACCAACCACCTATATGCCAGGGACTCTACCAAGTGGTGGCAATAGAAATTCAAAAGCAAGACAGTATCTACCCTCAAGAAGTTTAATAGGCTAAGACAAAGCATATAGAGAAGTGGTGGCCAGGGTGATCTGAGAAGTCACAGGGATGCTGAGTGGAAACAGAAGTTAGTTTATTAAAAAAATCTTTTCCAGATGTGATATAGCATTGATTCGGTTACAATTTCTAGAACAAGAGGGGGAAGGGGAAGGATGGAGGGATGTTTATATGTATATATGTACATATATATGTACCTATATATACACATATATATTCATTGGCATGACTGATGACAAGAAGATGGCTAGGATGGCCAGCTGAATGGGATATGTGAAGCATGGCTTTCTCTGGGGCCAGCAGAATATAGTAGTCTGTATAAACTAACACTCACTTGCCAATGTAGACAGCTTGACCCCAGGGTAGGAGTTCTAAAGTTGAGTGAATTAATTCCCCAGGGCATGGTCTTAGAGAGTTTGGTGGTCCAGAAGGTATAGTAGCAGTTTGAATAGCAGGAAGATATCCAAGGTAGATGGCTGGATTTGATCCCCAAAATACAAGAAAGTTTTGGAATATTTAAAAAAAATTAGTCCTAATTCTGAAGGGAGAGGAGTCACCAAAACCCTTCTGAATATAGGAACAAAGGATAATATGTTTTTAAGAGACACATTTCATACCTTGCTCCATCTTCTCTCTGCCTTTAATAGATAATATTTCTCTCTACCTTGGCCTCCCATACCTATTAAGTACTTATCATAACTTCAAAGAGTAAAAAATGCACAGCCTCCTCATTCATCCTCTCTAGGTAACAACAAATTGAAGCATCAGGATTCTGGCTCAAAACTAACTTACTCTAGGAGATGAAATTATGAGCATGAAAAACACCTTGGAAAACATAACTAATGCATTATGAAAAATACTCTCACACCAATATTTGAGTTCCATACTATTTTTCCACCGTTACAACTGATCAGAAAATCAGAGGCTGCTCCCAGTTTCTAGGAGTCACCAGGATTTGAAATGTACTTGACCTGGAGGGCATGGAGAGATCTGTAATGCAGTCATCACTGGTCTTTATCATGACAGCTTTAGTTCTCTTTTTGATACTACTATTTCTTCTAAATTCAGTGAAATGTATATATATACGTGTGCATATATATATATATGTCCATTTTTTCCAAATTTAGTGTTTTGTATGTATGTGTGTATGCATGTGTATTTTGTGGGCATGTGTACATTATACATGAGCAGTTTTCATCTGCTCAAGAATGAGAAAGTCCCCTCCATTCTGGAATAGTGAATGTTAGCCTCAATTCTGCTGCCAAGAAAACATGATAGGTATATAAGAATTCTTCCATTGATATGAATAGCCATCTTGGATCTGATGCAGAGTTTCAGATTATAGCTCTAGGGCTGGAAGGGACCTCAATGACCATCTAGTCTGATGCTTATATTTTCCAGATGAGGAAACCGATACCCAGGGACATGAAGTGTCTTCTCCAAGGTCACAAGGACAATAATGTTAGAACTGGGATTTGAACTCAGATATTCTCTTTTCAATGCTGGTTCACTTTCCCTTATACATACAGCTTCCCTATTCATGTTACATCTCAGAGTGGCACCCAATATGGGGCTTGCAGTGCTCTAAGATATGAAGATAAAAAATAAAAAGTATCGTGTGTGTGTGTGTGTTAGAGGAGACACGGAGTCCACCAAACCTGTGATTTCATTAGTACGAGGAGCTCCCAACATGAGAAATCCATCCATTAGTGGAGATGAATAATTTATCAGTAATCTTAGAGAGCTGCCCAGCCCACTGTTGATTTCAACACCCATGGGGACACTGCTATTATGAGGCAGTGTTAGGACCTGAACCCGGTTCATCCCTTTATCCATTTTGTCATAGTTCTCTTCCTCCTTCACTCCTCCAAGTTGCATAAACTAGTAGAAATAGCATTGGATTGGATAGAAAAATAATCTGGGTTCCAATAAGAGGTCATCTGTAATTGTTACTGAAAGATAAGATCATTGAGGGCCATTTAAATAATAATATTTAGCACTTAAATTATCAAAGAAAATGCAATATTTATTATTAGAATGAAATCATGATGTTCTGATAAGCATGGTGGAATGGGATGGCATTAGATTTGGAGTCAGATTTGGTTCTCACTCTTCAGCTTTCTGGCTATGTGACTGGAGGAAAGTCACTTCTCTCTGGGTCTCAGTTTCCTAATCTGAAAGTGACAAGGTTAGACCAGATCCCCTCTAAGATACCTCCTGGCTTTGACTCTGTGATCTATGACTTTATTGTGGCTGATTGTCTCCACTAGAACATCTCTTGGGGTTTTCTAATCATTGAGGGGCACAAAAAGTGTTACTCTAGTGTTTCTTGTCTTGGAGGCTATGCAGAGTCCATAAAGGCTCTCTACATTGAGTATAAACTCTAGCAGTGCATACCAAGTGAAAGAGGATTGGATCATGACCCTGGAGACAGCCAATGATTATTTCTTGAGGATCTGCCTAACTAAGAACAGAGTGACTGGTTTCTGAAAGTCTGGTGAGGAATTCTTTGGCCAGGACTCCCAACTGCTAGTGTCCTCCCACCCTCCTTCCCAAATTACCTCTCATTAACCACTTTACATTTACTTGCTCATTCTCTTCATATATGCTTATTTGTGTGTTTGTTGTCTTCCCCCAGCAGAACACAAGCTCTTGGAGAAGAGAAATCATTTCATCAGTATCCCCAATGCCTGGAGCACTCAATTACCCTCTGCTTGGTGACCTAGAGTGAAGGGGAATCCACCAGGCAGTCTGTTCCACTTTTGGACAGCTCCAATTGTTAGGAAGATTTTCCTGACCTCAAGTTGAAATTTGCCTCTTTGCAACTTGGGCTAATCCCCATGATAGCTGCCTTCAAAAACTTGAAGCCAGCTATCATGCCCTTGTTAAGTCTCCAGGATAAATATTTCTACTTCCTTCAAACAATCCTCCTGTGGCATGAACTGAAGCCTTTCACCCTCCTCTGGACAAGCTCGAACTTATTTATGTCCTTCCTAAAAAGTGGCACCCCATCCAAAAGGGTAGAGGGAGACTCTCACCTTCCTAGTTTTGGACACTATGCCTCTTCTAATGAAGCCCCAAGTGGCTTTTTGACTCAAACTGAGTTCACTAAAACTCCCAGATCTTTTTTCCCTGACAGTTTTTGGGTATATATTGACTGTGACAACTATGTGAAATAGAGGACACTTGAGTATAAATGATGGCACCAAGAGCTCCCCTTGTCATTGGAGACACTGTGGCATCGTGAATAATTCACTATGTCCAAAAGGCTCGTGATGGAAAATGCCATCCACATCCAGAGAAAGAACTATGGAGTCTGAATGCAGATCAAAACATATTTTTTTTCACTTTTTCGTTTTTTCTCTCTCATGGTTTTTCCCTTTTGTTCTGATTCTTCTTTCATAACATGACTAATGTGGAAATATGTTTACCATGATTGCAGGTATATAACCTATATCATATCGCTTGTGGTCTTGGGAAGGGAGAAAAATTTGGAACTCCAAATCTTACACAAATGTATTTTGAAAACTATCTTTAAATGTAATTGGGAAAAATAAAATATTAAGTACCAAAAAGAGCATAACCTTGGGATAAAGTGTGATACAGTATGAAATGCCTGAGATTTGGAATCTTAGAACTTGGGTTCAAATCCTGGTTTCCTCCCATACTACCTCAGTGATTTTAGACAAATCTCTTACCTTCTCTGGCCTCATTATCTTCCCTTGTTCTGAATGCTTCTATGTCTGCCGCAGTTCTTCCAGTCACCCAGATTCACAACTGTGATGTCATCCTTGAATACTCAATCTCACTGTCTCCCCATCTTCAATCTGCGGCCATATCTTCTTATTTCTACTTTTCTAACAGCTCTCTTATGTCTGCTTTTCTCCACTCATATAGCTACCATCCTAGCTCAGATGCCTTTCACTTCATGCCTAGACTATCTTAATATACTTCTAATTAGCTGCCCTGCCTTAAATTTTGCACCCCTCCAGTCCACCCTCCACTCCATAGCCAGGGCAACTTTACTAAAGCTCCGGACTGTCCATGTCACCCCTATTCTTCCATAAACTTCAGTGGCTCCCTGTTGCCTCCAGAATGACATATCATCCCCTGTTTGGCATTTTAACAGAGTTTAACCTCTGCCCTTCTTAACTTTCCAAACTGACACTTTGCTCCCACCACATATTCTATGATCCATGTGCACTGACCTAGTTGCTATTCCTCACAACTGATCTCCTATGCCGTATCTCTGTATTAGCTTTCTCCCATACCTGGAATGTTCTTCTTCCTCTCAACTGTCTTATAGTCTCTCTGCCTTCCTTCAGCACTCACTTCAAATCCCATCTTCCATATGAGGGCTTTCTCATCCTCCCCATCCCTCACCCCCTGCCAAGTTCTAGCCCCTTCCTTCTACTCTCTATGTATTTTATGGACCTAATTATTTATGCGTTCTTTCTCCATTTAGAATGTGAGCTCTTTGAGATCAGATAGTGTGTTTTTGCCTTTCTTTGTATCTCTGGTGGTTATCAGAGTACCTAGCACTTGTAAGAGCTTAATAAATATTTGTTGACTGACTGACATCTGTAAAATGAGGAGTTTGCACTAGATGCGCTTCAATGTCCTTTCTCACATTAGATTTGTGATCCTAAAAGAGCCATTGGTAATGAATCCTAATAGGCAGACATAGGTTCATGATCAAAGACATCTAAATGATGCTTTAAGTAGGAACTACAAGAATCATTATTTTCTTTACAGATGAGGAAATGGCTTAGAGAGCGTAGTGGTTTACCTATGTATATATGGTCTGTTAGTAAACATCAGGGGCGGGATTAGAAGCCAGGTCTATCATACTCCAAACAAGCCATTCTAGTCACTGGCTATCTTGCCATTTATCCTGTCACTATTCAGATTCTCCACATCTGGATCTGCATCTTTCAAACCCAACTTCCACAAATCATGCAGTTAACACACTGAGCTCTGGAACTCCTGCCCTGAAGCTAAGCTTGCTTGCTTGATGAGTTAGTACAAAATCACCTAGCCCATTTTTTCAAGCTGGCCCAGCTGCTGCTGCTGCTGCTCCTCCTCCTCCTCCTCCTCCTCCTCCTCCTCCTCCTCCTCCTCCTCCTCCTCCTCCTCCTCCTCCTCCTCCTCCTCCTCCTCCTCCTCCTCCTCCTCCTCTTCTCTTCTTCTTCTTCTTCTTCTTCTTCTCTTCTTCTTCTTCTTCTTCTTCTTCTTCTTCTTCTTCTTCTTCTTCTTCTTCCTCTTCCTCTCCTCCTCTTTCTTCTTCCTCTTCCTCTCCTCCTCCTCCTTCTCCTTTTTCTTCTTCTCCTCCTTCTCCTAGCCTAGTACATATATGATATACGTATGTATGTATATGACGTCCATGTGTATATAGTATATGATAAAATCACTATAGTGAGTAGCAAGAAGTCTAACACCTTGTCCTCAATCTGGTTCTAACTGAGCCTCATTTTCCTCTATACAAAGAAGTCGCCATGGCAATTACTGGACCTACATGACAGATGAATAAATTGAGGCTCAGAAACACAGCATATCTTCTTTGGGTCCAATGAGTGGTAAGAGTTGGAGTCAAGAGTCAGACCCAAACTTTCCCATTCACAAGCCCAGCACATTAACTTCTACTCCAGAAAAGTAGTGCAGCACACAAGGACAAAGCATGCTAAATCTGGACACACTATATATGATTTCTGCTGGCTCCTACTTAGAATAATAATTAAAAAGTTTAGGGTTAATCTTGTAGAAAGGAAAATCCTTGCCTCAGACACATCTTAGCTGTATGACCCTGCCCTGGAAAAGTCCTTTAACCTCTATGAGCCTCAATTTCTTTTTCTGTAAAATGTAAATACTACTTAACTCTTGTTAAGGCTCTTGTGAGGCTCCAATGGGATAATGTGTGTGAAGTACTTTGCAAATCTTCACATGCTATAAAGATAAAAACTTTGTCTGCAGCTTGATGCCACATTCCTGGAAGATACTAAAGGATGCCCTAGTTATGCTATAGATTCATCCTGCCATCTTCCCCCCTCCTCTTTATTTTGGTCCTGATTGTTTTTGGTAACACATTTCTTCATCTCCTTCAATGCCAGAGGTGTTCGAGTGTTGCTGAACAGAGCAATGAAGTGTAAGATTCTTGAGGGTAGGGGCAGCTGCGCCTTTGTCTTTATATTTCCAGCATCTGGTACACAGACATTTCAATGCTTTTGAATGAAGGAATAGATGACCAACTGCTGCCCCCCCATAAAAAACTAGAAATGATGAAAGTGAGTGAATTCTCAGAATCTTTTCTTTCTCTAGCTGTGTTCACCAACCAAGCTACAGAAAAGAACAGTTCTCTCCTATATGTTGGGCCATTTCTGTGCATTCAATGACTACACACCATTGGAAAGATCCTTGGGGAGCATGGAAGGTAAGGATGGGGGGACATGCAGATCTAGATTGTGCTCTTTTTTCCTTGACTATTTTTTTCATCAGACTGGGACCTTGTCTGGTGTGCCAATGTTTGTGGGAAAGCTTGACTTGTTTTCCAAAGAGTCCCTAATCATGTCACTTGTAAGCAGTATACCCTGCCATATTGCTTTTCAGATTCCCCCATCAAGGGTGTGGAGACTTGCTCAGCGCTTGTACTTGGGCCCAGACATGCTAGAAGTCATCCTGGAGGCCTATCTCAGAGCCCTTTCCACCAAAATGTGGTGGGATTCAGGGTTTGGCAATTCAGTTTCATTCAACCTTTCAAGAAGGAAAGCCTCAATAAGCTTTGCTTGTTCCTGTCAATGATGATATTCATCAACATGGCCTAAATCTATTTATCTAGGCTTCCTAAAGAGTACTATAAAAAAAGAGTGCTATCATATCTAGGCTTCCCGGTCTACTATCATTGCTGAGCACCACCCCCTTTCCCTCCCTTCCCTTCTTCTCTTCTTTCTGTCTCTCTCTCATCTTACTCTCTTACTTTTCTTTCTCTTTTCTCTATCTACCTCCCCTTTCCTCTCATTTCTATCTCTCTGTCTCTCTCTCTGTCTCTCTCTGTCTTTCTCTGTCTCTCTCTGTCTCTCTGTCTCTGTCTCTCTGTCTCTGTCTCTGTCTCTCTGTCTCTGTCTCTGTCTCTCTCTCTCTTCTTCTCTCTCTCTCTGTCTCTCTCTCTCTCTCTCTCTCTCTCTCTCTCTCTCTCTCTCTGTCTCTCTCTCTCTCTCTCCCTCCCTCCTTCCCTCTCATTCTTCTCTCTTCTCTCTGTCTTACTCTCCCTTGTCTGTCTTGCTTTTCTTTTTTCTTTCTCTCTTGCTTGCTGTTTCTCACAGGACAAAAAAAACCCCAAAAAACAAAACCCAAGTTCTTGCTGAGCTTCCTTCCCTCCCTTCCCAGTGCCAGCTCAGCTTCCCGACAGCCCTCATACTATCCATCCAGGCCAAGGCAGTCGAGGTTGGTTCTCAGGGCCCAGCTCTCTGGACACCCTCGATGATGACCTCATTAGAGTCACAGATGTTCTCTGCACTTTGGGAGAGCTGGAAAAAACAGAGCCATAAACTAGGCCAGCTTGCAGGAAGGCTGTTACCCACAATTCAAGCTCCGAATGCTGGATAGTTCCCACTAGGTTCTGGTCGGCTAGGAGACGGCACCTTATTAATCTTGTGTCAGGGAGCCAGCTGCAGCCGTGGCATCTACCATATTTCACCACAACTCCATGTCTGGACAGCCATTGTCTTGATAGTTTTTTTTTAAATGAAAACTCCACAAATCAGCTGCTTTCTCTCTCTCTCTCTCTCTCTCTCTCTCTCTCTCTCTCTCTCTCTCTCTCTCTCTCTCTCTCTTTCTCGGCTCCATATTCTGCCCCCTCCAACTTCACCAAGCCCCCTGCCTTTCCTCCTTATAGAGCTTGTGCTGGGGAGCCAGTGGAGTTGGGGCACATCGCCTCCATCCCCTGCACTGTGGGCAGGTTTACTAATTCAGAGAGCCTGCTTACTTCCTAACTTTAATGATATTCCCTCAGCATATCACTATGGTTGCCTGGCGACCGGATTTGAGCTAGGCCTCTCATTTGATTCCCACACATCAGACCCTGAAAAGCACTTTTTTTTCCCCTCCTCATCCCTCAGCTTTTGATTCTGCCTCCTCTGAAACCCTTCCCCCTGCCGTGTCCGTGTGGGTGGGCAGAGCCCTGGCAGAATAAGGCCAGGGGTGAAGGGCAGACTCTGGGCTACTGGTCACACATCAAGGCCTTCAGACAAAGACTCTGGGAGCCCTTCCTGACAAACACAAATTCCCTTCAGAAAAAAAGCAAATTTGGTTTTCCCTTCGGAGGTTGGGTGTCATTTTAAGACTTTTCGGAGATACTTTATTAAATCTGACGCTCTCCGTTGGTTTTTTTTGGAGGGGGGGCATCTCTTACAAAGAACTTCCCATCAACAAGTTGTTATTGGAAGAAGCAAACAGATTGGAAAGGACTGAAATAATCTAATAGAGCCCAGGCTCATTGGCTTTCTGTCCCCCATCTCTTTAAAGATTATGGTATGATATCAAATGTATTTGTGTGGACATTTCGGTCTCAGCTTCCAGTATAGCATTTCCCCCTTTCCCCCCACCCCCTCCTTTGCCCCAATCCGTGAAAAAAGTTGGGTTTTTTTTCCAGGCTCTGTGTATTAAAATCTTTAGTGTTCTCTCAGATGAAGATGAATCATTTGTTTGTTTTGTAATTTATATGCGACTTAGCAGGTGTTGAGACTCTTATGAGAAAATCGGGACATTTCTTGGAAAACGTCATTTCCCTCAAGTGGATTTCCATATTAAAAATGAAAGTTGGGGATTAAAATTATACCCAGTGTTACACATGTATCTTTGGAGGCAGCTCCTCTGAGGAAGATGGGGAATTGAGTGGGGAGGGGTGTCTGGCTTTAGCTTTTAGAAGGAAAATAGGAAAGAAGGACATTCCCTCTGAATGGAGCCTCTTGAGTTTGTCCAGAGTTTCAAATCACTACTTAGGTTTTCCATAGAATTGTACTTTCAAGACATCACAACTACTAGAAGAAAAATAAGTTAGAAGGGGTACTCCTCTAATAAAAAAAATAATAATAACATCTTCAATGGCTCTTGCCTGGAGGTACCGCATCGACCTGGGTGCCTGCAGACATTAAATGTACATGTATGCATAAGCTGACATTTATAGAGATAAGAATCACAGTTGGTTATTTTTTAAAGCCCCATGTACAGTCCTTTTGTGATGCAGAACCCCTTGAAAAATAGAGTTCAAATATGGCTGCTTGAGTTTATTTTCTCACCGATGCCTGCAGGATTTGCTTGTGTAACTCTCATTATGGTGTGCAAATCCCCTGTGTGTTGATAGGAGAATAGCCCTCTCATTTGACACTAGTGCTGAAAGTGGGATTCTTAACCTTTACTCTCTTGCTGTTGAACTTATATTCGATGAACAAAAGTGATTTACCCCTTTTTCGGCGATGATTAAAAGTGTGTACAAAGTTACCGGTTTCCTCCTAATACATTATGAGTTTGTATGGCTGCTTCTCTTCCATCTCTCCTTTTCTTCTGTCTCCCCACCTCCCCAAGCTTCCTCAACTATTTTCTATGCTCGGGAGATCCACTCACTACCTGCTACATTGTTAACTTACTTACTTATTAAGCTGTTAAGGAAGACACTTTCGTACAGTACATTCCTGACATGTTAAAAAAGACTGTTTTCAGATTGGTGTTTAAGCCTCATTTTTCTTTGTGTGAAAAGTTTTAATTAATACATTATATGCATTGGAGCTGTGCAGATGGGCAAAAGCAGATATCTATTTATACATTCAATTGATTCAGTTTTCCTAATGTTTGGTAGTGGTGTACTTCCCATGTGCCAAGAACACACTATCCTCCAACACTTTTGTCCAAGTCATTGCATCGGAACCGAAATCGTAAAAAAAATTTTAAAAGATAAAAGCTAAACCTCAGTCCCACACACCTGCAGAAATGGAATGTTTTAGACTTTTTCTCCAGTAGGGGCTCCAAGCAAAATAAGATAAGCAATCTTCTCACTGCCTGTCCCTTTCTTTATCATTACTTAAAGGCATGGAATAATTCACTACCTTTGATGCTTGGTTTATCACAGAAAGAGAATAGGAAGAAAAAAACTGAGCGGACTCACCTTAGCATAGCATGTTTCTACTAGATTCAAGATAGGAGAAGGGATGACGTGAAAGCATTTGATTGCTTTGAGGAAAAAAAAATCAATCAGCCAGGAACTCTAGCCCTCTACCTTACCAAGGAAGAATTGAAGAAGTTTTGAGAAAGCTTTTCTTCATATGAGGTACCCATCCTTTTAAAAGCTGCCTTAACAAAAGAGTTTGTAGGAATTGAATTGTTTGAAATCCCCAATTTGTGTGAGCTAACTGGAGTCTTGGAGTAGTTTTTCCTCCTGGGTCATGGGTCTTCAAAAGTCATGGTAAATATGAAATATCCAGGCCCTTTCAAAAGATCGGCCCCACGATGAGTGCCCTCCCTTCTGAACTACCTTGTATTCACCTACTTTCTTCTTAGTAACTTTATATTTCTGCTGGATTTATTTTCATATGTACTTGTTATTCCAGACCCCCAAAGCCCCCAAGAATGCAAGCTCCTCGTAAATATGAATTGCTTCCCTCTTTGTACTTGTATTCGCAGCATTTAGCCCATATTGTGCCTGGCACATAATAGATGCTTAATACATGCTTGCTGATTGATTGATTTTTCAAAATAATCTAATAAAGGGGAGCTGCAGCCACTCCCACCCTTTTCTCTTGATTTGGCCTGGGACTATAAATGACACTTCAAGGAGACTATAAGGAAAAGTCTCCTTGAAATAATTTTAACCTGGTACCTAGAAATCCCAATATAGCAAACCTGTTTGGACTCCACTTTTCTGGATACAGACACACGAGTATATGGAAACATTTGTATGCGTTCCTTCTGTGCGGGATGCTGTCAATGGGGAAACTGAAAGAGGTCTGGGATCCCAAAGCACAAAAATTAGATAAAGAAAGGGCAACTATAGTCTTTGCCTTAATATGAGTCTCTATAGGTGTGAAAGCCTATGCATGAAAGGCAGGAATAAAATGGAATAAGAAAGGCTCCTCTTAATCTGTTTATGAGCTGTCTGATAATTTCAGAAACTTGCCATGAATTTGTAACTAGAATTTTCTTCCATGGCCATGTCACCTATACAAGCTTTGCACGCAGTAGGTATTCTGTAAATGTTAATTGAATGAAGAAATGATGGAACGTGAAAGGATAAAGAACAAAAGGGGAAATACGTCCCACACGATTCTTGACTCACATAGGTGCAGTAAAGGCCACTGAGAACTAATCATAATTTGTTCTTGCCTTTAAAAAGGCATCTTTGTTGTTGTTTTTAATCTGGACCTTTGGTTTCATCTGCATGGGTAACTCCTGGAATGGAAATTTCTCTCCCTGTTGCAGGTTGGCAGTTGGTTTCTAACTTTTGGTCTTACAGAGTTGTCTGGATTATTGAGAGTCCAGATGACTTGTCCACGATGACACAAGCAGCAGGATTTGAACCCAGTCTTCCTGATTTCAAGGCTAGCCCTCTGATTGGCTTGCTTTGCCACATTGCCTACATAATCATACTTTATATTACTATGCATTTAATGCACGCTCACATCCCTTATCTTAAAGAACAGGTCACAGTGGAAAAAAATTCAGTTTAAAAAATACTAAGACATGTTGCATTTGTGTATAATAATATATTAGTACAATGCTTGAATTAAAAGGCAGCATGGGATCATGTGAAATGGCACATGGTTTAATAGACTAGAAACCAGGTGCCCCACAATATAACATTGGACTTCTCCTTTTTACGTCTCTGTTTTCTCATCTGTTAAATGAGGTGATGATATAGTTCTGGTGTAGGTGCCTTGTGGTAGGTAGATGGCTTCCAAGTTTCCTTCCAATTCTAAAGAAGCTCTTTGGTTCCCTGCGGTTGAGGTTTTTGCTTTGTTTTTAATCTGTAAAAGGAGATATTTAAAAAAGATGATCTCTAAAGTTTCTTCTAGCTTCAACATTCAATGATCCCCTGGACCACAGTTTTGTTTTATTGCTAAAATGACATGCTTGAATAATACCATCTCTAAGTCTTCTTCCAGGTCCAAAATTATGATTTTTTTGTACCTTCAGCTTCTGGACTGGGAAAATATCGTTAATGATGGTTTCTGCTTGGGCATCGTGACCCAACGGTGATTCTGTTGGAGTTTTAAAAAAATAGTGAGCTCATAAGCACATATAAATTTTTATTTTAAATAGTCCAGATATTTCTAAAATGACACCCACCTACACAAACAAACATTGCAAGAATTTTCTTTTCTCAGTTTGTAAAAAGTAAGTTTTTAGGAGGAAAACCAACTAATCAACAGAATAAAAACCCACCACCCAACATTGACCTCTAGAAGAAATCATAAACCCATCCATTTCCTTCTTTTGGTGCACTGAAAGGCTCTGAAGAGTCAACCTGGATCTCTTGGGGGAATATTTCTAATGAACCTCAACACTCCCGCTGGTGCCTACACTGAATTGAAATTCTCAGTGAGGATGAGCACAGCCCAGCGGAAGTCCTAATCCTCCCTGAGTAGACAAATAACAGGGAAACTCCAATGGCCCCTTAATACAGCTGGACTCCCAGGCCTCTCTGGGCTCCTGAGGGTTGCCCGGTCTCCCGTTGCGATTTTGCTTGTCCCCATGAGCTCCACCTCCACATACCGATGCACTGATGTCAGCCTCCCAAACGAGCTCGCTCAGGAGTGCCCAGATTAGCTGGGTTGCCAGGCTGTGGCCATTCCAACCTCCTTTTCCACTTCACTGGACTGAGCTTTTGACACTCTGAAAAGCACCATTTAAAATTAATTAAAGCTTCTTATTTGGGACCAAATCTCCCTGCGGCCGACTCTGTTTAATATGTTTTTATGTGGGCCTTCGAGCTGCTGAGCTGGTCTGTGTGGTAGGGGCCTAAAAATGAAGAAATGACAAGTAAGAAGAGGGAAGAATTAACCCAGAATGGAAAGAAGGGGAGAGGGTGGATTTCTGTTTCTTCTGCCCCTTGTCAGCTAGACCATATCCATCACATTAAAAGATAGAACTTTGTCTGGCTCAAAATACGTAGTGAGCGCTGAAGGATTTCTTTATGGGCCTTGCAGTGAGCTCAAGGGTTATTGGTAGTCAAAACAGTGTGAATTTTTCCTCAAACACCTGCTAAGAACTGTATCTGCAAATTCAAGATTGTTTAGCCCTTGTATGATCCAACCAATTATTTTCCAGCCCATTGGCTGCTGATGATTTATTAATACCTTTCCCCAAGAGCTGGTAGCTAAGTTTTCTTTCTCATTGTTAGTTTTTTTTTTCTGAAAGCCTACCTGTGCCAATCTGATAAAAACAGTAAAAGCAACTAAAGGCCGTTTAAGTTGTAGAAATGCCTCGTAGGCAGACAAAAGGAAAGTAAGATCATTAAAAAACGTCCTGCTCACGAGGAATTTTACTAGCAAACTGCTTGGCCTGATGACAGACTTGGGCGGCATCCCTGTTCAGAAGTCTTGACTGCTTTAGGAAAGACATTTTTAATGGGAGTTTATTGGGGTTGTTGGAATGAGTTATTCCTTTAGACCATGGCAGGCCACACCACCCCTACCCCTGGCTTGGCTTAATGGGAAAGAAAAACCTGGTGTGAAGAGGAGAGTAGTTTTCTTCGGTTCAGTGCCAGAAGGCCTTTGTCAGTATAGATGCCCTAGAAAGAGAACAGGTGTTCTTTCCTGATCAGTGAACCAGATGGGAAATGGATCCTCACATAGCCCCAGCCTAAAGGGACAAGGGAGCTGGTTCTGGAAATATCCATGTGCATTCAGCAAAAGGCATCCCATTTCAGTAGCCCACCCCAAACATTGTGCACTCAGACTTCTGTAAGGATCTGCTGTGTCACATGAAGACTCAAGAAGAAGAGGTCCACAGAGAAAGCTCAGACATCATGCATCTTGGAGGAAAGAGGCAGCATTGAGCATTCCAATTACTTCCTGGACACCACGAGGCCTTGGGTGGCTTCTGTGTGTCGAAGTTAGCATGGTCTGCTGGAAAAGGAGGAGGATGAAAAAGATGAATCAGAATAGGAGGCAGAATAAAACAGGAAGAGGAGGAAGATGGGGAAGAAAAATAGGAAGAGGAAGAGAAATAAAATATGAAGAGGAGGAAGAGGAAGGAAAAGAAAACCAGGAAGGAGAGAAATAAGAGGAAGAGGAAGAAAACTAGAAGGAGGAAAGCAAAGAAAATAAGGAAAGGGAGGAAGAAGAAGAAAAGGAAGAAAAAATAGGAAAAGGAGGAGCAGGAGGAGGAGGAGGAGGAAGAAGAAGAAGAAGAAGAAGAAGAAGAAGAAGAAGAAGAAGAAGAAGAAGAAGAAGAAGAAGAAGAAGAAGAGGAAGAAGAAGAAGAGGAAGAAGAAGAAGAACAGGAAAGGAAGAAAGAAGAGGAAGGAGAAGAAAAATAGGAAGAAGAGGAAGAAGAAGGGAAAGGAAAACAAGAAGGGGGAAAGAAGAGGAAGAAGAAAAACAGGAGGTGGGGGACTAACTGGACGAAGTCTGGTGAGATAGAGAGCATGCCACAGTTCATTAGCATATGGACCAGTCTTTTTCCCTGGATCACATCCCAGCTCCCATTTCTCTGGTGCTTTAAGGTTTGTCAAGTGCTTTTCCCCAAACAACATAAAAGACACCCAGTGCAAGTATTGCTATCTCCATTTGTAGAGTTGAGGAAGATTGAAGCACTGGTGGGCTCTGTGGAAACCCACCCACTCACTTTGTAGGTGTCCACATGAGCTAATATTGCAAAGCACATTGTTTCCATACCAGAAAATGTTAGCATCCTATTATTTGTGGACCCTCTCAGTTCTGCACTCACATGTTTTTATTGATTAGTATATAACCTTTATTTTTTCTGAAGTTTGGAGTCCTTGGTAAATAACACCTCGTCTAGCCCTTTATTAGCTGTTTGATCATGGACAAGTCACTTTCCATCTACAAGCCTCAGTTTGCTGATCTATAAAATGGGTGTCTAAATCTGAAAACAGACGTGTACTGCCTTACCTTCCAGGGGATGTCACGAGATTCCAGTGACAGAGGTACATAATCCACTTTGTGGATGTTAAAGCACCATCTGAATGCCACTCTGTTGGCAATGGTCCACCTCCCTCTCACTGAGAACATTCTTTATGATAATTTTCAGTGTTATTGCTGTGACCTGCATGGGGAAGCAGGAAGCTGGCATTTCCTATACTATGGCTTGGAGCTGATCTTAAGGTAGGATTTTTCACAGAGCCCCAGGAAGCCTCCCACCACCTGAAGACCTGCAAACAGGAACCGGGCAAAGCTAGAAGAGGACTCACTACTGGAAGGGCAAGATGCTGTTGTTGTTTGTCTACTGTGAATTTTTTCCCCAAACAAAAGAAATAAGAAAATGTTCATTCTATTTTGGAGGCCAGACTTGGGAATTCCTGCAGTCAATATTTAATTTGTCCATGTTTCTTTGTTATTCTTCCCACCAAAAACAACGCTGTGAGAAAATTTGATGAAATTCAACTTATCCATCAAATATTCCCAACAGCAGGTGATATTGTGTAAGCCTTTAAAAAAAGAGAGAAAGAGAGAAATAAACCAAGCAGGAACTTGAGACTTCAGCGATAGCCGTGGGAGATGCCAAGTAAACTTGTGGTTATGGATTTTTTCCCTAAGTAAAGCACTTCTTCAAAGGGAACATTTAACTCTTAATTATGCTTTTAACTGAAGTTATTACAAGATGATATTCCTCCTAAATAGGTCATATTAGGAAAGGTCTTGGCATGCGGTACTTCTCCAGGAGTCTGTAAGGCAAAGCCTTGTCCATGAGTCTCAGATCACTAGGGATGGCTTTTCTAAATGTTGTTTTATGAACCAAAATGATTATAATCAAGGTAGTGGAATGAATGAAACTCTTCTGATACAGATCATTGGCCATAACAACCATGAACCATTAGAGATTTTCAAGGCTGGATGAGTACTTGGAAGTGGTGGAAGAGCATTCCTTTCTAGGTCCTGGTGGCTCCAGATGATCTGAGGGCACTTCCAGCTTTGAGATTCTGGGATTCAGCAAAAACAAATGAGTAAACAAAATTCAACCTGATGTGTTTTCAATCTGTTTTCACTCTAAGAAAGAGTCGTGAGAAGAAAGCAAGATTGCTAAGGACCTTGGAATCAGAGCATCAGATCAAATAGAGGAAAGAGATGATTAATATGTTCAGAATAATAGTAATAGAGATAGGAGAAGTGTGACATTGTGGGACTTGTTGAGTTGGGAAGTTACAGGGTGAAGTCTGAACTAAATCTGAAATATCTGGGTTCAAATACTTCCCTGATACTTATGGGCTGTAAGGCATGTCCGGCAATATTTCCTCCTCTATGAAATGGGAAAAATAATACTCATAGAGATAGAAGGCCAGCCTTGGAATTAGCCTTGGGTTCAAGACATGCACACAATGTCTGACCATGGACACATTATCTAGCTACCTAGTGCACCCAGCAACTCCCTAAGATGTAAGTTATGGGCAGTTATGTGTCATTTGCAGGAATCTCCACGCTGGGAGTTTCACATACTGATGAAATCCCCAAAAGAAAGGGAAAGCTATCATGCTCCCTGTACCAGGCTCTTAATAAGGGCTGGCTTATAATGCTTTCCTTTCCTGAAATGTAAAGACTCCAAGCAGTGCCTAGTCCAGTATGAGAGCCCTACTTAGAAGGAATAGAAACCTTCAAGCCTGTCCTAGGACTAGTGTGTGTGTGTGTGTGTGTGTGTGTGTGTGTGTAACTAAGTCTGAGCAATACTATTGAAATTCAAGTTGGGGCTGATGGGTTAGGCTCAGCCCAACCCACCTCCTCCCAAGTAAAGATGGGCAGATGTGCCTACCCAGACCCCTTTTTTGCCCCCCACCAGCCAAATTCAGGGTTCTCTGCTTTTCTGTGCTGGTTAATTTCAGACAATGACTCACAGAAAGCATGTAATTAAGGCCGTGCAATTTTGAAATGTAACCGATCTGTTTATCATTCCTCAGGTGGCCCCACCAGTCCTGGGGCCCACTGGCTTGGCCTTCACTCTCCTCCTCCTCTTCACCCCCCACCAATTTCCTGCCCAGAGCAGCACAAACAAATATTGAAAGGGGGAAAAGCATGCTCAGAACACATTCCCCTTTGCTGTCAGAAGGGAATCAATCCCTTGTGGAGGGTTCACCTTCTTTCTTTTTTTCCCCTTCTTAAAAGACTATGAACATTCTCTTCCCTTGTTGTTCATCCTACAGGCTTTAGGAAGCCGACTGATCCTATTGGCCTAATAACGCCCAGCAACATTGATGAGAAGGCACCAGGGCTTTGCACTATTATCTTCTTTCTGCCAGCAAGGTAAAGAGGGCCGCCTCTCTGCTTGTCATTAGTGTGGGCTGGAGATTAGACACCAGAGTGGCAGAAGCTGCTCAGATTCAGTTGGGATTCTCCCGTCCTGTCCAGATTCATTTGCAGTTGGGGGTGGAGTGGGGTAAGAAGGATGGCTTGGCAGACCCTCCAGGCAGCCTGCTTTCTGACCCCAACCGAAGAGCCAGGGATTTGGGAGAAGTCTCCATCTGTGTCCCCGGAATTAGGGAGCCCCAAATTATGAGTCCCACCTTCCTAAGAAAGCTGTGGCATCCACAATGAGCACAAAGAATGAAAGGCAGTAGGGCATGATAGATGGCAAGGTTGACGTAGCATTTGGAAGAGTTGGTTCAAATCCTGCTTTGGGCGATTATTAACTGTGATCCTGGTCTTCCACCTCTCTCAGACTGAGTTAACTCATTTGTAAAATGAGGGGCATAGGACCTTAGAGGTCATCATCTAGTCTAGCCCCTTTATTTGACTGATAAGGAATCTACACCCTAGAGAAGGAAAATGACTTAGCCAATGTCATACAGGTATTGAATGGCAGAGTTAGGATTTGAACCCAGACCCCATAACTCCAAATCCAGGACTATTTCTACTGTGCCACACTTTAAAAATATGTATTTTGTATGATGATGCTCAAATCACCAGGGAGTCCAAATGAGATCCAGTCAAGTAAATTATTTTGCAAACCTTAACGTGCTAGAGAAATGTCCATCAATATGCCATATGGCCAGGGGGATAGAGCTGACCTCAGAGCCAAGAAGACCTGGGTTCAAGTTCTGCCTTGGACAACTATGGTTGTGCAACCCAGGGGGAAGTTCTTTGACCTCTTGGCCCTTGAGGGGCTTGTTGGAGACTTGACATTTCAGGGAGGTTTCCAATGTGCCTGGGCAGAGAGGGACTTGTCCAAGAGATTCTGCTATCAACGAGTCACTGATTCCATCCTTACATCAATGGTAGTCAGTTTTATTACTTGTAGTAGTAGTAGTGGTGGTACTAGTAGTAGTCGTCGTCGTCGTCGTTGTCGTAGTAGTAGTAATAGTAGTAGTGATAGTAGTAGTAGTGGTTGTTACACTTGTAGTAGTAATGGTTGTAGTAGTAGTTGTAGTGGTAGTGGTAGTACTAGTTGTAGCAGTGGTACTAGTTATAGTAGTAGCAGCAGTTGTTGTAGTGGTGGTAGTAGTAGTAGTAGCACTAGTGGTAGTAGTAGTTGTAGTAATTGTTCTAGTAGTTGTACTTGTAGTAGTAGTAGTTGTAGGGGTGCTAGTAGAGCAGTAGTACTGGTTGTGATAGTAGTATAGTAGTTGTGGTAGAACTGGTTGTAGTAGTAGTTGTAGTGGTAGTAGTAGTACTAGTTATAGTAGTGGTACTAGTTGTAGTAGTGGCAACAGTTTTGTCGTAGTAGTGGTAGTAGTAGTAGCACTAGTGGTAGTAGTAGTTGTAATTATACTAGTAGTTGTACTTGTAGTGGTAGTGGCTGTTGTAGTGGTGCTAATAGAATAGTAGTAGTAGTTGTCATAGTAGTGTAGTAGTTGTTATAGTAGTAGTTCTAGTAGTAGTAGCAGTTGTTTTTGTAGTAGTTGTTGTAGTGACAGTAGTACTAGTTGTAGTAGTAATTATTGTAGTAGTTGTTGTTTTTGTAATCGTGGTTATAGGAGTAGTTGTTATAGTGGTAGTGGTACTAGTTATAGTAGTAGTACTAGTTGTAGTAGTGATAATAGAATTAGTAGTAGTAGTTGTAGTGGTAGTAGTAGTACTAGTTATAGTAGTGGTACTAATAGTAGTAGCAGCAGTTGTTGTAGTGGTGGTAGTAGTAGTAGCACTAGTGGTAGTAGTAGTTGTAGTAATTGTACTAGTAGTTGTACTTGTAGTAGTAGTAGTTGTAGGGGTGCTAGTAGAGCAGTAGTACTGGTTGTGATAGTAGTATAGTAGTTGTTGTAGAACTGGTTGTAGTAGTAGTTGTAGTGGTAGTAGTAGTACTAGTTATAGTAGAGGTACTAGTTGTAGTAGTAGCAACAGTTTTGTCATAGTAGTGGTAGTAGTAGTAGCACTAGTGGTAGTAGTAGTTGTAATTATACTAGTAGTTGTACTTGTAGTGGTAGTGGCTGTTGTAGTGGTGCTAATAGAGTAGTAGTAGTAGTAGTTGTCATAGTAGTGTAGTAGTTGTTATAGTAGTAGTTCTAGTAGTAGTAGCAGTTGTTTTTGTAGTAGTTGTTGTAGTGACAGTAGTACTAGTTGTAGTAGTAATTATTGTAGTAGTTGTTGTTTTTGTAGTCGTGGTTATAGGAGTAGTTGTTATAGTGGTAGTGGTACTAGTTATAGTAGTAGTACTAGTTGTAGTAGGGATAATAGAATTAGTAGTAGTAGTTGTAGTTGTGGCAGTAGTACTATAAGTTTTTATAATAGATGTAATGCTGATAGTGCCAGTTATTGTAGTCATAGTTGTTGTACTAGTACTAATAGTAGTAGTAATAGTAGTTGTAGTAGTAGTGGTACTAGTTGTTGTGGTGGTAGTAGTGCTACTAGTTGTGGTAGTACCAACAGTTCTAGTAGTAGTAGTAGTGGTAGTAGTAATATTACACCAATTATTAAGATGATAACCTTACAAGGTCGTGGTGGAGGTCTGATGGAGTTAGTAAGTGTGGTGCTTTGCACCTTGCACAATGGGCTGTCTAAAAGTCAGTTATTATTATTCTAGCCATTCACTGTAGACTTTAGAGAGGTTTTTGAAACTATAGAAGCCCTTGAAGCTTGTCCCCTCTGACGCAGGGTTAGGGCACAAGGCTCAGCGACCCGGACTGGCGGGGAGAGGCAGGAGCCCCGAAGCCAGAGGAGACAATGGCTTTGTTTCACTGCCCCAGGTGGAGGGCTGGGGGCTCCCTCCCTGAGCCGCAGGAGCGGAGCCCAATTTCTGTGGGTTAACCGATGCAATTAGAAGGAATTGTGGCTGGGGAGCAGCTGCAGGAGCACAGGCCCCAAGGCGGAGGTGAGGGAGGGCAGAACGGCCCCTTTCTCAATGGACTAGAAGGAGAGAAAAAAAACTTACGTCTCTACAGAATGACTTTGGCAGCCCAAGCAACAGGGCTTGTTTCCTGCTCAAGAAATCAGCTTAAATCTTCCAAATCCTTTTAGGTGATGAAATTTGACGAAGGGCAATGGGAAGAGTACTGACTCTGGACTGAGAGGAGGGGGCTTAACTCCCACCTGTGATGTTCATTACTTGTGTGACCTTACACGTGTCACACATCTCTGGGTCTCAGTTTCCCCATCTGTAAAATGGAAGGGGTTGGTCTAGGTGGTTTCTGAGGTTCCTTCCAGCTCATGATCCTATGTTCCTTCCAGTGGGTTTAGAGAATTTTAGAGCTGTCCAAGCAAGTCTGTAGGAGCATGGTGGAGTGGAGGAAGGCCTGGATTTGGAAACCTGGCCCTGTTTCTTACCACCTGTGTGACTTTGGGCAAGTCTTAACGTCTCTTGGCCTCTGCTCACTCAAGCATAACAGGAGAGAATTGGACTAGATGCTTCTAAAGTCCCTGGCTTATTTAAACCTCTCATCCTAGAAACTTTTGATTGACCTCCCCATTCCCCTCATGGCTTCAGCACTTCCCCCTCCTTCTCTGACCTAAGCCCTCTGACCTCTGAGGAACCTGAAAAGCTTTCTGTGCGTCCGGTGCTTTGACGCTCCTGGGCTGTCTTTGTTTGACCGACTGGACATTTCCTCGCTTAGGGGTCTAATTTGGAAGCTCTGTCCTCCTTACCTAGAGTCTGAACAGTGTCCCGTTTAGGCACAGGATTTGGCATTCATAAAACTTCATCTTAAAGCAAAGATCTTACAAAAAGTAGGACAAAGGACAAACAACCATGCCTGATTTATTTCTCCCTTAATTACTTCCTTCCTTTTTTTTTGATTAGCAATCGATTTATTTTCATCACAAAATATAATTGCATTCTCAAGAAAAATCTTTAAAATTTTTGTCTGTTAATAGATTGGGATGAATTAATATGCGTTTATCAAAATTATCCTCTGGGACAGGCAAAATAGAGAGTGCTGTACTTGTCAGAAAGGCCTGGGTTCAAATCTTGCTTCTGAAATTTATAATTTCCATATGATTCAGAGATCTAGAACTTCAAAGAACCTCAGAGGCCATCTGGTCCAACCCCTACGTTTTACAGATGAGGAAATACAGGCCCAAAGAGGTGAAAAAATTTCTAATTAATTTATAATATTTAATAAGAAGTTGAAGAGTCACCCAAAGTCGCACAATGAGTAAGGGAAAGAGCCAACATTCAAATTCAGGTCCTTTGACTCAAAGACTAGCATAGCCCCACTATAAATTGACATTTGAACCCGGGTTCTCTAATTCCAAACCCAATGCTCTTTCTAATGTACCATAGCACCTCTTAACTGTCTATGAGTCTGGGCGTGTACCGATTTCTTAAACAAATTTAGTTATCTGGACAGCAACCTTTCAACCAAACATTCCCCAATTAACAGCTAGTTCAAGAGGCTGGATTACCTATGCATTCATGCAGACATACACACCAAGACCAATCAGGAAAGAGAAGGTGCTCCAGAGACCTGCATGTAATTGTCATATATTATCAAAATGGTGGCCAGTGGTAGAGACTAATTTAACGTGTTAAAGATCGGATAACCCAAAGTGGAGAGTATCAGTGAAATGTGATTGCAAGTCACTGGGATTGGCCATCTAATGACGATTAAGTATGCTATAAATTTAAATCTTTGAAATCCTTGTTGGGATTTATTCAGGCAGACAAACAAAGATAACAAAAGTCTTTTGTGTGTTTGTCACTCATTTCCTCTCCTCTGTTGTGCTGGTGTCAAATAATGTCAGTTCTTGGAGGACAATTACTGTAATTTTAAATTCTCAACAAATTAAACTAGAAAGCCTCCTAGTCCAAGAAGGACACCACTCATTTTTTCAACTATATTTTCCTTCTTTTTCTTTTTCAAGGTAAGTTGTAATTGACTGAGTGTTTAGGGGAAAAAAGTGTCTTTTAAAAAATCATTTCCAATTTTTTTTTCTCTGTCGAAAGAAACTTTTTTTAATCAGGAAAAACCGATGTCGTAAGGTTTAAAACATTTTCTTTGAACAAAGTTTTAGGGAGTTGCCTCCTGATGGGACTCTGTTTTTCAGATTGGTGAGTAGAGTGATTTCCAGGAGACTTGATATGGTTTTTTTGTTTGGGAATAGCCATGTTTTTTTTCACCTTGTGAGATATTTATGTCTATTTCTTTTACTGATCTTAGGTGAGACGGGTTAGGGAAGGTTAGGAAAAATGCCCAGGAAGGTAAATGGAGACATAGAGACACAGAGAAAACAAAACAAAATGTGGAGCTTAAAGAAAAAGTCTATGTAATTAAAAGACTATTATAAGAAGGTTAATCTTGAAGATGAAAGTGAGTAAAGTCATTTGAATGGGACCCTGAAAGCTGTTTCATAAAAAAATAATTTAAAGTGTACTGTGGGGCCCCACTTCCCATTGTTGGCCAGGTCTGTTGACAGAAGTTAAATGTCCCATAATTTCAGGGGAAGGGGCCAATGCATTTTATATTTTGTGAGATCTTCTTTTTTTGTTATATTTTTTTAAAGATTTAGAGCAGCGGCTAGAATTTCTTTTCCATAATAAAGACAATGATCCCCTATGTTCTTCTATTACTAATTATTCTATAAAGATTGTCTGCTCCAAAAGATAATTAGAAAGGGTGAAATTTAATTCCGTTAAACAGAACTCAGCTGGGACATAATGAAATTTTGCTGTGAAGTAGGAGACTTTGAAGCTGAAGAAAAAGCTTTTACAGAGATTGGAAGGGGGAGATTGTCGCGCTTCCCACCTCATTCAGGCAGGAAAGGTTGACAAAGTCTGAGGATAAGATTGTGTTGAAGTTATCAGTGTATAACTAGGTGGTGTGGTGCTTAGAGTGCTGGGCCTGGAGCCAGGAAGATCCAAGTTCAAACCTAGCCTCAGACACTTACTAGCTGTGTAAACCTGGGTAAGTCACTTAACCTTTGTCTAACTCAGTTTCCTTAACTGTTAAGTGGGGATGATTAAAGCACCTATCTTCCAATGTTGTTGTGAGGATCAAAAAAAGCACTTAGCACAGTGTTTGGAATGTAGTAGGTAACTGCGTAAATTATTATTATTATTTTTATCAAATAGTATAACTTCATAAAGCAGGGCCCTCCACTCTTTCATTTTTAATGAGATCTTTTTTAGTCCTGGAGGAAATTAACCATAACAGTTCAGATTTCTTCCCAGCTATATATTCTTAGAGAGCTGTGTGTTATCAGCGTTAGTCCTAATCTGAGTGAACTTCAAGCCAGAGAATTCATCATAGGTCCCAAAGTTATTGATTCTGATTCTGAGAAAGGAGCTAGACGGCATCGTTGGCTACCCTGAGAAGACATCTTTCATCCAGGTGGGCTACCTTGGCTGAAAAGTTCAACAGAATATTGTGCGTCAGTAACGAGAATAACAGTGGTATTAAAGGCAGAGTAAGGTAGTGTATGGGAGTGACTAGAGAACCATCCTTGAAGTCAGAAAGAACCAAAGACTTCCTCTGGCACATACTGTCTGTGTGACTTTGGGCAGGTCCTTAACCTCTCTAGGCATTTCTCTAAGACCATGAGTTACAGAGAAAATGCTCATCTAGGGGCAGCTGGGTGGTACAGTAGAGTCAGGAGGACCTGAGTTCCAGATACTTACTAGCTGTGTGACCCTGGGCAAGTCACTTAACCCTGACTGCCTTCCCCTAGCCTTCCCTGAAAAGAAAATGCTGATCTGCATCAACAGGAGTTTCATCATCTGAGAATTCCCTATATCAATGAAATCGCAGGTCCAATTCCCATCCAATAATATCACTTAAACTCTGCCACAGGTTCCTAGACTATAAAGTGGGAATAATCACAGCCCTGACCTCCCAGGGTTATTGTGAAGAGCAAATAAGATAATATTTGTAAAAACTTAGCACAGTTCCATGAACATAATAGATGTTATGTAATAATACCAGGCATTATTGTTATCGAGAATGCAATGGAATCCAAAAGGCATTTATTATGTACTTATTATAGGCAAAAACAAAATGTAAAAAATTCTGCTCCCACGGGGCATGGATTGGAGGTGAGGGAAGGGCATTGATATGTCATGTAAATGGGTCAGTTCTGGGTAGCTTTAATTGTTTGGAAGTTTTTCATTATTAATCCTACATTTTCTCTTTTCAGCTTCTACTCATTTTTCCTTCTTCACCTCCACCTCTTATAATTTCTAACTCCTTTCAAGTTTCATTCCTTCATTTGATAAGCATTTCTCGAATGCCTATTATGTGACAGACATCAGGAGAGGTTCCAGGGAAGCAAAAATGAAATAGCTCGCACCATCAAGGACCTTACATTCTGTTGAGATACAACAAGCAAATGGAAAAGTTCTGCATAGCTCTAATCATTATGATGTTTTTTCCAAGTTAAATTTGCATCAGTATATTATATACAGACACATACGTTTGTATATATATAAATATGTATATATATGCATAAGTATGTAGAAATATATCTATATATATACATATAATGTATGTATATAATATAGTATTGATAATATATAATTATATATTACATGTACAATTATATATAATTATATATACATAATATATAATTATTTAAGGAAAAAGAAAACACTAATATCTGGGGAGATCAGGAATGACTTCCCATAGCAGATGACACAAGATCCAAAAACTTGAAGGAAGGTATGGATTCTAAGAGGTAGAGAAGTGAGGACTTTCTAGGCAGGAGGGACAGCTTGTGCAATGGTATGGAGGTGGGAGATCATATTTAGGAACAAAAAAGCAAACAATTGTATTTTCCTCATCCTCATGCAAGGTAATGTTGTAGCTCAATTCAACTTAAACAAACATTTATTAAGCATCTATTATGTACAATGCGTTGGGAGAAACCTGGGATCCTATGTGCAAGTTTATGGAGCAAGAAAATGAGGCTGGAAAAACTCCAAAGAAGGACAAGTCAAGCACTCAGAGGAAGGATATAGTAAGAGCTGTGGAGAAAAAAGGAGAAACAAAAATGGAGGAGACTTCATGAGGCTAGGCAACCAGGAATGAGCATTGTACATAGAAGGGCTGGGGGGAATCCTGCCTGCCAGCCTGAAATAGAAAAGGCCAAGATGGCATCCAGCAATTTTCCATCTCCCTCCTCCTATTTGCACAGAGCAAGAAGTGGGGTATGTGGTATGTTCAAGGTGGACTAGCATCTCTGGTTTGAGGGCTGCTTATCCACCTTTGGTGTCTGTCTGCCACCCAACTCTCACCTGGGGCTCCAAGAAACTGTAGTATACACAGAGGCCACTGCCCTGGTAAAATAGATGGGCTAAACCAAGTTGAGGGTTACCAACCAGCCTCAGACCTGTTGGTGAGTTAGGGGGCCATCTACTCCAACTGTGCAAAGACTTCCCCAGATGGAACGGACAAATGAGTACAATTTGTTGCAATGCCAAGTGGACTCCTATGGAGTGCTTAGAGCTTGGTCAGATATTGAAGACGCCAAGGTCATCCCACCAATCTATGGGACAGAATGGTATGTAACACAGCCCGACATACATGTAAACACTTAGTGTGATGGAGACAATCCAATCCACCAAGCATTTATTAAATTTAGATGAGTAAGGCACTCTGCTAGGTACTGAGAATGCAAGATAAAATGAAAAATACCCTACCCCACCCCCCTTGGAGCTTACACTCTACTGGGAGATGGACAAAATTTTCATAAGAATAAATTTAAGTAAATATGAAGAGGGACAGCATACTAATAGTTATGGAAATTAGGGCAAACTTGTCTAGGATTTGGTATATAAGCTGAGCTTTGAGGGAAATTGAGGATTCTAAGAATTGGAGATGAAGGAATGCATTCCTGGCATGTGGGACAGCCTGAGCAAAAACATGGTAGAGGGAGATGGAATGCTGAGTTTGGGGAAGAGTGAGTGGGATTGTTTGGCTGCATTGTAGAGTGTGTGAAGGAGAGGAAAATGAAATTGATCTGGAAAGCAAGTCAGGATCCAGAGTGAGACGGGGTCATAAAGCAAGACAAGGAATTTTTATTTTATTCTACAGACCATGGGGAACTACTGAAGATGGCCTTAATCACATTCATCAGGATTCTCTCCAGGATGAATTGTCTGACAGCAAGAAAACTCCAGACTAAAGCTTCCCCACTTTGATTCACAACCATATAATATCACCAAGAGATTTTCTATTGATACTAATTTTCAGCGTCTCAGTGGTATTTTTCAAAACCATTTTGTGATGAATATAACTATATTGTCTACCTACTTGCGTCCACGAGACTAGAAAATGTATCAAGGAAACTGGTTCACTTCTTCAAACATCTGAGTTTCTTTTCTGATGAATCAGCTGCCTATGGAAATGTCCTGTGACAGCTACTTTAGTTGGTGGCAAATGTGTTCAGAAGGGTCCCCCAGTTGGTTTCATAGATTGCAACACAAATATATCTAGCTACCTCAAATTTTGTACATGGTGGGCGGGGGGAGGGGTGGCGATACAGGTGCATCAATGCAAATCTGCACATAGCGAATAATTACTATCACCCAATAGGCTCTCCTTTTTGTGGCATTGGTATACTTGAAAGAATACCTTTGGGATCAAATTTGATTAAGTACCTGGTATGTGCCATGTTAAGTAGTGGGCATACAAAGGCATGTGGAAAACAGTTATTGTCCTTGATGTCTTTGCAATCTGTCTTGAGTAGACAACATATCTATTGATAAAGACATAGACAAATATATATGCATAAAGACATAGACAAAGATATAGATGATCTAGACCATAGATATAGATGATATAGGGGCTACTAGGTGGTGCAGTGGATAGAATGCTGAGCCCGGACTCATCTTCCTGAGGTCAAATATGGCCTCAGACACTTCCTAGCTGTGTGACCCTGGGCAAGTCACTTAACCTTTTGTGCCTCAGTTTCCCCATCTATAAAATGAACTGGAGAAGGAAATGGCAAACCACTCCAGTATCTTTGCCAAGAAAACTCCAAATGGGGTCACAAAGAGTTGGACACATTTGACACAATTGAACAACATAAATGACAGATATAGATAAAGTTATAGATGTGTGGGGGATTGCTGGAGGCAGCTCAACCTGGCTTGTGAGAACATAGTGTAAAATTTTCAGTGTGAGCATTTACAATTCAGAAATTAGGACTTTATTTATTGTTTTATTGATTATCTATACAGGAGAGTGATGGAGAAAAATTTTAAGGGGGCGGAGCCAAGATGGCAGCTGGAAAACAGGGACTGGCCTAAAGCTCTCCCCCAGGACCCTCCAAACACCTATAAAAAATGGCTGGCTCTGAACAAATTCTAGAACTGCAAAACCCATGAAATAGCAGAGGGAAGGAGGGCTGTAGCCCAGGACAGCCTGGATAGTCACTGGATAAGGTCTATCACTCAAAACTGGGAGTGGAGCAGAAAGAGCCCAGCGTGGGCTGTGTTCAGACCAACCAGACCAGGAGCCAGGCAGAACAAGCCCTAGCACCCTGAATCAGTGAATGGTGGCAGTTACCAGACTTCTCAACCCACAAACACCCAAGACAATAGAGAAAATTAGTGGGGAAAAACTGTGGGGACAGAGTGAAAGGAGTTTGGGGTTTGGCCACTGCCCCTGGGACAGCAGAGGTGGTGCAGCTACAGAACTACAGCTGCAGTTGCTTCTGGCCCCACGCCACCTGGTGGGAGGAATTAAGTGGCATATCCAAGAGGGAGTGCAGAGCCTGCTCAGATCTGAGTCCCAATCCAGATTGGTGGTTCTTGGGGGAAGAGGAGTGCCGGTGTGGCAGAGCTTGCTGTGTAGAAAAGCTTTGAAAACAACAGCGCAGCCTCTCAAGCTTGGGACAAAGTACTCTATGCTGTACAAGCAGTCATATCCCGATGAAGAACTCAAGGGTCAAGTAGTTGGCTGGGAACATGGCCAGGCAGCGAAAATGGACTCATATTCAGACTCAAACTTTGGAATCTTTCTTTGGTGACAAAGAAGGCCAAAACATACAGCCAGAAGAAGTCAACAAAGTCAAAGAGCCTACATCAAAAGCCTCCAAGAAAACATGAACTTGTCTCAGGCAATGGCAGAGCTCAAAAAGGATTTGGAAAAGCTAGTTAGAGAAGTAGGGGAAAAATTGGGAAGAAAAATGAGAATGATGCGAGAAAACCATGAAAAACAAGTCAATGACTGGCTAAAGGAGACCCAAAAAAATACTGAAGAAAATAACACCTTAAAAAATAGACTAACTCAAATGTCAAAAGAGCTCCAAAAAGCCAATGAGGAGAAGAATGCCTTGAAAGGCAGAATTAGCCAAATGGAAAAGGAGGTCCAAAAGACCACTGAAGAAAATACTACCTTAAAAATTAGATTGGAGCAAGTGGAAGCTAGTGACTTGATGAGAAATCAAGATATTATAAAACAGAACCAAAGGAATGAAAAAGTGGAAGACAATGTGAAATATCTCATTGGAAAAACCACTGACCTGGAAAATAGATCCACGAGAGATAATTTAGAAATTATTGGACTACCTGAAAGCCATGATCAAAAAAAGAGCCTAGATATCATCTTTCAAGAAATTATCAAGGAGAATTGCCCAGATATTCTAGAGCCAGAGGGTAAAATAGAAATTGAAAGAATCCACTGAATGCATCCTGAAAAAGATCCCAAAAAGAAAACTCCTAGAAACATTATTGCCAAATTCCAGAGCTCCCAGATCAAGGAGAAAATACTGCAAGCAGTCAGAAAGAAATAATTTGAGTATTGTGGAAACACAATCAGGATAACACAAGATCTAGCAGCTTCTACATTAAGGGATCAAAGGGCTTGGAATATGATATTCTGGAGGTCAATGGAGCTAGGATTAAAACCAAGAATCACCTACCCAGCAAAACTGAGTATCATGCACCAAGGCAAAATATAGATTGTCAACAAAATAGAGGACTTTCAAGCTTTCTCAGTGAAAAGACCAGAGCTGAATAGAAAATTTGACTTTCAAACACAAGAATCAAGAGAAGCATGAAAAGGTAAACAAGAAAGAGAAATCATAAGGGACGTACTAAAGTTGAACTGTTTTGTTTACATTCCTACATGGAAAGATGATATATATAATTCATGAGACCTCAGTATTAAGATATATATATATGCATATATGCATATATATGCATATATATATAGTCAGAGGGCACAGGGTGAGTTGAATATGAAGGTATAATATCTAAAAAAATAAAATCAGATTAAGGGATGAGAGAGGAACATATTGAGAGAGGGAGAAAGGGAGAGATAGCATGGGGTAAATTATCTTGCATAAAAGTGGCAAGAAAAAGCAGTTCTGTAGGAAAGGGAGGGGGGGCAGGTGAGGGGGAATGAGTGAATCTTGCTCTCATTGGATTTGACCTGAGGAGGGAATAACATACACACTCAGTTGGGTATCGTACCCCACAGGAAAGAAGGAGGAAGGAGATAAGAAGAGGGGACAATAGAAGGCAGGGCAGATAGGGAGAGAAGGTAATCAAAAGCAAATACTTTAAAAAAGGGACAGGGTCAAAGGAGAAAATTGGATAAAGGGGGATAGGATAGGAAGGAGCAAAATATAGTTAGTCTTTCACAACATCAGTATTGTGGAAGGGTTTTACATAATGATATGCATGTGGCCTACGTTGAATTGCTTGCCTTCTTAGGGAAGAGTGGATGGGGAGGGAAGAGGGGAGAGAATTTGGATCTCAAAGTTTTAAAAGCAGACATTCAAAAAAAGTTTTTCCATGCAACTGGGAAATAAGATATACAGGCAATGGGGCATAGAAATCTATCTTGCCCTACAAGAAAGTAAGGGAAAAGGGGATGGGGGGAGTGGGGTGACAGAAGGGAGGGTTGACTGGGGAATGGGACAATCAGAATATATGCCATCTTGGAGTGGGGGGAGGGTAGAAATGGGGAGAAAATTTGTAATTCAGACTCTCGTGAAAATGCTGAAAACTAAAAATATTAAATAAATAAATTTTTTAAAAATAAAAAAGAAGGGAAAAAAAAGAAAAATCTTAATAAAGCAAAATAAATTTAACAGTGTGTTCTGCATACTTTCTTCCCCCTAGAGTCAGTAATTAAACATTTACCAACATACTACCTTCTCTATATATGTCTATGTTTATGTATATTTATACATACATACATGCATATACACAGAAGTCTCTAAGTATGCATGTGTATATATGCATGAAATAGATTCAAAGTGGTTTCTAAGAGGGCACTAGAAGCTGGTGGTGGTGGTGGGGTCATGTAGGACTGAATTTCACATGAAATCAGAGATTCTGAGAGACAGAGATGAGAAATAGTGCATTCTTAGCATGGGGTTAGCCATTACAAAGACAGGGAGGTGGAAGCAGAACCAAAAGAAGATAATTTGGGCTAGATAGTAGTGGGCATAGAGAGGATGGATGTTTAATAAGGCTGGAAAGGTAGATTGGTTCTGGGAAGGTGTAAGCAGAATGGCCTTTGTTTTCTTTGAGTGACTCAGTTTATCTCATTGAGCCTTGCTGGGTGCTGGGCCCCAGGTCCAGAGCCCTGTTAGGTGTGGAAACTTGGTAGGGTAGGGCTAACTCCAGGGAGGGCCTATGTTGGATTAAAGTAAGCTTGTCAGCCCCTTCACCTTGCTTCCCTTGACTAAGCAGATTGAAAGAACCTGTGTTTTCCTGGCGTGCCGGCAGAAGTTGTGGGTGGATCCTACACCCCCGCAGAAGCTGCTAGCCGGATGGTTAAAAACAGCTTCCATTGGAGCCAGAGACAGCTACAGCCGAAGCTGAAGCAGGAGCTGCCGGTAGCAGAGCTGACCTATGTGTTGACCGAGGAGTGCTGAGCAAGAACTTGTGGCCAGTGGGTAATCTTTTTACCCTAGAGGGGAAGCATGTATATGATTTTGCTTTATACCATCATGCTTCTCTGTGGCTTCCTGGTTACTCTTGTGAGGCGGACTTATTGGGCCTGGAGGCTTTTGATCAATATATCAAAATGGGGATGCTGGTTTGTGGGTCTGTTACTCTGGAGCTTAAGTACATGCTTTAATTCTTCTGCCTCCTACCTTGAGAATTCCTTATATCCTGCGGTTCCGAACCTTTCAGACATATATATGATTCTCTTTGAAATTATAAATTCTGCCTTCATAATACAGAAGGAGAGACAGAGAAAGCTTGAGGGAATAGTTGGGTTTGGTGTTGGCTTTTTTGAGGATGCAGGAGACCTACGCATATTTTTTGCAGGGAAGGATCCAGTAGAAAGGGTGAGATGAAAGATCAGTGGTGGTGGTTAGTTATTGCAAAGGCAATCTGCTGGGAATATATGAGGGAAAGAGATAAAATACTAATCGCATATACATATACCTCTTTATAGAGCAATAGTAAAGACTGTAGGTGAACACCAATGGACTTATCAAATGCCACTAATAATGGCTTGTCTCTGGATGGAGCCTTCGAAATGGCTAAGATCCAGGGGAAGAACCGAAAGGCCTTCCATGGGCAGCATCTACATGTACTCAATGAACAATACGTTGACAAAGATGTATCAAACAAGGGAGGGTACAAATCATTGCCACCAGACATTAGAGAGCGGGGGGTGGGTTATCCCTAGGATTGCAGATTTATTGACTGATAGAGACTTTGAAAGGAAATTGCACAAATTTGTGCAGCATGTCATTGAAAGTTGCAAAAATTTGGTGCTTACCAAATACCTAGAAGGATATGACCAAGAAGTTGAAACTATCCACCCTAAGCTTGCTAACTTTCATCAACTAACAGCAAATATCCCTGAGAATTCAACAAATACACAACCAGAAATGGGTTATTTATCACAGACACAACTGTTGCTCACAACCCCCTGACATCCCATTGGTCTATAAAAAGTGAAGAATAATATTTGCAATAGTAGTCTTCACACCAAATGCTGACAACTAAGAAGTCTATAGAATGAAGAGCTCCAAAATGTAGAGAACTAGCAACAGAAATCATGTATAGATATTAGACATACATAAATATACATATAACATAGATACATAGACACACACATGCATGCGCGCGCACACACACACACACACACACACACACATCTTTGGACCAATTCCAGCAGTAGACGGGATGACAGGGATCACGCTGTTCCTGTGTGGTTTTGATTTCTTCTGCTAGTGCTCTACTAGTAGAATATATGTCGTGTATTTTTTTACATATCTTTTTTATCTCAAAACAATCCTGTGAGGTAGGTGCTATTACACCATTTTACAGATGAGAAAACAAAAGTGCAGAGAGTTACGGCCAGTGGTCATGCAGCTAGGAAGTAAGAGAGAGGAATACCCAGACCCTCCTTGATTTCATGCCCAGTATTCTTTCAAGCATATCATGCTGTCTCTTTAAAAAAAATATCATTAACAGGTCTCACCAATAGCTAGCACATGTGTCTGGAATGGTTCCGCTAGCAGTCTGAAACCCTAGTAATTCTTATTAATCAGTATATTCATTATGGGGTCAATTAGTTCACTTTAGTGTGTCCTATAACTTTCCTGATAGTTTTCCTATAGACATGTCTTCCAAATTTTATTCAGGAAGTATATTGATTAAGAAGGGAAGGAGAAAGGGAGGGAAAAAGGAAAGAAGGATGAAGAGAAGAAAGAGGGAGGGATGGTTATATGTAATCAAGACTGATTGCAAGCCAGCTTCCATGTTGCCATCTTGTTAGAAACACTTTTCAAATAAATGTACTTTAGGCAACTATTAACAACTCTAGTATTGTTAAAACTTAAAATAAGAAGGATAATTAATTCTTTTGACAAGATCTCTTGAAAATGATACATGCTCACTGGATCTTATTTGATTTTTGTTCATTCATTATAGTAATAGTGGATATTTATGGTATGGTTCACAAGAAAATGCGACTTTGGAGTCTTGGTCTACAAATACAGTCTTGGGACATAGAGGTTGTCACTTAAACTCAGGGGGGGTCTCCATTTTCCTCATCTCAAAAATCAAAGAGTTGGACTAGAATTCAATGCTTCTTAAACTGTGGGTCGTGACCCCATATTGGGTTGAGAAAATTTGTCAATAGTAAAAGGTTTCTGAATTGTCAATGACCAAAAATTAATTAAAAAATCAAACATGTAATGAATCTGAGGTGTTTCTGGCAACGTTTGCCCATGTCGCATCTGGCAACTTCACTGCAGCCTTGGTTCTGAACACACAGCATGTGCACTTTGCACTGCACATGCTATCACAGCACACAATGCCAATGAATGCTGCAAAAACGTGAAAAGCGGTCATGAATGGAAAAAGTTTTAGAAGCCCTGGACTAAATGACTCCTATGGTCCTTTTTAGCTCTAAATCAGATGTTTTTATGATGCTATGGAGACAGTATAGCATGGTGGATAAAGGACCAAACTTGGAGCCAGGAAAACCTGGGTTCAGATCTTACTCCTAACACATACCAACACTGCAACTCTGGGCAAGTCACTTAACTGATCAATGTCCTGCCCAGACAACTCCCTGGGCCCTCCAAAAGGGAGGGACTGCATTCAGAAGCACGTTTGGTCAATCAAATGCTTTTTAGAAACTGCTTTGAGTTTAAGCCTTCTTTCTCCAGGAATGGAGGTAGTAGAGGGGGAGAGTATGCCTTGGATGTTGAAGAAAATGTTTATAGTTCTTTTCTTTCTATACCTTCTAGGTAAAAGATGTTTCAGAATTAGTTTGGATTACCCTTTTATAAATATATATGACCAGCCTGCCTGTATGGAGGAGCTGTACATTCACTACCCTGCCTTCAAAGAGCAGACAATCTCCACAAACCTTTATCTAATACGCTTTGGGAATCGGTGTTTTCAAAGATAGCATCTTTGATGTGCTTATGGTTTGGGGGAGTGAAAACTGACCTTACGAAAACACCACCTTTTAATTGACATAAAAATGCACTGAGAGACTCTCAAAGGGACTATACAGGAAAGCTCAGTGTCATCCCCCTTTCAAAGCTACTGGGCCCTAAGGTTGGTGGGTTTCCAGGCCATCCCAGCGCATGGGGACCTTGGAGAATATTCCCATGAACAGATCCGGAGCAGATGAAGGTTTGTGTACATTTCACAGAAACTTGGCAAGCAGGGCTGACTTTTACTTAGGCCTGAGCTGCTCTTCTAGACAGAAGTCACAAAAGAAAGGATTAGAGGGGTTACTCTCAGGCTGTCTGTCACATAAATAGCTAATTAACTCCTGATTGGATCCTACTAAATCCCTATTTCCTTTTGAATTTCATCCAGTCACTTCCCCCCCATCCCCCACCCCTAAAAATTATAAAGTACGTAGAAATGGGAAAATGTGTAGCTGAGGGTCTTAATTACCTAATCCTATGCCTGCACTGGCGGCATTTTCGTGTTTGGAAACATTGTGTTTGCTTTCCTTCTCAAACAGTTGTTGGAATGACTGGTGGCAATGATCAGCCAGGCACAAAAAAAGGAATGAAGGAAAGAGAAAGAAAGAGAGAAAGAAGGAAGGAATGAAGGAAGGAAGGAAGGAAGGAAGGAAGGAAGGAAGGGAGGAAGGAAGGAAGGAAGGAAGGATGGAATGAGCCCCACAGCTTTGAGTGGAAGAATTTCTCAGGGGGAAAGATGATGTTTGCATAGGCAAAAGTGGGCTAGAAATGGGCCCCATACATTTAGGTGGGAAAAGCCTGGCAACAGATTCTTGGCCCCATTATGTTCTCAGAATCAGGAGGGGATGGATAGGCTGTCAGTCTTGAAAATCCCAGTCCAGGGAAGGAATGCAGAAACACAGCCTTGCACTTAAAAATGTGTGCCTCCTGACACAGTGGGCTTCTCTCTGTGGTCCAATGGCAGGAGCACTGGAATGAGAGACCTGTATTCAAATTCTGGTTCTTCCATCTATTACCTGTGCCACCTTAGACAAATTATTTAATCTTTCTGGGTCTTAGCATCCTCAACTGTATAATAAACAGTTATTTTTAAACATTCTTTTCTTAATTTTGAGTTCTAAATTCTCTCCCTCCCTCCCCCACACACTGGAAGGTAAGCAATATGATATCAGTTACAGATGTGAAATCATGCAAAACATATTTCCATATTAACCATATTTTTAAAAGCAAGAAAATAAAGAAAGTGAGAAAATTATACTTCAATCTGCATTCAGCATTCATCAGTTATCTCTCTGGAGGTGGATAGAATTTTTTTTCATCAAGAGTCCTTTGGAATTGTCTTGGACCACTATAATCAGAGTAGCCAAATCTTTCATAGTTGATTATCATTACAACATTGCTGTTACTGTTCACAGTGATCTCCTGGTTCTTCTCACTTCACTTTGCTTCAGTTTGTAGAGATCTTCCCAGGTTTTTCTGAAACTACCCTCCTTCGGTCATTTTTTATAACACAACAGTATTCCATCACAACCATAAGCCACAATTTGTTTGGTCATTCCTTGATCAATGAGCATTCCCTCAATTTCCAATTCTTTGTCACCACAAAAAGAGTTGCTATAAATATGTTTGTACATATATCTAATCTATCTATCATCTATCTATCTATCTGTCTATCTGTCCATCTATCTATCTATCTATCTATCTATCTATCTATCTATCTATATCTTTTCCCTCTTCCTTCGTAGGTGATTTCTAAGGTCTCTTTCAGAGTATATTCCATCAAGGCCAAACATCTTTCCATTGGCTCTGTCTCTAGTTCCATCCTACCTACCTAGAATCAATCACCCAATCATTAAGTATTTATTAGGCACCAATTATGTACCGGGAACTGTGCTAGTTTCTTGGAATACAAGAACAAAAAGTACATACAATGTAAATACAAAGAATACCTTTAAGGAGCTTATGAGGGAGGCAATAACTCTATATAAAATATATGTATATATATATATATATATATACAACATAGATATAAAATGAACAAGCAATTATATACAAAGAGGTTAAATACATGTTAATTTGGGAGAGAAGGCACTAGCAATTGGGGGGATCAGGAAAGTCTTCATGCAGAAGATGGTGCTTGAGCTGCCCATTAAAGGAAGATAGGACTCTGTGAGGCAGGTGTGTAAAAAGGGAGGGATTTCCAGGAGTGTGGAGCTGTCTGTGCAAAGTGCCAGAGATAGGAGATGGAGTGTCATGTGGAGGAAGAGAAGGCCTGAACTTTTAGGTGGATGAAGGAATGAAGATAGAAGAGTAGGGTACAGCAAGACTGGCAGATCTTTTCAGCCAAGATTTAAAAGCAAAACAAAAGAATGTATATTTTAACTTAGAGGCAATAGAAAGCCACTGGAGTTGACTGGCTAGAGGAGTCACATGGTCAGATCTTCACTTAGAGAAAATTATTTGGCAGCAGGGTGTAGGATGGGCTTAGTGGTGGTAGATTTGAGGCAGGGAGGACAATTAGGAGTTGAGAAGCTGTGGCAAGGGAGGAAAGGGGTTGAATGCATGAGAGTTCATGGATGTAAAAATGGCACGATTTTGCAACTCACTGGATATTTGAGGTGAGAGAGATCAGGTAATCTTGAGATTAATCTGGAAGACTGGCAAAGTGGTGGTGCCTTTGACAGAAAGAGGGGAGTTTGGAAGAAGGTAGAGTTTGGGAAGAAAGACCATTTTAGAAATAATTGAGTTTGAGATGTCTCTAGAACATTCAGTTGAAATCTCCAATAGGAGTCTATTGCTGTGAGACTGAAACTCCAGGGAAAAATGGTCCAGATGTATAGTTCTGTCAATTATCTGTGTAGAGATGATAGTTAAACTTCTGGGAGTTGATAAAGTTGCTGAGAGAGTGTGTAGAGGGAGAAGAGAAGAACCATGGGGAATATCCAGTTAGGAGGCACAATATGGATGATGAACCCACAGAGCAGACTGAGAAGGAGCAAGAAGAACCAAGAATGACTAGTCTCACCAAAACCCAGAGAAGATCCTCATGCTTGATAAGCTGCAAAGGATGAGGACTGAGAAAAGACCATTAGGTTTGTCAACTAAGAGATCATTGGTAACTCTGGAGAGAGAGATCTCAGTTGATTGAAGTTCCAAGCCATATTCTGCAGAGTTGAGTGAGAGAAAGGAGAAGTGGTGGCAGTAAATATAGTTGGCTTTTCAAGGAGTTTGGATGAGAAAGACAGGTGAATTACAGGACAATAACTTGAAAGGATAGTATGGTTTGGGAAGGTTTTCTAAGGATGAGAGCACCTTGGACATGTTTGAAAGCCATAGGGAAGGAAACTTTAGACATGGAAAGGTGGAAAATTGAAGGAGGGAATGAGATCAGGTATACACATAGAAGGGCTGGTCGTGGAGAAGGACCACCTCTTTGTTAGAAACTGGGGGAAAGGAGGAAAGGGTGGAAGATAATGCCAAGGGGGTTGTAAAAAATCATTCAAGAAGAGAGATTTCATGTTGAATGGTCTCAGTTTTCTTAGTAGAGTAAGAAACAAAGTCCTTAGCAGGGAAGGTGTAAGAGGTTTGAGGAGGAAAGAGAGGTTTGGAATAGCTTCTGTCAGTAGTAAGATAGGAAATCAGTGAGAGAGGAATGAATGAACAGTACTCTCTGGACTGGACCTCCAGAGATCGTTTCCTGCCTTTGTGGGCAGTTACTCCACTCAGCTTCAAACCCTGCCCTGGAGATGAGCTATCTTGATTGAGGAGTGACTAAGTACAAGCCAGTAATCCACCCTGGACACACGGGTATCCACCCTGCTGCCAAGCATACTCTCATCGCAACTCACTTTCCATCTCATTCATCACCTCCTGGCTGTGTTCCTCACTCTACAGACTTTGCTACCATGCTGTAGTTGTCTGGAACTCTGTTCTGGCCCCCTGCTTCCACTGGTGAGTTCCTTCCTGTCCTCTCATGGTTTTTGTGTGAAGGAGTGGGAACTCACGTTGGCCATCTTTCTTTTGATTCTATGGACTTTGCCACCATAACACTTTAGGTATCTTCTCTTCCTCCTACCCTCTTTTTTCAGTGTCCTTTTAGGTATTGTCTCCTCCCTCCCATTAGAATGTAAGCTACCTGAGGGCAAGGACTGTCTTTCTTTCTCTACTTGTATCACCAGCACTTAGCCCAGTGCTTGGTGCATTAAGAAACCCTTGTCCCCTGCCTGCTTCTTGCAACCATTGCTACTGGAAATGGATTAACAACCTGTGACCTATGACTGCATTCATCTCCCTGTGGTTTCCCAAACCAAAACTTCCTTCTCTGCTATCATTCTCCATTTGTGTTGTCTCCCTTTATTAAAATAGAATCTTCTTGAGGGCAGAGACATTTCACTTGAGTATTTTTATATCTAATGACTAGTCCAGTGCCTTTTTTAAAAGCTACCTACCCACAACTTCATTCATTCCAGTTCGTAATCTGTTTGTATACGTCAGTCTGAAAACATGGTGTTTAATACATTGCATTGAGATAAACTTTTAAATTTTGCTTTTATAAAAATAACTTTGGATAATCAGCAAACAAACAAACAAAAAGGATTGGCGCCATGCATCCACTCTTTTAAACCATATTGTAGGAGAGTTGCTAGTCCGTGTCAATGAAGAGAATTTATACTAGATTAACACAAGCCTGGTTAAGGTTTTTAGTTGATTACAAGCTCAGTATAATCAACAGTGCAAGATGGTAGCTCCAAACACTAAGCCAATCATGGACTGCATTAAGAGAACGATAATGTCTAGAACAAGGGAGGTGATACCCTTCTATATTCTACCCTGGTCAGACTGAAATATTATATCTAGTTCAAGGGAGAGTGACAATTTGAAGCATGTCCATAGGAACATAGAAGGACCTTTTTAGATCACGTCGTATGGAGATTGTTTAAAGGAACTAGGGGTGTTTATATGGAGAAGAGGAGATCGTTACTGGATGAGGAGGGCTTGATAGCTATATTCAAACCATTCAAAGGCTGTCATATGGAGGACAGGAACTTGTATTTCTTGATCCAAGAAGGTAAGAACTAGGAGCGGGGGTGGAAATTGCAGAAAGACAAAGTTAATGTTCCTAACATTTAGAGCCATCAGAACATGGAATGTGCTGCCTGAGGAGGGATTGAGCGTCCTTTCTTTGGAAGTGTTCTAGCAGAGGCTGGATGACCACTTGTTGGGGAAACTGTCAAGGGAATCTCTATTCAGGTATAGGTTGGATGAGGTGAACAGTGAAGTTCCTCCCAGCATTGAGTCTGTGATTTAGCACTGTGAAATGACAGAGAACAAAGAGTGGTTTCCATAAGCCTCATCCCTAAATATCATGAATACTTTCCTCAAAAGGGACTCAGTAAGTGCTGGGGGTAGTAATCTATAGATAGCAGCACAAAAACCAAAATTGATTAAAAATTGCCTTTAATTGATGCCATTATTATTTGAAAATGAGCCATCTTTGTCCAATCGTATCTTCTTGTTAAAGGTCAAAATTAGTGCCAAGCTAGAGGAACGGATAAAGATTAGAAGAAAAGGCTATGTGCACTCAAAAGAGTTCCAAGTCAACCTACTAAGACATGTGGATCCTAAAAAAAAGGGAAACATAAAAGTAAAGGTGTTGACATTGATTGTCTTCTCTTCTTAAAGTTTAATGGAAGCAAGTATCGCCACAAAGAAGAGGCTAAAAAGACGCAGAAATCAGTTCAAACAACAAAACCCTGATCTCCTTGCCAAACAGAGATAACTAGCCAATGGCAGCACCAATTTAGAGGGCAAATTTATTTGTAAGGCAAATAATGTAATGTTATGCATAGTATTGCCTATTACTTCATGAAGCAATGGAAAATGATGGAAAATAATATCAGCCTGCAGGGAACCTTGTATGAGACTCAAACTCATTATATCATTCTAAGAGTATCCAGAGACACAGGTGAAACTAGGTGGATAATGAACATGAAAATGATATATTCTAATCAGTGATAATAGTCAAAGAACCATTATAAGATCCTATCTGCCCAGCTTCCAGTGTCCTCTGTGAAGGGATGACAATAGTATTCAATAAAAAGAAGTTGGAGATAGTGGTTGGACTGACCAAGTACACACACAAAAAACTCATGCTGGAAATGTTAAAATGTAAAAAACAAAAAAGGGTATCAGTTTTCAAGCATGGAAGGGAAGATGCCAAAGGAATAGGAAAAAAAGACCACAGTTGATATTAACAAAAAAAGGGAAAACAACAAGATATCGACCACTACCAACTCTTAGGTCTACTGATTTCTGTAAGAGAACAATCTACACAACCCACTCATGGTATCACTGATAGAAGGAGGGACAGGTAGATTTGTGTGGTATACAATAGAGCACTGTCATAGTCACACTGTTGACTAGGCAATTCAGAGACTAGAAGGTCCCACTGGGTCTATTGTGTGTTGATTAAAATAAAGCATTTGACTCAGCAAAAGTGAGTGCAACCTTAGAGGCTCTTTTCAAACAAGTTGTATACTGTACATGCAAAGCTCACACAAGGTTCCAGTGATATTGCAAAGTGCACACATGATTATTAGGATTTATTTTTGATTGGCAGGTGTTATATAGGATCAAATAGAATCCTGAAAGTTTATTTCCCCTGATAGCATCTCACTGTCCTATTAATCTCAATCCTCCATTAATATTAATGAGTTTTAAATCTAAATATAGAATGAATATTCCTGCCACTTGTCACTTGCCTTTGAGCCTTCATTTCCATATGGCAAATAAAGCAAATGTGGAAAATTGCTCCAAGGGGGAAAAATAGACAAATAAACCTCATCCAGGATCTATAGTCTTTGTTTGCTTTTAACATGTGTGGTATCTAAGCCAATCAGTGAAAATAAACCTAAGTAGGACCATGGTATAGTTCCTTGGGTTGTATGGATGGTGTGGCAGAAGAAGGATGGGAGCTGGAGTAAAGAAAGTCTGGTTTGAGTCCCAATTCTAGCACTTATTAACTGTGTAACTCTGGACAATTCTCATAACTTTTGTGGGCCTCAGTTTCCTCACTCTGTAGTATGGGGATGAAAAGACTGATCCCTGACTCACAAAGGCTGTAGTAAGAAGAGCACTTTGCAAACTTCAAAGCTTCATGTACTTGCCTAACACTTGGTTCCAGAGTATATTAAGATTTAACTTAAATTAAAATTTAATTTTAAATTTTAAATTAAATTAAAAGAAATCTGGGAGAAATCTAGTCCAATACTCTCATTTTACACATGAAAAGACTGAGGCAGATGGATGTTAATGGAAATCATCATCTTCACCCTCTCCCTTCCCCTAGCCCAGCCTTCTTCCTAATTTCCCTGTTTCTGCTCAGTCACCCTTGTTCTCAACCTTGGAGTCATCTTTGACTCTTCATTCTCCTTCCCTTCATCTCCCATATCCAATCAGAGGCCAAGTCTTATTTTGTTTAATTTCTATCACATTTCTGGCATGGATCTGACCACATCATTCCCCTACCTGATCCAATTTGGCAGGTGGAGAAGGACAGCTCCTCTGATAAGAGTCCCTAGTATAGGGAATGACCACACCCATCCAGAGTGAAGAAGAGCTACAAAAAGGATGCATGGCATCTTACAAGGAAGACTATCTAAGTGCTAGAGAATAGTAGTGAACCTGAAGAGCCAGGTTTGAGTCCAAGATGCAGAAGTCTCAGGATTACAGATTGAAAACCAGCTGAGCATCTTATGGGGCATCTGGTTTAGCCCCCTAATTTTACAGAGGAAATTTAGGCCCAAGAAAAAAACATTCCAAAGGTCACACAGGGGTAGGGATTAGGGACAAGGTTTTCTGACTCCAAATTCAGTGCTCCTTCTACTATACCATACTGTAAATAAATAAATATAAATTATTGATTTTTTTTGAACCTGTGATTTCATTAATGGAAGCCAGAGGTGTTAAACGTTTCTGGAGGGGTGGAGGGGGAAGTGCTACAAAATTCTCTGCTGGTATGGGCCTGAACCAGATTAAAATGTAATTTGGAAATATTTAGCAAAATTAAAGAAAAATACAACATAGATAGTGTTAATTTGTGGTTTTCTAAGTCAATATGCAGTGAGCAGTTATCTTTTTTCTTTTTTAGTTTGACACCATTATGGTAGGAAATTTCCTTTCCAATGCAGATCTGCACCTGCTCTGCAACTTATAGTCTTAGAGTCAGCCACTCCATACAGCTACTATGTGCCAATGCTAGGTGCTACATGTGAGTGTGTGTTTGAATGATGTGAATTATACTTGTACTGTCAATCTTGTAGAGTTGTCATGAGGAAAGTGCTTTGTAAACTCTTGTTTTTTTATCATATATGAAATTGTCAAACTCTCTGTGTTGGAATTGCTTTTAATGTAAGGAGCCAAAGAAAAGCCCCAGACACTGCCTGGGGGGCAGAGCTAAGATGGTGGCTGGAAAGCAGGGACTAGAGTGAGCTCCCCACCAAGTCCCTCCAAAAACCTATAAAAAATGGCTCTGAACCAATTCTAGAACTGCAGAACCCACAAAAGAGCAGAGAGAAGCAGGGCTCCAGCCCAGGACAGCCTGGATGGTCTCTGGGTGAGGTCTATCCTGCACAGAGCTGGGAGCAGAGCAGAGCCCAGCGTGGGAGGCACGGACCAACCAGACCAGGAGCCGGGCGGAGGGGGCCCTAGTGCCCTGAATCAGTGAGCTGCAGCAGTTACCAGACTTCTCAACCCACAAACACCAAAGACTGCTGAGAAGGTTAGTGGGAAAAGCTGCGGGAGTGGAAGGAGTTCCCGATTCGGCTACCGCCCCAGGGGCAGCTACAGAACTACAGCTGCAGTTGCTTCTGGCCCCAGGCCCACCTGGTGGGAGGAATTAAACGGTGGATCAGAGCAGGAGTGAAGAGCCTGCTGAAGATCTAAGTCCAGTCCAGGTTGGGGGTTCTTGGGGAAGGAGGAGTGCTGGTGTGGCAGAGCTGGCGCATCCCCCCAAGCTTGGAACATAGTTCTCTTAACTCTACAAGCAGTCATACCCCGCTGAAAAACTCAAGGGTCAAGTTAGTTGGCTGGGAACATGGCCAGGCAGTGAAAACGCACCCAGATTCAGTCTCAGACTTTGGAATCGTTCTTTGGTGACAAAGAAGACCAAAACATACAGACAGAAGAAGTCGACAAAGTCAAAGAGCCTACAACAAAAGCCTCCAAGAAAAACATGAACTGGTCTCAGGCCATAGAAGGGCTCAAAAAGGATTTGGAAAAGCAAGTTAGAGAAGTAGAGGAAAAATTGGGAAGAGAAGTGAGAAAGATGTGAGAAAACCATGAAAAACAAGTCAATGACTTGCTAAAGTGGACCCAAAAAATACTGAAAAATACATTGAAGAAAACAACACCTTCAAAAATAGACTAACTCAAATGGCAAAAGAGCTCCAAAAAGCCAATGAGGAGAAGAATGCCTTGAAAGACAGAATTAGCCAAATGTAAAAGGAGGTCCAAAAGACCACTGAAGAAAATACTACCTTAAAAATTAGATTGGAGCAAGTGGAAGCTAGTGACTTGATGAGAAATCAAGATATTATAAAACAAAACCAAAGGAATGAAAAAGTGGAAGACAATGTGAAATATCTCATTGGAAAAACCGCTGACTGGGAAAATAGATCCAGGAGAGAGAATTTAAAAATTATTGGACTACCTGAAAGCCATGATCAAAAAAAGAGCCTAGATATCATCTTTCAAGAAATCATCAAGGAGAACTGCCCTGATATTCTAGAGCCACAGGGCAAAATAGAAATTGAAAGAATCCACCGATCGCCTCCTCAAATAGATCCCAAAAAGAAATCTCCTAGGAATATTGTTGCCAAATTCCAGAGCTCCCAGATCAAGGAGAAAATACTGCAAACAGCCAGAAAGAAACAATTTGAGTATTGTGGAAGCATAATCAGAACAACCCAAGATCTAGCAGCTTCTACATTAAGAGATCAAAGGGCTTGGAATACGATATTCTGGAGGTCACTGGAGCTAGGATTAAAACCAAGAGTCACCTACCCAGCAAAATTGAGTATCATGTTCCAAGGCAAAATATGGATTTTCAATAAAATAGAGTATTTTCAAGCTTTCTCAGTGAAAAGACCAGAGCTGAATAGAAAATTTGACTTTCAAACACAAGAATCAAGAGAAGCATGAAAAGGTAATCAAGAAAAAGAACAAGAAAAAGAAATTGCAAGGGACTTACTAAAGTTGAACTGTTTTGTTTACATTCTTACATGGAAAGATGATGTGTATGATTCATGAGACCTCAGTATTAGGGTAGCTGAAGGGAATATGCATATATATATATGTTTATGTATATATATGTATATGGGAGTGTGTATGTATGTATATATGTATGTGTGTGTATATATATATATATATATATATATATATATATATATATACAGAGAGAGAGAGAGAGAGAGAGAGAGAGAGAGAGAGAGAGAGAGCAGGCACAGGGTGAGTTGAAGATGAAGGGAAGATATCTAAAAGAAATAAAATAAAATTAAGGGATGAGAGAGGAATATATTGACAGAGGGCGATAGGGAGAGACAGAATGGGATAAATTATCTCTCATAAAAGTGGCAAGAAAAAGCAGTTCTGTAGGAAGAGAAGAGAAGTCAGGTGAGGGGGAATGAGTGAATCTTGCTCTCATCAGATTTGACCTGAGGAGGGAATACCATACATACTCAATTGTGTATCTTACCCCACAGGAAAAAAGGAGGAAGAAGATAAAAAGGGGGGATGATAGAAGGGAGGGCAGATGGGGGTGGAGGTAATCAAAAACAAACACTTTCGAAAAGGGACAGGGTCAAGGGAGAAAATTCAATAAAGGGTAATAGGTTAGGAAGGAGCAAAATATAGTGAGTCTTTCACAACATGAGTATTGTGGAAGGGTTATACATAATGATAAGCATGTGGCCTATGCTGAATTCCTTGACTTCTTAGGGAGGGTGGGTGGGAAGGGAAGAGGGGAGAGAATTTAGAACTCAAAGTTTTAAAAACAGATGTTCAAAAACAACAAAAAAAGTTTTTGCATGCAACTAGAAAATAAGATACACAGGCAATGGGGCGTAGAAATTTATCTTGCCCTACAAGAAAGGAGGGGAAAAGGGGATGGGAGGGGAGTGGGGTGACAGAAGAGAGGGCTGACTGGGGAACAGGGCAACCAGAATATACACTATCTTGGAGTGGGGGGGAGGGTAGAAATGGGGAGAAAATTTGTAGTTCAAACTCTTGTGAAAATCAATGCTGAAAACTAAATATATTAAATAAAAAAAACATACAAATAAAAAAAGAAAAAAAAGTTGAACAGAATTGAAAAAAATATGTATTTTCCCATACTCTGTAATAAAATTTTACCATTGACTTTAAAAAAAAAGAAAAGCCCCAGAGCCAGGAGGATCTCAGTTCAAATCCAGTTTCAGACACTTGCTAGCTGTGGGACCCTGGGCAAGTCACTTAACCCTGTTTGCTCCAATTTCCTCATCTGTAAAATAACCTGGAGAAGGAAATGGCAAAATATTCCAGTATCTCTGTCAAGAAATCCCAAATGGGGTCACAAAGAATTGGACATGATTATCAATAAAACAACCACCATCACCACCACAACAAGGAGCAAAATAATTTTCCTATAGGCTGAAAGGGAAAATAAATAATTGGACTCATCAATGGCCTTTATGTCAAGTTCAACATTTATACAGCACTCTATATGAACTAATGTGATAGTCTCCTAATTGGTCTTTCATCCCCTATGTAGCTGCTGAAGTGATGTTGCTAAATCTCACATCTGACTACTTCACTGTCTTGCTCAGGATACTTCAGAGGCTTCCTATTGCCTGTAGGATAAAATACCAAGTCCTCTGTTTGCCAGTTACTCCCTTCACAATCTAGCTCCAGCCTAGACTGATGACCATTACTCTCCCTCGTTGATCAAGGTGTCCAAATTGCCTACTTGCTGTTCCCTGTACTTGATACTTCACTGCTCATCTCTACACCTTTAGAAGGGCTGTCTCCCATGCCTGAGGTTCTCTTGCTCCTTACTTCTGCCTGAGCAAGTTACTTCATCTGTCAGTACTCTCCAAATGTTTCTGATAAGCCACCTCATCAGTAAACACTTTTGAGCACAACTCCTCTATATGTGTCTTTTATTTATTTATAAATTACTTACATGTACTCATTGTTGTACTAAAAAATGTCTGTAATAAAAGACATAGAAACAGACATTTTAAAAGGATGAGATAAGGATCATCCCAGAATCACAGGCCTTTGTCAGGGAATGCAAATCCTTCCAAGAGATTTCTACTCCAGAAATGTGATGATTTGGAGAGTGAGGGGAGGGTATCCTGAAGTGAGAGGGGAAAACTTTCCCAATGGTACCTATTCAGTTGTTACTGTGGGTACTCCATTTGATAGCATATAGATTATAATGGCCTGAGGGGCCAAATTTGGCTCATAATTGGGGAGGTTGAAAGTTTGTTCATTGGAGAGAGGTGGTAGAATCAGGCAGTTTTCAGGTAAAAATTGGTGTGATTTTGTTAAAGATTGTCTTTTATGGAGAGGTTGGGATGCAGCCTCTTTATACCTTCTGTCTGGGGTAGGGACAACCATCTCAGTTTGGAGGTCGGTGCCTTCCACAACTTGGAGCTATAAATTACAGTGAAAGTGCTTTTCTGCATTGGTAGAGGGAGTTTCCTCCTCTGGGAGTTCCCTGTGCCAATGAAATGACAGATCCCGACCCTATCCCTCTGTTCACCTATGTACTTTTCTCCTCCAGTAAAATATAAGATCCTTGAAAGCAGGAACTTTTTTGTTGTGTCTTTGTATCCTCCAGTGCTTAGTAGAGTGCCTTTCACAAAGGAAATGCTTATTTACTACTTGTTGAATTCAATTGCCATACATCTCCCCTTGCAAAGGAGGTACTATTATCATTCCTATTATAGAGATCTGAAAACTGAGATTCAGCAAGCTGAAGTGACTCATCCATGCTAGCAACCAGCTAGCAAGTGGCAGTAGTCATATTTGAACCTAGGTCTTCCCAAAATCAAGTCGTGAACTGTATCCACTGTCATCCTGTCTCATGAGAAAGGAAAGAACCCATCTGTTTAAATAATAAGAGGGTTTTTTAATTAGGTTTTTTTTTTTTGAGGGTGAAGAGGTTCGGTATTTTTCAAAGGCTTTTCCTAGACAAATAGTAGTAGTGGCTGGTCAGCTCCCTGTCCCCCTTTTGATGTATATTAAGAAAACTAAAAGGAATATTCTTAGAAAGACATCTGTGCCTGGGGTGACTCACATGTGATCAATCTCCGCGAGCTGAGCTTTCCAGAGGATGTACAATTATTTGCTCAGTTAGGCTTAAACTTTTTATTTATCTAATCACTAATCACCCGCCTGTTCGGCTTTGATCTGAGCTTCCAAGGCCTATTTTTCCACCACTTTAGCTACATATTTTAGGTCTTATTGTCTAATCACCTCCAGCCCGTAAAACATGCAACGTCCTGCTTTAATGCAGCCTATTAGGAAATCAGCTGCCGCCGGATCCCCCAGACTCCCACTTTGCACGGAGTGAGCGGCCTGCAAATGTCATTCAGGCCATTATTCCAAGAGGGCCGGGGGAAAACCGACAGCCACTGAGGCGGATAGAGCAGCCGCCAGAGAGGCAGCGGCGGCGGCGGCGGCGGCAACGGCGGCGGCAGCCGAATGGATGGAGCTGTCGGCTCCTGACTGCCAGCGGTTGCCGAGTTACTCAGAGGTGAATCACGGGTTTCTGCAGGTGTACACGCGGGAGGGCTGGCCGGGCTCCACCGCTCAGTGGTGGTAAATGTTTAGTTCGTTAGTTCATGGGGTTACTCAGCAGTCCCAGCCAACTCAATTTGACTGTACTAGAGTTAAAAAAAAAAAAAGGAAGAAGGAAAAAAAAAAGAAGAAAAGTGTTCCAGGAGCGCAAAGTAGCCTTGAAATTGAATAGTAAAACCTGTCATTTGGTAATTAGAAAATGTGTTAATTTGAAATCTTTGACTTTCATGAATTGATGCTGAGTGAAGTGAGCAGAACCAGCGAACACTGTACTCAGTACCAGTAACGCTGCGATGATAACTGATTCTCTTAGCTCTTCTCAGCAATACAGTGATCCAAGAGGATTCCAAAAGACTCGCGATGGGAAATGCTCTTCACATATCCAGAAAAAGAACTCTGGAGTCTGGATGTAGATTGAAGCATATTCTTTTCACTTTTTTTGTTTGTCGTTTTTTCTGACTTCCCTTTCCTGTTTCTTCTTTCACAAAAAGACTAATGTGGACATTATCATTATTAGTCTATATATTAATAATAATAGTATTATTCCATGATTGCACGTGGATAACCTATATTAAATGGCTTGCTGTGTTGGGGAGAGGAGGAAAGGAGAGAGGGAGAAAAATCTGGAACTCAAAATCTTACAAAAATGAATGTTGAAAATTATCTTTACATGTATTTGGAAAAAATAAAATACTATTTACAGAAAAAGAATACAAATTTGAAAATAAAAAATTGAAATCTTTGGAAAGAAAGATAATTGGCAGGCAGTGGTTTTATCACAAAGGAGGTGTTCTGTAATGGTATTCCTCCTCTCTTTTTCCTTCTCGTTGATGCACCCATGCATCCACTACAGATTGTAGTTAAATCTATCAACTGGCTAATGGCCATTGAGATTATTAATCAGCCGGTGAGTAGAATTTGCCTGTGTTGACATTTCTCCTTTCAACTCCAAGACCTATTTGGTTAACTGTTCCCATGGGGATGCTTAGCACATCAAAATAACCCTTTAAAAATAATGACATAATTTGCCTTGGGAAACATAAGTGGAAACAATCACAATTCTTGCCCTTGCTGTATCTTGACAAACTCTATACTAACATGCTAAGATGCCATTTGTTATCATTACCACCACTACGACTAGGGATAGGGACTGGACCTCTCATTTTATTAGTATAGAGATCTCCTGGGTGATGAAACATATTCTAACAATGCAGATTGGCGCTGTATCCGGATAATAGAAATAGTATTAATAATTAGTAGCAAAAGTATTAATTAATGATAATAAAAATGATAATATGACTAGTTGATAATAGAATTTATGTAGCATTTTAAGGTTTGCAAAGTGCTTTATATGTAATCTCATTTGATCCTCACAACTACCTGAAGGCTATTATCCCCATTTTATAGATGAGGAAATTGAGGCAGAGAGACCTTAAGTGACTTTGCCAGGATCACTCAGCTAGTGAGTGCCTGAGGCAGGATTCATACTGAAGTATTCCTGACTCCAATTCTAACACACAGGCCATTTTATCATCTAATTTATTATCTGAGAGAGTTGCCTAGATCCTAGAGCACTTAAGGGGTTAAAATGGCTTGCTCAGGGTTACTCAGGCAGTATGTGTCAGAGTCAGGACTTACCACACCCAGCTCATCCTGGCTTTGGGGACCATTACAATACTCTGCTTCTTCACCACAATCCCACTACCATTAGGTCATATTAAATGGAGGTTTGTAGTATGCAAAGTATTTTCCTCATAACTAATGAAAATAGGAACTATCAATTACTCAAACAGTGAGACTGAAGAAAAGGTGTGTCCATAGAAGTGAATGGAAACAAGGATTTGGAGACTTCAGAGGGGCAGAAAAGTAATTTCCCTCAATTATCTTGGTTATTTTCACTGAGGTCACTACTACAGCTTTTCTGGAAACTCAGAACCAAAGTCCAATTAAGTAGGATCACCACAATGTGAACGTGCCCAGAATCTTTCTCCCTCAGGATTCTTCAACTCAATTCAGTTCCACTGAGCCTCCTTCCTCAAGGAAATCACAGTCTAATACCAAATATACCATATTTCCCCATGTATAAGACACACCCTTTTTCAAAAAATTTGAGATCTACAAGCTGGGTGAGGCTTATACAGTGGTTGTAGATTTTTTTTTACTTGCATTTCCCGCTTTTTCACGCTTGTTGTTTTTGTGCTCATTGTTTCGCATTTGTTACGGGTATATTAGGTCATGTTTTGCCACGTTCTGCCCAGAAATGGCTCAGAAAAGATTTTCGTACAGTGCTGAATTCAAGTTAAAAGTGATTCAGTTTGCAAAGGTGAATGGAAATTGTGCTGCTGAACATAAGTTTGGTCCTCTTCCAACTGAGAAAACAATCTGAGACTTGCTAGGGGAAGAAGAAACCCTACTGAAAACGCCACAGCAGAAGAAGGCCATGAGAGGAAAGTCAACAAAATGACCTGATTTAGAGAGGGAATTGAAGATATGGATTGAAGAGCAAAGGGCAATTGGAATTCCTGTGTCCACAAAGATGGTTCAGTATGAGGCAAGAAGAATTGCTGATGAAAAAGATGTTACTAACTTCAAAGAAGGACACAATTGGTGCTTCAGGTTCATGAAAGGGAATGGGCTAAGCGTGCATACATGCACCGGACTTGCCCAAAAGATGCCTGAAAGCTATGAGCAGAAGGTCCTTGAATCTCATCATATTATTGTATGAATTTTATGATGAATAAAACTTGAGTGCAATAACTTTATGTAATACATTTTTTTCAAATTTCAGGTTCCCAAATTAAGGTGCATCTTATACATGGGGAAATATGGTACACAGAGAATATGCTAAATTAATAACTGCTATATAGTATTAAGGTTTGCAAGGTATTTTCCATGTGACAGCCAGGGAAATAGACAGTGCAAATATTCCTTTCTTTATCTTACAGAGAGAAAGCTGAGTCTCAAAAAGGTTAGGAGATTTGTCAAATACCAGGATTTAGAGTATAAATTTTCCCCCTCTTCCTCCTCCTCCTCCTCCTTTTTTTCCTCTTCCTCCTCCTTTCCCTCTTGTTTTTCTTCCTTCTCCTCTTTTCTTCCTCCACCTCCTCCACAACAGTAATAAGCAAATGCTTATTAAGCACCAACTATGTGCCAGGCACTTTGCTAATCGGTGGGGCTACAAAGGAAGGTAAAATCTGTCCTTGCCCTCAAGGAGCTCCCATTTTAATGGAGAAGACAATACAGAAACAACTATGTCATGATTTCCCTTTCTGGAAAAGTACTGAGGTATAGTAGACATAAGGCCAGCCTAGCAATCAGAAAAACCTGGATTCAAGTTTTACCTCTTACTCAAACTAATGGTGAGACCCTGGGCAAGTCACTTAACTTCTCAAGCCCCTAGGCAACTCTTACACCACTTCCAAAATTCCCTTTTTCTGTCAAAAGTGCCACTGTTCTTCTAGGCACTCCAATTCATATCCTCAGCACCCTCCTCGTTGCTCTCTCACCTCAAATATCCAAGCAGTTGCCAAACCTTGATGTTTCTATGTCCACAACATCTCTCCTGTCTGAGGTCTTCTCCTTACACCCAAAATGACCAACCTAATTCAGTCCCTCATCACCTCCCCCTTTAATTATTGCAGTGATGGACTGCGTGGCTCACATCTCTCTCTGCTCCAATCAACCCTCCACCTAGTTCCTAAAGGGATTTACTTAAAGCATGTGTCTGACCATTTTCCTTCCCTATTCAATAATCAATCAATTAACAAGCATTTATAAAGCACTTACTATGTGCAAGAAACTGTCTTAAGCACTGGGGATACAAAGAAATGGCCAAAAGCATCCCCGCCTCTAAGATAAATGCTCAATACCTCCAACTTTTAAATCTCTCGACAATGTGGCCCTAACCTATCTTTGTAGCCTTGTTATACACCGCTCCCCTGCCCATATTCAATGATCTCATCGAGTATTTGATCATGCATCACTTTATGGAATCCCTTGTCTTGTATAATTCTCCAGAGGTACCTTAGACTTGCAGTCAAGAAAACTTTGGTTCCAAGGTGCTACATTGGAGAGATAGAACACTGAACCTGGAGTCAGAAAGACTTGAGTTCAAATCTAACCTTAGACACTAACTAGCTGTGTGACCCTGGGCAAGTCATTCATCTCTGTCTGCCTCAGTTTCCTTAACTGTAAAATGAGGATGATAATAACACCTCTCTCAGTGTTGTTGTGAGAATCAAATAAGATATTATTTATAAAGTGCTTAGCACAGTCCCTACGTAGTAGGAGCTTAATAAATACTTGTCCCCTCCCCCTCTCTTCAAATCAGACCTTAGCAGTGTGACTTTGGGCATGTCCCTTAACCTGTTCCAGTCTCACTTTCCTTATCTGTCAAAGGGGCATAATAATCAGCCTGCTTCGTAGGGTTGCTGCAAGGAACATAGGAGATAATATACATATTGTTCTCTACAGACCTTCAATGTAAAATGAGCTGCAGAAGGAAATGGCAAACCACTCCGATATCTCTGCCAAGAAAACCCCAAATGGGGTCATGAAGAGTCAGACGCAACTGAAAGGACAGGGCAACGACGGCGGCAACAACAAACCTTCAAGCGCTATGTAAATGGTAGCTCTTATGATTATCATGGTGGGCACCGAGGATCTAGAGCTGGGAGGAACCTCAGAGGCTATCCAGGCCAGGGGTGTCAAACTTAAGTAAAATGAGGGATGTTAGACCATACATAAGGACCCTTGCAGGCTGCATGTGGATTTAAAAAAAAGCCCACATATTAGCATTATCTATGTTCTCTTGTATTTTTATTTATTTTGCTGAATATTTCCCAATTACATTTTAATTCGGCTCCTGCCTTGGTGGAGAGTGTTGCCATACACAGTTCCTAGTACTTAATAAGTACTCAATTAATGCTTATTGAATGAATGGATTAATTAATGAATGAATGATACTTAGTGTAAAAACAATTTTTCTTCGAAGGAAAGAGGTCCAATAGCGTGGTGTCACAAATATGAATGCCTCCAGCCACTTATGTGGGACGTGTTCATTAAATTCATCTACCTCCATGGCCCTGATGGAGATGACATGAGTGGACTCACAGTGTCATGGGCCAGCTTGTTTGTCATGTCAAAGCATCACTTATCATGCCTAGTAAGCAATGTCCCTTCCAAACTAGCACTTGAGAAACTGGAAAACCTAAATATGAAATAGGAACTCTCTCTTTCCCATTTGCTGCATAGATCTTACTCTCATTTCTGCCCATGCAGTTTGGTGTGGCAAAGGAAATACCTTCTCTTACTAATCCATGTCTGCCATATTCTTCTATGAGCTTCCCACACTGCCTATGTGTTGCTACATATAAAAGGTGGCAGGAATGAAAAACCTATCCTCCCCAAACCACCCCCCCCCAATCATTGGGATTCTTGACATGCCTTCAATACCCCATCTCCCTTCAGTTGATTTTCCTGGGAGGCGGGGCTTGTTCAGCCATTTTGAATCTATCACACCTTAGTATGAATAAATGTCTAGGTTTTAGTCTCCTGTGAAAGCTCTCTGGATATAGGTTTTCATAGAAGGAGAATGAAGACAATGGCCCTATGCATGCCTCTGCCTAAGGAAATCAGGACCAAGTGAATTGTCATAGGAGGGGTCTCTTGGCAATCATTTAAATCCAATTCAATAAATATTTGTTAAGCTCTTACTGTATGCCTAGCACACCACATGTGGCCCTCTAGGTCCTCAAGTGCAGCCCTTTGGCTGAATCCAAACTTCACAGAACAAATCCCCTTAATAAAAGGAGTTATTCTGTAAAACTTGGACTCAGTCAAAAGGCCACATCCAAGGAGCTAGAAGACCATGTGTGGCCTTGAGGCCCCAGGTTCTGTACCCCTGACTAGCACTTTGCTTGATTCTGGCAATATAAAGACAAATGTGAAAAAGTCCCCACCATCAGGGAGCTTACATTCTACCTGAAGGGACAAATGTGAGCATTTGGACACTCAAAAATGATGCTGGAGGATGCCAAAAACCAGGCTGATTATTCCATAATTTTGCCTAGGCCTGGTGTTGAATCGAATAGAATTCGATAAATATTTGTTCACCATCTACTATATGCCGGGCACTGTGCTAGGAGGTGGTTCTACAAAGATAAAAATTAAATAGTCCCTGCCCTCAAGGAGTTTCCATTCTACTGGGAGAAAATAGCATATATCTAGGTAAGTAAACTCAAGGTTATTTCAAGGAGAGAGCATTAAAAACTGGGAAATCAGCAAAAGTTATCTCATAGAAGGTGGTACCTTAGTGGTGTTTTGAGTGAAGTTAGGGATTTGAAGAGTAAACCAAGTGAGGAAGGAAAACATTCATGCTTTAGACCCCTGGAGCCCAGGCAGGTAAGGATCAAAGCTATAGTGGGAGGGGGTGAAGGGAGAGGGCAGGAGATGGGGCATGATGGATCAGGAGACATTTCTCTGAATCCCCTAAGGCCACAGATAGCCCAGCTGCTACCCTGGAGAAAGTCAGAGCAAGGAGGGACAGCAGTGGGTGGATCGGGGGTGCCTTGCAGGGGGGGTCACTGAGATGGGATGATAGGAGAGGAACATAAGGATCAAAGGGCAGGAAGAGTAAACACTCAGTGTGAAGATGAGATCAGGGACAGAGAAGGTACAAACAGTGATGGGGTGATGGATGGCACAGAGGAAGAGGGGAGGAACGGTCAGAGCTTCCACATTGGCCGGTTGGATAAGATCTGCTTTTTGTGGCCACAACATTTCAACCCAGGATCAGAATTACAGATCCAGAGGTCAGTGAGTGCAACCCCTTCATTTTATAAATGGGAACCACCAAGGCCTAGAGATGTGAAGACTTTTCTGAGGTAGGAAGTGGAATTCAATTCCTCATTCAATGATCCTTCATTCAGATTGCTTCAGGGTGGTGGGTAGAGGGCATAGCATTTTGGAAATCAGAACTGGAAGGGATTTTACGTATCATCTAATCTAATTCCAAGGGCAGGTAGGTGGTGCAGTGGATAGAATGTCGAGCCTGGAGTCATGAGGACCCAAGTTCAAATCTGGCCTCAGACACTTCCTAGCTGTGTGACCCTGGGCAGGTCACTTAACCCTCAGTTTCCTCATCTGTAAAATGAGCTGGAGAAGGAAATGGAAAATGACTCCAGTATCTTTGCCAAGAAAACCCCAAATGGGGTCATGAAGAGATGGACATGACTGAATGACAACAACAATCTAATTCCCAAACCTAATGCCTCTACCTCCAAATCCTATTCCATGAAGTTTTGCTTCCTCATTAACCTTTTTCTGGTTCTCTCCTCTTTCTCTCTTCCACTCATATGAGTTTTCCAGTTAATTTTAGAAATGGACACAGGGGAGACTCATGTCTTCCATTTGCTTGGTCACATATGTGTAAGAGAGAACAAGACTAATGGTAGACCATGAGTGATGGAATTGTATTAAACTTCTTTTCTTTCTAAAATAAATCCCCTGATCTGTTGATATATAAGAAGATGGGGAAGAGCAGTTAATTAGACTTTTATTAGCATCCCTGTTTTTCTCATATAACTACATCCCAGAGGGGTTTCATTTAGTGTGCTGATATGGCAAGATCCTGGATTTGGGGGTCAAAGGAAATGCTCTCAAATCCTGGCTCTGCTATTTACCACCCATGCAAGGAATATAAACTCTCTGGGCCTCTGTTTCCTCATTTGTCAAATGGAGAGGTTTAGTCAGATAATCTGTAAGGTCCCTCCCTTCCATAAGTCCTCGATTCTATGAAAAGATCACCAAACTGGGAGTGAAATGGTCAGAATTCCAGTCTTGATAGCCCTATAATACATACTTATCAAACTAGACCTCGAGTCATATTATTTCTGTCCTTTTCATGTTTCCTCATTCTACATTTTGCGTTCTATTACAGCTTCTTAAAGACAAGAGCTACATCTTACAGGGGCCAACGTGGTGGTGTCACAGGCACTTGAAAAACATGGAGTAAAAAGATGGTCTCCAGATTTCCTAAAACACCACCACCACCACCACCATCATCATCAACAACAATCTCACATATAGAACTGAGCCTGAAACCTCTACAAATAACGGGAAGCTTCTCTTTAGGGCCAAGTTCCATTCTGGTAATTTACACAGCATTCTGTATAATTTTTAGAGCCCAAACTAGCCATTTTTGTTCCAGTGGAAATTAGAGTCAGGGGAAATATGAGAGGCTACCAGTGGGAGTCGGGGTGGGGGGCCGTTGCCGAACAAGGGGGCAGCTCATATGAGGTGTAGCCGCCAGGGTTGTTGGGATGAGAGTGCTCAGCCCTTTATCTGACAGACCTTCCCATTTTAGAGTCATTATTTTCACCAACTACATGCTAAGCTCAGTTGTTTCTAAAGGTCTGAAAATTAAGTGAGTGTAACTCAATCAATCAGCCAATAAGCATTTATTAAGTGCCTACTCCATGCCAGGCACTGTGGTAAGCCTTGGGTGTACAAAAAAGGGCAAAAAACAGTCCCTGCCCTCAAGAAACTCACAGTCTATTGGGAGAGGAAATAAACAAATAGGTACAAACAAGCTATATGCATAATAAATAGGAAATAATTAGCAGAGGGGAAGGCATTGGAATTAGCAGAGTTGGGGAAGTCTTTCTGTAGAAGTTGAGACCTAAAGGAACTGAGGAGGTCAGTAGTCAGAGCAGAGGAGGGAGAACATTTCAGGGACGGGGGACAAAAATTGCCAGAGCTGAAAGGAGTGTCTCTTTTGTGGAACAGCCAGGAGGCCAGTGTCACTGAATCTAAGAGTACATGTTGGGAAGTCAGGTGTAAGAAGAATGGAAAGGGAGGAGGGGGCTAGGTTATGAGGGGCTTTGCATGCTATATGGATCATTTTATATTTACTCTCAGAGGTACCTTAGGAAAATCACTCTAGTGGCTGAATGGAGAATGGACTGGAGTTGGGGAAGACTTGAGGCAGGCAGACACATCCGCAGCTACTGCAAAATAATCCAAGGTAGGAGTTGAAGGCCTGAACCAGGGTGGTGATAGTGTCAGAGGAGAGAAGGGGGCATATTTGAGAGGTGTTGCAGAAATGAAATCAATAGGCTTTGGCAACAGATTGGATTGGAGGGTGAGAGATAGTGAGAAATAAAGGATGATTCCTAGGTTGTGAGCCTGAGGGACTTGGAGGATGATGCTGGAAGGGGTGGGGGGAAGGCCTAGGGCAAAGGATAATGAAGTCTGTTTTGGCCATTTTGAGATCAAAATTTCTCTACCTGGACAAAGCCCCAATCAACTCACCCTAGTTGCAATTGTGGAGATGTTCTGGTTATCTTTGGTTCGACTTTCAGATCTATCACTCAAGCACTAAAATGTCTTTATAGGCCTCAGTTTACTGACCTAGGTATGTTAACCATGGCTCATAGGAGCATTGTGGCCTGAGAACTCTGAGAACTTTGGATATAAACTGTCATATAGAATGACCTTTGGAGGTTCAAAAGAAGTCAATCACATCAACCTCATGTGCTGTCTGAGTGCAAGTGAAACTTTCTGACTTGGAACCTTCTTCATTCTCCCTTCTCACCCACTCTCTTATCTCTCTGTTCTCCCTCTTCTTGGAAGGAAGTAGATTTCAAAGAAAAAAATGTATTTCAAATTGTAAACAATACTTGCTTGGAAAATCATTTGGACATTGACTCTGGGTCTCTGGTGTCTGTAACAGAGAGAGGTGAGCAAAGTAACTAGTATGGAAACATCTCTTTCATTCTACATTCTTCTTTTGTTCTCCCCTGGGTCTGTTGACATGGAAAGAAGGGCAGTCCTTTGTCATCATGGGGCAAAAGAAAGAACAAATAGATAGCAGAACAGCATAGTCAATGAACAGATATTTATTGAATGCTTGTGGCAAGCACTGTACTAAGTGCAAGGGATTCCCAAAAAGGCATGAACGGTCCCTGCCCTCAAGGAGCTCACATTTTAATGGTGAACATACAAGATATACAGAATATATGCAAATTCATGCCAGAGAGGAAGGCGCTAATTGAAAGAACATTAGCTGGAATTCCAGAGACCCAAATCCTAGTATTTATTCTGCCACTGCTAGCTTTGAGACCTTGGATAAGTCATTTTGACTCAGTTTCCTCAGCTGTAGAAAGAGAAGCTTGGATGAGATGGCCTCTGAGGACCTTTCCAGACAGAGATCTTTGATCCTATGAAAAGGGAAGTCATCTGACGATATGCCTCAGTATCATTCAAGCTCATTTAGTATTAAACTATAAAAACCTCACCAGATCTGACTCTGAGCTCTCCAGGCTATGTGAGCCCTGCTTCCCAGATGGCGAGGCACTAAAGTTGAAAGTAGCTATAAATATCTTGTTTTTCTAGGGGCTGATTGAAGCTGATGTAGGTGTACTTGGCTTTGGACTTAGGGAGGCTGGGTCTTTAAAAAAATTTCCCCCTTGTCTAATAATACGGTTTGGCAGCTTTTCATGATATCTCACCACAGATCTTTGCCAAAACTTGAACCAACTTCCGTCAGATTAACTGTCTCTGAAAACAAGCTGGCAGGCCTTCTGAGGGCCCCTATTGAAAGGATAAGCATGAATGACATCCCCTGAAATGGCTGGAGGTTCTCCCAGGGACAGAAAAGCAAACCAGGAAAGGTAGTGAGGCCCCCGTCCAAGCAGTAAGCAAGCTCTTGCCTAGTCACTTGAACAATGTAATGGGCCCTATTTTTATTCCTATCTTGATAAACGGCTTGTTTGGCCCCAAAGGCAAAATGATCATTTTGAACACATATCTGTCCCTCCTGAAAGGAAAATCCCCAAAGATACTTGGTTACCCTCTTGCCAAAGGCTGTATCTCTTCCTTCTCTGGTCTACCTCACCCCATATTTCTGCACTTTCCTGAAAACTGGTTACCTGGGTAGCCAACGATGGCGGATATCCCTAGGAAACAAAAAGAGGGCCTCCAGTCCATGTGTAGAGGCCCATGTGACTAGAATTTAAATGAACCAGCCCTACAAGGGCAAGGGAATGCCCTTCTTTCCATGCCAATGGACCCAGAGGAGAACAAAAGAAGAGAGTAGAATGAAAGAGATGTTTTCATGCCAGTTACTCTGCTCACCTCTCTCTGTTACAGACACCAGAGACCCAGAGTCAATGTCCAAATGATTTTCCAAGCAAGTATTGTTTACAATTTGAAATACACTTTTTCCTTTGAAATCTACTTCCTTCCAAGAAGGAGAACAGAGAGAAGAGAGAGTGGGTGAGAAGGGAGAATGAAGAAGGTTCCAAGTCAGAAAGTTTCACTTGCACTCAGATAGTACATGAGGTTGATGTCTAAGCAGTCATTGTCAAAATGTGGCTCCTGGACAAGCCTTTATTTTAAACTCCAGAAAGAGTGTCTCTACTCATGTGAAAATGTTTGAGCTATACTTGTCTTTCTCAGCGGTGCGAAACCTCTTCACAAAAAGCCAGGGAAATTTGGGAAAAATTCTCATGGTGAAAAACTAGAATCCATATATACAAAACATGATACCTACAAGTTGAATTGTATCATATTATCATGGAAGACAAAATATCAACCCTGTTTCTTCCTCCCATGGTAAGAAACTAATAAATCTATTTTTCACTTAATAGTATTTTATTTTTCCCCCAATTATATATAAATATAGTTTTCAGCATTCATTTTTGTAAGATTTGGACTTCTAAAATTTCCTTCCTCCCCTCAAGACACCAAGCAATGATATAGGCTATATGTGAACAATCATGTTAAACATATTTCCACATTAGTCATGTTGTGAAAGAAGGATCAGAACAAAAGGGGAAAATCACAACAAAGAAAAAACAAAATAAGTGAAAATAGCATGCTTTGATTTCCATTCATATGCCATAGTTCTTTTCCATCATGAATCTTTGGGTCTTGGATTATTGCATGGCTGAGATGAGCTAAATCTTTCATAGTGGGTCACAGCACAATGTTGCTCTTACTATTTGCAATGTTCTTCTGGTTCTGCTCACTTCACTCAGCATCAGTTCATGTGAGTGTTTCTAGGTTTTTCTGAAATCCTCCTGCTCACCATTTCTTATAGAACAATAGTATTCCATTACATTCATGTACCACAACATGTTTAGCCATTCCCGAATTGATGGGCATCCCCACAATTTGAGCTGCTATAAATATTTTTGTACATATGGGTCCTTTTCCCTTTTTATGATTTCTTTGGGATACAGCCCTAATGGTGGTATTGTTGGGTCAAAAGGTATGCACAGTTTTATAGCCCTTTGCTCTCCAGAATGGTTGAAGAAACTGCTGAATCTTTAAAAAAACAACAACAAAAATCCATGTCTAAATTAAAACCTCCATCCTTTGCCCATAGCCAGGTTGTTAGGTGGTTACTGTTTATCACCATCATTCTCACTGCCATTTCTATAACACTTTTGATTTTGCAAAGCCCTTTATATATAATATCTCACTCGAGTCTCACAAAAACCTGGGAAGTGGTACTATTTTAAATGAGGAAACTGAGGCAAACCATTAGACTAGGAGCTCCTTGAGGTCAGGAACCATTTTTTTCTTTTCTTTTTTTTCTTTCTTTATTTCTGAGATTTTTTCCTAGCACTTAGCGCAATGCCTGGCACACAGCAAGCCGTTCTTGAGGCTTAGATGTGAGGCGATTTGGCCAAGGTCACACAGTTAATGAATGACCAAGGTAGGCTTTGAAGCCAAGTCCAGCCCTCTAGTCATTCTGCTACATTTCCTGGGTTGTGGATTTACAGCTAGGAGGGACCTAGCAAGTTGTCTAGTCTAACCATCTTCTGTTATCTGATTGATAGAGATTGAGATCCAGAGAAGGCCAGAGGCTAGCCCAAGTTCAAGAGTGTGAGGAACAGAAGTGCCAGAATTGGAACCCAAGTCCTTCAACTCTGAATCTAGTGGTTCTTTTGCTGTCCCTGCTGCCTGGTTGTATGCAGTTTAAAGGAAGGAAGAAAGGAGGGACAGGAGAGGAAAGAGGAGAGGGGAGGAAGGAAGGAAGGAAGGAAGGAAAGAAAGAAAGAAAGAAAGAAAGAAAGAAAGAAAGAAAGAAAGGAAGGAAGGAAGGAAGGAAGGAAGGAAGGAAGGAAGGAAGGAAGGAAGAAAGGAAGGAAGGAAGAAAGAAAAAGAAAGAAGGAGGGAGAGAGGGAAGGAGGGAGGAAGGAAGGAAGGAGGGAAGGAAGGAAGGAAGGAGGGAAGGAGGAGAGGGAAGGGAAAGGAAGGGAAAGGAAGGGAAGGGAAGGGAAGGGAAGGGAAGGGAAGGGAAGGGAAGGGAAGGGAAGGGAAGGGAAGGGAAGGGAAGGGAAGGGAAGGGAAGGGAAGGGAAGGGAAGGGAAGGGAAGGGAAAAGTAAAAAAGACATTGGTCATGATCTCCAAAGTCTTCTCTTCTCCAAACTAAACATTCTCAGTTGCTTCAACTGTTCTTCATATGTCAAGTTCTCCAGTCCTGCCACTGCCCTGGTTGTCCTCTTCTTGAGATGCATTAGCTTATTTAGTACCTTCTTAACCTGTTTCATCTCAAACTAAGTCAGATGCTCCAGATGGGGTCTGACCATGTCTGGAAACTGCATGACTAGTGCCAGCCATTAGGCTTCTCATGATTTAGCCCAAAGTTCCTTTGGCTGCCTTGTCACACTGTTGGTTAATATTGAGCCAGAAGTCCATCAAAATCCCCAGGACTCTTTTCCACAAGCTTTTCTTTCTTCTTTTTTTAATCTGAAGCTATGGAGTACAGTCAAAGAGAGATGGGCTTAGGACTCAGGAGAAGGCTCGTTTTGAATCCCTCCTCTCATGCTTTAGGCTGTGAAACCTTGGGCAAATCACTTCACTTCTCATGGGCGAGACACACAAAGTACTCTGTGAACTTAGAAATGCTGTATAATGTCTGTTTTAGTGTGGTTGCCTTTATTCAGTCAACTATTTGTATGGCTTGACTCTGAATGCTAGGAGCCCAGCCAAGAAAATTGAAATATCAAACAGTTGAATTCACCACCACCTCACCAATCAATCAAGCATCAGTCTCAATATTGACAAGTTACCACATGCCAATAAAACCCCTCTTCCTCTAACATAATCATCATCGAACTCATAGAAATCTAATCTCATTAGCATTTTTCACAATTAGCTTCTTCATCTTTCTTCATGACAATACCTCACATGGAAAATGTATCTCCACTTTATCAATGTGGAAACTGTAGCCAACCAAGCAAAGAAAATTACTCAAGATAATTATTTAGGATTCAGTGCAAGAGGCCCTTGGGTCCCAAACTAGAATTCACCAATAGTCTCCCCTAAATTAAAATGAAATGTTGCTCTATTAGTCCTATTATAGTCTTCCTAAATAACTTCCCTGCTCTTTATTTTTTTTCAAATGCTTCATATATTTTCATGGAATTCTTAGTGTCCTCTTTCTCATTAGCCTTGCCAATGTTAGTGAATCAATCATATACCTTGGCATGGGTTCAGTATCAGAAAGGAGTGTGTAATTTTAAACAAATTAACTGAGGAATTTAAAGGATATTGGACTTGCAACTTGGGATGTTGGGACTGTACTTTGTCATGTAGTAAAGTTTCTTTAGATAACTTAGAACAATGGAAGAGTCCTTCAAAGACCTAGGCTTTCTTCAATGCAGGTGCTCCTGCTAGCCCACATCGCAGCCCTTTCATATCTAGGGTTTTGAGAGTCATTGTGCCTGAAAAAGTCATCAGCTTCTGGTGATCCTGATGATGAACTTCTCCAAACTCACTTGGCTTGTCCTCTGATAACAGACATGCAGACTGGCATCAGACAAATGCTCGAAGACTTCCCCACTATGATAAGCAGAACCTGGCAGAGCTTACACTCTGCTAGCCACAGCCTTTGACCACCTGAGGTCCCTTTCATGCCATGATGGCTCATCAGACTACAAGTGCAATGAAGGGAGATGCAAATACATGGACAATTTGTAGTTTTATCATCTTGGAAAACTCCCAGTGAAGGAACTTTTTCCACTATTGCAGATTACACAATCTCCTTCCTTCTATGTGTTGTACAATCTCCTTCCATTACACCATGCAGCTTTCAGGAGACATCTACATCTATTGTTGGATGTAAGCTGTGCAGTTTTTCCCAGTCACTAGGTCCACCAAGATTTGTGGTTACTCCATTGCTCCAATATCGCATAGATGTGTCATTTCAATGGGATAGGCCCTCCCTCTACCCATGGCTAGCACACATTTTCTTTGACATGGTCAGTGGTCTTCAAGAACTGCTATGGTTGAAAAAATTCATCCCCTTATGGACAATCTGGTGGTAGAGCTCCAACTTTATTTAAATTGGTCCTTGGACAACTGATGTACTATCCATCAATAGGGCCAAACTCAAAATCTCTCTGGCTTTGTAGAACCTGACATAAGTCTGTTGTCATTGCATGGGTAACCATGATTGGAATCATGATCACTACTCTTTCTATAGCACTCTGAAGCTTGTAAAGAGTTTTATGTAAATTAGCCTTCAGAAGGCCACATGGTGAGTTAATATTAGAAGAACATATTAAGTATAATCTTGTTAGACCTTGGCAAACTGGTCACTAAAGTTTATTTCAACATTTTACTAATCTGTAATTTCATTGCTCTTGGTGATCCTTCCATTGACACACATCACATAACTTCTGTATGACTGAAGAAATGTTTTCCAGAGTTGCTGTGGCTGAAGAATTCATTATGTACTCATTAGCCAATTGATAAACCTTTCTGAACTTACCTAGCCTGACTTGTCAGGAGACAGACTTACAGTCTATCTCCAAATCTGTTTTCAAAGACTTTCCAGCTTGGTCACACCAGCCAGAGTACATGGTCCAGGACCACCGGTATAGCCTCCAAGGAGTTCCTTATACATCACAATTAGGAACTGATCAATGTTGGACTTCAGCAGAGGTGAAGGTGATAAATAGTAATTTCCAAAATAATCTTAATAACTCTTAAATCTTCCCAATGGGCTGGTTATCTTGGGGAAAGATTAGGAAACAAAAGACATCTGCTCTGCCAAGACTCTTACTCTTGGATGTAGCCTGATACCAACACTTAGCATCCTGTTTCCTTATACGTGCAGAATAGAGCCTGCAACCAACCTCACGTTGCATGGAGCTGTTTTCAGAATGTTGGATGGTGTTGTCATCACAACACACTAGCTTAGGTAACCAAAGAGCCATTCTGGTACTCAGCAAATTGGGGCTCAGTTCTTCTCCCTCCCATATGTGTTTGTTGATGTTAGTCATTGTGTATAAAGAACAGACACATGGAGGGAAGCACTGGTGATGGGAAATGTTAGCTGCACATTTTGTTTATGAAACTCATGTGTCAGTTAAAGGAGGGGAAGGTACAAAAAGGATCCAAGAGCCATGGAAACAACACGGAAAACAAAATTATCTCAGAGGGAAAATAGGATCCCACTTGGATTTTCTCACAAATCCCTTCAGAATATTCAGGGCCCTGCCCTGATCGCCCAGGGAAATGTTTAATAGGCTTGAGGGCATTTTACTTACCTGGCAGAATCTCACTTATGTCCTTACAAAAAACGAAAATAAGACTGCCTGCTACCTTGAAACACTTTTGAAACCGTGTTAAGTAAGGAAAGATCTGATGTGGAAGGGGAAGGAGAAAGGAGGGTACTGCTTGTGCATAGCAAAGCTCCCCATGGCCAGCCCCATAGCCCCTGGGGACACAGGGGTAAGGGCCAGGAAAAGAGGAGACTCTGCTCGTAAAGTGCTGTGTCCCCTTGTCTCCCTGACAGTGACCAAGCCCCAGGCCTCTCCTGCCCCTTCCCCTGGGCTGGACAGAGGGAGAGGTACATGCTACAAGGAAACAGGAGTGGGAGGGGTACTGGGGGGTGGTTGAGGTCAGAAGGAAGGAGAATTGTACCCTGAATTCCTGGCCTGAGCTTTTACCCAGCTTTTATTTCCTGACACTCCTCTGGATATTGGAGGGTAGGGTGGGGCTTTGGGGTTCAGGAAGAGAAACTGAGTATCCTACCCCTTTCCTTTACCCAGGCACTCAGATCCTGGGGAAAATACCTACTGTAGTGAACCAAGAAGCCAACCATCCTTTATCCCCAGACCCTCCCTCAAACTGACATCACCCAGTACTGTGGAAGAAACAGAACTGGGTACCCAGCTTCCCCACCCCTTGGCTCGCAGATGAAAATATATGGCCCATCAGGGGGCCCATGTCAGGTGGAATTCATTCTGGGGCTGCTGCTTTAACCCAGGCACCTGTCATCAGGACCCATACTTTGAACTTGTGGACTCAGCAGCTTGGGGTGCCCTGCCAAGGAAGTGGGGAGTTTTTGCCAGCCAAGGCCTCTTTCTGGTCCTGCTGCCCCTCCTCCTACCCAGATGTCCATACCCACCACCCCATAGGCTTGGGGTGTGGGCAGGAAGGGGCTGCAGGTCTCACATCTCACAGATGATCACCGGGAAATCCACGTGGAGGTGAGGGTGGTCAAGCCTCACAATACCCTGAGGGATCAGATTCTTCTGCATCCACCTCAGCTTGGCACGCTTCTGCCCATCCAAACTGGGCTTTGAAGGAAACAAGGCCTTCCAAGAGTCTAAGGGAAGGAGGGAGGATGTTTCAGGCAATGGGAGACATCCTGTGTATCCATCTCCTAAAATGTGACCAAAGTCTTTCGAAAAATGGAAGGCAGAGAAAGCAGCCACTGAAATTGGGCTCTACAAAGGCTAGGCTAGATGAGATTACATATGGTTTTCTTTTTTAATAATAAAAATAACATAAATCTCATTTAAAAAAATCCACTAGTGAGCTTTTCTTAAGAGAATGAGCCCCGCAGCTTATAGAATTTCCCAAGTCCTTGGTGGTTGGATTGGGGGCTAGGGAGTTGGTGGAGTGAGGGAAGGTCAAGGAATGTAGCATGCTCTTTCCTTAAAGATCTTTTGGGGTTTATAGCCAATTCAGTCCAAAGCAAGAGGAATTAATTGTTTGAAAGTGAGATTTCAAATAAAACAATTAGCACTTTAATCCAGTATGGTCCAGGGTGGGGACCTCAGTGAGGCTCTTGCCTTTTGTTCAAGTGAATGCCATCTCGGAGTTAACTTATAAATGAACAGCACAGCCTTGGATATGTACAGAAGATGTAACTATCGGTTGTGTGCAGGTTTCTATCTGTCCCCTGGCCACTCTTTTAAAGCTTATTTCTGCTCTTAGCTTTTAAAAGGAAGAAATACTGTGTTCTTTTCTTTAATTGATACCCTTTGATCATATCATCATCATTTCCTGATGCTCCTCACTCCCACTGAAACCTCCCTTATACCAAAAGCCACCAAGTAAAACCAACTGGCAAAGCAACCATATCTAATGGTGTATGCAGCATTCTACTCCCAAAGTCCCCCACTCCTCTTCTGGGAGGAGAGTTATGTCTCATGCTCTATTCTCTAGGACCAAGATGGTTCACTGCAATTCATCTGATGCCTTCTAGTGTTACTTTCATTACATATTTTACACAATTTTGCTTTCTTTGCTCAGTTATCACTTCATATACATCTTCTCATGTTTCTCTGAATATCTCATATTTGCTTTTTCTTAGGGTGCAATAGAATTTCATTTATAGTTATATATACTATAGTTTGTTCAGCCATTTTCCAGTCTATGGACACCCACCTTATTTTCAGTTGTTCCCCCTCCCTAATACTCAGATTGCTGCTATGGACATTTTGTTATAACAATGCCTTTCTTCCAAAAGTCATCGTGGCATATGCCTAATAGTGGGTTTAGTCAAAGGATAGGAATCACTTTTATCACATAATTCCAAATTGTCTTCTAGAACTATTGGACCAATTCACAAGCATATTTAGTGTGCCCGTGATGTCATAGCCTCTCCAGCATCGACTGTTTTTTATTTTGCCTTTTCCAATTTGCTTAGCATGAGACTGAAATCTAAGAGTTTTTAAAATATGTATTTCTCTTGCTACTGGTGATCTGGAAAATACATTCATGTTGTTGTATACTACTGTTCCCAAAAGCCATTTAATTCATTTAAATTCAATAAGTAACTGTGCTAAAAATAAGCAACAGAAAGATGAAAATGAAAAACAGTCCCTGTCCTCGAAGAGCTGACATTCTACCAGGGAAATGCCACATGTAAATGGACAAGTAGAACGTAATTTGAGGAGAGAGAGGGCACTTACAACTAAGGACATTAGGAAGACTGCCCATAGGAAGTGGCACCTGAAATCGATGAATGAAGCTAAGGATTTTAAGAGAAGGAGATGAGAAGAGAATGAATTCTAGGGATGCGAAACAGCCTAGGCAAAATCACAGAGGAGGGAAACAGAATATTCAGGAAGCAACAGGTAGGGGAGTTTGGCTAAAACACAGAATACGTGAAGGGGAGTAATGCGTTGTGTAGGTGGTACAGTACATAGAACACTGGACTTGGAAACAGAAAGACCTGAGTTCAGGCTTCAGACATACTAATAAGCTGCGTAACCCTGGGAAAACCTCTGCTCACCTCAGTTTCTCCCTCTGTATAAGGGGGATTAATAATAGAAACAACCCAACAATAATCCCTCATAAGGCTGTTGTGAGGAGCAGGCAAGATAACATGTGTAAAACATGTTGAAAATCTTCAAGTGCTATACGAGTTCGATTTTTTATTAGTGTGAAATATACCTGGAAAGGGCTATTGGAGTAATTGTGAGGTCACGTGGAAAAAGCCATTTGTCACTCAATAAGAAGTAATAACAATGACTGATATTTCTGTGGCACCTGAAGGTTTACAAAGAACTTTACATGCATCATTTCATTAGATTCCCACAGTAATCCTGTGGAACAGGTACTATTATTCCCATTTTAGAGATGAGGAAATTGAGACTCAGATAGGTTAGATATCTTGCTGATATCCACACAGCAGGTAGATATCAAAGGTGGGATTCAAACCCATGCCTCTCTTGACCCCAAGTCTAAACTCTCACAGAAACACCAAGATCACTATATCTGAGGCCTAAATGGCTTGCAGTGGTTAAGAGAGGAAAAACATTAGCTTTTGAAATGTTTAATTTGGTATTTTTTAAGGTTAAGAAAACTCCAATTTTTGGACTCTGAACCATAGGATTTAGAGCCAGCAGGGGTCTTAGAGGTCATTAGTCCCCAGATACAACATTTATAGGATGTTGTCCTATAAATGTGTCAGAATATACAGGCAGCGTAATCATTCTTTAAAGCAAATCATCAAAGTGCTAATATTTACTTACAGAATCTCTTTTGAAGTTCTAGGAGTTTTCCATATAGAGTAATTAGAGAATTAGTCATTAACTGGGATTTGATTTAAAGAAATAACTAAAAATTACTCTTTAGAGTTTCCTGTGCTGTTGGTAGCCAGGGAAAACAAGGCCTGATCCCAGCCTTGGTGCCTATGATGTAATTGGACAGAGCTCTCTAGCAGCTCCAGGAGAAGTTTTAATGGAGAAGTGCTATTGAGCAGTATTGATCTTGGAAAGAAAACCAATTCTGTGAACATAAACCCAACCATGCAGCAAGTCTCTGTGACAGGCTTAAAACTAAACACACCAACATCCAACCTAATGGGCACCCACCAAGAGGGAGCCATGGGAAGACTGATCAAACATTTAGATAGGAGAAAAATGGATTCTTGTTTATGTTTCATTAGTACCCATCCATTGGGCAGTTTTCCAAGAATGCTTCTGCATGCTCATACTCAGCTGGTTTTCCCACCAAAGCAATGTCTTCTTTAAACTTGGTATGAATCAACCAGATGATATGGCAGCCACTAAAAGCTAATAAGAGGCAGCTAGGTGGTACAGTGGATAGAGTATTGGCCCTGAAATCAGGAAGACTCATCTTCATGAGTTCGAATCCACTTAACCCTGTTTGCCTTCGTTCTTCTTCTGTAAGATGAACTGGAAAAGGAAATGGCAAACCACTCCAGTGTCTTGCCAAGAAAACCCAAATGGGGTCATGAAGAGTCAGACATGACTGAAAAGCAACTCAACAACAACAAAAACAGCTAATGAGATCTTATGCTTTATTGAGAAAGGCACAGTGTCCAGGAATAAAAAGACGATAGTACTACTGTCACCTGTCTTCATCAGATCTTATTTGCAGCACTGTGTTTAGTTCTAGGTATCGTGGTTTCTAAAGGACATTGACAATCTGGACATTTTCTGGAAGAGTACAATCAAGATGGTGAAGGTTCTTGAAACCATGTCATATGAGGTTTAGTTGAAGGAGCTGAACATGGTTAGCCTGGGGGAAAAAAGATTCAGCGGCAGGGGGATGGGGATATTATAGTTTTCTTCAAGTGTCTGAAGAATTTTCAGAGAGATGAATAGACAGACAGATAGTTTAGATAGATAGATAGATAGATAGATAGATGGATGGATGGATGTAGATGGATGGATGGGTGGATGGATGGAGAGATAGGTGAATGGATAGATAGGTAGGTAGGTAGATAGATAGATAGATAGATAGATAGATAGATAGATAGATGGAGAGATGGATGGAGAGATAGGTGAATGGATAGATAGATAGATAGATAGATAGATAGATAGAGCATTTATTAGGTGTTTACTGCATGCCAAGCATTATAATAGGCACTGGGGGTACAAAAAGCAAGAAATATACTTCCTGCCCTTAAGGAGCTTACACACTAATGGTGAAAGATACATGAAGGGGTCCTAAATAGGGGAACAATGTTGGCATGGTCTGGAAATGGCCAGGAAATGAGGCAAAGGCCTAGATCCAGGCAAGTAAAGCACAAATCCATCTATCAGAGACCAGGATGATTATAAGGATGAGGTCTTAGTTTCTAATGGGGAGGAGGTAGGGATACATGAAGAGCTGAGTGGAAGTGTCATGGTCTGAAGATGGCTGGAAATATTAGCTCTATTCTGTTTGGCATCAGGAAAGCAAGCAAGAATGATGGGTGAAAGTCACAGAGGTAAATTTAGATTTGATGTTGGAATTTTACAAAAGCCTTCCTGACAAAGATGTTCATTCCAGTATGGAACTGGCAGTCTCAAGAGGTAGTGGGCTCCCCCTCAGTGGAGATCTCTGAGAAGAGAATGAATGACCATTTGTCAAGGATGTTGTAGAAGAGATTTTTGTTTGGGTATACTTGAAAATTTGTGTGACAAATACAAACCCTTACTTTTAGGAAACCTGCACCTCCATAGCTACAGCCTGCCCTCTACATCCCCAGATGAACACAGATGATAAGCAGTAATTGTTCAATGACATTGTTAATTGCTCTGCTATTACTTTTCCCTTTAATTTAAAACAACTGCACACACACACATATACACACATACACATATACATACACACTCAGCAAGCACCGTCAGAATGGAACTGGATTTTTTTCCTTTCAAAATTGGATTAATTAGCATTATCAGAAAAACAAAAGGAACGAAGCCTCCAGTAAGTAGAGCATTAATCATATTGCTAGTAATTAGTGCCACGAGAGAAAGACAAAACAGAGAAGTCAGAAATATTTCTAAAACTAGTCAGAGCCTATAGGTATCAGTAGCTAGGAAACCAACATAGGTATGTATATTAAATGCGCAGTGAAAGCCAGTGACTATGTGGCATCTCAGAACTATTTAAAATCAAGAGATCTAGTTTCATAAATCTGGACCTCCCCTCCCCCCAAGTAATGGCACCACTAACATATACCCAACTAGGAGACTGTACCTTGTAGTCTCAACACGATATCTCATCGTGACCTAAAGGTGATTCTGGGCTCTTAGAGGCTAGGCCAGAGGAACACAAGTAAGGCCCACCTTCTGGATGTTCTTCTTCCTTGGGTTTTCATGGTACTGTTCTGTCCTGCTTCTCCTACCCATCTGATTGATCTCTTCTTTCCTATATTGACATCTCGTCTTCAATGTGTGGGTCATTTTCTCTCACTACAAACTCTGACGTGGTTTCATTAGTTATCACTTCCTCACTGATGTAGTTCTTGGGAGAGTGGATAAAGCACTGAGCCTTGCATCAGGAAGACCCGAGTTCACTTTCTAGCTGTGTGACCCTGAGCAAACCACTTAACCTCTGTTTGTCTCAGCTATAAAATGGGGGTAATAATGAATAGCACCTACCTCATGGAATTTAAGATCAAATTCAATATTTGTAAAAGGCACTTTGCATTGTGACTGACACATAGAAGATGGTATGCAAATGCTTATTCTTTTCCCTTATCACCATGCAGATGACTCCCAGATCTCTATATATTCAGCTCTCATCTCTGTCTTGAGCTCCAGGCCTATATCACCGGCTGCCTGCTTGGTATCTCCACCTGGATGGCCATAGGCATCTCAAACTCAACATGTCCAAAATGGAACTCATTATCTTTCTCCCTAAATCCACCCCTCTTCCTGACTTTCCTGGCTTTTTGGGGGAACCTCATCGCTCTCCCAGTCACACAACTTCACAACCTTTGAATCATTTTTGAATCTTGATCTTCTTTCACCATTCTTCATAATCAATCAGTTGCCAAATATCGCTGATTCTACTCCCATAATATCACATGCATCCATCTCTTTCTACTCACATGGCCACCATTCTATTTCAGGCCCTTGTCACTTCCCACCTGGACTGTTGCAATGGCCTCCCTATCGATCTCCCTGTCTCTCATCTCTCTCCTCTCCAATCCATCCTTCACATGGGTGCTACATTTTTGTTCCTAAAGCCAGGCCTAACAAAAAAGACAGCAAAATGATTTCCTACTGTTTCTATTAATTCCTCTGCTTGGTGTTTAAAGCCCTTCACAATCTCAGTCCGTTCATCTTTTCAGACTGATGTCACAATACTCCCTTCATGGACAACATATGTCCTATCCAACTGACTTACTTGCTACTTTCTCATACCTGATAATCTATCTCTTATCTCATTACCTTTGCACGGACTGTCCCCCATGCCTAGAATGTTCTCTTTCCTAATTTCCATCTCTTTAAGTCCCTGATGCCATCAATGCACAGTTCAAGTGCTATCTGTGACAATACATCTTTTCTGATAACCCCAATGTTACCTCTCCCCACCCACAGCCCAACCTTGAAAATGCCTTTGTATTTCCTCTGTGTATATTTTGCATGTACTTATCTGTACAACTTGATTTCCCTTCAGAATTTGAGTGGCTCGAATGCAAGGAAAGTTTATTTTTTTCTTTGTCTCTTCAATGCCTACACATCGTATGCATTTAATGCTTGTACCATTGAAGCAAATTGAACTGAATTGAAATGATTTGAAGAGCAACTCGTAAGCGAACTCCAACATTTGAGGGAAGACTGAGATATTCATGGCACCTGGAATTACCAGTGGCAGAAGGAAATTGGGAGTTGTTTGAAAAGACTGATGAGGTGGCACAAGGAGCTCACCAACCAACTTAGAGCAAATAAAAATGTGTATAAAAGCTAGAACAAATAGCAGGTAGCAAGGAGAAATTAAAAATGTAGCAGTTGTGCAAGAAGAGTGTCTGGAGGTGGTAGTTCAAAATGAGCAGATGCTGCCAAAGGAGGCCAGGAAACAAGAAGACGAGTGTTGTTGTCATTTTTAGCTATATCTTTTTTTCTTACCTATGTCAAGAAAAAGAGGAGGCTCTAAGAAGGAATAGGGCATCTGGCCAGGATAAATGCAGTAGGGACAGCTAGCAAGGGAGAAAAGGTAGAACTGCTCAATTCTACCGACTTTCTCTGTCAAGAAGAATGGCCTTTGGACTTGGGAAAGGGTAGAGCAAAAATGGCTAATAAGGCATTGATATCCAGCACAACATAACAAAGTGCTAGGTGGCTCCATAGTGCATAGATCCCCGGTCCCTGTATCAGGAAGACTCATCTTCCTGGGTTCAAATCTGATCTCAGACACTTACTAGCTGTGTGACCCTGGGCAAGTCACTTAATCCTATTTGCCTCAGTTTTTTCATCTGTAAAATGAACTAGAGAAAGAAATGGCAAACCACTCCTGTATCTTTACCAAGAACCCTCCCCCCCCCAAAAAAAACCCAGATGGGGTCACAAAGAGTTGGACATGACCGAAATGAGTCAACAACAATCACCCAACATAAATGAGGAGATAGTAAGAGAGTACCCAACTGTTCTTGTTGAATACAAGTCACCTGGGTTCAATGAACTACATGCAAGAATACTTGAACGACAGCAACAACAAAATGACAGGTGAGATTGCTAAGCAAATTTGAAAGATAAAGGAAAATATCATACTATAAGATTAGAGAAGGGCAAATATTCTCTCAATTTAAAAAAAGGTGGGAAGAGGTGGAGAGAACAATTTGCAACCTCTAGGCCGCTGAGCTTGACTTTGGTTCCTGGGAAAATTCCAGAATGGATTATTAAAGACATGGTTGATGAACATGTAAAACAGAAAGCAATGCTGAGAAAGAGTCACTATGGCTTTAGTCAGAACAGGTTGTGCCAGACCAACTTTACTTCCCTTTTTGACAGGGTCACTAAACTCATCAATCAAAAGAATGTTATAGTTTGCCTAGGTTTTAGCAACATGTCTGAGAGCATATCTCATGGAATAATGGAAAGATTTGGGCTGAATGATAGTGCAACTAGGTAGATTTGGAATTAGATGGGAAGAGCTCATTCAAGTTGCAATGTCAACTTGAAGGAAGGTCTCCAGTGGAGGGGCCCAAGTATCTGTGTTTGGTCCTGTTGCTGTTTATTATTTTTGCCGGTGCTTTGGAGGAAGGCAGAGTTGGAAGGAACTTTTTCCCATTTGCAGATGACATAAAGTTAGGTGCGATTGTTAACGCAATGGACGACAGTGTCAGAATCAAAAGCTATCTTGACAGCCTAGAGCAATGGGACCAATTGAATAAGATGGAATTTAATAGGGGAAAATGGGAAGTCTTAGCATGTGGTATCAAAAAAAAATTGACTTGTTGAGTATAAGGTGGGAAAAATGTGGTTAAATAAATTTTGCAGAGATCTGTATCATTTAGCATACTGGGAACTACATATATGTCACCAGTAGTCAAAAAATTCACATGTATGTATATACGTATGTATGTATATATATCTACATGTGTATATAAAATCTTGGGTTACATTCGAAGAAGTGGACATGCTGGGACATAAATATAAGTCAATAGTAGCATGCCCATGCACACACACGATCTTGGGCTATATTCAAAGGGTGTAACTTCCAAGAATTGGCCCAGATGGCCATCAAGATCCCTTCCAATTTTCTGTGACTGCAAGTACTGTCAACCTCCTAAATTCATCACCCTCTAAATGAACTGACTTTGGACACAGCCCTAATTGTCTCAGCCTAGTTGTAGCTTTGTCAGCACTCTACCTGCTGGCAGTTTTTCTTCTCTTGATACCCAGTTTTTCTCATTTCTTTTTTTCCAAAGCATCTTCTAAATTCACCCCTCCCACCCCCCATCATTCTGTCCTTGTGAAATGAGACTGGGAGGTATCTATGCTTCTACCTGCTCTGTCTGCCCTCTCTCACTCAGCTGTTTTGGCCAAGTTACTCTTATATTCTTTGTGTTGAGGTTTTCCTTTGTATTCAACAATAATACCACTGATGGTTGGTGGGGTCTCAGCCTTTCCGATGAAGTGTCCCCCAGAAAATATAGTGGGGTAGAATGGGTAGTGCTGGATCTGGAGTCAGGACAGTCTGGGTTCAACTTTCATCTTTAAGACCAAGAGCCAATAACCCACGCCTCACTTTTGTTATCTGCAAAATAAGGAAAGTAGTATCTACCTCACAGCACTGTCGTGAAGCTTATTGTGATATTCTACATAAAGTGCAAATGAATAATTAATGAATGAATAAATGATGGGTTGCACTGAAGGAGTGATATTAGGAAATGACAGTGATATTTTTAAGGCATCAAGAAAACATTCAAAAAAGAAATATATCTACATTAACATAAAAGGGATATTTAAAACAGCATTTTCAGGAGGTGAGGCAATGTTGCACGGTTAGTGTGCTGGGTGGGGAATTGGGAAGACTTGGATTCAAATCCTGCTTCCTATATTTCTGAGTTGTGTGGCCATGATCAAGTTGCTTTATTTCTCTGTGCATTCAACAATTCGCTAAGGTTTATCTACTAAGAAATCATAAATCCTTGACCTGTTTCTGGGGCGGAATGGGGCTGGGAGGGCGATTTTCATGGAAAGCCCATGGTGTGCTCTGTGTTCAAATGTGTCTCCCAGAAAACATCAATCATCTCTCTGAATCGTTTTTCTACTTAAGAAATGATATTCATATTAGGATCTCTGGAGCACTGCTGGAAATAGACGTTTACCAACTTGGTAAACAAACAAGAAGTTTAGTGTTTTTCTACCGGGGACCTTTCCTAGATAATTGCCCCAATTTAAATGTCTAAGAAGAATACTCTGAAATTCTGCCTGGTACTTTTGTATAATTGGTTGAATTGTCTAATTAGAAAACAATGCCAAAAAAACTTAACTTTCTTGTCTTTGGAAAATATGTATCTCCGGAAAAGAAAATGAAAACTGGTCGAATTATTTTGCCTTAAAAAAATCCTGAAAGGGAAGAGGAATTTTTCCCCCCAAAAAATTATTATTATATTTCTTTGTCTTTTTACTTGACATAAAAAGGATCAATAAAACAGCATTTGCAGGTAGTGGATGACAACATGGCACGGTGACTAACATACTAACTTGGAATAGGAAAAAACAAAACAAAATAAAACTTGGTTCAAATCTTGCCAATACATGTTAGCTGTGTGTTCCTGGGCAAGTCATTTAATTTCTCTGAGCATCACGTAACTAAAATATATCTAGTACTCTAGTCAACTCAATAACCAATCATTAATCTATTGGACAATGATGAAGCATGCTTCCCAGCTCCTGAGGTTGAGTGGACCATTATTTCTATCCTCAGAGATCTTATAGTTGAGTAGGGGGGATATGATATATATATATATATATATATATGTATATATATGTATATGTATATACAGTGCTAAGTACAATGTAAACAAATGAAGTATGTGAGAGTTATGAAACCAATTGTGGTGTGCAATCTGAGGGGGAATGGTTATTACTCACTAGGCAAGTTCGGGGAAGGTTTCTTAGGGAAGATGTTTTTTAAGTTGAACTTTAAAAGGATGGGCAGGACTCCCACAGGCAAAGAGGGAAAGGGAAGATAATTCAGATATAGAGAACAGCATAAGCAAGGACATGGAAGTGAGACGCACAGAGGGTATTCGTAGGGCAGAGAATTAACCAATCTGTTGAGATTCTAGAATAATGCATTGGAGGGGAATAAACTAAGATAAAACTAGAAAGGTTGAATGGGTGGTCAGCATGAAATACTGAACCCCACATTTTTCTTTTCTTGTGGTCCACCTTTGGTTTCCTCAGAGTGGGGAGTTCCTTGGCCTGGAAATTCCCTCCAATGATCTAGAACTTAGAGAGTCGTTTGGGAAATCAAGTGGTTAAGTGACTTACCGAGGGTCACAAAGCTAGGATGTGTCAGAGGTGGAGACTTGAATCCAGGTCTTTTTGGTTCTGAAGTTATGACACACTGCCTCTAAATCTCCACATAGAAAATGTAAACCATTGAATGATATGTATTGTTGTTCGCAGTTTTCCTTCTGTGATGACTCTCCAGGGTTGGTAATGATACACATAAGACCTAGACTGATCAAAACATGGTCCTTGACCACATAACTCTAGCCAGCAGCTATAGAGCATGAGCTCTCCATGAAGAGCATGGCTAAAATCTACCACCAACCTTCATAAGCAGAGAACTTAGGTCCATAGGATCCCAGATTTAGAGATGAGAGAGTCCTTGAAAGTTAACTCCAATTTCTCATTTTACAGAACCGGAAACTGAAGCTCTGAGTTCAATGACAAGGTGATGCGAGTAGTGAATGGTCCAGGAATAAAAACAAGATCTTTGTGACTCCAAGGCCAGTACTCTATGTACTACACAGCATGACCATTCTAAAGTTTATCCCCACTTTTCCCATCCCCATGGCCTTTAAAGGTGTTGCTTCCCCCTAATCCTCCCTCCAGTGCCACCCAACCGAGGATCCAAGGCATCTTGCCTCTAGAGCTGCGTTCCCTCACTCACTGGAAGAGTTAGGCACATATCTAGTCCAAACTTCAGAGAACAGACTTCTCGGTTGTCTAGGTAACGATCTCAACACATTCACCCACAAATATGTTTAGCTTGGGTTTGGCATTAGTCTAGTCCTTGAGGATAGTCCCCTTTGACTGATGTCCAGCTAGGCTTATTTGACCTCAGCTCCAATTAGTTTTTTTTGTTCACACTTATTTTTCATGAGATGAAATAATTTTTAAAAATAACTAGGCGAGGATGTCTTTTCCTGTGTTCCCTAATTATTTCTGACTTGTCTTGTATACAGCTTGTTTCTACATATTTGTTTCCTTGTTTCCTCATTAGATTGTGAGTTCCTTGAGGGCCGGGACTGTCTTTTGCCTCTTTTAGTACCCCTGGTGCTTAACACAGTACCTGACACTTATTAGGTGCCTAGTAAATATTTATTGTTTACTAGACTAATTGATAGGATTATTTTGGGGAATCCAGCACCGTCATGGCTTTATCTATTTCCTTCATGTCTTGCTAATAATGTTTGTTTTATTTTTGTATCACGTCCATAGTATATTTGGTAGCACACCCATAAATATATGTTGCAGTGGTTTCCTCAGGTGAGGATTTCCCCAGAAAACCCAGTGAATTCTGATTGCTTTTCCAATCAAACAGAAGGTTCTCTGTTGGATTTTTTAAGCAGAGTAGTACCTGCAAGACTGTGAGGTGCTGCTCATCCCTTATGGCTTATTAGCATCTATGTTGCCTGATACTACTGTCTTTTATTGTGGATAGAAGGCTGGACTTAGAGTCAAGAGACATGAATCAAACCACACATCATCTATTTTGTAGGACTGGGCAGCATGGTACAATGTCGAGAATTACTGGATTTTAAATATAAGGCAAGTCAATTAACTTCTCCAGATCTCAGTTTCCTCATCTGTAAAATGAAAGAGTTGGATTAGACGGCCTTGCCTCAGTTTCCTTGTCTGTAAAAATGGGGATCGTAATATTTGCATTATCTGCTTCCCAAGGTAGTCATTGGAAAAGACTTTGTAAACCTGAAAGCACTAGAAGAATGAGAGAGACTTTTACTAGAGAGAAGAAAACAAACTCTTTCCCTTCTTCAAAGTGTGGCCAGTCCCTCAGCCCCTTAGGGTATGGTTTAACTCACAGGTCATCACTTAAAACACCCTGAGGGGCAGAGTTAAGGCACTTTCCCAGAAGGAACCTTGGGCTCACTTAGCACCTGCCGGAAGAGGCTGAGGGCTTTAGCTTCCCCAGTGCCTCATTCCAGCCTCACTTCTTAAGTAGCATTTTGAAAAAATCAGCCTCTGCCTGATTATATAGGCTTGGCTATATCATGTTTCCCTTGGACGAAGCATGATGTTACTATGCCCATTTGACACAGGAAGTACATTTAAAATTTCACCAAACACATTTCATCTCCATTTCCAATCCATTATCAATCAGCACACAATCATTAAGTGCCTACTATGCTCCAGGCACTGATGTCTTTTATTCCATTAACATTCTGTATTCTAACAGTCCTGGTAACTGATCTGGCCAGAAAACCACGGTCTTATCTTATCTTATTTTATCTTATCTTACCTTGTTTTATCTAATCTTATCTTCCCAAAGTATCTCATCTAATATTAAGACAGCTTCTTAAGGAAAAGCCTTTGTTCTCAGTAAGACTTTCCTAAGCCCTTTTCCCTTTGGACCTAGACCTGTAACAAGTCTCACCTTTCTTTTTCTGTAGTTCAACATGTGAACGCAGAGGAAGGAGAAAACAAAGTGGGTGCATTTGTTTGTGTAGCTACAAGTGAACATGTGCTGAGGTGTGGGCACGCGCTTACACACACACACACACACACACACACACACACACACACACACGTCTGGCAAAGCCCTCCCCCACAAACAGCATGTAAGACGAAGAGAGCATATGTCCTTTTGTGTAAGCAGGTGCTTGGAAACAAGAAGGTATCAGCCGGATTCCGTGTATCGTGTGAAGATCTGGCTTCAATCATCACTCATTGTTTAGTAATGGGAGCAAAAATGTGGTAAACAATGCACGGAAAATCCTCGCTCCAAGATCTGGGCACAAGAGCTAATCCGGGCAGGCTCGGCTTGAGCCTCGGCTGTTCCTCACAAGGCCATTCTCTGGGCTGGAATGTGGCATGGGGTGGGCTCTTTTTGCTTGATTCCAGAGGAAAATATCTTGCTTATTTGTTACAGAGATGGAGGGGGAACAGCAAGGGAGGACACAGATGAGATCTAGTTAATTTTTCAATAATTATGCTAGTATAGAGTTGGTATGTAGCTGATCCAAATTAACCAACATTTTAAAATAACCTCCTCTCGATCGATCAATCAGCAAGCATTTTAGGCGCCTACTATCTACCAGGCACTGAGGATACAAGGACAAAAACAATTCCCACTCTCAAGGAATTTATATTCTAATGGGAAAAATAATATACACATATATAGCATAGGGATGGCAATATAGACTTTGCCCGTGGTTTCGTTGGTGTAGGGAAGTCCCAGGTGCTCCTTATAGGCTAAGAGAGAGGCTTTAGAGATTCAGCCACTTGTCCAGGGTCATACAGCCAGTAAAATGTCAAAGACAGGATTTGAACTCAGGTCTTCCTGTCCTGAAGGTTTACTCTGTTCAGTCTGTTCAGTCACTGTTATGCTGCCGTATGTGTATGTGAATACGTACTCGTATGTATTACATTGTATTGTATTCTACTATATTATATCATATCGCATCATACCACATCATATCATACGTGTCTGTGGATGGTTGCATGAGTTTAGTACATACTTACATATGTATTTGTGTCTCCCTATCCTACCCCCCTGCTTAAAACATAAGATCCTTCAGAGTGCCGGTTGTTTCATTGTCTATGTTTAAACCAGGCACTGTGTTCAGTGATGTAAATAAAAGGCAAAGAATAAGACAGCCCTTCCTCTCAAGAAGCTTATATTCTAACAGAGGAAACAGATATATGCATATGTATCAATACATAGATACATAAATGTATTTACACATTAATACATATGTGTATTTGTGTATACATACAGAATAAATATTAAAAAATAAATGCAAATAAATATAAGGCAGCTACATAGAATTAGGAAGTAGCAGTTTGGGGGTGGGGAGGATCAGGAAAGGCTTGAGGTAGAAAATGGTACTTTAGCTGTGTATTGAAGGACGCTATGGATTCTGTGAGGGAGGAATGAAGAGGGAGAGCATTCCAGGTTCGGTGCACAGCTGTCAGAAAGGCATGAAGGTGGGAGCTGGAGCATTGTGTGTGAGGAACAGAGAGAAGGCCAGCTTGGCTGGACTGTGTAGTTAGGGAAGATTGTAATGTATGATAAGGCTGGAAAGATAGGTGAGGGACGGGTTGTGGAGAGCTTTATATGTTTATATTTGATCCTACACATAATCAGCAGTCATCGAAGAGCATTGAGTAGGGGAGTGACATAGTCAGATCAAAACTTAAGGACAGTCACTCTGGCAGTAATGTAGAGGATAGGTCAGAAAAGGCAAAGACCTGAGGCAGGGAAAACAATTGAGAGGCCATTATAATCATCCAGGTGACAGGTCATGAAGAGTCAAAATAAGGTGATAGAGTAGAGAGAAGGGGTTAATGTCAAAGAGGTGGGTTTTTGTTGTTGTCGAGTTGTTTCAGTAGTGTCTGACTCTTCCTGACCCCATACTAGAGTGGTTTGCCATTTCCTTCTCTAGATCATTTTACAGATAAGGAAACTAAGACAAGCAGGGCTAAGTGGTTTGCCCACCTTGTAAGTGTTTGAGGCTGGATTTGAACTCAGGAAGATGAGTTTTCCTGATGTCAGCTCCTCTACCCATTGTGTCACTTAGCTACCCCCAGAAGCAGATGTGGTAGAAATGGCAAATTTGGCAATAGTTTGGATGTGTGAGGTGAGGAAGAGTTGAGCAACTATGGACAATACTGAAATTACAAACTTGAGGGACTGAAGAAATTGCTTTTGATAGAAATAAGTAATTTTGGAAGATGGGAGGACTTTTGTGGATATATAATAAGTTCTATTTTGGGATACGTTGAGTTTGAGACGTCTACATTTGAAATATTTGATAGGCAATTGGTGACATGGGAGGAAACTGGAATTAGATTGATAGATCTATGAGTCACGAGTATAGAAGTGATCATTAAAAGGGACTGATGAGGTCACTAATGGAGAAGGTATAGAGAGAGAAATGCAGAGAGCCAGGGACAGACCTCTTGGGGCACTCACAGTTAGAGGCCATGATAGAGGTGATGAGATAGCAAAGAAGACTGACAAAGAATGGCCAGAGGCAGGAGGAGAACCAGGAGAGAGCAGTGTCATGAAAATCCAAAGGGAAAACATACAATCTGTCTGACTATATCACTCCCTTACTTAATGAACTCCAGTGACTGCTGATTATGTATAGGATCAAACATAAATTTCCTTTTCACTTTTGATGCTCCTCACAACCTGTCCACCACATATCTTTCCAGTCCCATCATACATTACTACCTTCCCTCACTATACAGTCCAGCCAAGCTGACCTTCACTCTGTTCCTCACACACAACACTCTGTCTCCCATCTTCATGCCTTTCTGATGGCTGTCCCCCACATCTGGAAAGCTCTCCCTCTTCATTCCTGCTTCACAAAATCCATAGCTTCCTTCGATACAAGGCTAAAGCATCACCTTCCTGTGAGAAAATATATGTAAAATACTTGTAAAGGTTTTTGTGTGGGAGGGGGGGAGGAAGATGCTCCATAAATGAGATATTATTATAGATGAAGAAACGGACTACTTCCAGAGACAGGTGGTGACTTTCCCAAGGTCAAACCGATAATTACTGACAGTTGGTGGCAGGTACTTGGGAGACAACTTGGTATAGTGAAATAGAGTGCTAAATTTTGAGACAGGAAGACCATGATTCAAATCTTACCCTAGATAGTTCCTTGCTGTGTGCACACCAGTGAATCAAAGATTCTCAAGGCTTGTTTCTTTATCTGTAGAGTGGGCAAGTTACAATTCTTCAAAATTTCAGTTTCCTTGCCTGTCTAATGGGATAACAATGCCTGTCGCACTCATCTGTCAGAATCATTTGGAGGCTCTGATGGGATGATATATGTAAAGTACTTTGCATGCCCAGAAGCTCCACATGAACAAATGCCAACTATTATTATTAGGATCCAGAATGAGGGTGTCCAGGCCAGGGTACTTGCCACTTGACTATACTGCCTTCTACTATAATGTGGTGGAAAAAGAGCTGTTATTGAAATCCCCAGCTGTTGGCTATGGTCAGAATTTTCTGGGCTACCCTTTGGCACACCTGGTGCCAACTGTCTACGTGTGGTCAGGCAATGAGGATGAGAGGGACACTACTCTGAGCCAAAATACTGGCTTCCACCTGGGGTGGCCAAGAGTGGTTTATCTTACTCTCTTTTTCTTGATGCCCAACCCGTTCTTCCCTGTCCTATTTCTTTCTGCTTCCTTTCTAGTTTTCTGGTGTCTCCATTATTGACTCTTTTCCCTACAGCTTATCAAAGCTTCTCTAGGTCTCATTCAGGGCAGGAAATGGGAATTGCGGAAGCAACAACTCAGCCACTGTCTGAGTGGGAATGTCAAAAAGGTACCTGACCAAGGAGGGAATAGAAGAAGGTCTGGAAAGCCTTGCTGAGTTTGGGCAGGCACAAAACCTGGACCACAGTAGTGTGGGAGCCCTGCCACAGACCCAGAAAAGGGCTTCCCAAGACTAAACTTGTCTCAGCAATGATTCATTTTCTTCCAAATTGTTTGGTGCCAATAATAGCTAACTTTTGCATAGTGCTTTAAGGTTTGTAAAGTGCAGGTACACATATTATCTTATTTCATCCTCCCAGCAATCCTGTGAGGGAGGGACTGCAGGGAGTATTCATTTCATTTTATAGTTTAGGACATGGAGGTTCAGAAAGATTGATGACTTGTCCATGGTCACACAGTTTATAATCAAGGTCTTTCTGGACACCAAGTCTAGAAGTCTTGCTAGGATGGTATGCTACCCTTCCTAATCTTACATTACCCTAAACACGCAAATGTACAAAAAAATTCTGAGTTTCAAAAGAACAGGGAGATGGAGACTGCTCCCTCCTCTACTCCCGACCCTTGCGTCTTCATCTCATCAGCCTATGAGCAAAGTATTAATTACCTGTTTCTTCTTACTTCAAGTCTGGCATCCTATCCACTATACACTTAGCTTCTCTGACAGTCAGTTTCCACACTTATTGTGTGACCAGAGGCAAGATACCGGACCTCCCTAAGCCTCTAAGTTTCCTTCTCTGTAAAATGGGGATAATAATAGCTTTAATACTTAGCTCACAAGGTTGATTCAGGGGTCAAAGGAGAGCACTCATATAAAGTTTTGTAAGCCTTAAAAATTCTATTTCTGTGTGACTTGCTGCTATTATCTTTATTCCCACTTCGTTATTCCGATCTTTTTCAGATACAGATTGTCCTTGAACAAGTTTCCAGTGGCAGGTATCAATTATTAGCCTTGAAAGTTGTTCCACCAAGTCAGGTCAGCCTATTCCCAAAGTATTTCAAGGTATTTTGACTTGTAGGTCTTGTGCTCTAGAGCGTCTACCAATCCTTTTGCCATATTAATATTTCTATTGCTGCTTATGGTGACGACTCCTATTTTTCATTAATATCATCTGGGTTTTTGTTAGGGTCATTTCCAAGTTTCTGGTGGTCCATTTTACAGTTCTTGAGGCATCAATGCCATAAAAAATAGTGAAAGGGACAGTTTCAGAGAAATCTGAGAAGACTTAATATGATGTAATATAGACAATATAATAGCTGGAGTAGAGTGAGCAGAACCAGATGAACAATATCTCCAATTACAACAACATTGGAGAAGGGATCAACTCTAAAAAACCTTGAGCCACCTGATCGATGCAATGACTATTATTCTAGAGCATGAAGAATATTTTTCATCTCCCCCCAACCCCCCGCAAGAGATGATATGTTAAGGACTCAAAGTACACAACAAGATGTACAGTTTTGAACTTGGACAATGTTGGGATGTCTTTTGCTTGACTATTCATATTTATCACAGAGATTTTCCTTTCCTTTTTTAAGTAGTGCTGGGAAGGGTAGGAAAAAGAACAAATAGAAACTTGAAAAGGGAAAATTTTGAAAATTGTATTTTCAAAAAAATTAATTTAAAAGATTGGTCTTTTAGGTATTATTTGCTTTAAATATATTTATCATTCAGTTTTGATTTTCAGGATGCTCACAAGTTTCTTACTGTAGTCATACCACCTTCTCCTTCATATCTCTACCAATGTATCTGTGGAAGACTAAGGTACTTGTAGTTGTAGACCTTCATCCATTAGTTCAATAAGGTATCTGGATTCAACTTGAAAGCTTTAACTTTCTTTCCTTGATGCACATTAAGAATTTTGCACTTATCAAGTCTAAATGGAATATGGACATCATTGGTATGGCAGGAGCAACATCCATACCCCTCCTCCCCATGCAGGTTAGGCTAATTTTTCCTTAAAAGATACTGCGACTTTGCTCTAGACTTTGTGGGATCAGGGGACTAGAAGTTCAGAAAGATAGGAAGGAAGGAAGGAAGGAAGGAAGGAAGGAAGGAAGGAAGGAAGGAAGGAAGGAAGAAAAAGAAAGAAAGAAAGAAAGAAAGAAAGAAAGAAAGAAAGAAAGAAAGAAAGAAGGAAAGAAAGAGAAAGAAAGAAGGAGGGAGGGAGGGAGGACGCAAGCAAGGAAGGAAGAAGAGAAAAAGCCATTGGCTGTATGTCTTTAGAATCACCCTGGTGCTCTCTCTTCAGCTTGCTGGATTGGATAGACCATGTCCTTGCCCCAGCACAGTGAGCCAACAATGACAGAGCCTGTGGGATTATTTGCCATCCACAGACAAGACCAGCAAATCATGAGGAGCGAGGTTAAATGATGGGCCCAGGTCGCACAGTGTGTCTCAGGCAGTGCCTGCTGGGAGTATCTGCTGCCTGGGCGTCGGCTCCATTCCCCTCCATTCCACTGACTGTCTTTGTCATTATCTTCTCAGAATGACCATTCCCTGAAATACCATGTTCTGAGACAATAATAATCACAGCTGATTTGTATCCTATTTTGTGAAGCTCTTAGGGACCACAGAGATAAGTGCTGCATACATATCCATTGGATGGGGAAATACATCCAGAAACCAGAAGGCAATTGGAGGCATGCAGAACAGAATGGCTGAAATGGAAATTCAGGATGTCTAATGCCCAGTGTTATGAGGATGATGGAAATAGAGAAGTGGTGGGGGAGGAGGGGATTGGTCAGGATACTACCTAATAGTCAATATGAGGACAGCATTTAGAAGGCCAAATTTTTTAAGGGGCTTTGCACATTTATCCTATGTATTTATCCATACTGTTAAATGAAATAAGTGCATTTATAACTCAGTTCAATTCAACTCAACAAACATAGAAATTTGAGAGTTTTGAGGGCCGTCCCTCAACTAACCCTTTGAGTGGCCATCCAGACCACTCTATACCTGAAAGGAATGTTGGCCATAACATACCACATAAGTGATCATTCAACCTCTCTTTGAAGGCTTCCCAATAAAGGAGATACTACTACCTCCAAAGGAAGCCCATTAGCCTTTGGTACAGTTCTAATTGTAAGGGAATAATTTTCTGACACCAATACTAAATTTAAATTGAGTACTTCTACCCAATGCTCTACCTTCTGCCCTCTGGGGTCAGTCAGGATAGGTTTAATCTATCTTCCTTATGACAACCCTTCAAATAATTCTTGGTAGCCATCATACCTGCCCAGAATCTTATCTTCTCTGAGCTAAATATTTTTAGTTCCTTCAACCAATCCTTAACCCACAGGCTTATAAAAGATGTGGCCCCTTCTTTAATCAGTCAGTTCTTCTCAGAAATTCCATTTGAAGGCAGAGCCCTAAAACAGCCATATTTATTAATTTATTCCTTTCTGAGCTCTGCTCCTGGATCTACACCTTCCCCACTTAAGCTTTCTTCTATTTATTATCTTTCTCTATTAGAATGTAAGCTCCTTGAGGGCAGAGACTGTTTTTCTTTTTGCTTGTTTCAAAGTGCCTGGAACATAATAAGTACTTAAGAAAAACTTAGGAATTTTCCTTGGACTATCTGTTCTATGTCAGGTGCTAGGGATACAAAGACACAATTGAAACAGTCTCTGATGTCAAAGATGTTACATTTTACTGGATGGGAACTACACATATCCAAATATTCAGATGCTCCAATGACTCTGTGATCTCATTGATCCCTCTAACAGTACAGCTGACAACCCATCCATGCCTTCCCATCCTCTGTAACTCATGCCCTCCCAGGGGCTCAGCATAGTGGATCAGGGATCAGACTATGAAACACAGATAAGGGAATACAAAGCAATTCAGGATGGAGAGACCACAGACATCTCTTTGATGAGACCATGTGTGTAGGATCAGAGACCTTTAGGCACTATTGTATTTATGCCGTGACATCATCCCTAGAACATGGTTCCAAGTGATCAATCTCCAGAGATGGGCTTAGGAGCCAAGAATATTTTGAAACTTTGGTTGGCCTCCTTTACATGGACACCATTCCACTTGTACAGATCACAAGCTATCCACATCCTGTCGTCCTATATGATTCTTGTTTACACCTTTCCACAAAACCACCACGGACATTCTACCCAATGGACTGGAGATCTTATTCTGAAACCTTTAGTACTATGTAACACTCAAGCTACGCCTCTTTTATCTCTCATTCTGTATAGCCCACCCACCTCCTCTCCCAGTTATGCATGTTCTTGACAGCCTCTCTTGACACTACTTCTAGCAAGTATCGTCCTCCCTAATATACTACAGCCAACTTATACCCACCATGCTTGATTCCATTGCCCAGTTTGTCTCCCGTACTGTTTATTCTTTCAAGATCATAGTTTCCATGATTTGCTGTCATATAATAAGAGAATTTATGGAGACTATTGATGTTCAAAAGATGGGCTTGTGGGTCATGATCTGGGTAAGGTCATCAAAAATGCTATAGAGTTACCCAAATGTGATTTAGCCCGCTTTCCTCTTCCAATATAGTTCTGGTACATCCTTATTGTCTTTCTGCAGAGCCTGTGCAATGTTTGTTTGTGTGCGTGTGTGTGTGTGTGTGTGTATGTGTGTGTGTGTGTGTGTAAGAACTCATACTCTTCCTACATTTCTGACTGGTCCTTCTCAATCTCCTTTGCTGGATCTTCATCCAGATCATGTCCACTAACCCTAGGTGTCCCACAGGGCTCTGTCCTGGGTCCTCCTCTCTCTTTCTACTCTTTCACTTGGTAATCTCATCAGCTCTCATGAATGCAGCTATCGAATCTACAGGTAATTCTCAGATCTATTTGTTCATTCCTAACTATTCTCCTGACCTTTCTGGAAATCTTGAGCTCAATGTCTCACAGATATCTTAAACAGATATCCAAAACTGATCCCCTTAACTTCACCTCCCAACTCTCCCTTCTTCCTAAACTTCTCTATTTCTGTCAAAGGTACTACCATCCTCACAGTTACTCGGTCTCAGAATTGAGGTGTCATCCTTAACCTTTCACTCTCTCACCTCCCCCCCCCCACTCCTCATATCCAATCAATTGCCAAGTCCTTTCATTTCCACCTCCATAACATCTCTCATGTATGTCCCCTTCTCCCCTCTGACACTGCTACTATTCTGTTGCAGGCCTCAACACCTTATACTTGAACTATAGCAGTCTCTGGCTGATTGGTCTCCCTTATCTCAAGTATCTCCCACTCTAGTTCATCCTTCTATCATTGATCAAAGTGATCTCCCTAAAGCACAGACCATAACATCTTCCTAGTTGATAAATTCCACTGGCTCCTTATTACCTCTAGAATCAAATATAAAATCTGCTATTTGGCTTTTAAAGCCAAAACTGGGTCCCTTCTTACCTTTCTGGTTTTATACTTTACACTCTCTTCGTGTACTGTGATCCAATCACGCTGGCCTTTTTGCTGTTCCTCAAACTTGGCATTCCATCTCTAGACTCTGGGCATTTTTACTGGCTGTCTCCCATGCCTGGAATGCTCTTCCTCCTCATTTCTACTTCCTTCACTCCCTGGCTTCCTTCCATCTTAGCTAAAAGCCTGTTTTCCAAAAGAAGCCTTTCTTTGTTTCAGTCATGTCTGGCTCTTTATGACCCCATTTGGGGTTTTCTTGGCAAAGATACTGAAGTGCTTTGCCATTTCCTTCTCCAGCTCATTTTACAGATGAGGAAACTGAGGCAAACAGGGTTAAGCAACCTGCCCGAGATCACACAGCTAGTAAGTGAGGCCAAATTTAAATTCAGAAAGATGAATCTTCCTGACTAGCTAAGGTACACCATGGCATCACTCACCTGGCCTTCCCCATCCTCCTTAATCTTAATGACTTCACTGTATCTCCAATTTAGCCTGTATATATCATATTTATAAATAATTATCAACATGTCTCCCCCATTAGACTGTGAGCCACTTGAAAGCAGGGATTATTTTTTGCCTTTATTTGTATACTCAGCACTTAACAGTGCTTGGCACATAATAGGCACTTCATAAATGCTTGTTGATCTCTTGACCGAGTACTATTTAGTCCCAGATTTTCAGAGTTGGAAAAGATCTCCAGCTCCCTCAGTTTATAGATGAAGAAGCCCGACCCGAAGCAACTCAGCTAAGATTGCCCAGAGAACTGCCTAGGAGATTTCCTTAAAGGCTGATAGTCTCAGGACCAGAGACAAAAGCGAGGATTTTCTGGATTTGAACATGCTTTAAAGCTTAGCTTGACACTGATGTGAAACCTTGTGTCAATGGAAAATGTATTGGATCTGAAGAGTATGGGTCACAAGACCCGGGTTTGAATTCTGCCACATAGGATCCATGGGGTCTGGTACGAATAACCTCAGACTCCTCATCTGTAAAATGAGAGGCTAGAACTAGGTCCATTATAATACTTAAATGCCTGTCTTCTTGTCATGATCAAACATTAGTCTTTAAATATTTTATGTATGTATGTATATATGCATATCTGTATTTTAAAATAGGCTTAAATATTTGATGGAGCTAAGCTTTACCTTCATGATTTGGTGTTTCCCACAAAAGGCCATGGCCTCTTGACAGGACCCCCAACTGGTAATGTGCATATCATCACGTCTAATGCTTGCATATCCAGGCCCTGTAGACAGTAGGCATTTAATAAATACTTTCTGAAAACTGGAACTATTTTCCACATTTCACAGATCTGGGACTTTCTTTTTGCTCCTGCCAACGCCACCCCAGCCCATTGACTCTTTAGTCCAGGACACTGGCTCTAATTCACCAGGGAATTTAGTTTCAGTTTTGAGGGCTGCTATTTTAGCTGCCGACTTCATACCTGGACAGCTGCATTTTTGTGTTTCTGCCAGCATCACAGGCTTTGTTCGACTTTGCTTTGGACTTAATATTTCTACCTGCACCTGGGACGGAGCTTTCCTACCCCTAATCCCTAGGAGATGGAATTTTCTTCTACTAAATAGTCCTGCCAGCGACAAGTTCTCTTTCCATCTTTCAAACCCTTTTGAAAGCATTTTATTTAGCTCCAAGCTAATGTACTAACCTTGTTTTATCAGCAACACGTTCCTGGTGAAAGCCTCAACAGTGGGGTTTTTGTTGTTGTTGTTAATTACTGTTAGTTGAAGATTCATTTCATTTCCTTTTAATTTTTTTTTTTAGTCTCTTACTTTGTACTATGGCAAGTATACTGAAACTTACAAAAAGATTTACCCCAACCAATGGAAGCAAACAACTAGGCATCAGAATGAGAGGAGATGGAAATACTGAGATTGACGATCTGCCCCCCAAAGGTACCAAACCTCCAAGCTGGAAAGGACCTCAGAGATCATTGGAGCCAACTCATACCTAAACAAAAATCCCTTCTGCAACATAGCCAGTAAAAGGTCATCCAACCTCTGGTCAAGGACCTCCAGTGATGGAGAACTCCCTCCTTCTCATGGCAGTCCCTTCACTTTCTAAATAACTATAATTGTAGGTAAGTTTTTCTTTACATCAAGTCTAAATTTGTTTCTGAGTATAACTTATATTTAATAATAATATAACCAATAGATAAAGCATTTATTAAATGTTCGCTATGTGTCAAGGACTTTGCTAGTCATTCAACAATAATAATAAATAATATCTGCCATATATAGCATTTTGTTATTTGCAAAGCACTTGATATATAGATATACATACCTGATATATTATATATGTGCATATATTATATACATATATGTATACATATGATCCACAGGATAACCCTATCAAGTCAGTACTATAGATATGAGAATACAGAGTCAGAGGTTAATTAATTTGCCTAAGGTCACACAGATTTTAAGCATAGAAGGTGGGAATTGAACCCAGGTCTGCCAGTCCAGGGCTCTTTTCCACTGTATGCCACGCCTCCCATAACATTATTTATTTGTTGTTGTTGACATGTTTTTTCAGTCCTGTCTGACTCTTCATGACCCCATTTTGGGTTTTCTTGGCAAAGATACTGAGGTAGTTTGCCATTTCCTTCTCCAGCTCATTTTACAGATGAGGAAACTGAGGCAAACAGGGTTGAGTGACTTGCCCAGGGTCACACAGCTAGTAAGTATCTGGGGCCAGATCTGAACTTGGGAAGATGAGTCTTCCTGACTTCAGGCCTGGCATTCTATCCACTATGGCACCACCTAACTGTTCTAACATCATTTATAGTTGTCCTTAACATTCAAATCTTTTCAAATTTTTTTTCCTGATTTTGAAAAAAGGGAGTGGAGGGTCTATATGCCCTCATCTTCAACCTTTTTTCCCATTTTGCCTACTCACGATAAAACCAATAATTACATATTTTCAATTTGCAAGTTTCTTTCAATATTTATTTCTTCTTGAAGCCCATTTTTCATTGGAGTGTCATGTTCCTCCGATAAGAGAGCCCTCCCCTGCTTCTATATCTCTCAGCCGAAAGGGGCTCACCTGTTATCTCTGATTGCAGGCAATTGGAACTTTAAGTAAGCCTGTCTTTATCAACTACTGTTTTAACAGCTGATTAATTAGTGCTGGGAGATCCAGGGGAGGCCTTTATCTGAAGAGCAGTGCAGCCATTAGCCCCAGAAACTTCCTTGTGGACCAGCAGCTCAGATAACAAGGGTAGATAGCCAGCCCCAATGCTTCTCTCATGAAGACAAATAGAGGCCTCCCTCCCTCTTATCCTAACTCAGAACCCAAACAGAAACAGTCCCTGAATTCTCAAAATATTCTGGGGATTCCATAGTCAAAACTCCTCTTTCCCTTGGGGCTCTTAAGGGAAGAAGTCAATCTCCTACTTGGAGGGACCAAAGAATATGAAAAGGATGTGAGGGCTTTTTCTGGGTGAAATCAAGGGAAACCTTAGACAGAGCCAGCCTCCTGAGGTCCTGTGATCAACCAGGGTCAGAGTGGGAAGAAAATTCCAAAGCAGAGCTCCTGTGCTGTGTCTTCAACTCTGGAAAATAATTACAATAATATTCACTGACATCTTTACTTTACACTGATTCCATCCATTTTTTTGATGAACGTTTAAAGCACGGACAGTGAGAAAGACACTGAAGATACTAAGAGAAAGCAGAAAAAAAGTCTTTGCCCTCAGGAAGCTTACATTCTATTGGGAGGAAACCTGTTCACAAGTAAGCAAATATACAAAGTGATTTTGTCAGAGGGAGGCAGAGGCAAGTGGAGGGATAAGAAAAGGCGCTATTGGAGGTGGGGAAGTCAAGCTTAGGCCTGGGGATGTTGGGAATAGAGAAGAGTGGGGGAGGGAAATGGGATAACTGTTGCCTGGGATTAGAAGGGATGTAATGGGGAAGAGGGATTACCTTGATTATGCTTGGCCCTAGATCAGAGAAGTAGGAACAATGCGTAGAAGTTGCTTAGGAGTAGAATTTAGCTCTATGGTTGTAGCTCTCCAAAGTAGAATGGGCTACTGCTGCAGAGTGTGTCTTGGCTTAGCATATGGATGACCACAGATGCTGGAGAGGGCATGCGTTGGACTCAGTGATCTGGTTCCCCTTCCCACCTTCAGATTCTATATCTGCCTGGTTCCTTGGCATCTCTTAACAGGTCTTTAAATTGAAATTTTCATGCATCACGAAATTCCTTCTCTCATGATTGATTAGTGAGGTTGTCTACTATGATTGTTCCAACATTTGAAACAGAGAGTCAATGAAGCATGGGGGATAAAGGACCTGCCTTGGAGTTAGGAACACCTGGATTCAAATCTTGCCTCTGATGTTATGTGAACTTACATAAACAAGTCATTTTCAAGTTTTGGTGCCCCACGAAACTCTCTAAGACTATTGATTATTGGTTAGTCGCTAATTTACATTGGTAGAGGGAGTTTCTATGTTGTGTGGTTTCCTTACAGTGGTTGTAATCATAGGCCCTGTCAAAATAATAATAATAACCTAGAGGGATGAGATTCTAGAAGAAGTCACTTCATTGGAGGAGGGCAAATGAGTTAACTGAAGTAGGCAGTCTTACAATAGAACTAGCTCGGGATTTGTACCTAATCTGTAGCCTGGGGGTGCTAAGACTTTCACTGCCTGTTCCCACAGGGTTGTTTTGAGGAAAACCCTAAATGTGAGTAATTATTTCATTGCTTAAAGAGATCTCAGATTTCCTTGGGTGGACACTCCCTCTACTGAGACCACAGTCCCTCCATGCCTTTAGTAGATGGCTTCATACATTTTTGTGACCAAAATTTTCAGCCCCTATTGACCAATCTTTCAACGATGAACATTTCAACATTTATCTAGGCTGGTCAGTGGATTTGCAAGAGGCACTTAGTAGAGACTCCAAAGTGAAAAAATAGGTTTTGAATAAGAAAAAAGTGAGTCACCTGTGGCTTATAGAAGTGACTTAACAAGCAGATTAACTCAAGAAAATGAGCACCAAGGTACATGCCCCCTAAGAGGAACTAGCCTCAGATATTAATCTTGAACAAAAGGGAATGAAAGCAACCTTTTATCGGAAAAGCAGAACTGGCCTTAGTAACCAGCTAGTAAATTTGTTTGGGGCGACTTGACCAGAAGAGAGATGAGCAGGTTAAGAGTAAGATGAGACTTTCAAAGGGTCACAGTCACTGAAACCTTGTATGACAGCTCTCTGGAAGATAACTGCCGTCTATGGGAAGAAGCTAGTACAAAAGAAAGGAAAGTGGAGTGGTTCCTCAAATAGATGTCCCATACCCGGGTTTACGCTTAAGAAGCAGGTTCTCAAAGGCACTGGAGAATAGAGGCATTGTAATAACACTAGACAGAGCAGGCATGTCAATTGATACAAAAATTTTATTCTAATTTTATTGGAAATAAAAATGTCCACCCTATCTCTATTTTCTTTTCATTATGGATTTCAAAAAATTGCACTGCTTCAATTGACACAGCTTAGTTCTTAGAGATATTCTTAAATTCTGGTCCTTCTATTAAGACAAATCATACACCCAGAGAGAGCCCAAGTGAGTAAATTATGATCAGCTGGGGACAGGCGACCTGCCTGGCATGTGCCTTGGCTATGAGAGGCAGGTCAATTGGAAGTGGGTGAGGTGATGGTGGTGGTGGTGGTGGTGGTGGTGGTGGTGGTGGTGGTGGTGTTATGGTTTGGAGCTGGGGGAGAATAGGTGTGGTGACTTTTGGCTTTTTTCCAGGCTAAACAGGATTAAAGCTCATCTAGGGATGGAAGTCTAAATTCTATGTAGAAGGAAACAGGGGATGGTATAGAGTGGTGGCAGCATGGTTTGCCCCAGCCTGGGAAAAATAATGGAAAGCAGGAAGAAGGTAGAACTATTCAGTTGTTTTTGTTTGTTTGCTTGCTTGCTTGCTTTATGGAGGAGAATGATCTTTGTACTTGTAAAGACTAAAAATGGCTAATAGGAAGTTGATGTCCAAGAGAAGAAAACATGAAATTATAGAATTTGAGAGTTGTAAGGGACCTCAAGCCACCAACCTACACATGACACCCTACCATGACAACAAGTAACCCTCCCCTCCAAGTAACCATCTAGCATCTGCTTAGAGACCTCCAAGGAGAAGGAATTCACCCCCTCTTGGTTTTCTTGACATCTAGCCTAAATGTGCCTCTTTGCAACTTTAACCCAACCTCCTGTTCCTGGTTCTGCTCTCCCAGGCCACACTGGGCTAGTTTAATTCTTCTTCCACAATAGCCCTTCAAACACTTAAAAGAAGCTATTGTGTTCCTCTTAAGTCTTCTCCAGTCTAAACATTTTCCAGTTCCTGTAATCCATCCTCATATGGCATGGACTCAAGACCCTTCACCATTCTGATTGCTTTCCTCTGGACATGCTTCAGTTGATCAATATCCTTCTCAAACTATGGCCCTCAGCATGAAACACGATATTCCTGATAAGGCCTGACAAGAATAGTTTATTCTACCCTTGAGACTATTACCTCCCTATTCTGGAAGCTATTCCTCTTTTAATGTAGCCAGTCCAATATCGTGCTAGATTTTGGGGGTGGGGCACATTATGCTGCTTATTCATATTGTGTTTTCAGTCCTCTAAAACTCCCACTTTTTTTCAGAGCAAATTCTTTCTGTCCAGGGCAGCTAGGTGGTGTGGTAGATACACTACTGGGTCTGGAGTCTGGAAGACTCATCTTCCTGAGTTAAAATCTGACCTCAGATGCTTACCGGTTGTGTGATCCTGGGCAAGTCACTTAACCCCATTTGCCTTAGTTTCCTCATCTGTAAAATGAGCTGGAGAAGGAAATGGCAAATCACTCCAGTATCTTTGCCAAGAAACCCTACCCCCCAAAATGGAGTCATGAAGAGTCAGACATGACTGAAACAACTGAACAACAATACCTCCTTCATCTCACACTCAAAAAATTAATCATTTGAATTCAAGTATTAGATTGGATAGTTATCCCTTTTGAAGTTTATCTTACTTGGTTTAGCTCAATGCTTCATCTAACTTATCAGCATCTTTTTATGTTAATTCAGTCATCAAGGATGTTTGCTAATCCTCCCAGCTCTATGTCAAAAGCAGATCTGATGAGCATGTCATCTGTCTTTATCCAAGTCATTGCCCAAAATACTAAACAGCACAGGCACTAGTATAGATCCCTGGAAGTACTCCTCCAGAGACCTTTCACCATGTTTCCACTGAACCATTAATGGCTTCCCTTTGAGTCCAATCACCCATCCAGTTCTGATTCTATTTCCTTTTATTGTCTAGTCTGTATCTTTCCATTTTCTCCACAAGAATAGTAGGGGGGAGGACTACTTATTCAGAGACTTTAAAATCAAAATTGTTAATATCTACTATAGTTCAAGTTTCCTGACCCAGATAAACAGTGTCCACTATAGCTGAAATACCTAGGAAGTATTATTTCTAAGTCATTGTCATGGATATTTGAAAGACTGTAGGGAATTGGAGAGGTATTGGTGAAGGATAAAAGTCCCTAATTTCAAAAAAGTGGGGGAAAGAATAGAATGTCTGCACTTTAGGCCAGGACGTTTGAGCTTGATTCTGTAGAAAATTGTAGAATGAATCTTTATGACTTGGCTAGTGAGCATTTAGAAAAGAAAGAAATGATTACAAAGAACAAACCCAGCTTTCAGGATAGGTCATGCCTGACTAAATATGTTGACTTTTTTGTTTGTTATTAAACTGTTCAACTAGAGAAATGCTACAAATATAGTTTGTCTAGATTCTAGGCTTAGATTTTGGGCAGCTAGGTGGAGCAGTGGATAGAGTGCCAGGCTTGGAGTCAGGAAGACTCATCTTCATGAGTCTTCAAATCCCACTTACTTAGCTGTGTGACTCTGACCAGTTTGCCTCAGTTTCCTCATCTCAAAAAAGAGCTGGAGGAGGAAATGGCAATCCATTCCAGTATCATTGACAAGGAAACCCCCAAATGGGGTAATGAAGAATTGGACATGACTGAAAGACAACTGAACAACAATAAAAGTTGTAGCAAAACATTTAGAAAGTGTCTCAAATGGAAAAAATGGAGATATAAGGATTAAATGAGAACACATTTAGATGGTTTTGGAACCGGTTGAATAGACTCAAAGAATCGTTATTAATGGTTCAATGTCACCTTGGCAAGTATGGAATATTTCAGAGATCTGTCCTTGGTCCAATGCTGTTTAGCATCTTCCCTGGACAGCTGTTTAAATTATAAGTGACTTGGATAAAAGCACATAGGGCATCCTTATCAAATTTGCAGCTATCACAGAATTGGGGGAGATCCTTGATGCTTAAGCAGGAGGACCAAGGATCGTTGTCTTAATCTTCAGCAGATTGGACTTGGAGGAAGGATAACTTGGATTCAGATTCAACCATGACAACACTGACTAGCTGTGTGATTCTGAGCCAGTCACAGTTTCTTTGAGCATCTGCCAACTGCCTGTTTATAGACAGGTTATAATCTGCATTGATAAAGGGAGTTCCCACATCAGTGAGGTCTCAGGCCCTTGACATATTTATGTAGTCAACCGATAAGAATTTATTGAGTTCCAGGCTTTGTCCTTGGTGCTGGAGACACAGGGACAAAAATGAAACAATCCCTGCCCAAAAGAAATTTAGATTCTATTGAGATATGATCCCATAATGTATTTTCTGATATCAGAATTATATCTCTCAAGACATTAGGATCCTTATCAATAATTTTCAAAGGGTTGAAATATTGGTGACCATTTCCCCCATTTTTTAACTGTCACTTTGCCTTCTTTGGGGGAATCATAGGATTTAGAGCTGGGAGGAACTTTAAAGATGATCTAGTTTAGCCCCTTCCTTTTAAAGGTGATGAAACAAGAGTAAATATTTTGTTCAGTGTCTTACAAGAAGTAAATTACAGAGCCCTACAATATGAACCTGCATTTAGGACAACACTCAGTCCAGCATTAAGAATTCAATTCAAAATGACCCCTCGTCAGAGGCATAACTAGCAGGTTTTGTGTCTAGATCAAGTTAACACAGCAACACACCTTCAAATAGTGCTGGGGAGAAGGGGACTGCTGTGCAGGCAGTAAGGGGAAAGGAAGAAGCAGCAGACTAGGTCAGTGTCCCTCTAGTTGCACCTGCTGGCACACCATCTGGTAGCTTTGACTTTTTATGCTGTGTTCCTTGCTGAATAAGTGCAAATCTCAGTTATATCTACACTGCTGAGTGACTACAAATGTTATTGGTGCCCTTAAAATTTTTGCACTCTGGGGAAAAGTGCCAGTGGCCCTGCCCTAGGTACAGTTCTGCCTCTCCTGTCCCACCTTTTGGCCAGCTTCTATTCAACAAAATTACTTTCCTTCAAAAGGAGAGTTCAACCACCTCCTCATTCTCTGGAGGCTTTGGCATCCATATCCCTCCACAGTGACTGCTCCTTTATCTTGGCAAGGCTGAATTATTTACTTTAATGTGGCACTTCCAGCAGTGATATAATCTGAAGAATAAACAGATGGCTTGTCAAATTCATTGTCTGCTCTCCTGAGACCTGCTAACATTTACATGGCTTTGGAGGGCCCAGCAAAGTGCTGATTTGTCTATATTCCCTCACTTATAAACTCCTTTTTCTCCTAAAACTGTTATAGAAAAAAGGTGATCTTTTGAGGTTCTACTGTTTTTGTAAAGGCATTATGGAAGATGGAGTTGCCTCCCACCACCTTTCAGTTCAGCACAGATGTGGCCATAGAGAAAGGACTCTCTGGGCACATGCATCCTGGCATCCTTAGCACAAGGTCATGACCAGTGAATGACAGTGGGGCAGAATACTCAAGCCCCATAACGAGTGGTCTGTGGGTTGAAAGTCATCTCACATGAACTCGCTGTATTGATGAAAAATCTCCGCACAAACCTCTTTCTGTCAAGTCATTGTTTTTGAAGTCTTTTCTCTCCTGTGGTCTTCTTGTGTAAGTGGCAGGCACAGGCATTTCTAAAGATGCTCACTTTTCTTCTATAAATGTTTTGATGGATGCCTTTTCTGCATTGCTATCATTTCCCCCCAAAACTCCACCATTCCCAATATCAAATGAATTAATATTGTAAAGGGCTTAATTAATACTTATTCCCTTTCCGTCCCAATAGAACTCTTGCTGATTAGAATCAAAACTAACATATCCATTGGCTCTTTCTGGAAACAAATGCCCCATTCTACATCCAAAGTCCATGATCTTTCTGACAAGAGGAGGGAGCTATGCTCAACCATTAGGTCTCTGTAGTCAAGATTGAGCCATGACTCGATTACATGAAATGAACATCATGCAAAGAAAAATGATTCTTTTGTCTATACCAGTGCAAACTCCATGATGATAAAATGAAACTAGATAGACAGGAGGAACGATGACAACAGTAAGGACCAGCTTTTCCTGGATATCTGCTGTAATTATTTACCACAGAAAAAAAATATCCAAGATATGGTTTTTAAAAAGTCTCTTCTCTTTAGAGAGGAAGCTATGCTGTACAGCGGTTAGAGCACTATGCCTGAAGTTAGGAAGAACTAAGTTCAAATCTAGCCTCAGACATTTCCTAGCTTTGTGAGGTACAGTGCCTTAGTTTCCTAAACTACAAAATGGAGAAAGGATAATCGTATCTACCTCCTAGGGTTATTGCAAGGATCAAATGAGATAACATATGTAAAAGTATTTAGCTCAGAGCCTGGCACAGAATAGGCACTTGATAAATGCTTGTTTCCTTCCTTTCTTGTGGCCAGGAATCTAAATGATCATATTATCAAAGACAGAGATCTTCTTATTCCCATCTTTTCAGCAATAATATTCTTCTACCATTGTCATAGAATATCATGGTCTCCAATGAACTAAATTGGCAGATTATATAAAGGACAGTGGATAGTTGGATGCTAGGCATGAGTAGTCTGTAACTTCCTGCTAATGAAGTGTGCTTCATGAGAGAAGTGGTATAAAAGATCTTTTATCAGAGAGATGTATGGGTGGTGAAAAAGATGGACCAGTCTTTAGTGGGAATAAACGATAACTGATGGGAAGTCCATGTGCACCACTAGTGTCTATGAAATGTCAAGAGCTCCAGAAAGTCTTTTCATGGATCCCTTAGGATTCTTTGAAAGATATGGCCCAGAGTGCCTCAAGATAAGTAGGCTTGGATGGATTTCTTGGATGGGAGATCACAAACCCCTCAATATATCAAAGTCAGCATAGGAAATGGCAAGAGGTAGTATGATGTAGTGGATAAAGAGTTGACCTCAGATTTAGGAAGACCTGCTTCTGATACATACTGACTATGTCATCCTGGGGAAGTTATTTAACCTCTTGGTGTCCTGGGTAGTTCTCTAAGACTATAATTGCAGAGCAGGTACCAACATGCATTGGTTGAGGAGCTTTCCTCACCTGTCTTGGAATTCCTGATACCAGTGGAATCATAGGTCTAGTATTGTAAAGGGGTGGAGGAAGGATGTGTGGTGGATGTAAGGGGAACTGGCCAGTAAGGACCCAGTTATTGGAGCATGCTCAGATTTGCCATGTCATGTGAATTTTATAGACCATATGCAGGTATTCCCTCCTGCTATCAATTGGACACATAGAAATTCAGAATCAGTTTCTGAAGACTTGGGGTTAGTACTAAGTGATGATGAGAAGTCTTCTGTTTGGCTGGGGAGGGAGAAGAACTAATGACTCACTGGAGGCTGACTGAAGAGTATAAACAAAGGGTTCAAGAGGATGGTCACTCCCTTCCCTGGAAGCTCTCTAGTGTGAGAGGAATAGTAGTCAGCCACTCTCTGGGGACTGAGCCTGCTGGTATGAAGGGGAGCTGAGAGAATAGTGAGGACAGAGGGGTGGCTACACAGACAGCTTCTTTTCATGTGAAAAGGAACATTGTCTTTAGTTGATTGGAAAGAGAAATTAGTAGTTTTCTGATTGTGGTGAATTTCGACAGTGGCTCTTTGAAATTTTAGGGAAGTATTGTGACTTTCTTTGATGACTCATGCCAAGGGATCACTATGAACCATTATGAGTAATGTGTCTCATTCTATCCATCTGATATTCAAGTTAATTCAACCCAACAAGTATTTATAAGGGCTCTCCAAACTAGTCTCTCCAAAGTTAAGAATGATCCCTTAATTTCTAAATTAAGAGGCCTTTGCACTGACCATTCCCTGTACCAGGAATGTACTCTCTCTCTCTCCTTATCTCCATTTTATATAATCCTTCTTATTTAGATTCAATTCTGCATGAAATTCTTCTGGACCCCTCTCAATCGTTGGTGCTTTCCTTTCCAAACCATTTTGTGTTTAAGTGCTTTGTATATATTTGTATTTATCCACTTCATATTTATGCTTTTGTATTTTTATATGTACTCTCCCATTAGAATGTAATTTCCCCGAAAGTAGAGACTGTTTCACTCTTTGGACTTGTGTCCCTGGTATCTAGGACACTGGCAAGCACATGTTTTGTTGTTGTGTCCAACTCCTCATGACCTCATTTGGCGTTTTCTTGCAAAGATACTGGAGTGGTTTGCCATTTCCTTACCTAGCTCATTTTATAGATGAGGAAACTGAGACAAACAGAGTTAAATGACTTGCCCAGGGTCACATAGCTAGTAAGTGTCTGAGGCCAGATTTGAACTCATGAAGATGAGTCTTCTTGACTTCAGGCCTGGCACTCTATCCACTTTACCAACTAGCTGCTTAGCATGTTAGGCTCTTAATAAATACTTATGGATTGATTCCTGGCAGTTACTAGGAGATATGTACAAAGACAGAAACTAAACAACCTTCAATCTGAAAAAAACCCTTTTATTCTACTGATATTTTCATGTAAAACAGGATGTTTTCTTTGCCTGGTTGGAAAGAGAAAATCAACACTTTTTCAATGGTAAATTTTTTTCTTACTTTGGTAAGAATTTTAGAGAAGCTTTCTATGCCTAAACTTTGTATCTTCCCTGATAGTACATCATTGTAGATATTACTTTTCCTTAAGAAATATCTTCAGAAGGGACCCATATGTACAAAAATATTTATAGCAGCTCTTTTGTGGTAGCAAAGAATTGGAAATCAAGGGGATGCCCATCAAGTGGGGAATGGCTAAACAAGTTGTGGTATATGAATGTAATGGAATACTATTGTGCTATAAAAAATGGGGAAGATACAGACTTCATAATAACCTGGAAAGAACTACATGATATGATGCTGAGTGAGAGGAGCAGAACCAGGAGAACATTGTACACAACCACAGACCTATTGATTCTGTGACAACTGACTTAGATAGAGTTGGCTCTTCTCAGCAATACAAGGTTCAAAGACAACCCCAAAGGTCTCATGATGGAAAGAGCTGTCTGCATCCAGATAAAGAATTATGGAGTATGAATGAGGATTGAAGGAAACTATCTGCTCTCTTTATTTTCTATATCTTTTTTGGGGGGGTTGTTTCTTCTTTCTCCTGATTCACTCCATTGATCATAGTTCTTCTTTATGACTTGACTATTGTGTACATATGTTTAATGCGAAGGTATATGTAGAACATATGTCAGATTCCATGCCGTCTTTGGGGGGAGGTGAGGGAGGGGAAGAAAATTTGGAACTCAAAAACCTGTGGGACTGAGTGTTATAAACTAAAAATAAAAAATCTAAAAAAGAGAGAAAGAAATGTCTTCAGAACTGAAAAAAAGAAAAGAAAAAAGAAAACAAACCTTTCATGCATACCTATATCTGAGAACACATCCGAATGTACAATTCAGCTCCTGCTCTTGGTGACATTCTGATCAATTGAAAGAGCCTGCTTTAAGGACTTGAGGAGGCAGCTTATCCTGGCCCAAATCACCAGATGATTCCTTAGCTTTAGACTTTGTCAAAAAGTGAAATTACTTCATTCCATAAGAGTTTCTGGGAGCATTTAGGCAGTTGAGGGGGTGAAAGGTGGGGGAGTTTCAGGCAAGGGAGGGGCACCTTTTCTCCCCTGGTGTTTGAATTGGGGAATGAATGGCTGATACACAAAATGAGAGTGGACTGCTTAGGCCCCAGCTCATGAAGCCTCCCACTGTACTTAAAAGGCACACAGGTCAGAGAGGCACTCACATTGAAAGAACCATAGAGAAGGCCACTGGAAAGGCCTGAAGATACATCCCATATCAAATGGGTGACCCCCTACACTCATCCTGCAGGTCAGCTTCCCCTTTTTAGCTAGAGGCCTTCGCTGCACCCACACAAGCTGTTGTTCAATGAGTCCCTTTAGTACAAATCTGGCCACAAAGGCCCAAGCTCTCAGCTTTCTGGGATGCCTTGCTGGGCCAGCCAGACTCATGGTTCAGCTCATCAGCCTTGGACCTTTTTGCAAACAAGATGATTTCTTTCAAAGAGAGAGAATGGCCAGCAAGGTTACCATCATTCTTCCCTTCTCTCATTTTCTCACCACTCTTTTTCCCCCTGCATTTTTATTTCAAGGGTTCAGAGGCACTCAGAGAGAAAAAAAATCCAGGTTTGCAGGTCAGTGGTGCCAACTTTGGACAAAACTTCACTCCTGGAGCTTCAGACGATTTGATTCAGCCCGTGTCACAGCAACGACTTGCAGAGACAAGTAACCATCTCGAAAAACCTGTTCACTTTTCGGCTTTGTCATCTGATTTCTGAAGGGAAATACCAGCCTGGTTGGATTGTCACATCCTGCATGGGCTTTTCAGAAAGTGGGGGAAAATGTCACTGGAAATCAAGCTTAATGGGAGAGCCTGGTCTGGGGGAATTTATTTCATGAGAGGTTGTATCCCTTCTGAGGTGGAGCCAGGGATGATGAACCGGAAGTTCAGTCTCCAAATCACTGAAAGACATTGACATGCCCCAGAATCCCTTCAGTGTCATTGGCCAAGGCTAAGGGGTCAATGAGAAAGTTGAGGTTGACTGGATGCCTTGCAGCTTATCAAAGTGTGAGATTCTTGCAGCCAGGAATAGGTGGCCATCTTAACAATGCTAAAAGATCAGTTTTTGTGTTCATATAGCTGTAGCCTTCAATCAGAAACATTTATTAAGCACCTTTGTTCAGGGCCCACAATGTGCCTCAGTTTCCAGATCTCTAAAATGGGGGTGATGATGATGTGCCTTGCAACATTAGCATCGTGAGAATGGAGATAAGGAAAGTATAATTTCAATCTCCTGAAATTTCATAGGATCATAGATTTGGAGCTGAAAGGGTTTGATGGAGATATTTAGTCCAACCTCTCATTTAGAAAAGGAGCTGGAGGTCTAAGAGGTTACAAGCTCTAATGGTTAGTAAGTAAATGGCAGAGCCAGGATTCAAATTGCAGTAGTCTATTTCTAAATCTAGGGCTTTTCCCACTGTACCACACTGCTAACTGATTAATCAGAGTTCAGTTATCTAGACCCCTCTATTAAGTAGAATGTTTCCACACTCTGCTTTTAGAAAAATGAGGCAATTGACAAGAAAACAAGGTAACAAGAGGAATTATTTGCCCTGAAGTCAGGACATATCGAGTCCAATTTCTTATGGCAAATAGTGCTCCATAAATGCCTTTGATTGATCATGGATGGCTTCTCCACCTCTAGAGTTTTGTAAATATGTGGTAGATAGAGCATTATGCCTAGAGTTGGGAAGACTTACATTTTTATTCTGCCTCAAATGCTAACTAGCTGTGTGATTCTGAGCAAGACACTTCATGCTTATGAACCTCAGTTTCCTCATCTGTCCACTGGAAATGATAATAGCACCTACAACTGTCAAAGGATAAAATGAGATTACATAAGTAAATTGCTTTGTAAACTTCAAAGTGCTAAAGAAATGTAGTCAAATATTATTAAAAATGAATTTCTTTTCCTTCAGCATCATCAAAGTAAGGGGCATTTCTATATCACTTTAAAGTTTCCAAAGCAATTTATATATGTGCCATCATTTTATCCTCAAAACGGCCACCTGACTGCCAATAACAAGCATTTATTAAGTGCTTACTGTATGCTAGCCAGTGTACTAAGTGCTGGGGATAACAAAGAAAGGCAAAAACATGATCTTTACCCTCAAGGAGCTCACATTCAAATGGGTCAGACAACATGCAAACAACTATATAAATATCAGATATGTACAGTATAAATGGAAAGAAGTCTCAGAGGGAAGACCCTAACAGTTGGGAAGGATTGGGCTAAAATGGGCCACCTAGGTGGAGCGGTGGATAGAGTACCAGTCCTGGAAGCAGGATGCTGTTGTTTGTCCTTCCTTTTCGAAGAGGACCAATGATGATATCATGAATAATGTCTTGACTTGCATGCAAACTGGATTTAAGTGAGGTAGACCTGTGCATAGTAGTCAGCCTCACGCTCTTTTCCTGAGTCATTGAAGTCCAGGGACATGACAAAAGTTAGGATTACTGGTGATGGCCCAGGATGCAACAGATAATCATGCTTGATGTGCCTGCTTCAGCTGTCTTCATGGCTGTTGGAACAAATTGTTCTCATCTACCCATTCTGCTGGGGGGAGCCTTCACGTGCTTAGGGTAGACATCTCCCTAACTCACCAACAGGTTTGAGACCACTCGGTATCTCAACTTGGCTTAGCCTGTCTGCTGAGACAGTTTTACGGGGGTGTAGCCAGGTGCACGCTATAGCTTCATGGAGCCACAGGTGAGAGTTGAGTCAAAGGTGGACACCAAAAGTGAATGAGCAGCTCTGAAAAGGGCTCAGGAAGCCCTCATACCAGAGGTGCTAGTCCTCCCTGAACACCCCAAACACCGTGGAATCAGGAAAGAGCTTAGTTCAAATCCAGCCTCAGACAGTAGCTAGGTGACCCTGGATAAGTCACTTAACTTCAGTTTCTTCATCTGTAAAATAGGGATAATAATTGCACCTAAGGGTTATTGTAATGATCAAATATCACTTAGCATAGTGTTTGGCAAATAATAAGCACTATATAAATGTTAGCTGTTATTATTAAAATGGTGACTTTAATAAAAGGGTATATTTTGGTTGGATACTAAAATCATGGATTTAAAGCTAGAAGGAAACTTAGAGGACATTGAGTCCACCTTCTTCATTTTATACATGAGTGAACTAAGGCAACAAAAGCTGAAGTGACTTACCCAGGGTCACACAACATGTATCTGAGGTAGGATTTGAAACCAGGTCTCCCCGATTCCAAGCCTAGAGTACTGTCTACTATACCACATTGTACTAAATCACCAAATGCCTCCCTCTTACCTAAACCGTTGGGACCTCACTGCTACATTTTACAGGTTAGGAAACAGGTTCAGAGAGGTTCACTGACCTGCCTATGGTCACACAGCTGAAGCAGGCTTTGAAGCCAAATCTTCTGGACTCTAAGCCTTCCCACACTGACATTTCTGACTCATCAAAGAAAATGGAGTATTATTCAATGCTTATACTCAATAAGAAAGACAAGGGAAGGGGACAATTTTAAAAAGCTGTCCAATCAGATAGATTGAGAAGAGAGGCTTGATCATTAACTCTAAGACAAGCAGAAAATCCAGCTAGCTAGAACCCTTTCCTTTTGCCACTTTGTTTTCTGGTGACTGTTGAAGGCATCATTATTTTTTTAAATCAGAAATGCTAAGAAATAAGGCATTGAGACCTCCCAGGACTTGGAGCAAAGGCAAAAAAATATCCTTTCCCTTCCAGAAAACATTTGGACGGGTAGCTTCCCAGTGTGGAGTTTGCCAGGCAAGATGTGAGAAGGAAAACACTGTGTCCGAGGACAGCGGCTGGGCTTGCCTTGAATGTGAATGAGATGGTGGCAGTTTCTGAATGCCCCTTCACACTTCTTTTTTTTAAACCCTGGCAGGAGAAGAAAATTAAGTAATTATTGCTTATGTGAGATAAACACGGTAAGTCTCAATAATTTAGGTAAAATAAAACAAACCCTGCTTTCCTCACAAATGTTTAGAGTTTGGTGTGTCTGGATAATTTGAATAAACTTCACACTTAAGAGTATCCATGGATTTCAAGTCAATATCACAATAACTGGCATTTCTGGATTACTTCAAAGTTTATAAAGCATTTGCCATGCATTATCTCTTCTGAGACTGACAACAGTCAGTCTTTGGAAGACAAATAGTATATGTGTTACCCAATTTACAGATGAGAAAACTAAGGCTCAGAAAAGCAAGATGATTTAAGTGTCCATGGTCATATCTGTAATAAGCATTAGTGGCAAGGTCTGAACACAAGAATTCCTGACTCCAAGACCAACTACATTTCATTGCCTTTGTCTAGTGTGTCTTACCCTGATAGCAGAACCAACTGAGAGAAGCCCCTCCTTAGTCTTCGGGAAGCATTAGGGTTTATACTCCCACACAGCTCTCCAGGACACTGGAGATGTTGTATATTTCTATATCTTCAGAGAAGTAAAGAAGGGCTCAACTTTCATAGAATCTGTTGTTGGGAGAAATAAACACTCATAATGCTGAGCTTTGGAATGAGATCTTCGTTTTTTCATTCAACAAACACTTATTGAGTGCCTACTAATGTCCTAGGCACTCAATTCCTGCCCTCAATGAGCTTGCCTTGTATTTGAGGGGAAATGCATGTGTATGGTTATGTAAATTCAAAATATGTGGAGAGGAGGTACAAGGAAATTTGAAAGAAGGAGGTCCCAAGACACTGGGGGTATCAGGAAGGGCTTCATGTAGGAAGTACCTTTCTATCTGAGCTTTAAAAGAAGTTAGGGCTTCCAAGACAGAGGTGAAGAGAGTATTCCAAGCATGGGCTGTCTATGTAAAGGCACAGAGATGGGAAATGAAATGATTCATATGGGAAATGACTAGTTGGTTTGAGGAGTGCCTTTAGATTCTCCTTTGTGTTCTTGCAGTGAATTTTGGTGTCATCCAGGCTGAGTACTTTCTTTTCTAAATGGTTTTGGAAGTCTTGAATTCTATTGCTAAAGATGTGGGCTATAGTAGGGGTGGTGGAGGTGAAGATCTCCTGGGCAACATTGGACTTTCTTTAAGACAGAAGATTGGAGCCAGGGGATAGAGCTCTGGGGAAGGCAAAGCTGGGCTGTGTGCAGCCTCTTTAGATGTAAAGAGGAATTCCAGGGGGAGATGGGAGCTCAGAGAGCCTCTGCTTGCTTAACAGCTGAATAGTGCCACTCTGTTTAGAGGTCTTATACAATCCAGCAGCTTAGCTCACAGCCTTAATGCCATGAGAAAGGGGTGAAGGGAGCAGCGTCCAAGACTCATGTTGCAGCCAAACACTAGCTCTCTGTTATGTTTGTCTTACTGCAGAAGCTTTCCTGGGAAAAACTTAAATGGGAAATGTGGAAATGTGACTCAAGATTACAAGAAACTACCCAAATACTTGAAAAGATCTATCTATCTGTCTGTCTGTCTGTCTCTATCTATCTATATCTACCTATGTCTATCTGTTTATCTATCATTTATCAGTCTATCTATTTATCTATGCCTGTCTATATATCTATCATTTTCCAGTCTATCTGTCTATCATCTATGTCTGTCTATCATCTATCTATATGTCTATCTGTCAGTGTCTATCTAGCTATATCTATGTCCGTTTGTCTATCTATCTATCATTTACCAATCTATCTATCTGTCTATCTATCCCTGTGTCTATCTATGTATCTATGTGTGTGTGTGTGTGTGTGTGTGTGTGTGTGTGTGTGTGTGTGTATATATATATATATATATATATATATATATATCTAGGTCTGTTTATTTATCTATCATCTACCAATCTATCCATCTGTCTATCTATATATGTATATATATAGATATCTAGATCTGTTTGTCTATCTATTTATCTATCATTTACCAATCTATCCAACTGTCTATCTATCTGTCTGTCTGTCTGTCAGTCTACCTATGTCTGTCTATATATCATTTACCAGTCTGTCTGTCTATCTATCTATCTATCTATATATGTATATATCTATATAGATATATATATAGGTCTGTTTGTCTATTTATCTATCGTTTACCAATCTATCCATCTACCTATCTATAATTTATTTGTGTATCTATCATCTGCTGGCTATCTGTTCTAATAGAAATCACAAGTATACATAAATATCTAAAATATATAATAATGGCATATATCTCATTTTAAAGTTTGTGAAGCACTTCCTACGTGTATGTGCTCCCATATTTGTACATGTACAATTTTGGGGGGACCAGACTTACGATTTCATCAGTGTAGGGAACTCCCAGTGAGGCACTTCCTCTGCCAATGCTGGTCCACATTTTCTCTGTGGACTTATCATCTTACAGAGTTGCCTGGAACCCTGAGAGGTTCATTAACTTACCCAGGGTCGACAACAAATATGTGTTCAAGGGAGAACTTCAACCTAGGTTTTCCTGAATCCAAGGCCAACTCTCTACCCACGGTATTATGTTGCCAGTGAAATCCCAGATCCAGTAAACATAATAATAGAAATTGTTATTATTATTATTATCATTATTATCATAATAGCTGAAGCTTAGCGCATAAGGTTTACCAAGGGCATTACATACCTCATCTCATCTGATCCTCAACACAATCCTGTGGGACAGGTATTATTGATTTTACAGATTAGGAAACTGAGGCTCAGAGAAGCTAAGTGATTTGCCCATGGCCATGTGTACAGGTCAAAGGTGGGATCTGAACCCCAGGTCTTTCCACTCCATAACACTGCCTCTTACCTTTCAGGTCTAGGAAAGCAGGAAGCTATAGCCAGAGCGTGGTGCTATGAACCAAAGGAACAGGGAGGGATCAAGGAAGCAGAGGATATTGTGAGAGTGAAGAAGAGGTTAGGAAGGCTGGAGGCATCAGGAGATGACAGAAGACTGTAAACAAAAAAAGGGAAATTCCAGAATTCTGGGTTGTCAGGGTAGGACAAGTTCAGGTCTTAGCATGATCTCCATAAGAATGGCTGAGATAAAATGGAAACAAAGGTCATGGGTGATTAGGAGTTTGAAGGATGTTAAAGGGGCCAAGCCCCCGAATATGAGTTCAAGGGTTGGGGTGAAGACCCAGCCTGCAAAGCCAGGTACTAAAACCATTGAGCAAAGTGAGATTGGGTCCTAAATGTTAGTTGGTTGGTAGATATAATCGATTTGCATGAACTTCAAAGAATAATTGGAATAAATGTCAGAGAATAATTGAATATATGGAGCAGAGGATGGCTCTGGAAGTGGCCATGGGGAGCAAGACATAGACTGTCTCTTTCTGGTCCTGTGAGTTGGGGGTAGTGGTGTGCAGGAAATGAGAAAAGAAATAATCAGCATCAGAGAAGGTGACAAATGCTTTGTAGTAATGAGGGAAACCTAGTTTCCATTAGTTCTAGGAGGGACAAGGATGAACAGAATGTGACAATAAGCATTTGAGGATGAAGAGGAATGTGTTAATATGTAGACCTCAGTTTCCTCATTGAAAAATGAGAGGGTTGGACTAGATTGCTCTAAGGGCCCTCCATGATTATCCATGGTCACACAATCCTCTGAGGCAGAACTTCAGAGGGCAAATTTGGAAAAAGAGAGCAGGGCAAGATGGACTTTTTTTTTTGGTAGTGATCACTACCAAATCACTCCCACTGTGTGACCTTGGACAAATCCCATAACCTCTGTGAGTCTAAGTTCCTCATCTACAAAAGGAGACCCAGATGACTTCTGAATCCCCTCTTGTCCATGCCTTCCCACAATTCCTCAACAAAGGATCCATTCAAAGTTTTGGAGGCCTTCTTCTAGGTCTCTTGGTATTTTCTGGATAGCAATGGAGCACAAGGAATGTCCACTGGCCATTTCTCATTCTTACTACATGACAGGCCTGCCTCCTTTTCCAGTCATACATCTCTCTCATGTCATCTTTTATTTTACTTCTCCTTCACTGGTGATAGGAGGAAGTTTAATTAAATCTCACTATATACCTTCCCATTGACCTTTGGGAGACCTTCAACTTTAATTATTTTTAATATTAATACATTAGAATATATTACAATGTATTAGAATACATTTATTAGAATATAATTATAAACTATAATAATTGGGGGCAGCTAGGTGGTGCAGTGAGTACAGCACCAGCCCTGGAGTCAGGAGGACCTGAGTTCAAATCCGGCCTCAGACACTTGACACCTATACTAACTGTGTGACCTTGGGCAAGTCACTAAGCCCCAATTGCTCTGTCCCCCCCAAAATGAACTATAATAATCATATGACTATATTATATAAAACACCACAAATTCTAATGTAACATAACCAATGTCTTCCATTTTATTTTTAACTTTGAAAATACTTTGATGCTATTGTTTTCGTCTTTATCTCTGCCCACTAAGCCACATCTCTCTTTCTCCTATGAAAGTCCTCCCTTATGACAAATATGTACAGTCAGGCAAAACAAATGAAGACATTAGCCATATCTGACAATGCATTCTAGTTTTTCAATTCTAGTAACACACACACATACACATCATCACCATCATCATCACTGTCATCATCATCATCTCAGCCCATCATCCAGCTGCTTGGATTGTCCTGCCTACCATCTAGAGCAGAACTTCTTAAATTTTTTCCACTCACAACCCCTTTTCATGTTTTTGAAGTTTTGGGTGGTATTGCAGGGCCTGAGGGCATGCACAGTGCGAAATGTGCATGCTTTCTGTTCAGAAACAAGGCGCAGTGAAGTTGCATGATGCAACACAGGCAAGTGCTGCCAGAAACACATCGAATCCATTACGAGTTTGATTTTTAATTAATTTTTGGTAGTTGTTCATTCAGAAACCTTTTGCTGTTGCCAAAATTTTCACAACCCCATATGGGGGTTGCGACCCACAGAAGCACTGATCTAGAGAAAAGGCAGTGTACATCCATTTGGTTTTCCCTGTGTGAATAGTTACATTGAACTCTTTTGAGTGATTATTGAGGTCATTTAAAAATCTCCATGATATTCCAGAGGTTGATACAATCAGCACGGTATCAGCTGCAAATGGGAGCATCTGGAAGCTCTTACCATTTATAGGGACTTCAAAAAATCTTCATAAATATATATATATGTATATATATATATATATGTTAAAATCACACAAGTTTCCTCATGACATATGGCATCAGAGAAAGTTTTGACAATCCACTGATCATTAATGCAAAACATGGCATAGAGCAGAGAGATGTATGCTTGCCATGAGCATGGAGGACATCCAACACAGAATTCAGATGGAAGTGAGATTCCCTAGAAATAAAGGGAGTTAACCATTGGCAAACGTAACCAAATAAATGAAATCCTCGTCCATTGCACTGTCCTTTCTCGAATTCCTTGATATGGCTCATGCATTGACAGCTTTCTTGGGTATAAAGTGATTCCCCAAAGTTGTTTTGATTTACATTTCTCTTTCTAAAAGTTACTAGTGATTTAGAACAATCTTCTATAATGTTCTTAATAGTCTGCATATCTTTTGAGAAATGTTTGTTTTTATTTTTTGACCTTTTATCTGTCAGGGAATGGCTTTTGGTCTTATCTGTGTTAGTTACCTATAGATCTGAGATAGCAAACCTTTATCAAAGGTGTTTGATGCAAATATTTCTTCCAATTGATTGTTTCCTTTCTTATCATAGTTTCAAAGAATTTCCAAGTATAATAACAGTGTCTGTGAACTTTAGGGAGTGTGGACACAGGATAAGCCCTAAGCAACATTATCACATTTTTCTTCCTGGGATGATAGGTATAGAACTGGATGTGACCTTTGAGTTCATCTCCACATCTAAGTCTCTTCCCCTTACACATACAACTTCCTTGCTGCTGCAACATCATTCCACTATAAAATCCTAGCCTTTCTCCTCTGTTTTCCCCATATCACTGGCATCCAAATATTACATCCTATCCTCTTGTGTCAGAGCCTGCAATGAAAAGGTGGTACTCCTCTACTCCAGAAGTTTCAACGACTCTCTATGTACTCTAAAATCAAATAAAATTCCTACATTGTTCATTTTAAGTCGTTTCTCAATATGACTCCAACTATTCTTTCCAAACTAATTTTATTCCCTCTCATACAGTCTACATGCCAGACAAGCTGGCCTATTTGCTGTTACCTGTCCATGATGTTTCAACTCCCCTTTCTGTGCTTTTGTACAGGCTGGCTCCCCTGCTTGAAAAGTTCTCTTTCCTGACCTCTACCTCTTGGAACCCCTAACTCCCTTCAAAGCTTGGCTTAGGTACCACTTTTCCTTAACCCCTTAACACCCTAACTCCTTCATTGTTGGTACCTCCTTACTTTATAATTACTTATCTATAAGCAAATTTTTCTCTTCAGTAGAATGTAAGGTCCCAGAAGGCAGGGGTTGCTGCCTTTTTTTTTTTGTCTCAGCATTCCCCAGCCTAGCACAGTGTCTGGCACATAGTAGACACTTAAATGCTTATCAGATTGAATTGAAATGAAATGAACTGAATTGCAGCCCTCTAGTGGATTATAATAAAGCTGCTCCCCACCCCCACCCCTACCCCACCCCCACCTCGTGCCCAGAAGGATGTTATCTTTGCTTCAGTAGCAAGGACAAGGATGTAGAATCACTGCAGGCACCAGGTGCAGCTACACAGTCCTCCATATCCCCAAGCAACTACAATTCCTGGTGCAATATCAAGAGAGAATTATTTCAAGTGGGCTGTTTATCAATAGTCACCAAGGACAGGTGTTGGCAGGTTGGTGGGAAGGAAATGGAATTAGTCAGTTTTTTAGACTGAGCATCATAATATCCTGTGCAATATCCATTGTGCATCTATGAAATCTGAGAATGGTTGGCTTGGAAGGACTCTCTGGGTGTGAGTCCTCTAGGACAAGCTAATCAAGGTGATGAGATGGTTGTGCCCCCAATCCCACCCTTGGGATATTGGCAGGGTCATACCAAGCTCTCCTGACCTCACCCTGCCCCTCTCTTTACAAGGCATCTTGGTGATTGGGATTGTACAAGTTCAAGTTTGTTTATTAAGTCTTTCATCATTGCTTCAGATCCAGCCATTGCACAAAAACTTGACCAACCTGAGCTGCCTGTGAGTGAATAAACTTCCTTCCCTCCCTGACACCCCCCCCCACCATCATGAGTGATGTTCACAGCAGGCATTAGGCAGAGTGTAACAGGAACTGAACTAGGACATCCCTACTTTGTGGCTTGGGGGAGTATCAAGCTGCATAGCCTTGACTCATGGGAAGCTTAGTTATGAACTGTTGTTTATGGTAGCAAGTTCTTTGGTTGTCTGAGATTCTTTTATCAGTGGCATGTTTAACAGAGAGGCAACAAAACACGGTAGATAGAAGACTGGCCTTAGAGCCAGGGAGACCTAGGTTCAAATCCTGCTTCTGATAAATATCAGCTGTGTGACTCTGGACAGCCTCATAGTGACCCAAGAAAGTTTTTGTTGTTGTTGTGACTTGCCTATGATTCTCTACCCAGTTTGTGGCCAATTTGGGAACTGAGGTCCCATATTCTGACTATACCAAGATGCATACCAAGGTATGGTTTACTCTTCCTGGCAGTCAATAGTTGATCCTAATATCTTCCTAGAAGAATCTAGAGAAGAAGGTGTCCAACACTGGATGAATTCAGTTGGTGCTCTGCCAAATGATGCTGGAGGCGATGGTGCAAGCTCCCCAGCTGAAGGAATTTCAGCAGAAACTGAAGGATGGGGATGGAGCTAGATACACATGGCTGAACATAAAAAAGCCACAGTTGGCCACAGACAATGTGACAAATTGAGGTAATTCTTCATCCAGCTTAACATCCTGTTCCTTGCCCAGTGCCAAATAATTACAGCCTGAACTGGAAATTTGATAACCTCACCTTTCAACCTTCTTGTGACTCTGGGTTTCACCTCCACTTTTTGATATTTGACTCTGGATTTTTCATCTTTGTGACTCATCTGCCCTCTATATGATAGAGGCTTGTTGTACTGCATCTCTGACCCCACCCCCCCACCTGCATAATACTATCTTGGCTGCCCTGTTTTCCTCCCTCTCCTCCATTTCCCAAACCAAGTAGATAACGAAGGATACTGCTTAGTTTATTTCAGGCTGCTGGATGGCACAGTGACCCAGGCAACTTTAAGACCATAAATTACAGACTAACTTTCACAATGGGAGGGTCTCACATTAATGAAATCATAGAACTATATATCAAGAGCTGGATGAGACCTCAGACACAAGGGTTCTTTCCCTGGGGTCTATGAACATGTTTTCCTAAACATATTTTGGCATATTTTAATAATTGCATTTCCATATAATTGGTTTCTTTTATAAGACCATGAGTTTTACTTTATACGTTTAAAGACTTTATTCTCTGAAGGAGTGCATAAGCTTTGCCAGACTTCCAAAGGCATCCATGACACAAAAAAAGGTTAAGAACTACTGCTCTATAGTCTATGCCCTCCTCATTTTACAAATGAGGAAACCGAGGCCCAAGAAGGTTAATTGACTTCCTTATGTCACAGGTAGTAAGCCTCAGAGGCTGGTTTTGAATCCAGGTCCTCTGACTTCAAAGCCAGTACCATTCTACCTCCTCTAATTCATTTAATTTCCAATTCGGTGATGATTTGTTTGGTGTGTATGTCAAGTAAACTCCTCAGAATATCAGATCTGGTTCTGGGAAAGACCTTAAAAGTCATCTAGCCAACCTTCTTCATTTTCTAAGTGAAGAAACTTGGGCCCAGAGAACTGTTGTGACTTGGCTACAATTGTAGGAGTAAATTGCAGATCTAAAACTAGGACCTAGGTCTTCTGTCTCCAGATCTAGTGTCCTTTTCATCACACCCCATTCAGTTAAGCAAGAATGTGTACTTACAGATGAGTCATTACAAAGTCCATTGAAAAGGAAACTGAATAAGAAAAATTTAGGAAACTGAGAAACTGGGTTGGGTAAATTAGGGAAAACTTCCTGAAGGAGGTGGGGCCTTTTTAAAAAATTTGTTTTAAGGAAAGAAAAGATTAAGTTTAGGCAGAAGGCCAGATTTCTAAACCACAGAGCAAGCTATGGCCATATGCCTTGATCAACATTAGATGAAAACATATGGAATGTAAAGTCCTTAAAGGCATGGATCATGTAGTTCTTCAAAACCTACTATGTGCTATGCTCTGTGCTAGGTGCTGAGTATGCAAGGTAAAAAAAGGAAATAGTTCTTGTTTTTAAGGAGTTTACTTTATAGTAGAAAGAAATGGGAAATAGGGTTAGGGATAGAATTTAAAATTATTTTTGTCTTGTTTTGCTTTTTGCCCTTCAGAATAAGGAGATGTAAAGACTCGAAGGCTGAAGAGAAAAAAACCAATAGAACAAAAGATATTAAAGACCTATTAGAATGAGTGGACAGTCAGTGGAGCAAGGTCATGGAAAGGCCTTTTGCTGATATTAGAATTTGAACTAAGTCTTGAAGGAAACCATTCCCCAATCAATGAGCAAGTCTTTTGTGTCCAGTTCATTGCTACCACAAAAAAGTGTTGCTATAAATATTCTGTATATATGAGTCTTTTTCTTCTATCCTTGATCTTATCTAATAGTAGTAGCATATGCAGCATCTGCGCTATGGGTATTGCTGCGGAAATGAGAGAATCAAGCAGATGCTTTCACAGTCCTTGTCCTTGAGGAGCTCACAACCCATGACCGTAGCCTCTTTGGTTGTGTTCAACATGAGTGCCGCAAGTGTCCCATAAAATGTTTTTGTTTCTGTGTCCCCCTTTGGCATGCTTTTTCTTCCATGTATTTTCCATATTTTTTGACATGAGATTTCATGACAGATGTTGCTATGATGATTGGTGCAATAAATATATGTCGACCAATCAATAAGCTATTATTAAGTACTTATTATACAACAGGCATTGTGCAAGGTACTGGGGATACAATAATACAATTGAACAGAACAGAATGAATTCTGTTCTGTTTGGGGTAGAGGTCATGGAAGCTCTTTGTGTCTTGGAACCCTTTGGCAAGCTGGTGAAACCTATGGACTCGTCAGAACAATGCTTTTAAATGCATTAAATAAAATGCAAATGATAACGAAGGAGATCAGTTATATTGAAAAGCAATTATCAAAATATATTTTTAAGAAACAAGTTCATAAACCCTAGGTAAAGAGGGAGATACCATTGTGCATAAATATGTCTAAGATATATACTAAGTAAATATCAGGTAATTTTTTGGCTAGTGTCTGAGATGGGAGAGATTGGAAAGGCCTAAGACTTGAAGGAAACTAGGGATTCTAAAAAATAGAGATGAAGTGGGAATATGTCCCAGGTACATGAGACAGCCTATTGAAAAGCACAGAGCTGGGAGGACCAATAAGAACATTAGTTTAAGTGGAACACAGAGTGTATGAAGAGCAATGATGTCTTAATGGAACTGGAAAAAGTAAGGTAAGGTCAATTTGTAAGAGACTTTGAATGTCAAACAGAATTGTTCACAGTTGATCCTGGAGGTAACAGAGAGCTACTGAAGTGCGTTAAGAAGGTCAATGACAAAGTCAGACTTGAGGAATATCACTTGGGCAGCTGTGTGAAGAATGTATTGGTGAGACAGAAAGGGCTTATTGTGGGGAAACCAATTAAGAAGTCTAGACAAGAGGTGATGAAGGCCTGAGCTAGAGCAAAGGCCATATGAGTGGAGAGGTGAAAGAGACATGGAGATAGGATCAGCATAAGAGGAAGCCCACTTAGAAATAGAATGCCCAGGGAAGGTGGTATGAATGTTGTGTATTGTGTATGTTATGTATCCTTTTATAGTTAGCGTGTTAAAGCAAATGGTACCCTTTCCAATGGTGGGGGATGGGGGAGGCATTGAATGTTATTTACCAATCCTTCATTTATTTCTGTGGAAAATAAGTTGCCCCCAGGATAAAGAATTGAAGACAAAGAACCCCTTGCTACCACTTACCACCTTCACTCTGTTGTGGGCCTTCAAGAGAGCAGTGCCTTCACTTTTCAAACCAAAATCGAGGCTCACAGTCTCATAAAAGATATTGTTTTAGCAAAACCTCACAAAAATCCGGGATCCACGAGACCAAGACATGTGATATACCAATGTCACAGAGAAGCTGTGATACCTTCCTATTCATCCTGACCAATCATTTACCATGGACTTTCTAGCTTCCCAGCACCCCTCCTTGCATCTGTGTGCTATGTGAATCAGCACAAAGTTTTTAAAAGTTTGAAGTATGTCCTAATGCATAACTCTGTTTCCTCTAACTTCACTCGTTCCTTCTCTCAAACACTGTCAGATATATTAAGCTGTCTGGAAGGTTATTCCACGTTTCATTTGATGGTCATTTGCTGCCCATCACCCAGGATTCCTTTTAAGTGCTGACTTAGTGATAGACACTTTGTCGTCTTCGTCTAGATATCACGTCACTGCCAGACCTTGTACTGAGGAGAGTGAGATTTGCTTCTTCAGTAATTCAAAAGGCCTGTGATCTCATCCACAGGGGCTCTTCCTCCAACAGATCACAGCTCTTTCGCCCCTTAGGAGACAGTTTCATGAGTAACCATGGCCCAAAATAACCATCTCTTGGTGACTGACCTTTTGGTGGTTTCTTTCTGTTCCTAACAAGACTGATCATTACATGAAATACACAAAATCTGCCAGACCCAAAGACTTTCCAGTTGGGAAGGACCTTCCAGAACTTGTAGTTGATAGCACAACTTTCCAGACCCCCTCACCCCTGAGATGAAGCATCAGGATAAGAATTTAGTGGAGACTAATTGGAGAATGGAAGATGCTTGAGGGCAGAGACTTTTATTTTTGTCTTTCTATCACTAGCACCTTGGACAGTGCCTGGCACTTCATGGCCCCTTAATTGCTTATTAATAGTGATATTACACTCAGTAGGTACTTAATAAATGCTTTTAATTCAGTTGTTACAGAACAACAGAATACTGGTTCATAGTCGATTTTACTTGACTTAGACATTAAAGTGGCATGTCCTGAGAAAGTCCACGTGACACTGTAATCTCATCCAAAAAAATCTTTCCTTTGTACTGTCTCCCATGCCTGGTATGTTCTTCCTCCTTTCCTCTACCTCTTACACGAGGTCCTTCCTGCCAACCCCAATTGTTAGTGCCTCCCCATTCCCCAAAGTGGCCTTATATTGATTTTGTACATACTTTGTATTTCCTCATGTGGGTATATGTTATTTCTCTTGATTGGATGTAATTACCTGAGGTCAGGTACTGTTTGATTTTTGTCCTCATATACTCAACACCTAGTACAGAGACTAGCACATACTAGGGGCTTAATAAATTCTGATTGATTGACCCATGCCATTGGTCAATCAACACTTGTTTCTGTGTGTGAGTGGGTAGATAACACTCAGTGCAATACACCTCACATCAAAGCTCTCAGCCTCCTCATTGCACAGAATACGGGTGGACCTATCCCAAACCCTACTTTGGTCTTTTTAGCCATCTCGTCTCTGTGCAATCTCATTTAAAGGTATTGTAAATGAAAGTCAGCCCGTTCACAAGCTCATCTGAGTCTCCCTGTCTGACATTTATGGCTCATCTATTAAAGGTTCCAACATAATATAGTAAACAGGCTTGACAAACAGTAGTACAAGTAATAATCCTTATTTCCTTATGAACTGAAGGGTTAAACACTGCCCACTCAGTAGTTGAGAAACAGCCTAAAATTGGTTTAGTGGGTTCCAACAACATGCAAAAATGCCATAAGGAAGTTGGAGTTACACACAGTCTTTGGCCCTCTTTCCTAAATCCAAACTGAGGGTTAGGCTTTTAACCTTACTTGCATCATTTTCAGATTTTTACGTTTTACATTTATATTTTCAGAATTTACAGATTCTTAACCTTATTTACATCATTGAGCCATTTGTGTCAATGGGCAATCTGGCTAACACTTAAGTACCCATTCTGAGGATAATATTTTTAAAAGCACAAAATAAAATGCACAAGATTGCAAAGGAAAGCAATTATATTTAAATAGTTGTCAAACATTTTAAACAGAATGCCACACACTACAGATTAAAAACTTCTGGTATAAGGGGGTCAAATGAAAGGATGTGGGTACTGAGCAACAATTCAATTCAGTTCAGTAAGTGTATATTAAGCTTCGTAGAGGGATGGAATGGGAAGAACACTGGATTTGGAGTCAGAGGAACTAGGTTTAAATCTTGACTCCTTCACTTAATATCATGTGACTTTGGACAATAGTAATGATAACATTTAGCATTTACATAGCTCTTTAAGGTTTGCAAAGTTACTTCATTTCATCCTCACAATAAACCTGGGAGGTAGGTGCTATGATTAAGCTCATTTTCCTTATTGAGGTAAAGTAACTCACCCAGGATCACACAGCTAGTAAGTGTCTGAGGCCGGATTTGAACTCAGATCTCTCTGGCTCCAGGTTGGACATTCTAGCTACTGCTCTACCTACCTATCTGGCACATAACTTAACCACTCTGGGCTTCAGTTTCCTCATATGTAAAGTGAAGTGGCTAGACAAAATGGCCTCTAAGATCACTTACAGCTTTGCATCTATGATCAAAAGTACCCAGGGGTACAGTGAAGAGAACGCTGGCTCTGGAATCAGAAGACCTGGTTGGAAATCCACCCCTGATGCTTCCTATTTGTGTAATGAGGAGTAAGTCACTTTACCTTGATCAGCCTAGGTTTCCTCATCTATAAAATGAATGGGTTTGACTAGAAGACCTTGAAGGTCTCTTCTATGTCTGGATATAGTTCTAGACCTAGGATTCTAGGCAGAGCCATGGTGCTGGGCACTGGAGACACAAAGACAAAAATACAACAGCTGCTCCCCTTATGGAGCTTATATTCCATTGTGAGTGGGGGAGGGAAGGATAGGGGGAAGAGGGAGGGGCAACATGTACACAAGTTAGTAAATATGAAATATGTACAAAAAAATACGAAGGAATTTCCAGGAGAGTGAAGAGCATGGACTGGGAGGATTAAGAAAGTGGGTTGAAGATGGTGGCTGGAAAGCAGGGACTTGCTTAAGCTCTCCCCTAGGTCCCTCCAAACACCTATAAAAATGGCTCTGAGCAAATTCTAGAGCTGCAGAACCCATGAAATAGCAGATGGAAGCAGGGCTATAGCCCAAGGCAGCCTGGATAGTCACTGGGAAGGGTCTATCGCATGGAGCTGGGAGCTAAGCAGAGCAGAGTCCAGTGTGGGCTGTGCCAGGACCAACCAGACCAGGAGCTGGGCGGAACAGGCTATAGGCTGTGGCAGTTACCAGACTTCTCAACCCACAAACGCCAAAGACAACAGAGCAGGTTAGTGGGAGAAACTTGTGAGACAGAGTGAAAGGAGTTTGTGGTCAGCCACTGCCCTGGAGGCGGTGGAGGTGGTACAGCTCTGAGGCTGCTTCCAGAACTACAGCTGCAGTTGCTTCCAGCCCCAGGCCCACCTGGTGGGAGGCTTAGAGCGGGAGTGCAAAGCCTGCTTTGCCCTGCCTGGATCTGGGCCACAATCCTGGTGGGCAGTTCTTGGGGGAGAAGGAGCACTGGTATGGCCTAGCTTGCTGTGTAGAAGTAGCTCTGAAAACAGCTGTGCAGCCCCTCAAGCTTTGGGACAAAGTACTCTCTACTCTACAAGCAGTTGTACCCTGACGAGAAGCTCAAGGGTCAAGTAGTTGGCTGGGAACATGAACAGACAGCGAAAATGGTCTCAGATTCAGACTCAGACTTTGGAATCTTTTTAGTGACAAAGAAGGTCAAAACATACAGCCAGAAGTCAACAAAGTCAAAGAGTCTACATCAGAAGCCTCCAAGAAAAATATGAATTGGTCTCAGGCCATGAAAGAGCTCGAAAAGGATTTAGAAAAGCAAGTAAGAGAAGTAGAGGAAAAATTGGGAAGAGAAATGAGAGTGATGTAAGAAAACCATGAAAAACAAGTCAATGACTTGCTAAAGGAGACCCAAAAAAATACTGAAGAAAATAACACCTTAAAAAATAGACCAACTCGAATGGCAGAAGAGCTCCAAAAAGCCAACGAGGAGAAAGGCAGAATTAGCCAAATGGAAAAGGAGGTCCAAAAGACCACTGAAGAAAATACTACCTTAAAAATTAGATTGGAGCAAGTGGAAGCTAGTGACTTTATGAGAAATCAAGATATTATATAAAGAAAGTGGGTCATCTGGGTTGAGCCTTAAATTTAGGAAGCTTGGGGTTCTGAAAGGCAGAGATGGAGGAGGAAGCTGACATGTGGGTCCAGGCTGCTGTCTTTGTGAATCAAAGGTTTTTGGCAGGGGAAAAAAGTCTCAAAAATGTACCAGGGAATGGAGATGAAAAGTAGCCTGATAGAACTGTATAGTGACACTGAAATAATATAATTTATCCTGTGATTACTATTATTTGATTACCAGCTAACCAACAGCCACCTAAGCTAGAATAGCTCCCCCACCCCACTCTGGCCTAGAACTTTTTCCTTCCCTAACCCCTATTTTATTCTCTTGAAACACAATAGAAACCCAGACCTAGGGTACAAAGACTCTGAGTTGGTTTATCCCACCCAGGGAAATATAATCCTGCCTGTATTAGAGGGTCAGGGGTGGACCCTTCTGGCAAATTCCCAGTCTTTTCTTCCACTTATACAATCTCATTCCTGCTTGTCAATAATAGATATCCTTCTCAAAGGAAGAAAAGTTAGAGAAGTTGATCTGGGGGTGGGGTGTGGGGTAGAAAGATAATAACTCCCATTCCTTAAGCCCTTTAAGTTTACAAAGTCCATTTTTCCAACAATAATGTAAGAAATGTTGAGCAAGGAGTACTGTCCCCACTAAACAGATAATGACACTGAGACTTAGTTTTAATGATTTTACTCTTACCCCTTTCCCCTGCCCCACCCCTCTAACATTTCCAGTTCTGGAAACTTAATTCAACTCTGTCCCCTATGTTTCCAATCATCCTCTTTGTAAATTTTCAAACCAAATTATCTCTCCCTGGCCACCACTTGCCTGTATGTATAGTGTCTCCTATTAGAAAGTATGCTCCTTAAGGGCACAAACTGTATTGCTTCTGTATTTGTATTGCCAGCACTTACTACAATGCTTGTCACATAGTAAGCACTTAATAAATGCTTTTTCATTCCTTCATTAATTGAGGACAGGTACTGTTTTGCTTTTGGCTTTATATCTCCATATAGGGCCTGCCACATAACAAATGCTTAATAATCACTTATTGATCAAACTATGTCTCAATAACCCTAACAAAACAAAGAAATAAAGTTAGTTTGGCATAATTTGAGCTTAAGGAGCCTATGCTTTTTCCTAGAGATGACTGCTTTCTTTTCTAAGTGGTTATGAACTATCTTTTCAGTTATCAGTACTAGAAACTTGATGGAGACCGAAGTCAAGTGACCCTCCCTCTAGTGGCTAAAATCTTCTTTCCCCCCATTTTTGATGACCCAGATATTTCTCTCTATTGTTTTCTAGTGCTTTAAAAAATTCCTATGAAATTACCCCAAAGTGATTCCATGACTAGATCCATAAATTCCTTGATTATCCCAGGGGGAAACCTATGTAGAATCTTGAGCTCATTTAAGTCACCCATGTCTAAGAGTCCAATTTGTTTTAACATTTTTAATCAATACCTTGGATGAAGGCATAGGTGTCAAATGTGGAGATGACAACAGTCTGGAAGGGATAGAAAGCATCCTAGCTAGTAGAGTTAAGATCCAATGAGATCTCAACAGATTGGATTACTTGGGCAAATGGTAGACAATGAAATTTAACAGGGGAAATGTAAAGACTCAGGGTCAAAAAAAATAACTTCACAAGGACAAAAAAGAGAAATAGAAAGAAAGAAATGAAACAGTTCTATCCCACCCCATCTATTCTCTTTGCTGGTTACATTTCATGTGGGTCAGAAGTTAATTCGAAAAAGACCTGGTGTTTTTTGATGTACTTTGAGCTCAATGCAAACTTAGGTTGCATTAAAGGAAGTATATTAAAGAAGCACCTATTAAGCACTTACTGTGTGCCAGATGTTTTCGGATATAGTGTCTAGAACAAGGAAAGTTATAATCCTAATGTGTTGTGCTTTGGCCAGAACACAACTGAAATGTTGTGTTGAGTCCTAGGAGCCTCATTTTAAGAAAGACATTGATAAACTGGAGAAAAAAACAGACAAAGATGACTAGTGTGATGAAGAGCCTTGAAATCATGCATATGAGACATTAATTCAATATACTGAATGAATGAATGAATGAATGAACGAATGTACCAATGAAAAAAGAATTTACTAAATACTTATTATCTTCCAACCACTGTGTTAAGTGCTGAGATACAAGTAAATAAAACAAAACGCTTGAATTCTAATAGGGAAAAACAATACATTTCTACAAAAACTTGATAAGAATGGTCTATATGTATATGGAGATATCCTTGATGCAAGCATTTGGTGCTTACCTGCATGACCTTGGGGAGGCCACATAAAATTTATTGTTAGATATCAGTTTTCTCATCCGTAAAATAAAGGAAGATGGATTAGATCACCGCTGAGTTCCCTTACTCAAAGGTTCTGCTTGACCGAGGTGCTGTCTCCCATGCCTGTGTTGTGATTACATAAGATTCCTTATTTGATACAACAATAGAGATAGCTCTGCCCCCATGATCCTTGGATCATAGCACAAAACAGAGAAATAATCACCAAAGTGTTTCTTACTGTCACAGAGGATGTCCTATGCAAAGCCAAAATGGAAGGGAATTCTCTGTGGCTAGTAAGGTTCTCCAGATTCTTCTGTTTGTAGACAGTTTTGTACTGGTTGCATTAAGCCACAGAAGATGAGAAACCTTCTTAAATGAGATCCACAACCACACAAAAGACTCAGGAACATAATTCACACAGGAAAAGTCAAATGGATGAAGAATGTTTTTAGCCCAGATTATGAAGGTAATTGAATGGGTCACTCTGACAACATATATGTATGTGTATGTATACATGTATGTGTATGCACATATATGCACACACAATACATATATGCACATATGCAAATATACATACAAATATATATGGAATAGAACTGCAGATAGAAAATTAGCTGGGTCCAGATTTTAAAAGAAAGAAGAAAGTTTGCTGGATTGCATTTGGAAAAATATGCAATTCTCTCAACATTTTTCAACCATTTCCTAACACAAAGATCCATATTTTAATGCCATTGTTCATTTAACAATGCTATGTGGCTATGAATTATGGAACACGATGATTTCTGAAGAATCAAAATTTGGGGTAACCAAAATTTTGGGCAGTGGAGAGGGATCTAGAGGGATACTATGGGCGTAAGTAGGCTGACACGTGGTGTTGATGATGACTTGGAAACAAGAAGTAACATAAATGATCACCCAGGAAGTATATGCTATAAAAAAGGAAGGTGGACCAATCATAGAATGACCAGACAGAATAGCACACGGACCACTTGGACATTGTTCTGATGCTCATGGAAGGTGAAAAAATGCCAGAGATGACTTTGTTCAACAATCCACTCCATGTCAGCATTAGGGCTGCATAGAATAGGGCAATACATATTTACGAAAGGTGAATGTGGAGAATGTTCTATATAAAGTCCAAGTGGAAGAGAAACAATCAATCAATAAACATTTATTAAGCACCTACCATGTGCCAAGCACTTTGCTAAGCACTTGTTTTCAGTACGTTAGCTGAATCCCCTATGAAAGATTTTTAGGACAACATCAACAAGAATCACACAGGATGAAAAAATATGGATGAGTTTCAATTGACACTAGCAGAAGGCATTTTCACACAGAGATTCCATTGAACTATTCAAATATATTCTTCCATTGTCCCATTCCAGCCATGAGTCCCATCCCATCTAATCTTGGTGACATCACTAAGGGTGCATTTATCTCCTCTTATTGACATTTCAAGCTCACTTTATAAATGACCAAGGCCAATCCGGGTCTTTGGAACCTGTACTGAGACCTTTGAGAATATTGCCTTATTTGGGGATATCTACTCTAGCTGGAAGACCTCATGGTTCTGCCTCTGCACCCCACCTCTACCATAGTTATATTTGAGCAACACCCACCCAACATCCATACCAGTGCCTAGGATCTGCTTCTTGGATTGAAACATTGTGGGGGAGAGAAGGATATAGGTGACATCTTCCAACATTTCCTACCACTGGTGGGAGGAGCTTGCCATGAGCATCAAGCCTCCATGTTAGTAGAACCAAATATGTCCCATCTCAATTTCTGTGGCACTAATGGTACATAATGAATACATATAGCCCTGTCTCCAAAATTTCCCATTTTGTTTTCAACTTTGTTTGGCATCTAAAGCTCTTCACAATCTGCCTCCAACCTACAGATCTAATCATATCATCCCTTTTCACACATTCATGTTTCAATCAAAGTGAATTTCTTGTCATTCTCCATCCCTGACATCCTGATTCCAGGCCTCTTCCCGGGCCATTCCCACATGTCTGGGATGCTCTCCCTCCTCATATCTGCCTGGGCTTTTTCCAAGACTCCTTTAAGATGTCACCTTCTTCAGGATGCCTTTCCTTATCCTTGTATTGATGTTCTCCCCAACAAGTTACTGCACATTTAATTCTCTGGGTACATGTTGCATCCTCCTGGTAGAATGTTAACTCTGTGAAGTCTTGTTTCTGTCTTTATATCCTTAGCACCTGACACATAAAAGGTGTTTAATAAATGCTGGCTAAAGAGAAGATTTTCAGCGGGCATGGTGGAGTACCCCTATAGTCGCTGCTTCTGCTGGAGAGTATGAGGCTGGTGGATTGCTAGAGTTTGGGAGTTCTGAGCTGCAGTAGGGCCAAACCAATTAGGGGTTCATGCTAAATCAATTTGTTGAGGCCCCAGGAGAGGTGAGAGACCAAACTTCCTAAGGAGGTGTGAACTGCCCAGGTCAGAGAAATAGAGCAAGCTAAAGCTTCTCTCTGCTTATCCATAGTGGGATCAGGTCAATGAGTGACCATTGTACCTCCAGCTTGGACAAAAGAGAGAGACTCAGTTGAGAGACATATAGACAGAGAAGAGAGAAAAAAAGAAAGACACAGAGAGAATTATTATTTCCTCCTGTGAATTACATGATACCTCTTCTGCTTCTATTTTTCCTTCTGTCTTACCTATTATTCTCTGAACTATTAATTTTTACAGTTTTTATCTGGTCTTTTCTTTGGTACTCTGACAAATTTTAGTTGAAAGTCCTCTTGAACATGCCAGCAAGTCTCCTGCCAACCTTGTTCCATCCTGTCCTTCTGAGATGTGCTCTGTCCCTCACCAGGAGCCCAGTATCCCCATATTTTAAAAGAGTAATGACATCTCACTTTGCAAATGCTCATTTAGGGCTTGGTCCAGGAAACCAAACTCTGTTCTTTGTATCCAACTCTTCACTTACCATGGTTTTTCTTCTCCAAAGTTCCCAAATTTCAACTTGAAGGAGAGCTTAAAAAATAGTGCCTTTGTCCTGAAGTCCTTTAGTTGCCTATGTAGGATTCTAGAGCCCTTCAACTGTCCAAATGGATTTAGTCAGTGAGTGGAAGAGATGGAAGGAAAAGTTTAACTAAAATGGCAATTGAATAGTTCTTCATACTGGACTTGGAATGAAAGCTCTTTAGAGCAATGGAGAGGTTTAAGTCATGACCAAGCTTAGATGGTCATCATGGAGATCATAGGAGCCTAGATTTGGAGTTAGAAGAGACTTCAAAGGCTATCTTGGCCAACCTTGCTATTTTATAGATAGGGAAACTGAGACCTAGAAGTTAAGAGTAATTTGGCCAAAGTCACACAATTAGAAGTGGCAGAATCAGGATTTGAACCTAATTCCTGCTACTCCAAATCCAGTGGTCTTTCCATTTCATCACATTGTAGAGGCAACATGGTAGAGAGGTCATCGACTAGATGAATGAATGAATGAATGAATGAATGAATGAATGAGTGAATGAGGCACTTACTAAGCACATATAGCTTAATATAGAGCTTGAGTTCAAGGCACTGTTAGGTCAGGGTATTAGAAGGGTCATCAACATGGATACTGAAGTCTCTAACAATCCAGCCCCTGCCTTCATGGAGCTTCCAATCTAGTAGTTGTGATATTATTGATTAATAACCTCTAGCATTTATAATAGCACTTTAAAGTTTGTGAGTACATTATAGAAGTTATATCATTTCTTGCTCACTGTGGGGTAGATTCTATTATTGACAGCTAGGTACTGGGCCAGGAGTCAGGGAGACTCATACTCATCTTCATGAGTTCAAACTCAGCCTCAGACACTTAATAGCTGTGTGATCCTAAGCAAATCCCCTAACCTTGTTTGCCTCAGTTTCCTCATCTGTAAAATGAGCTGGAGAAGGAAATGGCAAACCACTCCAGTATCTTTGCCAAGGAAACCCCAAATGGGGTCACATGATGTAAACAAGTGAACAACACCAACAAAAGGTACCATTATTATACCAGTTGTATGGATGAGAAAACAGGTTGAGAGGAGTTAGTAAGTGTCTGAGGCAGAATTTGAATTCAGGTCTTCCTGACCCTAAGTCCAGTGTTCTAGCCACTGTGCCACCTCACTCTTTAGTTGATTCAATGGTGATACATCCAAATAGCTAACCCACTTTCTCATTGAGTGGGCCACTGCTTGATAAGGGGTGCTCAAGTGAGAGACACTTACTCCTTCAAATCCTAAGGAGATGAAAGCCAAGTAGAAGTGGATTTTGAGTTGGAAACCCTGGCTTTGTCACTCACTACCTGTGTGATCTTCGTCAAGATGCTAGAATCCTCTGGACCTCAGTTCCTCTATCTATAAAAATGAGGGGGTTGGACAAAATGACCTCTGAGGTCCGTTCTACCCCTAGAGCTATGACCCTGAGATATTTCTGAAATCCTACCCCACAATTCTCAACTTGAAATGGAATCTTGAATCAGGTAGAATAAAAAATACATATATCTTATCACTGCCTTCTGTTTTGCCTGGCTTTCTTCAAGTCTCAGCTAAAATTCCACCTTCTACAGGAAGCCTTTTCTCATCCCCTTAATGATGGTGCCTTTTCTCTGAGACTCTTTCATATATCCCATATACATCTTGTTCAGACATAGTTGATTATATGTCCTTTCCCCCCATCAGACCATGAATTCCCTGAGAGCATCTCTTGATGTTGCAAATGAAAAAAGAAGGGGGTCCTCACATCATCTGAACTTTGGAACAAGCCAGGTTCTCCAAAGGCTCATCAAAGAATCAGACCCTCAAATGAGGAGAGAGAGAGAAAGAGAGAGAGAGAGAGAGAGAGAAAGAAAGAAATAGAACAGGGACTATTTTTTGTCTTTCTTTCTTTGTATCCCTATCACTTAGTACAGTGCCTTGTATGTAGTAGGTGCTTAATAAATGCTTGTTACCTGACCACTGCTTTGCTTTCCCCATTTCTTCTTATTCCTCTTCTCCCTGATTGCTTAGGCTTTGTCACAAGCCAGCTTAATAAATGTTTGCTCTTTTTTGATCATTAGAGGAAAGATCAAACTCTGTCAGATTTATTCATAATATCCTCTTCAATTCTGAAAAGTTCTTGAACCATTAAAATTACTCACATTTAGGACATTTTAAAAATCTTCACTCAACTATTTATATTTGTGTGCATTCCTGCACTTGATCTTGGCTGTGCCTGCCTCTTTCTCTGTCTTCAATTATATAAGACTCCACTGATGTCTTCAACATGATATCACTGCACTATATATATATAATATGTGTGTTGTGTGTATGTTATATATTTCCGATGTTGAAGATGAAGGAGCTTGTGTGGGTTTAACCTTCCTTGGTCGGGTTCCTTGCAGGCTTTCTGTATTTAATACTTATTTTATCTGAAGCCTGTGGAGGTTCTAAAATATTAGAAGACACACTTTCTGAGAACCACCTTTCTAGTGGCCTGAAGCTCGATCCTTGATGTTGGGCAACAAAGTCATCCTCTGTAATCTCTTGATGTTGCAAATGAAAAAAGAAGATGGTGCTCACATCATCTGAACTTTGGGGCAAGCCAGGTTCTCCAAAGGCTCATCAAAGAATCAGACCCTCAAATGAGGAGAGAGAGGAGGGGAGAGGGAGACAGAAACACAGAGGGAGAGATAGAAAAAGAGAAAGGGAGAGAGGGAGGTAGGAAAAGAGAGAGAGAGAGAGAGAGAGAGAGAGAATAGGAGAGAGGGAGAAAGAGAGAGGGAGGTAGGAAGAAAGAGAGAGAGAGAGAGAGAGATAGGGAGGGAGAGAAGGGGAGAAAGAGGGAGAGAAGGGGAGAAAGAGGGAGAGTGGGTGGAGGGAGAGGGAGACACAGAGACAAACTCAAAACTCAAACATCCAGAAACATACATAAAATGAAATCCGAATGGGAGGGTTAACTCCACTGTGGCTGAAGAGGGTCCCCAAACAAGTTAAGGCCAGGTTTAAAGGGAAACCACAGAAGACAAGGGAGTGAAGTTGGGGTTTCGCAGCAGCCATCTTTGAACATCCTCTCTTCTTTAAGCTTTAACCTTTAAAAAAAAAAACTTTCCATTGTTATAGCCCCCATTCATCCTTCATTCAAAGTCATTCACTCTGCATTAATTACCACTTTCTTCCAGGCACCGGGAAGTTGGGGTTTTCAAAGCAACATCCTTCCAGGCCTCAGCTTTTTATATGCAGAGGCTGCAGGAATGGCCCTCCCCCACTTGGAGATTGCCCCCTCCCTCATTTTTGCATACTGTAATTGTTCATAAAAAAAAGACAAAAGGATGATTTCATGCTTCCAGGACAGCTGTTTGCATCTCTTTTATTGCTCCTTCCAGCTGTGACTGGCAGCAGAAGGTCCTTTAGCAGGTGTCCTGGCCGCCTCATGGTAATTTTTAACTTTCCCCCATGTTCTTTTATGTCTGTCACATTTGGAGGGACATTCTTCCCCTGCCCTGTTGCCTGATGCTATTTCTCTCTACCCCACCCCCACCTGCCCTGGATTTCCCTTCTATGTCACCTTTTTTTGGAGTCATTTAAGAAGAAGGAAAAGGATTGCCTTTAGACTTCAAAATCCCATTTAGACATGTTAAATATACCGTAATTGGATCTTTGACACCGCCTTTGCTCTCGTTCCCATGGGTTTGGCCACTCTGGAATTTATGCAGTCGGCAAGGGGTGTTGATGGAAAATTAGTACACGGGTGACAAAGTAAAACTGGACCCTGACGGTCAAAAAAAAGTCCCCACAACTCATTTCCTCTCTAACCTGATTCATAATTGACAACTCCACATAAGCAACTTTTAATAATCTAAAATTAAATGATGAAAAACTTATGTTTTGAGTCAATCTAGATGTACTGGATGTCCCAAAAGTCGTAGTGCATTAAAAAAAAACTTAATTGCCTTAATATTTTTGGGACACCCTATATCCACATATTTCTTAGAATCATGAATTTAGAGCTGAAAGGAACCTCAGACCCTGTCCAGTCCAGCTCCCCATTTCAACAGATGAGAACACTGAGGTTCAGAGAAGTTAAGTGACTTATTTAAGTGGCAGTAATGTGATTTGGACCCTGGTCTTCTGACACCAAATCCAATTCCCTTTCCACTGCACAATTCTGCCCTCCTACATATTTCTCTCGATTTGGGACTGTTCTAATCATTGTTCCAGGAATAAAAGAAGAAAGAAAACAAGTGCATTTGTTTAAACGCATTTGAAACAATAATTGCATTGCTATATTATGTTACATCTTATTATGTTCTGTCATATTACAGTGGTATCTGGCATTTATATCACATTTTTAAGGTTTTTAAAGCACTTTGATCATGTGATCCTCATAATGACTTTTCGAGGTAGGGATTATTAATATCCTTGTTTTGCAGGTGAGGAAACTAAGACCATTAAGTGGATTGTCCAGGGTCACAAGGAGTAACAGAGGCAAGACTTGAACTCAGATCTTTCTGTTTACAAGTCTAGCCTCAGTCTACCACAATACTTAGCTGCCTCCCAAAAAGTCAACAAGCTTTTATTAAGTGACTGCCATGTACCAGGGGCTGTGCTAGGTGCTGAGGCTACAAAGACAAAAAATTATATAGTCCACTTTCCTACAAATTTTCACTCTATCAGGACAGCCAGACTGCATGTAAATTTTTAAATTATAGGAGAGACATCTCCTTCTCAAATGGTCACATGTATTATTTCTTGTGCCCAACCTGTGGCAGAGCCTTCTGAGCTTGTATTGGTCTCATCAGCCACAGCCAAGACTCAATGTACATTGACCCTGGACATCATGACGCCATGTTGGTTCTCTTCGAGCATAGAAGACAAGCAACAACAATTTTAAAAATGGTAACTAAGATGGATAAAATTATCATGTATATATTGTATTGTGCTGTGTTGTATTATATCAGATTGTATTTATTATGTTATAGGAATTACTTGGTATATCCCTTTTAAGATCATTGTGAATAGGGATTGTTTCATTCTTTGTTCTCTTATCTCAATGCCTGAAATGTGGTAGATACTTAATAAATATTGATTCATTGGTTGGTTGATATTTAAGAAAGGCTTATCAGTTCTAGACAGGCTTTTGAAAGAATTGCAATTGTCACATAATAAGAAGCCTTTCTGAGTCCCCGTTAATTCTAATGCCTTCCTTCTATTGATTATTTCCAATTTATCTTGCATATAGCTTGTTTGTGCATAATTGTTTGCATGTTTTCTCTCCAATTAGACGTAAGCTTCTTGGGGACAGGGACTATCATTTGCCTTTCTTTGTATTCCCAGTGCTTAGCAAAGTCCCTGACACATAATAGGTGCTTAATAAATGCTTATTGACTGATGGACTAACTAGAAAGGAAGTGTAACAATGCTCTGGTCCATCTTTTTTTATAGATGAAGAAACTGAGTCCACAGAGATGGAGCCAAGGTGCTATTGAAAGAACCCTACATTTGCAATAAGAAGATGTGTGTTCAAATCCCAGCACACAAGCCTACCCATGTGGCCTTTGGCAAATCATTTCCTCCCTCTGGACTTCATTTTCTTCACCTGAAAATGAAAGGCATTGGAATAAATGACCACTAAGATGTTTTCAGCTATTGAGCTATGCATAAAGGGCAGTTTGTTTCAGTAAATAGAACTGTGAACCTGGAATCAAGAAGATCTGGGTTCAGATCTTGCTTTCTATACTTACTAGTTGTATGACCTTGGGCAAGTCATTCAAACTTCTGAGTCTCAATTACCTCATCTGTTAAAGGGAGATGGAAGTGGTTGATTGGGAAATAATGTATGAAAATAATGTAAAGAGCTGTGTAAACCTTAAAGAACTATTAAAAATGTTAGCTAGTATTATTATTATATTATTAATTATTATCATTACCTGTGAAACAAAAATGTGGAAGGCCCCTTCAAGTTCTGAAATCTTCTTATCCTAACAAAACGACTTTCCTAAAGTCATGCAGTTAGTTAGGATGAGTGCCTCGATTAAATCTCAACTCTCTCAGCATCCTGCCTCAGTACCTATGAACTTGGCTAATCAGAAAAAAGGATAATTCCAAAAGGCAGGATGGTGTCATGGTTAAAGTGCTGGATTTGGAATCAAGAAGGCCTGAGTTCAAGTTTCACCTGAGACACTTACTGTGTGACCTTGACCACATCATTTCAGCATTCTGACATCAGTTTCCTCCTTTGTAAAATGGTGAAAATAAATTATCAGTGGGTTGTTATGAGGATCAAATGAGATAGTGTATATAAAGGTGAAGGTAGTTTTTCATTTCCCTGATGATTACTTTTTAACCCTCAATTTTCTAACTCCTTCTGACTTTTTTATAAACTTTATCTAATTACGTTTCAGAAAGCCTACCAGCTTCCCTGACTTCCTCTAAGTCCCATCTAAAATCCCATCTTCTACTGGAAACCTTTCCCAGCCTCTCTTAATTCTAGTGTCGTCCCTCCATTTATTATTTCCTATTTATTCTGTGAATAGCTTGTTTGTACCTATTTGTTTGTTTGTTTGTTGTTTTCCTAATTAGACTGTAAGCTCCCTGAGGACAGGGGCTATTTTTTGCCTCTTTTTATATCCCCAGCACTTAGCACAGTGCCTGGCATATAGTAGGTGCTGGATAAATGTTTACTGATTGACTGATCATTGAATTTGGATCATAGAATTTAGAGCTAGAGTGGACATTAGAGGTCATCAGTCCAAATTCCTCATTTCATAGATGGGAAAACTGAGACCCAGAGAGGGGAGATGATGTCTCCATGGCCATAACATCTTCTAAAATGGCAGATGCAGGATCTAAGAGCCCCTTAAACTAACTTGAACTTACATCTCACATTCTATAGAAGTACAAATATCCACCCAGAAATTAAACATGCTCATTGATGGTACCTTGATGTTCACAGAAGAAATTCCCTATGTGGAGACTCCCTCTGCCAATATAGATTGAAGGCCACCTGTCAATAATAATAGTTTACTTTATTTTTATATAATGTTTTAAGGTTTGCAAAATGCTTTAGGCCAGGGGTTATTAACCTTGTTGTGTTATAGAACCCTTTGGCAAAGCCTATGATTGTTGACTTAAGGAACCCTTCTCACAACAATTTTTTTTAAAAATTTATTTTATTTTTAATTTATGGAATAAAACAAACATTTCTATAACATAGTATAATATAAAAGATGATTGCACATGAAATTGCAAACCTATTGTGTATAACTTGCTATTCCTTTTAAACCTGTAATAAAGTTATCATGTAAATTTCTTTTTTTCTTCCCTCTCCCTTTGGGGGGTTGGGTAGGATGGGTTGTGGGAGACTGACGGGAGATAGGGATAGGGTAAAAAGAGAGGCTGAGAAAGAAAATAGTGAATAAAAATAAGATGGAGAGAAATTCACAAATAGTAGTTATAACTTTGGGTTGTTTATAGCAGCTCTCTTTGTGGTGGCAAAGAACTGGAAATTGCAGTAATCCCCATCAATTGGGGAATGGCTGAATAAGTTGTGGTGTATGGTTGTGATACCATTAGAAATGATGAGCTCAATCATCTCAGAAAGGCACAGAAAAGACATATGAAATGGTGAAGAGCAAAGTGAGCAAAACCAAGAGAACATCGGATATAGTGATAGCATTGTTTTTAATGCGTAAAATATGTAGGATTGTAAAGGAAACCAAAGGTTAGTGCAAATAAAGATGGAATTTTTTCCCAGAGTTCATGGATCTCCTAATATCTATCCATAGACACCTTGGGGAGTCTGTAGATGGCAGAAAAGGAGTCCCTGTCTTAGATAAATTATCTCATTTGATCCTTAGTACAATTCTGTGTGACAGATACCATTACTTTCCCAGTTGAATGGATGAAGCAACTGAGGCACAGAAAGGTTTGGTGACCTACCAAATGTCATATAGTTATTAAATATCTGAGATGGGACTTGAGTGCAAGTCTACTTGACTCTAAGCCCAGCACTCTACCCTTTGCCCAAAATTGCTTCTATGAAGCCTATTGTCTTTATCAAGGTGAAAAGGTCATGGCTCTGGCAACACAAATGGCAGCATTAACACTTGAAAGGTATGTCCCCACCAAGCCCTTGGATGGATTGCTTATTATCTGAGCTGTTGGTCCATTGGATAGCTCCCCTTAATGATCCTTGAAGTAGATTTTCTTGTTTCCAAGGAGGTCATTTTTAGTAAATAATACTCAATACTCAAATTGGCCTGATGAGACAAGAAGGAGGGTGGAGGGGAGATCATTTGGTTTTAGGATCACAGGTTTTTAGATCTAAATGGGACCTGGGTGACTAAAATAATCTAGCCCCTTCATTTTACAGTTAAGCAAAGGAAGGCTCAAAGAACAGAACATTCTTGCCCAAGGTCACACAGGTATTAAGTGGCACAGCTGAGTTTGGAACCTAGGTCCAGAATTTGTTTTCTCTGAAGCCAAGTCAAAATGCCATGTGTTTCCCTGCACTCCCCCTCTGTTGTCCCGCCCCCGAGTCTACTAGGTTTCCTAGGGACACACAATGTCTTCTGAAGAAGGCAGAAACATAAAAGCAACTTTTGTTTAAACAGACAGAGAAAAACAGCACCCAGTGCCATAGTGATTCTTGGCTGTTTGTGTGTGTTTTATGTTATGAGTTTAACCTCCTTCTTTGATTTCTGGGCAAGTCTGAAAAATCGGTTTTTTTTTAATTACAAGAAAGAAGCTATCGGAATAGAAATGCAAATATTAGGATTCTGGTTATGAAGCACACCTGGCTTTCTATTGCCAGCTTTGGTCCATCTAGATTTGGATTTTCTCTATTGTTCATGTGATATTCTCTAGAGTCTAGAAATTCTCCCTGACCAGCTGGCCCACTGAGGCTAGCAATGGGTCATGTTTTGAGTGGTCTTTTATCGCTATTCCTTAATCTATTCCATTTGGATACAACCACTTGGATTTGACTTAGTATTTTATACTAATAGTACAGTATATACTATTCATGGTATATGATTTCATGGTACAGGGGAAAGAGCTCTGAAGTCAGAAGATCTAGGTTCAAATCTCACCTCTGTTGCTTCCTACCTCTGTGACCTTGGCCAGATCATTTCCTCTGTCTGGACCGCAGTTTCTTCATCTGTAAAATGAAAGCATTATACTAGACGACCTTTGATGCCCCTTCCAGCTCTGAATCTAGGATCATAGGATTCTATGCTTGAGAGCTCTGGGTAAGCTGCCACAGGCAACCCAAATGCTCAACATCACTGGCCCATTCATGGGGTGAAGAGCATATATGGCTGGAGAGTCACAACCAGAAGCAAAAAATCAGGTGCCTGTGACTTGTCTAGGTTGATAGCTGTTTATTATTTACTCAGCTGCTTGGGAAATACGTGGTTTATCATTTAAAGCCGTTCTCAAAGTGTGGTCTGGGAACCAATGCCCAAGACCTTTGGGTCTTGGACCTTTCAGAAGGTCCATGAAGTCCAAACTAATTTCATGATAATACTAAGACAATTTAGTTTCTAAAATAAGTATCAATAGATATAGCCCACATAAACAACATCTGGATAGAGGAGCCTCCATATTTTTAAGAGAATAAAGGGGTCCTGACTGGCAGCGAGATAGCACAATGGATGGAGTGCTGGGCCTGGTGTCAGGAAGACTCATCTTCCTGAGATCCAATCCAGCCACAGATACTAACTGTGTGACCCTGGGCAAGTCACTTAACTCTGTTTACTTTAGTTTCCTCATCTGTAAAATGAGCCAGAGAATGGCAAACTGCTCCAGGATCTTTGCCAAGAAAACCTCAAGGGATCACAAAGATGGGGACACCACTAATAGGACTGAGCAACAGAAAAAGAGGTCCTGAGACCAAAACATTAGAGAACCACTAGCTTAAACTATCATTTTTGGAAGAGTGCAATGTTTCTGGATTTTATAATTCAAAATCTGATGTTTTTGAGGAATAATGATAATAGTAATGAGGACGGCATTTACCAGAGCTTGAGTTTCACATAGCATTTTCTTAAAAATAATGACAATAATAACAGCATTTACAGAAGGCTTTAAGGCTTGCAAAGGGCCTTAAATGTGTCATCTCTTTTGATCCACACAACAAGCCCAGTCAAGTAAGAGGCTATTATTAATACCCATTTCACAGAAGAGGAAACTGAGACTGAAAGACCTTCAGTGACTTGCTCAAGCTCACAGCTAGTAAGTATGTGGGACAGGCCTTGAACTCAGGTCTTCCTTATTCCAGGTTCAGCACTATCCACTGCACCACTTAGATTCCCTTCAGGTTTGTTATTGCAAGTTCTATTATTGCCATTCTCTAGCCTGGGGAATTGAGCCTCAGAGAAGTTAAGTGACTTGCTCACAGTCACACAGCCTGTAAATACTAGAGCTAGTATACAAACATAGGTCTTCAGACCCATGTCACAATTTCTGTTTTTAGATTCAACCTAATGACAAAAAAAGACAGCCCTCATAAACCTTCTTAAGGATCCCCAATATTTATGTACATTTGCTATCTTAGTAATCTAATGATTGAGTCATTCCATTCTTCATATACAGCACTCCCATATCCATGCTTTACTGGCTCACTCCCATGAATAAAATGTACTCTTTCCTCTCCTTCATCCTTAGCATCCCTACTTCCCTTCAAAGCATGGCTTGAGCATCATCTCTCCTAATCCCTGAAGCTGCTGGTGTCTTATTCCCCAAATAGTAAAAAGAACAGTAACCTCATTTACGTAGCATTTTAAGGCTTACAAATTGCTGTACATATTTTGCATATTGTCTCCCATCACTGGATTGTAATCTCCCCAAGGTCAGGGACTTTCACTGTTGCCTTGTATTCCTTGGGCCTGATGTGAAATATTCTTAATAAATATGTGTTGGATGATTGATTGATGAAGGGGTTGAGTGATTTTTGCTCTTAGGTGAATAACTGGGAAATGTTAGAGATGGGATGTGAACCTAGGTCAGAGTTCATCTCGAGCATCGCCTTCTGCATGAAGCCTTTCCTGAGCTCTCCAACTGCTGGTGCATCTGCCTAATTACCTTGCATTTTTAAAAATATATCTATGTATATACATATTGTCTCCCATGATTGATCAATAGCATGTATTAACTCAGACGTTACCTGACTTGTCCATATATATTCACAGTCAATTTGTGCTAGGTAGGAATAGGAATTGATTCTGAGGTCAACACTCTGTCCACTATGCTTAACACACTACATGCTAGTCTCTCCATCATCATACATTTAGCCTTAGTAAATACATTTTTTAGGCCAGGCAGTGGCTCAGGAAGAGAGTCACTACAAATTAAGAGAGATTCAGGACTATTCTGGAGAATGCCCCTAAAATTTTAAGAATATATATTTAGACCTGGAACTGAATTCAGAGGAAACTTATTTAACCCCTTCCTCTTATAGATGAGGAAACCAAGACCCAGAGAGAAATGACTTGTCCAAGACCATACAGTTAATATTTAACAGAGCTAGTATAAAAAAGATTCCTGAAATAGGTATTGTTTCTTTGTAATTTTTATTAACATGATAAAATTAAACCAAGAGGCTATTTATATGAAACCTTACATGAAAGTCACTACAGAGAGAAAAAACAAAACACATTGTGCCTGATTCATCTAAGGATGAAAAGTTGCAAAGAAACCGTCTCTGGTTCCATTTCCAGCTTTTTCATTGTTTTCTTTAATAATGACTAATTTTAGTTTTGTTCAACAAGAGGGAAAAAGCAGACAGCTCTGGAACTGTATTTCACATATCGGCCATAAATCTCATTTGGTCCCATTGTTATGCCTCATGTCAAGACCTTGTGGAAAAGCTAAGCCCCCTTTAAGAGGAAAACTCATCAGAAAAATGCCTTGTAATCTCCCAGTTTGTAAGAGGCCAGGAGCATAAATCTATACAATCCAATTCAATTTGGTAAGCACTTATTCAGGGACCACTGCATGCCAGGCTCAGAGTAAATGCGGGGGATACAAAAGCAAACAATCCAAATGGTCCCCATCCTCACGAATCTTATATCCTACCAGGAAGAAACCCCACAAAGAAATAAATATAAAATATGTATAATCACTCAAAGACCAAGCATTTATAAGTACCCATTATGTCTCATACTATCTAAGCACTGGAGATACAAAGACCAAAAGGAACTGTTCTTGCCCTCAAGAAGCTTATATTCTACTGTGAGGAAAAACCAACAAAGCAAAGAAACCCATTCACAAGCAAATAAATACTGAGTCTGAACAATAATTCAAAGTAATTTCAAGAGGGTGAGAGAGCTAATCTGAGGTCTCCCTCATCTTTTTCCCTATGTTCCTATCAGTAACATCCACCTAGTATCAGTCTGATGTCAGGTAGCTAACAGGTTACTTGGAGACAACCATGGCCCCATCGCTGGGTCAGTTGCAAGGCAGATAGATAGATAGATAGATAGATAGATAGATAGATAGACAGACAGACAAACAAATTCAACAGGAGGTTAGTTTTAGTATTGATTGGTTTCAATTGGTTTCTCTTTCTCTTTCTCTCTCTCTCAGAGAGAGAAGAAGGGGTCATACTGAAACCCTCCGTCTGAGCCTTTCAAATTCTTTGGGGGAATCACTAGAAGAACAGAGTAAGGGAGATGAATAATAAAGTTTTCAGCTTCTTCCTAAAAAAATCAAACCCCTCACTTTCTACCCCCCCATACACACTGATGACAATTAATTATCCTCTTAATTATAGTGAACAAAAGCAAATTGACATATGGCCTTTTAACCTCTCATAAATGTCACATTTTCTTCTCATTAAAATCAGAAATGAGAAACTATAGCCCTCCTTTGTTGGGGGCAGGAATTGTTTTGTCCAGACTTGTCTTTTAGGCTAAGGACAGCTAAGGGAGGTCTCCCTGTTGTCTCTTCTGGTGAGAATAGCCCATCGCAAGGAGAATGATATATAGAGGGGCTGAGTGTCCACAATCGTATCATAATAAAGGCAGATGACATTTATAAGCACTTTGAAGTTTGTAAAGGGTAGCATGACATAGTTGATAGAAAACTGGTTTCTGGTCCGTGACAGTGCTAAGTTCAAATTCTGCATGGCTGTGTGACCCCTGGGCAAGTCACTTAAATTTTGTTCATCTCAGTGTCTTGATTTGTAAAATGAAGTTGATAATATCACCTAGCTCCCAGGGTTGTTGTCAGGATCAAATGAGATATCTCTGAAGAGCTTTGCAAACCTCAACGTACTATTTCAATACGAGCTATTTAATGACAATACTTGACAACAGATATGGGTGGTTAACATAAATGAGGAATTGAGCATGACATGGAGTCTGTGAGCCTGGATGACTGGGAGGATCCTTCAAATATCATAGGATGGTTGGAAAGAAAGGAGGGTCTGTAGAGAAAAATGGTGAGTTCTATTGAATATGCTGAATTTGAGAAACTTAGGAAGCATTCAGTGGGAGATATCCAAAAGGCCATTGGTGCTGTCAGACTTAAGTTTAGGAAAACGAACTTTGGAAAGGTGGGTGCTATTAGCTTTTCTTTTTTACAAATGAGAAAACTGAGGACCAGAGGGTTGAAGTGACTTAGTTGAAGTCACAAAGTTAGAAAATGGTAGTGCCATGATTTAACACCCAATCTTCTAGTTCCAAGTCTGGGGCTATTTCAATTGTACCAGATAGCCTTCTGATACTCGGGGCAAATTATAAATATGTGTGTGCATAATAAGCACAGACATATCATCAAAAAAAATCTTGAAAAAGAATCAAGATGCTAGATGACTAGAAGTACTTGGAAAAATGCTCTTTTAAAGAGACTATTCCTCCAGCAAAGTCCTGCTCTGATGTCTTCTCATGATGTGGAGGAGACTCTGCGTGATGGGCAGGAACAGCGAAATCTGGAAGGCTTGAGAACAGGTCTGATGATGGGCAGTGGGTCTGTTGGTGGAGGACCAGACTAGCCAAGATCTTTGAAAGGCAGGAACTACTTTATATTTCTAGCTCTGAATTGAATGAAATTGATGCAGGGCAAGGCTGCATGACCATTGTGCAGGGATGTTCTGGGAAGAATTCCTGCCTCAAGGACCAGTGTGTCTGGGTGCCCTCTGATGTCCCTTCCATCTCTGATGTTCGAAGTTTCTAAGTAGACAAAACAGAAGCTTGTATTTCTGCCATGAAGCAAAGCACTGTGGGAAGTGGAGGGGGGTAGATTTCCTGAAGGAACTTGATGTTGGACATCATTCTGTGCTAGCACTTTTCCCTCACTAGGCAGGATTTCCTATACCTCAGGGTTTGTACCTGATACCCATATTGTGTTTCTATTCAGAGTTTAAAATCTTCCTCTTGTGCTCCCCAGATGCATTTTAAGTAACGGCTGAATAGATCCCTAATGTACCTAATTGCTTCAGTCCATGGTGCCCATCCTGTCCTACAGGAAACCACTTGGCTCATATTGATTTTGCCTTTATCCCATAATTTTTCTCTCTCACAGAATGTCACTGTGCCCAGTAGTGACACAATGGAGCTGGAAGGCTTAGGGAGATGTAGCATGACTTTGGGACCAGACTTTTTATGCCCAGGAGCAGCAGAGAGAGTTTCTGGGCTACTTCATAAGGCATGGAAAGAGAGAGCAGTATTCAAGGTGGCAATGAGTTAGGGAGAGAGTAAGACTGAGTGGGAGGTGGAGAGAAGTCAATCCAATTCAATTTAACAAGCATTTATTAAACACCTACCATATGACAAGCACTGTGCTGGGCATTGGGAATACATTAGGTGTGTGTACATAATTATAGTACAAGAAAAAATGAAAAAGGAGGGAGATCTAGGGAAGAGATCATAGAAGGCTTTCTAAATGGTAGCATCTAAGTTGAGCCTTGAAGGAAAACAAGGATATGGAGAGGGAAAGACGTGTGTGGAGGTGCAAAGAAAAGAGCCTGCTATATAGAAAGGCATGGGCATAGAAGGTGGAGTGTTGAGTTCATGGAAAGGCCAAAAGTCTAATTGGTTGGAACATGGAGCTCATGACCGGCAATTATTTGGAATCAGGCTGGAATGGTAGATGAAAGTCTAAAGGGTCCAAGTCTCCAGTGGAATTGAAAGAGACTGAGAGAAAGTTGGGGGTTCAAAGAGGTGGAAGTGAGGAGGGAGGGCATCCCAGGCATGAGGGGACAGCTTGTACCCAAAGATGGGAGACGGAATGTCATAGGGGGAATAGCATGTGTGCCGCTCTTATTAGACCAAAAATTGCCCGAAGAGTGGTATCATGTTTGGAAAGACAATTTGGGGCCATGATGTGAAGAGCTTTAAATGCCAAATGAAGGAGACTATTTTATCCTACAGGTAAGAGGGATCCACTGGGGCTTTTAGAGAAGGAGAGTGATATGGTCAGATCTGCACTTCAGGGTTTTCATGTTGGCAGCCATCGAGAGGATGGGTGAGCATGAGGGAAGACTGGGAACAGGAAGACCCACTAGTCAGCTATTGAAATGAAGGGGGTGTTTGTGGTGTAAGTGGAGAAAAGGGGGTGGAGGTGAGGGAGGTAGAATCTAGAGCACTTGTCAGATGATGGGCAAAGTGGAATGAAAGCAAGGAAAAAAACTATGGGATGAGTGGGGGTGGAAGGCTTTTATCCCAGAGATTTCTGGTGACTTGGGAGTTACAGCTCTGCCCAGGCAGAGGATGTTGGAATTCTAAGATGAATAAAATTTAGCAAATGAAAAAAAAAGTTGAATAGAAATACCAATGATTTTTTTTAGTTCCTGAACATTTGTACTGTAAAAATTATTACTATGTGCTAGCCTTTCTGTTTTCTGTACCAATCCTTCCAGTCTAATAGCCCAACATTGCTCATGTGACTTTTTTCTTTTTTAAAAATTTAATTTATTTTATTCTGAATTTAAGAAATAAAGCAAGCATTTCCATAACATAGTTGGATAGAAAAAAAAGGTTCACAAAACTGCCAATCTTGATAATAATAAAAACTTACAATCCTATAGGCCTTTAAGGTTTGCAAAGTGCTTTATATACATTAAAAGCAGTATGGCATGCTCCAGCAAGGCTTTGGCCTTGGAATCAGCAAGTTATACCTCCAACAAATACTAGTTGTGTGACCTTGGATAAGTCACAACTTCCAAGTGCACAAGGCAATTCTCTTAGACTAGAAGTTGCAGAGATGGTGCCAACCTGCAATCGTGGAAGGTGTGTCCTTATCTGGGAGTTCCCTATATCAGTAAAATCCTAGGTCCACATCCTGTCTTACATGATACTGTTGTTCAGTCATTTCAGTCATGCCTGAGTTGTTGTGGCCCCATTTGGGGTTTTCTTGGCAAAGATACTGGAGCGGTTTGCCGTTTCCTTCTCCAGCTCACTTTACAAATGAGGAAACTGAGGCAAATATGGTTAAGTAAGTTGTCCAGGGTCACATAACTAGTAAGTTTCTGAGGTTGGATTTGAACTCAGGTTCTCCTGACTACAACCCCAGCGCTCTATCCACTGCACCACCTAACTGGCCTCTGTCCTTATAGACATTATCTCATATGATCCTCACAACAACATTATGAGTTAGACATCATTATAAAAAAAACAAACATTTTTTTTTCAGGTTAAGAAACCAAGGCTGGTGGAGGCTAAGGTGATTTGCCCAGGGTCACAAATATCAGAGGCAGAATTTGAACCCAGGTTCTCTGCCTTTAAGTCTCATAATGCTCTTGCCACTCCACGACCCTGTCTCCTCTCTTCATCCTCAAATTGCTATATGCCCTATATTTGAAGTGCATTAAAATGAAATTTGTTTTAAGAATTTTTGAACACTTCACACTTCCTTTGAGATAGCAACATCCTGGGGTGTTCTCACAAAACCAGGGCTCAGAATCATTGCTCTTTGAACGGTGAAGAAACAAATGAGTTTTTCCTCTCTGGTTGTCTTTGGATAGAGTTCTGCAAGCCCCATTCTATAAGCAAAGATCTGAGGCTGCGGAGAGAGCTTCCTTGGGCATCTCCCACTGGGCTTCCTCCTCTTTCCCCTTTCTCCTCTCCTTTGTTTACCATATGCAAACCACTCCAAAGCTCATGAATGTGCATTTCCAACGCTGACATCTTTCTCCAATGAAATCCTGTCTCTGTCTCCTACCATGTTCAGGTTTTTAGCACAAGAAAGATGGCAATGACCTCCTGAACCTCTCTGCTGTTAGACTTAGCCAAAGTGACTCATGAAATACTTGCCGAGGAATCAGGGGAGAAAACAGCTCAGCAAGACGGTGCCCCAACTTAATAATAGGGAAAAGACATTTTCAAAGAACTGTGCAGTGTTCCTTTTGAACACGCGGCTCCTGGTTTTCAAGGTATCTGACCTGACCTGATTGAATTCTGAAATAAGCAGAGCTGAAAGAGACCCTGCATGTGTTATCATGATGTGTGCGGAGGCGAAGCCCAAACACATCCCCCCGGCAAATGAAATGAGCGCGCCATGGTGAGTTCAGGGTGGCCCATTTCAAAGTGGAACCTTTTAAAACATAAATATGACAATTTCTGGAGCTGTTAAGTAGGCCACTCATCCACTTACCAGCCAATAAATGTTTCTTTCTTTCTGTTTACTTGCAGCCTTCTCTGGTTCTTTTATCTCCCTCCATGTCTTTCTTCTATATTCTCCACTATGTGTATTTCAAAAAGGGTTAATTATGCGACACTAAATAGACTACAGTTTGTTTCATCGGATTCCCCTCATGCAAATGAACACAATGCAGTTCACCCAACATTTATTAACCCCCCACCAGGTGCTAGGCACATAGTAAATCCGCAGACATATAAAGGTGAATGTGAATCTTGAAGGCCCCCATGCCTTGGCTCACCCATACCTGAAATGTTCCCTGTCCCTCACCCCTCACATCTACCTCTTGACCTCATGACCAACTTTCAAAGCCTGGTGCTCAGATGCTGCCTCTTCCATGAAGTCTTCCTTGGGAGGAGTGTTGGAATGATTAGAAAGAAATGCTACATCCTCTGTTTCTTCTTGTTCCTCACACCACTCTTAGAAGCCAACAGTTCAATCAAAAATCATTTATTAAGCACATACTCTGTGCCAGACATTGTGCTAACGGCTGTGGATACAAAAAGAGGCAGAAAAATCTCTGCCATCAAGGAGCTCGTGTTTTAACAGGAGAAGCAAGTATGAAAATAACTTCTGTACATACAAGATACATACAGAGAAGATCAAATATAACTTAGCATCTTGCAACAATTATAATAAGAGCTGTTACTATGTTATTTATGTAAAGTTATAAATTTTAAGGTTTATGAAGCACTTTATCCCTTGTGGTAATGCTGTGAAGGAGGTTCTATTATTATCCCTATTTTAAACCTGAGCAAACTGAGACTGTAAGAGATTAAGTGACTTGCCCAAGGTCTCACAGCTAGTGTCTGAAGGAGAATCATAGTTCATTGATTCCAACTTATAAGGGCTCTTAGAGGTCTATTGAGTCCAAACCCTTCATTCTACAGATGTGGGAACTGAGACCCAGAGAGATTAAATGTCTTGCTCATTATCACACAGCTCCTCAGTGTCTGAGGAAGGACATTTTGAGTCCAGATCAGAAACTCTATCCACTATACTATCGAGCTACCTCTAAAGAAGGAAAGTAAGACCACATCTGCTCTTGAGCTTGAGTTCAAATCTGCCTCAGATACTCTAGCTGTGTGACCCTGGGTGAGTCACTTAACCTCAGTTTGCCTCAGTTTGCCTCAGTTTCCTCAGCTGTGAAATGGAGATAGTAACTTCCTCACAAGATTTTTGAAGATCAAATGAAATAATTTCTGTAGGATGCTTAGAACAGTGTCTGACACCTAGTAGATGCTTAATAAATGCTTTTTTCCTTCCCTTCCCTTCCCTTCCCTTCCCTTCCCTTCCCTTCCCTCCCCTCATCATCATTTGTCATGGACTGTGTCCTATTCATGTTTGCTTTGATATATTTCTCTTAGAAGATTCAGTTACTTAGCATTACACCTTGGGTAAGACTTTGTAAAATTATCTGATCATGTAAAGTTGTTAATGTCATCTCATTTTCACATTTTGAACCTCACCTTCTGTGCCCCTCATTTACATGTTCTTCATCTTCCTTCTTCTTCTTGGAGGATTATGTATAATACTCAAACCAATCTATTTCAAAGGTCCATCAGCCTGTATTGTTGCCTATCTATCTTGGTGCTCCCATTTGGACGCTGAGGAAATTTGAACATGCAACAGAAACATTTAGATCCTCTTAAGCGCTTGCCCACCATCTGGAATGCTCCCCCTCTTGACCTCTGCCCCTTAGAATCCAAGCTTCTTTCAAAACACAGCTCAGGTGCCACCTGCTATAAGAGACCTTTCCTGCTAAGGTTCCACCCCCACCTCCACCCCCACCCCACCCCCAGTTTTTAGTGCTCTTTTCCCAGTGAAATCACTTTGTATTATTTTATATACACTTTCTACCTGTGTGCATATTAGCTCACTCCAATAGAATGAAAGTTCTTTGAAGTCAGTGGTGTTTAATGTTTGTTTTTGTATTCTAAGTAACTAGTGCAATTCCTCACTCATAGTAGGCACTAATAAATATTTGTTTCTAAATTGCACTGATTCTAAAAGGCCTTTCCTGGACTGGCTCCTCAAGAAGCCAAATGAGTTGATTGAAACAAAGGACTGAATTACACCTATATCCCAGTAGACTGTAGGGTTCTTGAGACATTGGAGGTACACTTACTTACCACTAGTGGGATAAGACACATACAGAGAAAATATTGACCAGGAAATAAATGTTGAAGTATCTTTCTTTATATTCCTAGTGCTCAGCACAATTCCTTATACATGTTTTTGTTCAACTCTTCATCACCCCATTTGGGGTCTTCTTGGCAAAGATAATGGAGTGAGTTGCCATTTTCTTCTCCAGTTCACTTTACAAGTGAGAATACTGAGGCAAACAGGACTTGTTCAGGGTCACACAGCCAGTAAGTGTCTGAGGCTGGATTTGAACTCAGGTCTTCTTGACTCTAGCCCTGTCACTCTATCCACTGTACCACCAAACAGCCCTTCCCAATATATAGTAAGTGTTTAATTAATACTTGTTGACTGACTAACTAAAGGTACACAACTAAGGGTTCTAACTAAAGTCAGGGAGAATAGCACCCCAAGCTAAGATTAAGTCTGTGCTTTACTTCATGTAGCTGATGCCAAATAGAAGTCCATTGCCTTTATCAACTATCTGACTGAGGGTCAGAAATTCCTTGTAACTCTCATTTAACTCTTTTTGGAGATCCTACGGCCTCAAAACCCATTTCAGTAGATTTTGCTAAGAAAACACCAGAGTTCTATGAAAGGTATGGCAACAAAACCTACTTTGTTCACAAGAGCTTCTTTAGTTTGCAAATGAATTTGCACAACCACAAAAACTAAGGAAGAAGGCAAAAACACTGTCTTCCACTCTTCTGAGCCTGATTTGTATATTTTTCTGTTAGCAACAGCAACAAAACTTTGCCTTTTGTGCCATATCCTGGCCAGTGTACTTTCTCACTACATTTCCTTTTTGGGGAGCTGGACATTTGATTTCTTTGATGTAGGGAATGCTGAGTAAGGAAACTCCTTTTTTTAACCAATATAGAGCAGCTCCTGATGTGCAATTTTAGCCTGCCCTGGCCACTGGGAGCTCAAGTGGTTTGCCTGCATGTAACTAGTATATGTGACCCCTCCCCACCCCAGCATATTTATCTGAAAACTAACAATCTCTTCCTAGAAAACTTCAGTTTTAGATGTTCATTACAATCCTTGAGATCAAGAATATAAGACAAAATGTATTGACCACACATGTATTTTCAAATGATAACTGAAGTTTTAGAATGAATGTCATGGAACATTGTCAAAACTGGTTGTTTAGTATGTCACCTACTTGTGTCAGCTTGTGCTGTGTGGAGCTGCTAGCCAGAGAAGCAAAGGGGCAGCATGGGACAGTGGGAAAAGGAGCAAATGTAGAGCCAGACAACCCAGACTCAGATCTCAGGTTTGCCATTTACTACCCAGATGGCTTTGAGCAAATCTCTTAGCCCCTCCTGGGTGTCGGTTTCTGTTGTAAAATCAGGAGGTGGGATTAGATGAGCTTTAAGGTAACTTCCAGCTCTATACCTTATGAGCCTAAAGCCTTTCCCCTCCCTAAGACTCAGTTTCCCTCTCTGTAAAATGGAAGGGTCAGACTAGATGACTGCTAAGCCACCTTTCAGATTGAAATTGATGATAAAAAAACCTGTTGCCATCTCTGGACCTTGGTTTCTTTCTCTATAAAATGAGTATGTTGGAATTGATGGTTTCCGAGATCTTTTCCAACTTGGATACCATTCTCTAGATGCATTTTTTCCTGGAAAAGAGATCAGGGAAAATAAATGTATCAAGTCATTCCTTCTCTTCTGTCCCTCAAATGGCCCCCTCCCTTCCCCACCTCCCCAAAAAGTAGACTGGAAAACAAATAAACACAAAGCCATGCCTGCAATTGTCAAGGTAGTTTTTGCCCCCAAGGAGGCTGGACATTTCTGCCCTTCCTGATGGTATCCAGGAAATCCTGCTCAGCTCAATTTTCACTTACCTTCTCATCACAATTTACCCCCAGACAGTGTATAATTTAGGGCAATTATCTCTCTGATGTCTCTCGGTACCCTCCCCTTCCCTTGCCCTGAAATTTCCACTCTTCTCACCCTCCTTCCCTCCATTTAAAAATGTTTTCAGATCAAGCCACAGACAAAACCTGAACGGGAGCCAAGCTCACCTGGGCTGCCAGACTCAGAAGGTTGACGTAACCCAGAGAACAAGGCCCAGGCCTGACAGGGCCAAAGGAAATATTTAGCCCAGACGTGAATGTCTGCTGACAGGTCAATCAACCAGAAGGGGTGCCTAATTGTTGTGGATGCCATTCTTGTATTTGGTAATACATGTATACAATGATCCTAACAACTGAATATGGTGGAAAGGGGGAATAGGGAAGACAGCCTTGTGTTGGGGGAGGAAGGGGATAGCAGGAGGGTCTTTAGTTTTGTTCTGACCATAATGTTTGAGCTTTATGATCTAAAATACCCTAGTGGCAAGAAGACAGCAATGCACCAACAGAAAAGAGAAACCCAAACTTGGGAGGAAGTTACTTCATAAATTAGAAGTCTCATCCCCTTTATTAGACCTATTGTCATGAAAATATTTGTAGTTTGTCATTAACTATTCAGTACAATAGTCCCTCAATCAAACAACCAACAAGCATTTACCGAGTTCTTACTATGTGCCAGGTACTGTGAATACAGATACACTGAATGAAAAAAAAAAACCCTTCTCAGACAGCGCTTATCTTCTCATGGCTCTTTTGGGGTTGTAAAATGCTTTATATATGTTTCCTCGTGCTATTATTGTCCCCACTTTACAGGTAAGGAAACTAAGACTGGGAGAAGTCAATTGACCTGCTCAGTGTGACTCATAGCCAGTGTCTAAGGCAGGATTCAAACTCAGTTCATCCTGATTCCAATCAGGAATCAGACCAAGGCTTCAATTTGCTACACCACTTAGCTGCCCCTTCTTCAGTAATTTTTATGTGAACAAAGGGAGAGGTTGTATGGCTTATCAGATCAAGGACTGGACTTAGTGTCAGAAAGATGGGGGCTTCAAGACCGTCCTCTGACCCGTACTGGCCATGTAACCCTGAATAAGTCACTTACCCTCAAAGTGCTCCAGATAGCTCTCAATCAATCAGTCGACAACTACTTATTAAGCATCCACTGTGTGCCAAGAGCTGGGAGGCAAAGCCATTGTTATAGCATGTGCTCTACGGTGAGGCGGCCGAGGAGCTGTTAGTCTGATTCCAAAGAGAGTGTTCCCATGTTGGGAGTTCCATCCAGTGATGAAATTAAGGGTCTGAACTAAAAATGGGAGAGGGGGCAAGTCACTGTGCATATAAAGATTAAACAGTCTCTGTCCTCAGCAGGGTTAATGGTCTTTACATGGGGTGGGACAGACTTCAACCCCCAGTGGATACCCTTCAGTCAATGGGTAGGAGGATTTAACCAGGACCAGAAGTTCCAATGGGCAGAGCTCACCAGAGAGTGTCCATCTCAGTGAGACCAGAGAGTCATTCAAATATCAAAGTTTATCAGTTAACAATTAAACATTTATCACCCAACGAAATTTTGTTTATATGCACACACAAATGTGGGTAATTCATAAATAATGGAGCTGATCATGCAGAGAGATGTTACAGGGCAATACACACACACACATACATATGTATTTTGCCCTGTAAAATCTCTCTGTATGATCAGCTCCATTACTTATGACTTATTCATCAATCACCTAGAAAAGAGCCATGAAGGAGGGTGGGGCAGAATTTCTGGTAGGGAGGACAGGATTGGCAACCCCATGTATCTGCATGAAGAGGGCACCTTTGACATCTTCTGTGCAAGAGAAAGAGACTGAGCTCTGGAGGCAGCAACATGGAATCCTGGATGAAGAGCTAGGAGGGACCTCAGGGGTCCTCTAATCCAATTTCCACTTTACAGATGGAGAAACTGAGGGCCAAAGAGACTTTCAGTGAGTTGTCTAAAGTCTAAGGTCTCTTGGAAGTGGTTTTCTAATAATACTACCAGGTTGGCAATGAACATATTTCTATTTAACATATAAGGAAATTGAGGCACCAAGGGATTAGAACTGAAAGAAAATTTTCATTTCATTGAGTCTAGTACTCATAGATGAGAAAACTGGAAGCCATTCAGGCAGTTGCATCCAGGTTTCCTGACTGCTGGTCATACAGTACCTTTGGACCTTGGGGACACAGACCCATTCATCTGCTATTTGGCCACTGCCACATCTTTTTGTATTACCTTTTCCTGTGGTCCTACCTTTGGCCCTCACCAGTGTTCAACTGCTATCCATACTCAAATTGAGCCGTCCTGTCTTGCCACTTCTCAGCCAAGACTAGGGCTGGGCTGGCTTCTGGGTGCCTCTCCTTGGTGCTCTCTAGGGGCTTTTAAGAGCATTCATCATGCTCAGCTGCTATTTCTTCCTCCTCAGAAAGAAGTTGCTTTGGTGTCTTGTCATCATCTCTTCTTTACACTTGCCCTACCCAGTGAAGTCATCCATGGCTGCAGCTCTGGTGAACAGGGGTATGCCTAGCTCTCCCTCTTGGGGGTCTTGCCTCAGGGGTGTTGAATATCACCCAGAGGTGGCTGTGTTGTTGAGACTGCTTGAAAAACAAGAGGGTACTGCTTGGAAGTTTTCTATTCCCAAACCATCAGAAGAGGTGGGCACAAACAGCCGAGGCTTGCCATGGAAGCACCTACTAGGTGCCAGCTATTTCTAGGAGCTGAGAATACAAACATCAATATGAGACAGACCCTGCCCTCAAGAAGTTTCCACTCTTTTTAAATATTGACTTTATTTTTTTAAATAAAATGTTATTTAGGGTTACATTTCCCATTGTGTTTCTACTTCTACCCTCTCCCAGAGAGCCATGACTGTTAATAACAATTCTAAAAGATGAAAAAAAAGGCAGGGGAGGAAGAGTAAAATGTAAGAAGACTGGAAAGGTACAAAGGAGAGTTAAATTGCATTTTCACTATAAAATAATGCTTGGTGGGCACTCTGCAAACCTTGAAGCACCACGTAAATGTCAGTCATTAATGTCATTGTTAGTATTGACACCATCGTTATCACTATCATGATCAGGGGAGAGGAGAAGGGAGAGGACAGAGGAGGGAAAGAGGGCAGACAGAGGAGGAGGGGAGAAGAATGGAGAGAAGGAGGCCAAAGGAGGAGGAGAAGAAGGACAAAAGAGGAGAGGAAGATAGATAAGGAGGAGGGGAGGACTAAGGAAGGAGAACACAAAAGAGAAAGGGAAGAGAGCAGAGGGGAAGACAAATGAGGAGGGGAAGAGAGGAGAGGGGAGAAAAGGAGAGAAGAAAGGAGGAGTGGAGGAGGAGAAGAAGGGAGGAGTGGGGAGGGGAGAAGAAGGGAGAGGAAGGAAGGGGAAAGGAAGAGAGGAAAGGAGATGGAGGGAAAAGAAAGGAGAGAAGAGAGGAGAAGGATAGAGAAAGAGAGAGCACCCAAGTTCCATACTAATCCAAACGTTGTCACTTTGGGATAACATCCACCCTAACCAAAATTATGAAATATAGAGATATCTTTTCTGTGACAAAGATCTTGACTAGCTATATACCTGCCTATATGTACGTTTGAGTCAATTCCCCTACCCCCAAATGGTCCAAGTGCATATTGTTATCTGATTAATTGTAAGATTCCTTCCTCACCAAGATCAGAATTTCTGATTTCAGTATTGTCCCATTTAATTGCCTGGCAAACAATGTTGGTAGGCAGTGCAATATAGTCGAAAGAGATTCTCTGTCTTTGATGTTTCGTGGCTGTGTGGTCATGGACAAATCACTTGTGTCCTCTCTGGGTTCGTGTTTCCTCATCTGAAAGAAGGGATCATTAGATTATTCTTAGGTTCCGGAGCTTGACTTCACAAGTACAAGATGGGGGAGGCAATGTTAGACACCTAAGTTTGCCTGGTGGAGGAAGCGGGGGTGGAGGTTTTAGTGGGCTGCAAACTCAATCAGTAAACATTTATTAAATTTCTGCTTTGTGCTGGACTCTGAGGACACAAAGGCAGAAATGAAAATGTTCCTTTCCTTAAGGAATTTTTCAGGAGAGACAGCATGTGATGATGCTTCTTCAGGGTTTGCCAAGCACTCTACAGATATTTTTCTCATTTTATCCTCACGACTCTGGGAGTTAGGTGTTATTATTACCATCTCTATTTTACAGATGAGGAAACTGAGGCTTATCAAAGTTAAGTGACTTGCCAAAGGTTATGCAGGTAATAAATATGTGAAATGAATTTGAACTCAGGTCTCCTGAGTTCAGGTGTGGTACTCTCTCCACTGTGCCACCTAACAGCCACAATATAGAGCTACAAGTTAATTTGGAGGGGAAGGCATCAGCAGCTTGTGGGTAGGAGGGGCTGCAGGAAAGGTCTCATGTAGAAGGTAGTACATTTTCTGAGCTTGATTAGACTAGGGATTCTGAGAAGTGAAGGTGAAGAAGGAGTAACTTCCTAACATGGGAGTTAGGCAATGCAAAAGCATAGGGACCTTAGATGAGCATTGGGCATGCACTGTCTCACAAGATGGTCAGTTTGACTGGATTGTAGAGTGGAGTACTGTGTAATGAGGCTAGAAGATATGTTGGGGCCAGGTTATGAAAGTGCTTTAAACACCAAACGAGGAGTTTGTACTTGGATTGAGAGGTGCTAGGAAGACCTTGGAGTTGATTGAGCAAGCAAGTGTCATGGATAGAGGTGTGCTTTAGGAAGGTCACATTAGGAAAAATGATATGATTCAAGGATGTGTTACAGGGCCAAGAAAGCTAATATGATATTGGATTGCATTAAGAGGGACAGAGCTTCCAGAAATGAGGTATCTATGGTCCCAATACATGATACCACTGTGCTCTCAGTCACAGAGCATCATGTCTTGTACTAAATTATGGGCACCATATTTTGGGAAGAACATTGACAAAGTGGAAAGCTTCCAGGCCAGGGCCACCAGGATTGGGCATGGTCAACCTGAAGATGAGACGATTAGGAGGGACATGATTGTGTTGTTGAGTTGTTTCAGTAGTGTCTGACTCCTTGTGACCCCATTTGGGGTATCTTGGCACAGATACTGTAGTGGTTTGCCATTTCCTTTTCCAATTCATTTTACAGATGAGGAAACTGAGGCAAACAGGATGAAGTGATTTGCCCAAGGTCACACAGCTAGTAAGTATCTGAAGTTGGATTTGAACTCATGAATATGAATCTTCCTGATTCCAAGCCCAGTATTCTACCCACTGAGCCACCTAGCTGCCCTGGGTGGGGGTGGGGGGGCCCACGGGTCTTCAAGTATCTGAAGACAAAAGGGATTAGATGTATTCTGTTTGACCTCAGAAGAACTAAACAGTAAGTCGAAGTTTCAAAACGGAAAACATTCCTAACAATTAGAGCTGTCCCGATACTGATTGGGCTGCCTGGAGAGGTGGGGAGCTTCCCCTCACTGGAGGTATCCAAGCAAAAGCTGGATGAGCATCCACTGTGTAGAACGTAGCAGGGCTTTTTTTTTCTATGTTTTTACTGCATTTTGTACTGTGCATAGCCGCCCCACTCCTACCAGATACCTTATCTGGCCCTGGTTCTCCTCCTATCTGTCTGCCCCTTTTCTGTCTCCTTTTGTTGTCTCTTCACCCTTATCACAACCCTTAACCATGGGCTTTCCTCAAGGAGCTTTTTTTTTCTTCCCTCTCTGCATTCTCTCTCCATGATCTCACCAACTTCCCTTGGTTTAATTATCATCTCTATGTGCATGACTCACAGACCTACATATCCAGCCCAGTCTTTCCCTGGAGCCTTGGTCTTGAATCATTAACTGCCTACTGAAAAGCTGTTGTAGGCATTTAATAAAGGCTTCTTGATCAATTGATCAGGTGGCCTCTAGGGCCATCTTCCAATTCTGAAGTTCTATGGTTCTGTGACAAACAGATTCTTCCTCTATCTCTAAATACTGCCTGTGATCTTACATTGCTTGAAAAATGACTCTATGGCCCAGATGGTGGGAAAGTGAGCATGCTATTGGGTGTGTCCATTATAGTAATCTCTCTTTGTCACTTAAGACTTGAGACCAGGAAGAAGATTCTAATTCCATGGCCCATTGCAACATCCATTGAAGACCTAGGAAGCTTCCTTCCTTAGCTGGCTTACACAATTACTTTCTTTCACAACCACATCTCCCATTTTGTTTTCACACCCAGCAGTTTGACGTGGTTAGTGGAGAGTGAATTCATGGTATCATGCATAGACTTAGGACCTGAAGGGATCTAAGAAACCATCTATCTACTCTAAACTCATTTTATATGTGAGGAAATTGAGACCCAAGAAGATTATTTGTCTCAGGTTATATGGAGGTAAGTGTGGCAGAGGAAAGATTTGATCCCATTCAGCTGACTCCAATTCCAAGGTTTTCTCTTCTCTCCCACTCTTCCTTCCTCATTAGGAGGTGCCATGTTTTTTACTGAGCCTGGCCTTTTAGGTCGGTGTACCACAGCAACACAGATGATGACGCACAATATCTACTTGCTTAATCTCTTTAGTAAATACCTGAATAATATGTTAATAAATGCCTGAAACACAGGCAATGTGGTGCAATGGCAAGAATGCTGGATTGGAAGTTGAAGGACACGGGTTCAAAACTCAGCTCTGCCCATTCCTTGTGTGACTTTGGGGAAGTCACCTGCTTTCTCTTGACTTCACTTTCTTCATCTATAAAATCAAAGGGTTAGCTTAGATGACCTCTGAGGTCCATTCTAGCTCTAAATCCATGATGATATGACAAGATAGTTCTTCATCAAAAGGAAACGTGGCATAGAGAAAGGATTCTTTACCTTTTTGTGTGTCTTGGACCCCTTGGAGAGTCTAGTGGAGATCAAGCAAAACGTTATCCTATTGGAAAATGGTGATGCATCTGAACATGCCATATTGCTGGGGTTGGGGGAGGTGGCGGTAGGGGAGTAGTTTTTTGTTGCTGTGGTTAAATCCTACCCTGAATGAGCCTTGGGGAGACCCACTGGGAAAATTCTTTTCTTTGTAGGTTTTTCCTTACCCTATTAACAGAATTACTGCTGATATTAGAGCAAAACTTGGCTCTAAATGCTTTAACTACTGAAAATAGTCAGTCATGTATAGGGGAGATGAAAAAGAAACTGAAAACATACTGAAGTCCACCAAAGAATCAATGGTAAAATTAGTTAGAGAAAGAAAGCCATATCTTATAACATCTATGTTCCCTTGTTGAGAGAGAAAGAGAGAGAGGGAGGGAGGGAGAGAGACAGAGAGACAGAGACAGAGAGAGACAGAGACAGAGAGACAGAGACAGAGAGACAGAGACAGAGAGACAGAGAGAGACATAGAGAGACAGGGAGGGAGGGAGGGAGGAAGGAAGGAAGGAAGGAAGGAAGGAAGGAAGGAAAGAAGGAAAGAAAGAAGGAATGAAGGAAGGAAAGAAAAAAGAGCTGTTAATAAAAGTTTAGCACAGTGCCTGGCACATAGTAGATGCTTAACAAATGCTTTCTGCCTGACTGCGATGAGGACTGGACTTAAAATGTCATTCCTATAGGGGCTTCTGGGTAAGGAAACTCCCTCCACCAATGCAGACTTATGTCACTTGCTCTGTAACCAATAGTCTAGAAGGTTACCGAGAGCAGTGATGTTGAACTCAAATAAACACAGCACCACTAAACTTATGCATAAGAATCCCCAAGGGCTGCATATTGACTTCGTTTTTAAATGTAACAGTCATTATTGTTGCTCAGTCATTTTTCAGTCATGTCTGACTCTTTGTGACCCCATTTGGGGTTTTCTTAGCACAGATACTAGAGTGGTTTGCCCTTTCCTTTTCCAGCTCATTTTACAGATGAAGAAACTGAGGCGAACAGGGTTAAGTGACTTTCCCAGAGTCACACAACTAATGAGAATCTGAGGGCAGATTTGAACTCAGGAAGATGAGTCTTCCTGATTCCCAGCCCAGCACTCTATTCACTGTGCCACCTAGTACTTATAATTTATTGTACTTTTATTAGTTTTAAAAATATTTCCCAATCTAACTGTTAAGCTAGTTTGGGCTGCATGCCAGAGTGTTGTAAGCCAGATGGGCCACGTTTGACACCTCTGAGCCCCGGAGCACCGACTTTAAATGACTGGCCCAGGGTTACTCAGCTAATATGTGTCACAGGCAGAACACAACCCAGGTCCTCCTGGCCTTGAGGTCAGGTCTAACCACTACATTTTCTTATGGGAAGATGAAGGAAGGGAGAACAGGTACTATTAAGACTTCTCTCTCTATCAAATACTGCCCAATATAAATGAGGCAGGGCCAAGGCTTCTGTTAATTATATTCCAGTGAGATTTATTTTACATATGGAAAGGCAGTGTAGCATATTGGGTAGCAAACTGATCTTGGAGCCAGGAGGCTGGTTGTGTGTCCCTAGACAAGATATGACCTCTCATTATTCTGGGCAATTAATTCTCCAAGACCAGAAATTCCAGAGGAGGTGCTGAGCTACATTGAGAGGAGTTTCCTCGTTGGGAGGTTCCCTACACCAAGATCACAGGGACAATCTCCATCCCTTTGGAAAGGAAAATACTATGGCTATAGACTTCATCAATAATTCAGGGTATTGCCAATATTGGAGGCGCATTTATTTAGAATTTTTATCTGTGAAAGTCTCAATTTCAAGGTCTCAGAGGTAGTAAATGGGGGAGCTTTGGTATTTGAACCCAGGCCCTGTGACTCCCAGTCTCACTCTCTGTCCACTGGACCCCACTGCCTTCCAGGGAGAGCCAGAGATAACATTCGTGATCCATCACCATCCACTCTCATGCTCATTGTCAGGTAAGTGCTCTGTAAACCTTTAGCACCGGGCAAACTTCAGTCACTGCTATTGTTATTTTTAATAACGAATACTGAGGGAATCAGACTCTGTGATATGATCCTTCAGAATCGCAGAAAGAAGGAAAACTGACATTTCTCTGCTGTCGTAAAGTTTCCAGAGCAATTTAAATATATGCCCTCATAGGCACATAGATTTAGAGCTAAGAGGACCCTTAGAGGTGAACCGCTTCAAGCCCCTCATTTTACAGAGAGGAAATTGAGGCAGGGAGAAGCCAAGTGATTTGCTTGTGACATAACCAAGATTTGAACTCAGGTCCTCTGATCCAAATCCCATTGCCTGGCCAACAATATTTCTCTGCCCCTCATTTGAGCTTCACAATCACCCTGAGAGGTAAATGCTAAAGATGAAAATTGTCCCCGTTCTCCAGATGAGAACTTTGCCTGAGAGAGGTCACATAGTAAGGGTCTATCTAAGGTTAGAAGTTCAAATCAGGTCTTCCAGGCTCCAATACCAACCCTTTATCAATCATGCCACACTGCACTCTGTACCAAATAGCTACTCCACGGTCAGATTGTGTATTTCACTATTTTAATGAAATCTGCATTTTATACATTTTTGTTTGAATCATTTCCCTCTTTCTAACGATGTTTATGCTGCTCTGTGAGGTTTCAACTCCACAAGATGGCCCTGGTTTCCTCTTCTCCCTTTCCCCCTTTCCTGCCCCGCCTTTTTCTTGTTATCTCTCCCATTAGATTGTCAGTTTCCTGAGGGCAGGGTCTATCTTTCTTTTTATTAATTGTATCCCCAGAGTTTAGCAAAGTACCTGACACAGAGTAGGCACTTAATAAATGTTTAAGGGATAGATGGTTGAATTGATGCCTTTTGTTTATTTTTTCCATCCCAAACATTCCTGGATTTAACCCTTTCTCCCCAGCATCAAATCCTCCCTTGTTATTAAGAAAATTAGTTAAGCAAAAAGAAACAATACTGACCATGTCTGACAATGGATGCACCATTCCATCCTGGCAGTCCCTCACCTCTCTATCAAGAGGAGGGAGCCATGTTTCATTCATTATCTGAACCAAAATTGGTCATTGCAATAGTTTGACTGCCCTTTTCCTTTCTGTGATCATACTCATTGTGATATTGTTTGCCTGGTTCTGCTTACTTCACTCTTCATTCATTCATATAAGTCTTCACATGAGTCTTTGAATTCGAAAGGTCATTTCTCTAAGGTGATAGGTGGGACTTTTACATTGATGAAACCATCTTGAAGCTCTAGGTGTATTGGGGGGATGTCACATGGCAAACTGAGTGACGAGGAGCCTCAATTAAAAAGTACAGGCCAGTAATTTGCTCATCAGGCAAAGATCAGATAAGATTCAAGATTATTTTAAAGTTTTAAACCCTAGGCACATAAGAAATTTCCATGCAAAAAGACTGAAATCAAACCAAGCCAGGTAAAAAACGAAGCTCCGTCCGTGTATAATCACCTGAAAGGCCCAACAGCGAGTTCCTGTAAATTGCTGAAATTGACATTTCAGAGCAATCGACGGTGCCCCTGTGTCATTCTATAGAAAGCCCAGAAAACCCTGCCATGTCTTGCCAAGTGCACCACAGGGACCCGGCCCTTTTGAACTGATCACATCCAACCGTCCTCGGTGAGCTCCGAACCACTTGCCCTCAGTGATAAAAGAGCAAACCCAGGGGGAATCGAGAACTGGGCTTCGGTTTTGAGATTTGTCTCCAGATCAAAATGCCTTCCCAAGCACAAGACCCCCTGGATGCCAACTACAGAATCAAGCCCTTTCTTTTTTAAACCCACTTCTAAAGGGGAGGCAGCAGCAGCAGCATTATCTCCTCACCAGAATCATCTCCGTCAAACAATGGAAGGGAATTTTTTTTTTGGACAGTATGTTTGCAGTGTTGATGCTCTTCATCTGCTTCAGAGTCTGCAGGAATAAAGCACCCATAAATCTCTGTGCAATGGTCCACCCACAGAGCGCTAGTGAGCTGTCTCTAGAGGATGGAAGGCTGACCCGGCCTGCTGGCTGTTAAGCCTTTGGTTTCCACCACAGAACTCCGGTCCCCAAGCTGCTGCTTCATCACAGCCTAAGACGTCAGCAGCAAGGGGACGCAACCAAATCTTGGCTCCTCTCAATTGTCCTCAGAACTGCTACTGAGGGACCATCCTACCCCTCATGTTTTCTGTACATCCAGTTTGGCCCTGGGATCCGATTCATATTTCAGTAATGACGATCAGAGCTTGGGGCTTGTCTATTGAAAGGTGTATTTTTCCATTTCTTCCCCCCATGAAATATTCATACATGGCCTACTCAGACAGTGTACTCTGACAGCAGTTCGGCTGCCAAAAAACTGGTACCTGAGGCCACTTTTTCATCAGTAAATTATCTAAGGTTACATCTGTGTCGAGACCGCTTTATTTGGCCACGGAAAGAATCCTACAGGGCCGAACCTAGTTATCCTTGCTTTTATTCCCCTGGGGGCAGACTCCTGTTACCCAACACCCAGGAGAGCTAGAAAGCAGCCTGACTGGAAAGCCCCAGCTGGGATGGAATGGGGTGGGGCTGTGGAAGATAAACATCTGCTCAGAGGTGCTAACTTCTAAGAACCCATTATGGAGAGAGTCTCTGTGCTGTTTTCTCCCAGTTACTCAAAGTTGCTAATAGCCCAGGTTCCTTTGAAGTGAAATGCCAAGGACTATACATACATGCAGGCCATATACTGGACTTCTTATGGTGGAAGCAACTTGATTTACTTGGTTGAGGGTGGATTATTGGATCATAGATGGAGAGCTGAAAATCCTTATAGTTAGTCAGTCAACAAGCATTTATTAGGCATCTATTATGTGCCAAGCTCTGTTCTAAGCTCTGGGAATACAAAGGAAAACCCTGAAGGAGCTGGCATTCAAACAGGGGAGATATCACACAAATGATGATGTACATACAAGATATCTACGGTAGAAAGTGGAAGTAATCTCAGAGGGAAGGCAAGGAGGCAGGTTGGGAGTAGCAGGAGGGTGGGTGGAAAGACCTCTTTCACAAGGTGAGATTTGAAGAAAGCCGGGGAAACCAGGAGGCCAAGGTAAGGAGATGAGGAACCTAAAATCTAGACAGGTTAAGTGACTTACCTGAGGTCATCAGCCATCATTTAGTTGTGTCTGACTCTTCGTGACCCCATTTGGGGTTTTCTTGGCAAAAATACTGGAGTGGTTTGCCATTTCCTTCTCCAGCTCATTTTACAGATGAGGAAGCTGAGGCAAACAGGGTTAAGTGACTTGCCCAGGGTCACACAGCTAGTAAGTGTCTGAGGCTGGATTAGAACTCAGGAAGATGAGTCTTCCTGATTCCAGGCCCAGCACTCTGTGCACTGTGGTACCGCCTAGCTGAGGTCATTCAAATAATGACAGATTCTGGATTTGAACCCAGGTTGCCAGACTCCAAGACCAGTGTTCTTTCTGAAGCTTTTCTAATCAGCTAGTTCTTCATCTGCTGGAACTGTGGGTGTCCAAACATGGCAAAGGCAGGACATTAGGTCTACAGGACATTTCCCAAGAGGAAAGTAACACAGAGAAATCACCATCTGGTCACAGAGTCACAAAACTGCACATTTCCTTAGTTTCTTGTCCTGATTTCTCTTCTGCCCCGTCACTCCCCATACAGAGTTTTACTCATCCATGTTCATGAGACAGCATCCCAGAGTTAGAAGGAACTCCAAAGACCATATAATTCAATCTGTAACTTAACAAGAACGCTCTCTAATTTAATTCAACTGAAGAAGCTGGAGGCAGCTGGCTTAATGCATAAAACTCGATAATATTCTATCCAGTAAGACTGGAATGCTGGACCTGGAGTCAAAATGTCTTGAGTTCAAATTCAGTCTCAGACACTCACTAGCTTTGTGACCCTGGCCAAGTCACTTAATATCTTTCTACCTCAGTTTCCTCATCTGTAAAGTGAGGACAATAACATCTGTCTCAGAGAGTTGTTGTGAGATAATGAGATAATATTCGTAAAGTGCTTTACCAACAAAGCACTATATTAGTGCCAGCTATTGGTGGTAATAGGAGGAGGAGTATTACCTATCCATTGGATGTTAGGTTCTATGAGAAAAGCTGAAAATGCGAAGACCAAAAAAAAAAAAAAAGATCCTGACCTCAAGGAGCTGACATTCTACTGAGAGATATATTTGTTCAAAGTAATTTGGGGACTGGGTAGCTTGCTAACAATCAACAGGATCAGAAAAAATAAAGACAGAACAAAATCATGTTAGATGCTGCTTTGCTGATATTTGAAGGGAGCTAGGGCTCCTAAGAGGAGGGGGCGCAAATTGCAGGGGTGGGGGAACAGCCTCATGGCCTGTGCAAAGGCAGGGGGTTGGAAAATGGGATGCTAAGTACCTGGAGCAGCAAACAGGTCAATTTGACTGAAATGTAACGTGGTCTTAGAAAGATTCTCACCAAATGGCCATCGAGCCTTTGCTCAAATACCTTTCAAAAGTGGGAACTCTCCATCTTGAAAGAAATCCTATCCCATGATGAAGACAGGTATTATAGTCAGGAGGTTTTCATGAAAAATAACCCTAAATAGGCTTCCGTATAACTTTCACTCCTTGCTTCTAGCTCTACCCTCTAGGGCCAAATAGGACAAATGTAATCTTCTTCTTGACAGCCCTTCAAACATTTGAGGATAGCTTTCAGGTCCCCTTTTCCCTCCTCCCCACCTCCAGCCTTATTTTCTCCAGGCTAAAAACACCCCCAGGTTGGTTGTTTTTTTAGATACATCTTCTATGTATGGCATGATTTTGAGGCCTCTCATTGTGTTTTCTCTTCTCTGGGCACTTGTGAGCTTATCCATGTTCTTCCTAAAATATAGTGAATGAATGAATGAGTGGATAAGTGAATGTGAAAGCATTCATTAAGGGCCAAGAAGCAGCAAGTTCTGGTACCACATGCAAGATGTGGTCTGAACAGAGAAGAATACAGAGGACTCTTCACCTCTACTCTGCAACACTGGACCTCTCTTAATGCAGCCTAAGATTAGATTACCGGGTTTTTTTTTTTGACTGACATTTCATACTGTTGTATTGAGCATGCAGTCCACTAAGGCCTCCAGATCTTTTTCAGTGGCCCTACTGTTGAGACATACCTCTCCCATCCTGTCCTTTGGAGGCTTATTTTCTAGTCCAGACTAATTCAGGCAGCTTAAACTGTAGTCCACTGCCAATGCAGGCGAATATTTGACATTATATAGAACATGCTTATTCATTAGCATGATTAATCAGTGGGAATATTCTGAGAGCCTTATTTAACAACCAGGAATGTCCCTTAGCGAATGCTACATTAGCTGTGATTTTACCTTAAGAAGCTTAGCCAGCATAGCCCCCACTAACACAATAATTACATTGTACTGCCAGCAACAATTCAATATTTTTTTTTCTCGCCTGAGGGTTACAACACATTTGCACCATAGGGAGGCTTTTTTCTCTTCACATCTCACAACTGTACCACAAACTCTTCCTTTATTCATAACAGTGAGATCCCCAGCTGAGATAGTCACTTTCGAATTGCTCGAGATGACAGTTTTCTGTGCTCTTTCCAAGCACAGGGGGCTTAATAAACATATCTGGCAAGCTTTCCATAGCTGGAGGGCCCAGGATGACACTGTGTGCAAACAATATGCTCTTGCTGGTAGGGAAACAAGTTTATTCAATTATTCAATTAATAGATTACAGTCAAGATACTTGTTATCCTACAATGAAAAATGGGACGAGAAGTCTAAGAATTAGGGTAGGTCCTTGGGATTAGTAACAGCGGGCAGCTCCGTCTGGCCAAAGACATGGAAGAAGGCCCACTGGTAGAAGTCTTGAGCAGTCCCCCACCGCAGAGACATTGGGAGAAGGAAGACCCATTTCAGAGTGCATTTTAAGAACGTGCTTCATCTCAGGGGCTTCTCAGGTGTCCTGGGTCAACTGGCAAGATCCCAGATGGAATATCACATCCACAGCCCTGCCAAGGAGCTGGAGGAGGTGGCCACAAACCCAAAAGAGTTTTGCAAGATTTGCTGAGAGTCTGCCATCTCCCTCCCCGCCCAGGCAAAGTTTTTCCCTAGGGAAGGAACTCTGGGTCAGTTCTTGGTGCCAAAACTTTGCCCTTGGGGCAATCTACACATCTGCATACCCCTGGGCTTGGGGAAAAGTTTGTGAAATTTAGAGAAAAAGAGGTTGTTTCTGTAGCAACCCCTCCCCGCACCACCCTCCCCACCATGCTTTTAAATCAGAGAGAATTGACTTTTCTTCCTGTGGCATGTTTTTAAAAGGAAATTATTTTGAAAAAACACCTTTCTTCCATTTTTGTCTAAAGCTAACTATTCCACGGTGAACTGGAAAGGAATCTTCACCCTTGGCAGAATGGAATGACAAAGAGAGGCATGAAAAAGGGAGGTCTGGCAAGCCACTAGGCCCTGGGACATCTCTGTGAACTCTGGATCACAATTCAGCTATTTAATTCAACAAATATTCACAAGGTGACTACTGTGTGCTGGACCCTGGGCTAAGTGTGGGGGATACACATAGTTTTGATGCTCTGAAAGTGTTCCTTCTATAGACTAGCCATAGGGTAGCATGCTGCCCTCCTCCAGATAGAGAAGTAATGGATTCAAAGTGCAGATTCAAGCATATTTTCTCCTTCCTTTCTTCTTCTTCTTCTTCTTCTTCTTCTTCTTCTTCTTCTTCTTCTTCTTCTTCTTCTTCTTCTTCTTCTTCTTCTTCTTCTTCTTCTTCTCCTTCTTCTTCTTCTTCTTCTTCTTCTTCTTCTTCTTCTTCTTCTTCTTCTTCTTCTTCTTCTTCTTCTTCTTCTTCTTCTTCTTCTTCTTTTCTCTCTCTCTCACTCTCTCTCCCCTCCTCCCTCTCTCCCTCCCTCCCTACCTCCCTCCCTTCCTTCCTTCCTTTCTTCCTTTCACTTTTTTCCCTGTATTATGTCTAATGTGGAAATTTTTTTGTATGATTTCACTCTTGTAGTGGATTTTTTATTTCTTGCCTTCTTAATACTTGGGATAGGAAACAGAGAAGGAAGAAAATTTAGAACTGAAAAAATATAATTTTAAAAGACTGAAAAGGTAGGTTGAGACAAGATTAGAAAAAAAAAAGATGAGACTACCACTCCTTATGAGTATAATCTTTGTTTCGTAGGAAATGGGGAGTTATTGATTAGATTGTCAGAGAGAACTGTGCTTTAGGATGACTCCAGAACCCATCTGGTAAACTTCCCACCACTATGTAGTTCTAGAAAGTCAGTCATGAATTGAACCTCCTGACTGGGTTCTGAAGGTGGTCAGATGAAAGAGGTAAGCCTATAAATCAAATTTCAACCATGTTTTGATGGTGAACAAATATGGATTTGTCCAATGGGGCAGCAATCATCCCCTAGCTTAGTGCAGGGACTACTATTACTATCACATCTCTACAGAAGATTGCATTTATTCTTTGCCAAACTTTATTTATCATTTGCTCATCCTTTCTTTTCCCTCATAGAATAAATGACTGAGTTTTTTTTAATTGGGTAGGGGGAGGAGAGAGCATGAGTGAGTGCAGTGACATGAAATGTTCCATCTGGCCTCTCTCCCATGGTGGTACCAATTCACTAGCATGACGTGATTTTAGCTGATATACGCCCCATTATCTGATCATGGCAGAATGTTTGAGGATACCAGCTATTCAGAATGTGCTCTTTCCTTCTTTGGAGAGAGACAGAGAGACAGAGAGAGACAGAGAGAGAGACAGAGAGAGAGAGAGAGAGAGAGAACCTTATTTATATCAGAAACTAGGGCAATCTCAGGAAATGTTGTTAGGGTTTTCTTAGAGTGTTAGCAGCATGTTTGCTCTCGTGTATTACACTTAAGTTGACCTTATTTACAATGTTGACTTATGGAAACCCTTGTTTCCATACAAAGATCATTACATTTCTTCTATGACTCTAGAAAATATAATTTTAAGTGAGATATATTTAATATTTTATTAAATACTAAATATGTTTAAAATATTCAATTCAGTTCTATATATGTTTGAGAAATGAGGCCTTTATCAGAGAATATTGCTTCAAAATTTTTTGAGTTACAATGGCTATTTCTCTCCATCCTATTCCCCCTGTTCATTTATTCTATTCTCTCTCCTTTCATGCTGTCCCTCCTCAAAAGTGTTTTACTTCTGATTACCCCCTCTCCCAGTCTGCCTTCTTTTCAATCACCGCACATTCTTTTATCCTCTTCCCCTCCTACTTTCCTGTAGGATAAGCTAGATTTCTATACCCAATTGTGTGTGTATGTTATTGCCTCTTTGAGTCAAGTCTGATGAAAGCAAGTTTCATTCATTCTCCATCATTTCTCTCTCTTCTTCCTCTCCACTGTAAAAGCTTTTTATTGTCTTTCTTATGTGACATAATTTACCTCATTCTACCTCTCCCTTTCTCTTTCTCTCAGTACATTCCTCTATCACCCCTTAATTTTATTTTTAGATACCATCCCTTCGTATTCAACTCACATCTATACTCTCTGTGTGTATATGTACATATATGTATATATGTACATATATGTACATATATACATATATATGTATATATACATATATGTACATATACATTATACACATATATGTACGTATACATATATACATATATATGTACGTATACATATATATGTATATATACATATATATATGTACTCCTTCTAATTTCCCTAATAATGAGAAAGGTTTTATAAGTTACAAATATCCTCTTCCCATGTAGGAATGTAAACAGTTTAACCTTATTGAATCCCTTATGATCTCACTTTTCTGTTTACCTTTTCATGCTTCTCTTGAGTCTTGTATTTGAAAGTCAGATTTTCTATTCAACCCTGGTCTTTTTATCAAGAATGCTTGAAAGTCCTCTATGTTATTGAATGTCCACTTTTCCCCTGAAGGATTATACTCATTTTTGCTGGGTAGGTGATTCTTGGTTCTAATCCTAGCTCCTTTGCCTTCTGATCCTTTAATGTAGAAGCTACTAAATCTTGTGTTATCCTGACTGTGGCTCCATGATACTTGAATTGTTTCTTTCTGGCTGCTTGCAATATTTTCTCCTTGACCTGGGAACTTTGGAATTTGGCTATAATATTTCTGGCAGCTTTCATTTTGGGATCTCATTCAGAAGGTGATAGGTGGATTCTTTCAATTTCTATTTTTCCCTCTGGTTCTAGAATATCAGGGCAATTTTTCTTGATAATTGTTTGAAAGATGATGTCCAGGCTTTTTTTTTATCATGGTTTTTAGGTAGTCCAGTAATTTTTAAATTATCTCTCCTGGACCTATTTTCTAGATCAGCTGTTTTACCAATGAGATATTTCACATTGTCTTCTATTTTTTTGTTCTTTTAGTTTTGTTTATTGTTTCTTGATTTCTCATAAAATCTTTAGTTTCTCTTGCTCCATGCTAATTTTTAAGGAATTATATTCTTCAGTGAGCCTTTGGATCTCCTTTTACATTTGGCCAATTCTGCTTTTTAAGGCATTCTTCTCCTCACTGGCTTTTTAGACTTCTTTTACCATTTGGCCGAGTCTGTTTTTTGAGGTATTATTTTCTTCAGTATTTTTTGGGTCTCCTTTACCAAGCTGTTGACCTGTTTTTCATGATTTTCTTGCATCACTCTCATTTCTCTTCCCAATTTTTCCTCTGCCTCTCTTACTTGATTTTCAAAATCCTTTTTGAGCTCTTCCATGGCCTGAGACCAATTCATATTTTTCTTGGAGGCTTTGGATGTAGGAGCTTTGACTTTGTTGTCTTCTTCTGACTGTGTGTTTTGATCTTCTTTGTCTATAGTCAGAAATTTTTTCCCAATGTTTGCTCATTTTGCCAGCCAATTTTTTCACTTTAAACTCTGACTTAAAGTAAAACTCTGCTTCCAGGGTGGAGGGCACATTGTCCCAAGCTTCAGGGGTTTTGTGCAACTGTTTTCAGAGCTACTTCTAGGGACCTGTAAGTTTTCAGTTTTTCCAAGGTGGTACGATAGGTGTTTACTACTCTCCTGGTCTGTTCTCTGGTCTGTCAGTGACCATAAGCACTTTTTTCTGCCCTGGAACTGTGAGGAGGGTCTATTTAAAATGTTTAAGAGATAATAAAGCCCACTTGCATTAAATAGGAGTACCTTTTAAATGCATATCCTTTCTAATTTAATGTCTCAGTGTTTACTGGGTACTTCTTGCTTGTGTCTTGTCAATCATGAAAGCATCCCAATTTTCACTTTTCTGAAAATCAATTACTTAAGAAGAAGCACGTGCCATTCTCTACTTTATTGAATTGTCTATTGTAAGTAATTTAGATTCTGCAGATATATTTATAGGTATTTAAGGTATTATGTGTTATATATTCATGAAATGTGAATGGCAGCATATATGTGTGTATACATACATATGTGTGTATGTGTATTATATATACATGTATACACACATATATTCTTTATATATCTATATGATATATAGTTGTTCAGTTGCTTTTTAGTCTTATCTGATTTGCTGTGACCCCATTGAGGGTTTTCTTGGCAGAGATACTGGAGTGGTTTATTATTTCCTTCTCCATGTCATTTTACGATGAGGAAACTAAGGCAAACAGCGTTAAATGACTTGCTTAGGGTTACACAGTTAGTAAGTGTCTGAGGACAGTTTTGAACTCAGGAAGATGAGTCTTCCTGACTTCAGGCCTCACACTCTATCTATGCACTACTTATATCAAAGGTTCCCAATCTTATTTGGCCTACTGCCCACTTTAAAAAAAATACTCATCACCTCTTTGGAAATCTACTTTCTTTAACCCTTTAATGATTTTTTAAAAAATTTGCAGTTTCAAAAAATATAAAATACATATTTAAAAAAATTATGCATCTTAAATTTAATAATTTATTGTAAATTTGTGTAGTTTTCCTGCATTAAAATTTTGATGATGCAATATCTTGTCATGTAACCGTATAGTATTGTATTGTTAACAAGTCATTAAACACACATATTCCTGATGATGCCTGCTGGACTTCCCAACAATGCACTACGCACTTGCTTGCCAACACTTGCTTGTTAAGACCCGTCAGCAGACTTGTCCACTGACTGGTTATAACTTGCATTTTGTGTGTTTATTTGGAAAATAATGTAATTACCATGACTGTGTTATACAACAGATGAAATATGTATGAATGATTTTTCAAAATGTTCTTATCTTCACTTCTTTCCTTATGCTTCCATCACCCCCTTATTTTTATTTAACACCCCCAATTGTACCCAAGGCTACTACCACCCCCCCTGGATCATTCCAGCACCGCCCCAGGGGATGATATCACCCACTTTGGGAATATATGTACACATATATACACAATATAGATATACACATATGTCTATGTTTATGTCTATACACATACATATGTAATATGTCTATACACGCATAGACATATGTGCATGTGTCTATGTATATGTCTATATATACATACACTTATGTACATATGTGTGTATGATAGGCAGTGTGGTGCAGTAAATAGTCAGGATCACGTGGGTCCAAGCCTCACATAATGTATGCTTGACCCTATACAAGTCTCTTTATCTCTGTGTCTCCCAGCAATTCTCTAAGACTATCACCTCCAGAGCAGTTACTGATCTGCCTTAGTAGAGGGAATTTCCATACTGGGATTCATTACACCAAAAAAATCCCAGATCCAGACAAAAATGGAACCAACCAACTGACAACAAAAAGAGGAATGGCAGTGATAGGAAATTAAAGAAAAATTTGGATTCTTGAAATTTGGAAACCTTGGTCCAACTTCTGACTATCTTTTATTAATTTTATGATTATGAGCAAGTCATATAATCTCTCTGGCCCTCAGTTTCCCTTTCTGCCAAAAAGGGGTTAATAATACTTGATTACCTCCCTGATGGAGTCATTGTGACAAAAATACTTTGTAAAGTACTGTGTAAAATCTGAACTATCCTTATTAATTAATAGAAAGTAAACTAGGTTAGTCAGTCAATAAGTATTGATTATGTGCCTACATGCACCAGGCACTCTAGGAATATGAAGAAAAGCAAAAGAAAGAGCCCTGCCTTCAAGGAGCTTACAGTCTAATGAGGGAGACAATGTGCCAGAAAAACCCAACTATGGATAAACAAATACATACAAAAAAAATAGGAAATAAGCAACAAAAGGAGGCGTTATAATTAGAGGGATTAGAAAAGGCTTCTTTTAGAAGGTTAGGTTTTAGCTGGGACTTGAAGGAAGCCATGAAATCTAAGAGATGGAGATGAAGAGAGAGATCATTCCAGGCATGGGAGACAGCCAGTGCAATGTCTGGAATCAGAAGATGGAATGAATGTCTTGTTTGAGGAATTAGAAAGAGGCCAGCGTCACTGAATCAAAGTGTGTGTGTGTGTGTGTGTGTGTGTGTAAGAGAGGAGGTGTAAGAAGACTAAAAAGGTAGGGTTTTGAATGCCAAATGGAGGATTTTATATTTGATACTAAAAGTGATAGGGACTCATCAGTTTATTGTATAGAAGGCCAACATGACAGGACTTGATTTTTTTTGAGGCAATTGGGGTTAAAAGACTTGCACAGGGTCACATGGCTAGTAAGTTTCTGAGGTTGGATTTGAACTCAGGTCCTTCTGACTTCAGGGCCAGTGCACTACCCACTGTACCATGTAGCTGCCGCAACCTGATTTATTTTTATTTATAAAAAATCCCTTTGGCAGCTTAGCAGAGAGTAGACTGGAACATGGAGAGATTGGTGGCAGGCAGATGCAAAAGAGAAATAAAGACTCCAGGGATATATGGGTAGAAATATCCTCAATCTATCAATTGGGGGAAAACAGGATTCCTGGAATTTTTAGAGGGCAAGGAAAGAAGAGGTAAGAAGGACAGACTGAAACAGTTTCTGGATGATTTTTTAAAAATGGTTCTGGCTTTTACCCAAAACATAATGAGCCTAAAGCTTTAATTGGAGTTTGGTCTGTGCTACAGATTTCACATAAAGTTAGGCTAGCACAGAGGTATGCTATAGCAAATAATTAATTAATAGTGAGATTTCCTTGAATATTGAGGATCAGCTAGATGTAGTAGGGAGAGGGGACCTGTAAAGCCTGGGTTCAAATTCTACCTCTGAAACATATTAGCTGTGTGATCCTGGAGAAGTCATTTAACTTCTCAGTGTCTCAGCCAACTCTGGAAGAGATATTTTCTATTTTCTACCATTGTTGTCTCGAGCAAAATGTTAGACCCCAGTCGCTTCATCTGTAAAAGGAGGGATAGGATTATATGACCTTTGAGGTCCCTTCCAGCTGAGAAGAGATGACAAGTTACAGAAAAGTAAGATGCATACAAGTTGCCAATTTGTGTTGGTCATGGGAATTTTCATGCCAAGAGTTCCCTACCTAGAGGCAGTCATACTCATGCCCCAGTAAAACTCCTGAGTATAGCCCAAACCAGATTAAAATGTAATTAGGAAATGTTTAACAAAATAAATAAAAATAAAACATGACATAGATAAGGTTAATTTGTGGTTTGCTAAGTCAATATGCAGCAACTGGGATCTGTTCCTGTTTGAGTCTGACACCACTGCCCTACACCAATGAAATCATTGCCCTCTTCCCACCTCCCCCCGAAAAAAAAAAAGTTCTTGCCCTGAGACTTTGTACTATCATTTTGACAACTCAGTTTTAGATATCGAAGATCAAAGGATTTAGAGCCAGAAGGACTCTGAATTCATCTTCCAGAAAGGAGAAAACTAAAGCCAACAGACATGACTTGTTCACAGTCTCTCAAGTGGAGGAGAGAGTAATAAAAGCTGGGTCTTTTGAACAGAAGTGTTCTTGTGTTCACTGTCTGGTGATGATGACAGCTTCTCCAATCCTGTGTCACTCTGAGTTGGGCTGTTAACTCTCCCAATAGAATCTATGCTCCTTGAAGTCAGGCACTATCATTCTTGTTTTTGTGCCTCCTCCAGCACCAGCATAGTGCCTGACATACAGAGGTACTTAATAAATGCTTAATTGCTGATTTATGGATGGATGCCCTTCCTATCTTTTGCAATGATGTCTGATTGGATGAATAACCAAGGCAAGTACACTACAGTACTGGAGGAGGATGCTTCTTCAGGTAATTAGTTGGACTAAAGTGTCATGGAAATCCCTTCCGACCTAGAAATTCTGTGATCCTGTTTGGTTTTGCTTTTTAATCTGACAAAAGAGGAGTGAAGAAAATTCAGTTCTATCCATGGAACTAAGAGCTGGTACAAATTAAATCCCTACAGTGGTTTGTTGTCCTTTAAATTGCACCCCATTTTAACATAGGAAAGAATTCAGGCTTTGGAGTTAGGGATTAGAGGATTGGGGTTAGATCCTGACTCATTGGTTACTGTCTGTGTGACACTGGACAAGACACAATTCCCTGGGCCTCAGTGTGCTCATCTGTAAAAAGATGTGGCTGAACTAAATGACATTTAGGGTCCCTTCTATCTCTAAATCTGTGATCCTCTTCTCTGAGCTTTTCCCCCCAAATATTGATTACATCCATCTACCCATACATACACATATACATCCATATATATACATATGCATGTGTGCATGCATATATATCCCTAACATATCCATCCATACATCCTTATATAAGTATATACATATATATCTATATATCTATAATACATCCATTTATGTATCCATATAGATGTAACATCCATCTATATCCATAATACATCCATCTATCCATCCATATATATGTACACATGTATCCATAATACATCATCTATACATCATCCACATATATGTATATACATATATATCCACAATACATCACTATCCATCCATATACGTGAACATACATTTATAGCCATAATACATCCATCTATCCATTCATATATATGTACATACATATATATCCATCTGTCCATCCATATATATCTACATCCATAATACATCCATACATATGTATATACATCTATATCCATAGTACATCCATCTATCCATCCATACATATGTATATACATCTATAGCTATAACACGTCCATCTATCCATCCATATATATGTACATCCATCTATATCCATAGTACATCCATCTATCCATCCATCTATCCATCCAAATATATCCCTAATACATGCATCTATTCATCCATATCTACATCTAGGCTTGTACATGTATGCCGTACGCAATGCATATTCAACCTCATAACTTGACAGAGGGGAGGGCTCCTGCAGTCATTTCTACAAGCAGACAAAGGGCTGCTGGTTCAGCTCCACACAATGATTTGTGAAGACAGACTATCGCCTGCTTCCGCTGATGATTACATACTTGTTCTATCCATCTGTCTGCTGCTGGAGGTTGGGAGCCGGAGATACCGCTCGCACCGTCCCCATAAACAAAAGTAGACCGTGCTGTCACTAGTCAGACATGCCAGCTAATTGGCGCTGTCGACAGACACAATATTCTGTGTCAACAGCTCTAGTAACAGTTTGAAACAGCAATGATATGCTGGTTGATGGTGAGGATGACACATGTGTCTCTAATAGCATGCTAGAAATCTGACATAACTAGAAAAGAATGACTAAAACGGAAAGCCTGGCCTCTCAAGTTTTCCTGTTAAAACCTACTAGTCTGCTCAGGGAACAGAGATGTGTGTGTATGTGTGTGTGTGTGTGTGTGTGTGTGTGTGGTAACACATCTTTCCCTGTATCACTTCCCTTGCTGACAGCTTAATTTGATACTCATAATGCCTAACTTTAAAATTAATCTTGCCAAAAAGATTTGTTTCTACAAGCCACCAAACTGTCATCTGTTTTAGAAAAAAAATAGCAAAGGGGAAAAACCCTCTTGATTTGCTTTCTGAGTTGGGAACATAGTAAATGGGAGGCAGTTGGTCAATTTCCAGTTGAAACAAATGCCCATCTACATGTTATTATACTGAATTGGGGGAAGGTTGTTTCTACAGCATCCATGCAGGTGCACGTTCAAAGACAAAGGTCATTCATCAGTTTATTTATTTAGTAGGAGAGACTTGGAAAGGAAAGCAGATTATATACTTAATTGTTAATAAATTGTGCATTGCATCAATGTTGCCTACCTAACTCCCTGTCACAACTGAATGTCATAGGATCCTGTATTTCAAACTGAAAGGGACTTTAAGGATCACTAGAACAACTCCCTTATTTTATGAATGAGGAAACTGAGGTACAAGGGGAATTGTTTAACAAAGGGTCACTTGCCTAGGATGGATTAGAATTGGGTCTTAAACTCTTATCTTCTCACTGCATATCTAGAGTGTTTTTCATTACTCCATGCTGGGTGCTGCCTTATGATAATTCATTTATTTGTTGAATTATTGAATCAAGGAATCAAAGTCACATAATAATCATTTTCTATAATGAAAAGAGGAACAGAGATTTGACAGGAAAAGAGGACTGAGCTTGAAACTGGAAGAGATCTGGAGCTGACACTTACTAGCTATGGCAGACTCAGAAGGACAAGTCGTTTCATTTGTCTCCTTGTGCGCAAAATGGGGTTATAATGCCTGCAGCACTCACCTTACAAAATTGCTGTGAGTCTGAAATGACATAATGTTTGTAAAGCATTTTGGGAACCTGACAATGCTACCTAAACGGTTAGTAGTAAATGCCACTCACTAACAAGAAAGCATGAGTGTGGGCTGGTGCATTTTAGAAAGGAAGAGAACTGAGCTGTGCCAATCACAAAATACCGTCTTCTCTCTGAGATGAACTTCAATCCTTTCTACATAGTTGTTTGCATGTTCTTTCTCACATTAGACTTGGAGCTCCTAGGAAGCAGGAAGTTCTCAGTGGTGCTAAGCACATTGCCTGGGACATAGTAGGTGCTTAATAAATCTCTATTGGCTACCTGTTGACTAGAGATTTCCAAATGGATGCTGGATAACTATTTGCCCAGAATATAGGAAGAATTTGTCTTCAGCTGTAAGTTGGATCTCAGGGTCATAGATTTAGAGATAGAAGGGATTGTAAAGGTCATCAGATCCATTTCCTTCATTGTATAGAAAAAGCCCAGAGAGAGTGAGTGGTTTGCTTAGGGTCACACAGCTGGTATATATCTGACGTGGGATTTAAACCCAGGTTTTTCTGATTCTGAGGCCAATGTTCTATTCACTACTCCCAGCTGCCTCTGAGGTCCTTTCCTGCACTGAAGTTTTCTGAGTCTCTGGTTCTAAGAAGGGGAAGAACTGGGGCTTGGACCAAAGTTTTCTGATTTCAAATTTAGTGACCTCTGCCCTTTAGTATGAGGGGCTGAATGCTGTGCCACACACATTTTTTCCATCTTGACCTGTGATCTCGTAAATAGGGAGCTCCTAATGACGAAATTCCCTTTATAGAGTCAGCACCTGCCCTGTGACTTGGAACCTTAGAAAGTTGCATGAGGTACCCAGAAGTTACATCATTTGCCCAGAATGCAGCAGAGGCAAGGTCTCCCACTGCCTCTTGGGCTATCTCCAGTTGTTCTGATCTATATCCGGCCACTGGACCCAGGTGGCTCTGCAGGAGAAAGTGAGACTGGTGACATTTCACAGACTTCCTTCACTCAAATCCAATTCAATTGCAAGTCATGGTATCATCTTCCTGATGTCATGATCCTCTTTGAGAATGAAGGACAAACCATACAATCAGAGGCCAGACTAGAAGCCAGGTTTTCCTGATTCCCAGGTCAGCTTCCTATTCTCTCCACTTTGCTGCCCTTCATCTTACATATAGTAGGTACTTAATAAATGCTTACTCAATGATTGAATGTACCTTTAGTGGTAGAAAGACATCCTCCTCAATCCCTCTTGTGGTCAACGTCAGACCCTTGCTGGTATTTATTGGGGTAAGGAGGTGGGATGTCTTCTATGCACATCAAAAAGAATCAAGTTCACTCACTCACAAACAAACCTAGGACACTCTCCTCATTAGCACCGAAATCTAAACACCAAAGCTCCACACTTAGTGTGTTCTTCCATCAAGCAGCAATGACTTTTTAATTGCACCCACCCACCCAGACAGCTGCACATACACAACCAACACCTCATTCATTTAAACCAGGGGTTCTTAATTCAGGCTCTGGTAATTAAAAAAAATTGATAACTATTTCAATAAAATTAGCTTCCTTTGTAATCCTGTGTATTTTATTTTATACATTTAAAAATCAACTGTCTCTTAGAGTTTGCAAAGTGCCTTATGTATATTAGCTAATATATGCCCTCCAACAACTCTGCAATGCAAGTACTGCAGGTATAATCAGTGCCACTGGACAAATGAGCAAACTGAGGGATAGGGTAGTGGAGGGGGGAAGGCTAGCTCTCTATTCATTATGCCACCCTACCCTTCAGCCCTGAATTTAAAACATTCAACAGTCTGACTCCAGACATTGGAGTGAATAATTGAATGAATGAATGCATGAAAGCATGAAATTATTATGTGCCAAAGGCTGTAGTAAATGCAGGAGATACAAATGCAAAAGGAGACCATCTGGTACCTCAGGGATGTTACATTCTAAAAAGGCTAGGCAGCAACTGTTTGTTGTTGTTTAGTCATTTTCAGTACTGTCCAACTCTTCATGACCCCTTTTGGGGCTTTCTTGGCAAAGATAATGCAATGGTTTACCATTTCCTTCTCCAGCTCATTTTACAGAGGAGAAAACTGAGGCAAACAGGGTTGAGTGACCTACCCAGGATTACACAGCTAGTAATTGTCTGAGTCTAAATTTGAACTCAGGAAGATGAGTCTGGGCTCAGCACTCTATCCACTGAGCCACCTAACTGCCCTAGTAGATGCAGAAGAGGATTGGCCCCCAGAGTGTTGTGGTCTACCACATCACATGGGTGGGGAGTGGAGCCATCAGGAAGTTGAATAATATGTACCAAATGTAACAAAATATATAACAGTAACTATAAATGTATTTCTTCGATTATAACTCCCAGAGCAAGAGGTAGAAAGAAGGAGGAGAAAGGAGAAAAAGCCAATATGGAGAGAAGAGAGATGGCAAGATGATGGCCAAGGTGTATGACTATGTGGTCTGTGAAGTATGACTGGGGCTGGCTAGATACAGTGGGCCACAGGAGTCTGCAGAACAGTGCCAGTCCCAGGGCAGGAATGAATCTCCTTGGGCACAGTCTTAGGAGGTTCTATAGTCTGGAAAGTGTGGCAGACAAGATGCATACTGACTGTGTGACCCTGGGCAAATCATTTAACCTCTTCATGCTCCAGGAACTAAGACTATAACTCACAGAAGAGGTGCCAATCTGAATGGGTAGGAGGTGTTTCCTCATCCAGTCTATTCCAATGAAATTAATTTAAAATTCTAAAAAAGAAATAGCCACTGCTGTTGAGGAACTTACATTCTAATAATTAGTTTTGAAAACAAGAGAGCAAACACAACCATGACTGATCCATGTGCTAAAATAATATCATCCCCTAGTGAAAACCCTATAAATTTACAAAACATTATGGCATGTGAAAGACAACTTGGCATAATGAAAGAGGGCTGGTCTTGGAGTGAGGAGATCAAATCCTGGCTCTGAAACTTGCTAACTGTGTAACTAAACAAGTCGCTTGTTCTCTAGGAACCTCTGTTTCCTCATCTGGAAAATGGGGGTAATTTGCTTCATCTATCTCACAGAGTTGTGGAAAAATATCTTGGAAATTTTAAAGTTCCATAGAAATGTGAACTATTTTTTTGTTATAAACCATTAGGTTTAGAACAAAATTCTTCACATAGATGCTAGCTATGAATTTTTTTGTTAATTTAGAGATATCAACCAATTCACTGATACTCTCCTTGAAAGCAGAGGAAATGTGATGCACATTTGTTACAAGATATTTTATTTCTATTAAATTGGGGCGGGGTAGGTGGGAAAGAAAAAATTAAAGCTTGTTCATTGAAATATAAAATTAAAACATAAATATGGTGTATTAGAACATTGCCCTAGAAGCCAAGATGACCTGGGTTCAAGTCCTATCTCTGACACATGCAGCCTGCATGACACTGGGCAAAGTCTAGGTAGTTTTCTAACACTATCATTTGGGGAGAGGAAAAGGTCCTGACCTTCCTTAGACAGATTATGAAAATTCCTTCCTTTTAGATGGTTCTAAATGCTGGGAAACTGTTCCTTACATCAAGCCCAAAAAAGCCTTCCCCCGCCCTGCAAATAAGCCATTATTCTTATGGTAAGCTAGCTTCTTCTTCCCTATGGTAAACGATCAAATACTTGAAGACAGTAATCATGTTCCGCCCTTCCCCCCACCTCTTCTGAGTCTTCTCTTCTCCTGGCTCACTCTCAATCTTATCAATGCCCTCCCTAAAATGGGACTCCCAGAACTGAACACAATCTGCCAGAGAAGGATAGATGCCTTGGTCACTGCCCAGATGTACAGTAGAAGAAAAATATATGAAATGAGTATGAACTTGGCAACCAGGGAAATGGGGAGAACCCTGGTGTAGGAGCTCAAAAATGGAGGGGGAGGATTTGGGAGGGAGTGTGACTATATAATGCCTAAAATTCTAAACCTAACATTTTATAGTTCTGCCACTGTTTTTTTTTCTTTTGTTCCTGTAATTCCCATCCTTTGAGTCTTATCTGAATGACTTTGAAGATAATCATTCAGGTACAAAAGTCAGCTTGGCATGGTGGTTTGGTTACTTGATCTGGAGTGAGGAAAACAAACGAAATCTTATCTCTGACTCATTCCTACCCATTCCACACCCCCCACCACCACCACAGATTGCCTTGCATATATTTGTATATGTTGTCTTCTTAGCCAACAATCAACAAGCATTTATTAAGCTCCTAGTATATGCCAGGTGCTATGCTAATTGCTAAATTAATCATAGTGTCTGCAAGGGCTCATTAAATTTGTGTTGATTATTTACCAGCTGTATGATCCTGGGCAAGTCACTTAACCCTCTTTGAGCTTCAATTTCCTCATCTACTAACTGTGGATAATAATATCCATCATACTTACCTCACAGAGATGTTGAGAAATTCACATAAGATAATGTATGTAATATGTGTAACATGACATAGAAACATCAGTTGTTTGTTTTTTTTTTAAGCATTATAAGAACCTTCTCTTGATCCATTGAAATTCTTCTCATTCTCGCCCAGTGACACTTATAAAAATTAGATCCTTGAAATGAACAGCAGCTTGGGACACTTGTTTGGCTGTCTAGGGAGAACAGCTGCTGGACTCTCGGCTATTTTTATCAGGATCTCACTTAAACTCACTCCCCTGGCTCCAAAACGGCTTTTGAAGCCTCATTAAGGAAACAATCCAATAACCACAGTTGGCTAGAAGTGCGTGCATCGGAAAAGGCTATTGTGTGTATATGTTTGTGTGAATATATCTGTTTGTTACAGCTTGCACGCATGTGTGGTTGTACGTGTGCTTGGAGATAAGACTTAGGAGCCAAAGCGAAGATTCCAACAGAAAGACTTTCCTCTTGGCATTGGCTCCCGTGGCGGCACCAGTGATGGAAATCTGGGTACACATGATGCTGGTTATTTACTCTCCCTGTGACTCCAGCAGCTGGGCTGTTGGCAGGATATGCACGTGGAGCATCAGTCAAGGAAGAAAGGCTGGATGCTCTGGCATTTGTACGGCAAACATTGGCTTCGATGGGAAGAAGTCCAGGGAAAGAGAAACTAGACAGAAGAGAAGGGGCGGTGATGGGCAGGACATGTGAAGTCTTCCAAAAGAGCACAATACACGGGACAGACGCTCCTTACTGGGCACCAAGTCAGCATCCTCGGCTCCAGTAAACAACAGATGGGTCTATGGTGTAGCCTCCACCCTGCAGCTGGGTCAAGCTTCTCCCGCCTTCCTCCCAACACCTCCCTTTGAGCTCCATGCAGGTTGGTCTCGCAGCCCCTAAGGAACTGAGAGACTTAAGAGAATCTAGGGCAGTGATTGTCAAAGTGTGGTCCAGGGATACCTGGGGGTCCCTGAGACCCTTTCGAGTGGTCCATGAGATCAAAACTATTTTAATAATATTACTAAGGTTTTTAAAATTTTAATACAATAAATACCAAAATCTCAAATAAACAAAAGCTCTTTTGGGGGCGGGTCCCCAATAGTTTTTAAGAATTTAAAGGAGTCCTGAGATTAAGAAAGTTTAGGAACCTCTCGTCTAAAGAAAGATTCAAGGCAGGAATCTACAGTCACAGCAGCCAGGGCTCCTAGCTCTACTTGGAGATTGGCTCAACAAGGGGTGTTTGCCTAGAGTTATGAGAGAATTCTGAGGCTCCATGAGATAGAGGGCATTACACACATTACCTTACTTTCATGGCTGGTGTGCATTTGCTGATGGCTAGTGAGGGCCAGTGGCCGCTGTTCTGCTCTGCATCAGGAAAATAGAGAAAGCAAAGAAAGCAAGCTTGAGTCAGTGCAAAGGAAACCCGCCACCCCTTTTAATCTCTCCTAGGTGTGAATATGGCCCCAGGTAGAGCTTGCCTTTCAATGTGGCTCGACATCACTCTTCCACAATTAACAAAGGATTTAGCTGAGAGAGGCTTTCCATACCATTCAAAGTGTTCGTATTTTCAGGTTTTACTTTTAAAATGAGCGTTTCCTTATGCTGAGTTCATTTCTTTCCCTGGATAACCAGCTTTTAGCACAGGACACTCTGAAATAGCAACTTGCACCCCTTTGGCTTCTTCTATTGATTAGGGGTCATAACTAAGAGCAGAAATTAAAAGATAATTATATTCTCATTTTACAGGTAGCTGGAGGGCTAAAGTGAGTTAAGTATTACATAAATTTATGTCAGAGGATGTATTTAAACCCAGGTCTTCCCAACTCCAAGTCTCTTGTTCTATCCATTCATCACATAGTACTTTTCTTTGAATTTTCTGCTTGTAGTTATGGCCCCTAGTCAATCACTCAAAACATCCAACCTTTGTCAATTCCTACTTATTGAACAGCCACTGGGTCCATGCTACCCTACTGGGCCAAATTATCATCTAATTTAATTAATTTTATCTATTTTAGATAAAATTAATTATTTTGTCTATTTTGTTTATTAATTTAAGTAATATCACCTAATTTAAGGTTTAAATACAAGATAAAGAGATAAGTGGGGCAGGAAATGATATCGGAGGGGTCTTCAAAAAAAAGGAACAATAAAAAAGAAATCCTTTTCCCTGTAAAAATCTCCTCATGGAATCTCTGGTATGTCTGCTGTACCTAGTTCCAGGCCCTAAGAAATGTGCCTATTACATTTAGGGTTAGGGTTAGCTAACCCTAACCCTAACCCTATTACATTTACTAATGGTAGATGATGTATGTTGAAATGTTGGTCCTTCCTTCCTCACATTTCTTCGCATTTAAAAAAAATACTTTCAGGGGTTTGGGAGACTTTTAGAGGGGGTAGTACACTTGTCTTTGTGAGTCCAGGTCACTTCAGATGAAATCTGTCGTTTCGACCCTCCCCCACTCCTTCCTTAAGGAGAACATTCATTAAGTGTCTGTTTCAGGAGGGCACTAAGCTAGATACTGGGCATTCAAGTAAAAATGACACACCCCTTGTACCTAAAGGACTTCCCCCTTCTTCTAGGGGTGGTGGCTGTGCTTAAACCTGGTAGCTTCCAATGCTGCCATTCAATGAGACGTGTTTTCCAAGATAGCCCTTTCTCTTTCTTTCCCTCCTTCAGTACCAGCATGCATCCAAACTTGGCTGCTCTGGGCAGGTGCAGAGGAAGCTGGAATCCTCACCCACCTCCTACACCTGGGGGAAACAACTTGGACTCTCCCCCAGATCACGTAACATCTCATTCATAGGTGAATGACTAAAATCAATGCCTGCTCTGAAAACTGTTCGAGTACCTTGGGGAATCTCTAGTGAAAGCCTGCAATTAAGAGGGAGTGTTCTTAAGGACCTGCTCTGCTGAAGCTTGATGGGCCTGAGGCTTCTAGGCCTGAGGCTAATTCATGATCCTATGATCCCTCTCCAGCCTGTGGACCTTGGGCATAATCTCAAACCTGAAGCCAAACTTGAAAGGGAGGGTTCCATGGCCTTAATGCAACTGAAATAAGATTTTGCCAAAAAAAAAATGAATCATAGAAGAATCAAAGAAGAAGGAAAGTTATAGGACAATTAAATCTAATTAATCTGTTCCTCTCATTTCACAAATGAGGAAACAGACCCAAAGAGGTCAAATGACCCTCTGAGACTCACATAGGTAGGAAATGGAAGAAACAGGATTCAAAACCAGGTCCAAAGTAGTGCTTTCACACTGTTCCACATTGTCTCCGGGAGCGGAAAAAAATATTTAAAACAATCCAACCCTTGTCAAGTCCTACTTATTGAACAGCCACTGGGTCCATGCTACCCTACCAGGTCTAATTATCATCTAATTTAATTAATTTTATCTATTTTAGATAAAATTAATTAATTTTTATCTGTTTTGTTTCTTTATTAATTTAATTAATATTGTCTAATTTAAGGTTCAAATACAAGATAAAGAGATAAGGGAGAGAGAGTGGTACAGGAAACGATATTGGAGGGGGTCTGCAAAGAAGAGAACAATAAAGAAGAAGTTAATTTCCATATAAAAGTCTCCTCATGGAATCTCTGGTATATCTGCTATACCTGGTTTTATCCAGGCCCTCAGAAACGTGCCTATAAGTTGTAGTTTACTGATGCTAGCTGATATATGTTGAAATGTTGGTCCTTCTTTCCTCACATTTCTTCCCATCTAAAAAAATGTCTTGCAAGGGCTGTTGGGATTTTTTTTGGGGGGGGAAAGTACACTTGTTTCCTGGTGTACCCCCATCATCAAACCCAATCTTGTAACAACAATAACAATAATAAAAATACAATTAAGCTTAAGGGACAAAGTGACCATGTATGACAAGGTGCCCTACATTCTGTACCCATTATCCCTCCCTATCTTTCTATCAAAAGGATGCCTAGGTGCTAAATCCTCTTGGGTTCTCCTGAACCAACATTGTTCAACACAACTGATCTGAGTTTAGTTGACTTTTAATGTTATTTTCATTTGCATTTTATAGTTAATCTCTCCCCTTCCTTAAAACTAAAGAGCTAGTGTTTATGTGGCACTTTAAGGCTTGCAAAAAAAAACCCCAAAACTTTCCGTATATTTCCTGATCTGACCCTGACAACAACCCTGTGTGTTAGATGCTATTTTTATTTCTTATAAATTTCTTATAAATCTATAGATTTATAGATCTCTATTTTATAGATGAGGATACTGAGACTGAGAATGGTTGTATCTTACCCAGCATCACCAGCAAGGAAGTATCTAAGGCAGGTCTTCTTAACTTCAGGTCCAGCACTGTACCACCTAGCTACCTCAAGTTTCTTATTTTTTTCTTCTCTCCCTTCCTTCCTATTCCCAGAGTCTAACAGAAAGCAGACCACATAGTTGGCACTTTATGACTTTTTGACTGATATATTCCTTTTTTTCTTTCTTTCCCATCTCTTCCTTCCTTCCTCCCTTCCTCTCTTTCTTCCTTCCTTCCTCCCCTCCTCTCTTCCTTCCTTACTTCTTCCATCCTTCTTTGTTTTATTTTCTTACAAATCCGACTCTTTAATCAGAGGAAGGAAAAAAGCTATCTACTCAGAATCTAATGTGCCTGTATGTATTCCCAGTGAGCAAAGAGGAGAAAGAAGATTGCTCCAAATACACAAGCATCCTTTTGCCCTTCTACCATTTGAAAGCACTGGGCAGCTCCTCCACTGGACATCTGGCCACAGCTGTGTATCAGATCACTATCTCCTCTCTTCACATCCTGTGTGGGCAACGTAGGCTGCAAGGCTTCTCCAGGTACAAATTGCAGAACAATTACGAAGAGAGAGAGGTCCTAATAACAGGTTGCCACAACCTCTGCTGCCTTCAGGCCCATTGAGAGGGGCCCATTTCCCCAACTTGTTATAAAGATGAGAAGGAAACAGGGCAAGGTATTTCAAGGCAAAGCAGACAAAGACAGGAATGCCTGCTAGCCCCTGCCCACTCCATTACTACTGGTATTCTGGGAGAAATGACATGATGTCAGTGACTTTCAGGTCAGCAGGGTGGGTGAGGGTTAGCCAATGGAAGACCACCTGAGTCCTGTTGACTAAAGCTTTTTGAAAGTGAAAAGTAGCACTGTTTAGCAAAATAAATGAGCAGTTGGTGGAGAAAAGGAGAAGCAAACATGTCACTTGTTCATGGTGCCTCAGTATTTTTGCTTCCTAAGTGTGTATCTTTTTTTAGCAAAGAGAATGAAGAGAGGATGGGAGAGAAATGCTGGACTTGTTGGTTGAAGCCTCAGGGGACTGTTATGGAGCTGCATCACTACCTCAAGTGACAGTTCAGCCAAGCACCATCAGAAGAACCCTGCCTAGATTTTGAATTTCCCTTGCCCTATTCTTTGGACTGTAGGCTTGGCACACCTATATTTGGTGTGATGTCCCTTGATCCTTCCTTCCTCATAGTTCTTCCCATTAAATCATAGATCTAGATCAGACTGTTGACCTCAAAGCCTATCTAGTCCAGTTGGAAAACTGAGTTCTAGGGGACTAGTCTAAACAACTTGCCCAAAGACACAACACAGGTAAGCGTCAATGGCAATATATGAACTAAGGGCTAGAGAGATTCAGTGACTTGGCCAAGGTCATAAAGGTAGTAAATCTCTGTGATTGGATTTGAATCTAGGTCCTCTGATTGCAGAGTCTGTGCTCTTTCTATTATATTATAAGGCATAAAGATATCCTTAGAAGTATATGGGCCAGGAAAAAGAGATGGGCTTGTCATGTAGCAAGAGGAAAAACTAGTCTAAGTTCCCATGGAATGTTAAAAGTCTCACAGAAAGGAAGGCCCCTGATGCATTAGGCACATCTTCCATAGGGAGGTGATTAAAGGGTACAGTTGAGGATCACATAGGATGAGAAGGATAGATAGGTCACTCTCCGTACTGGTAGAGAAAGTGGTCACCCTCATTAGACCATGTAACCACAGAAGTACAAAAATATAGAGGTGGTCTGGCCCACTTTGAGCATAAATTCCACACTAACTTAAAATTCAGAGTTTCTTGTCAACTAGAAGATCTCAAGCATTTGGGACTGAATTCTGTACCTTGAAAGAATGGACTGGCTGGAGTTAATTCTGGGGGATCTTGGCATATGTATCCAGAAAATTTAAAAGAGTCAGTTCCTCAGAAGAAAGAAGGCCCCAGAGAGAGTTTTAAGATGGCAAAGTGGACATAAAACCAGTCAGGGATAACTAGACAAAGCTATGCCCCTGAGGATTGTCCTTACCCTCACCAGGAGGGAGAGCAGAGCTAGAAGTAGCAATTAGTAAGAAAAGATCAGAAATGGAGTAGAATCTAATCAAAAGTCACAATATGGCAGTGCCTTAAGATGCTAAGGCATCTATATGGAGTCAGACTTGGTGACTCTTTGCAGGGGGTGGAGCAGAATGTTGGCACTAAGTTACCAATGAGAAAACGCCTTCCACTGGTACAGATCAGTACCTGCTCTGTAGGTCACAGTCTTAAGGATTTCCTGGAGCCCTGAGAGGTTGGGTGACTTTCTTAGAGGAAACAAAGTGAATAACGATCATATTCCCTTTAAAATGTAATAAGCTCCATGAAAATAAGGGCTATTTAATCTTTGCATCACCAGTGTCTAGCACAGTGCTTGGCACACAGAGGTGCTTAATGTATGCTTGTTGATTAATTGATTGATGAGTAATTCATAAGGTGACTCATTCATTTTCCCCTAAAAGATTTTCATAAAGTTCAGATGTCTGAGTGAGTGGAAACAAGTAGATATAATGGGAGAGATGTTAAGTAGGCAGAAATGGCAAGATTTGTCAACTGATTAGATATGTGGGATGAATGAAAATGAATAGACAAGGATAACACTGAGGTTACCAGCCTGAGAGACTATAAAAATGGTGCTGCCCTTGAATGATAAAGAGAAATATAGATAGATAGATAGATAGATAGATAGATAGAGAGGGGGAAGGGAGAGGAGGAGAGGGAGGAAGGGAGAAAGAGATGGAAGAAGAGTGGGAAACAGGAAATAGAGTTCTGTTTTGGACATAGGATCATAGATTTAGAACAGGAAAGGACATTGAAGGCTACCCAATCCAATTCTTTTATTTTATAGATGCTTTTCCAACACCAACCCTTTTACTTACATCTTTCATCCCATCCCCTCATATTTCCACCAGATTACCACTTAAATTTCCCTCTTTCCCTAATTTTCAACCTCATTTTATCCATGCCCCTCATTCTGTCAGATAGTTCCTATTATCAAACAACTCCTTTGGCTCTACCATCCCCTCAAGCTATTGTCCTGTATCTCTCCTCTTCCCAGCCAAATTCCTACAGGAAGAAAGTCATGTAATCTGTTGCTTTTGTTCTCTCTCTTCTCTCCTTTCAAGCCCTTGCAATCTGGCTTCCAACCTCATCACTCAGCTGAAATTGTTCTTTCTAAGTTGACTGATGATTTATTGCTCAATCCAGTGGCTTTTCCCCTCAATTTTCATCCTTGAACTCTTTCCAACATTTTACATGACCACCACCTCTTTCTGGTTATTTTCTGTTTCCCGGGGTTTTTGTGATACTGCTCTGCTGTGGTTCTCCTTCTACCTCTCTGGACACTCCTCATTCTCTTTGGGCAGCTCATCATCTATTTCATAATCCCTAAAAGAAAATTCACCTCAGGACTCTGACCTGAGCCCTTGTCCCTTCTTTCTCTACCTCTCTTAGCCTCATCATCTCCATTAAGTTCAACTATCATCTTTATGCAGATGACTTTCAAAATCTACATATTTTCTCCTCCTCCTCCTTTTCCTCCTCCTCCTTCTTTCTCTTCCTCTTCTTCTTCTTCTTCTTCTCTCTCTCTCTCTCTCTCTCTCTCTCTCTCTCTCTCTCTCTCTCTCTCTCTCTCTCTTTCATCACCAATTATCAACTGCCTGCTGGACAACTCTACCCAGATGTCCCATGACAATCTCAAGCTCAACATGTCTAAAAGAGACCTCATTATTTTGTCCCCAAACCCACCTTTCCTCCCATCTTTCCTATTTCTGTCAAGGGCACCAACATCCTTTCAGTCACCTAGGTTCAAGACCTAGGAGTAATCTTTGACTTTGCACCTCCATTTATCCTCCATATTTAATTATTGCCAAGTCTTATTGACTTACCTTTACAAGATCTCCCACATACATCCCCTTCTCTCTACTTACACAGTCACTACCCTAGGACAGGTTCTTATTACCTCTCACCTGGACTCTCCCTGCTTACAGTACCTTCCCCTCTCCGATCCATCCTCCATACAGCTTCCAAACTGATATTCTTAATCATTATACATAGGACTGCATCATTCCCCTACTTAAGAAGTTTCTGAGACCTCTCACCCAAAATACAAACGTCTCCATTTATTTAAAACTCTTCGTTGTCTGACTACATTTAGTCTTTGCAGAATTATTACTCATTAATTTCCCACATGTACTCTGAGAGGAAGGGAGGGAGGGAGAGAAGGAGAGGGGGAGGAAAAAAAGGGAGAAAGGATGGGAGAAAACAAACATTTATTAAGTGCCTACTATGTGCCAGGTACTGTGCCATGCTCTAACAACCTTGGAAGATAAATGCTATTATAGCCCCATTTTACAGATGTGGAAACTGAAGCAGACAGAGGTTACATGATTTGCTTAGGGTCCCCCACCTAGTAAGTGGAGGCTGAGGATGGATTTGAATGCAAGTCTCCTTGACTCCACTGTGTACTTAATCCATTTACAAATTGCAAATCTGTATCACAAATATCCATTTGCAAAGCTTTGCTTTGCAACTTTAACACTCCATATGATGTTAGCTGCTATTACTATAGTTCAATATTCTTGTTTTAAATGTTTTTAATTTTTTATTGTTCTGTTTTCATTTAGGATCACAGATATAGAGTGAGAAAGGAACTTAAAGTCCATTGGACCCAATGTTCCTTTACAGATGAAGCCACTAAGAGAGAGTGATTCTCCCCAGAGTCACATGGCTACTACCTTAGCCACAGTAGGAGCCCAGCTCTTCCTGACCCCAGGTCCAGTGCCCTGGCCCAGCAACCCTCTGCATCTGCCATATTTTTTCTGAAGCAGATTCCCACCCACCCCACCCCTTCACATTCTGGATATAAGAAAGGCCAAGCAGAAGATCATGCTCCTTTCTTCTTACCTCATTAAGTTGCTAATTTCCTCTCCAGATGAGACTATTAATGTACTAATTTTCTCAGGTGACTCTTTAGTGAAAACAGAGGTGGTTCTGAGTCCTAAGAGACAGACCACAGACTGATTGTCAGGAAATCTCACCTAATCCCCGCTTTACCCCAGACATTCTGTTCGGCTTTAGACAAGGCATTTAACTGTTCTTTGTCTCTGTTTCCTCATCTGTTAAATGGGGTTAATAACACCTGTCTCTCTGGGCTTGGCTGAATTCATTTTTAATGCACCTTCCATGTGAAAATGGCATGACAAACATGGAAATTATGTTTCTTATGGTGGAATTTAGAAAATCAAATTACTGCCCTAAGAAATGGTGTGCTTTGAGTATTTTTTTCTAGCTAACATCTTCTCTGATCATGAGAGGTTGAGACATGGGTCCTTCCAGGAAACAATGGAACCCAGCTCTCTCCATTTTACCCCTCCCTGAGGATTGGTCATTGTAATACAATCAATCGATGGATGGATTGAGATGCACTGATGAGTGCCTAGGGTGCATCAGGAATTGTGCTAAGCATTAGGAACACAAAGACAAAAGTGAAATCATGTCTACCCTCACAGTGCCTACAGTCTTTTTAAATTAATTACTTTTTATTTTTTAATTAATTTATTTTCAAAATTCATTTCCACAAGGTTTTGAGTTCCAAATTTTCTCCCCATCTCTCCCCTACTCCCCACCCCATCATGGCATGTATTCTGATTACTCCTTCTCCATTCTGCCCTCCCTTCTATCATCCCCCTCATCCCCTTTACTTTCTTGTAGGGCAAGATAGATTTCTATACTCTATTGTCTGTATATCTTATTTCCCAATTGCATGTAAAAACAATTTTTACCATTTGTTTTTTAAACTTTGAGTTCTAGATTCTCTCCCTTCTTCCCTCCCTGCCCCACCCTCATGGAGAAGGCAAGCAATTCAATATAGGTTATACATGTCTAGTTATGCAAAACATTTCCATAATAGTCGTATTGTGAAAGACTAACTATATTTCCCTCCATCCTATCCTGCCTCGCATTTATTCTATTTTATCTTTTGACCCATCCCTTTCCAAAAGTGTTTGCTTTGACTACCCCCTCACTGTTTCTTCCCTCCCTTTTATCATCCCCCCCCCACTTGTCCCCTTCCTTCTTATTTTCCTGTAGGGTAAGATACCTATTTGAGTGTGTATGTTATTCCCTCCTTAAGCTAAATCTGATGAGAGTAAGGTTGACTCATTCCCTTTCACCTCCCCCCTCTTCCCCTCCATTGTAATAGCTTTTTCTTGCCTCTTTTATGTGAGATAATTTACCCTATTCTATGTCTCCCTTTCTCCTTCTCCCAATATATTTCAGAGAGCTTACAATCTAATGAAGGAGATAACAGGTACACAAATAGGTAGATACAAGACACATACCATTGAATTCAAATCAACAACCCAACAAACATTTTTTATCTATTATGTAATATTTGCTAAGCATACAAAAACAAATAAACAAAAAAAGATTTGATGGCCTCAAAGAGCACACATTCTCTTGGGGAGGGAGAACAATACAGAGAGACAAGTCAATGCAAATTATATACAAATTAAATGCAAAGTTATTCCATTGTGGGGCAGAAAGGAAATGGTATTGATTGCAGTGATCAGGAAAGGCTTCCTATAAGAGATGGCACATAAGCCTTGAAGCTTGAATGGTGTTAGAAGTTCCAAGAAAGAGTACATTCCATGCCTGGGAATGACCTAGTACATGCAAAGACATGCAGGTGCAGGATAGAACACCATCTACAGGGAACAACTAATGACCAGTTTTGATGGGAAATCACATGAGTGAGTGGGACTGATATGAACTGTCTGGAAAAATAGTTTAGTTCTCAATTATAAAGGACTTTACATGCCAAATATAAGAGTTTGTATTTTATTCCAGAGGTAATAATAGCTCATTGATGAGGGGAGTGAAATGAGCAGACTTATGCTTTAGGAATCATTTGACAACTGTGTGAAGGATGGGTTGGACTAGAGAGAGACTTGAGGCAGGGAGATCAGTTAGAAAGCTGTTTGAACAATTCAACTGAGAGGTGATTTAAGTCTGAGCTAGGATGGTGGCCAAGTGAGTAAAGAGAAGTCAATACTGATGAGAGAGGTTGTGAAAGTAACAGATGGAAGATCTGATAAAAGATTAAATATGGGGGTGAGAGAGAGTAAAGAGATGAGAATAACTCTGAGGAGATAACTGCAGGACTGGGAGCACAGTGACTTGCCTACAGTAGGCAATAGATATTGGCTGAATTGACCTAAATGGAATTGCTTCTGCCCCACATAGCTCGGAAGTGGCAGTCAACACCAAACTTAGTCTCCATTCTTCTTTGGCCACCGCTCTGGATCCAGTCATATCAACTGTACTCCTTTCAGAGTACATACAGCCTCAGATCACCAGTATGTGGCTCAGAGGTGTCTCCTCTAGTCCTCTTCCTGAGTTTATCTGAAGCCTACTCCCCACCCATCCTCCTGGCATCCTGCCATCAGCCTGGCCATTTGGGGCTGTCATTAATTTTGTTGTTGAATCTCCAGGAGAGGATCAGGAGTTGGCATTGAGTTCCCTGGTTGTGATTCAAGCTTTTGAAATGTTGTGGTCATGAGCTTTTAATTACTGCTGTTTGCAAGGAGATGGAAGCTGGTGTGTGTGTGTGTGTGTGTGTGTGTGTGTGTGTGTGTGTGTGTGTTTCCCAGGTAATAAGATCTGGTCTAAGCAGCCATTGGCAGGCTCAAAAGCAAGAGGCAAAAAAGGAAGTGGGAAGATTTGAGTGTCATCTCCATGTCAGGACAAATGAGGAAGTTAGATGATTAGGTGAGTCTAAAGAATGGCACAGGAGTTCTCTAGGCCAGTCTTTACATGACAAATACATCACTCTGGTCCACTGAACTCTTGGTTTTGCACCATCTTTAGCACTAAAGGGCAAGAGTTAACAAGGCCTAGCCACTGTAAGAGATAAAAAATAAATAGGATCCAGGCTCCAGCCTCAAAATGCTTATAGTTGAATCAAATAGATCAGACAGGTATACAAGTAGTTATGATATGAAGAAGAATGGGATGTGTGCCATACAATAGAAAAGGTAGAACAAAGACCTATAATAGCTCAAAAGAAGAAGCTTATTTCAAACTGGAGGAACCAAGGAAAGCTCCATGGAAGAGTTGCTTCTTGCACTGGGTCTTGAAGGGAAAGTCAGATTTCAGCAAGTGGTACTGGAGTCAGAATGAATATGGGATGGCGCAGAGCGAGGGGGGCCAGCAAGCATAGGGTGTGAGAGATTCAGAACTGGGGCCCAGAGCAAAACTCCCCCTCCCAACATGTGGGAAAAGGGATCCAAATTCTCTTTTCCTAAACTTTTTACCTGCAACCTGCATGCCTCCCAACATTGTGATCATTCCTGCCTCATGGCATTTGGCTTTATCTATTTTGTGTGTCTTCATAGGTATTGGGAGTTAAATAAGGCTGATATTTATATCTCTGCTTTCTTACTTATTGAGTCAGCATTTTTGTTCTGTGGCTAGATTTCCTCAGTTACTTGTTAGCTAGCTTCCCAGCTGCTCATCTCATGTTGCATTGAGCTCAAAATTCAATGGCCAGGTGAGCTTGGTGGAGCTATGCCTTTCCACCATGAAAGTGTTACTCTCTCTTCACACTTAAACACATTCATGGTTCCCTGTAACATATTGTGGTTCAAGTATTAGTTCTCAGAGCACACTTACAATGTCTGAATATAAATCTTTCATTCCTTCTTGCTTGGACTTCACAATATCTTTCTCATTTTATTTCACATTCTTCCTCTTTATGTCTCCATTCCTCCCAATCGTTCTTCTTGTCTGATCTATCATTCCTGCAGTGGACAAATTGATTTTCCCAAAACATAAATCTTGTTATGTCTTGCCCCCAGCCCCACTCCAACCCCTTTCTTTTTCAGAAAAGTCTTGGTTAATTTTTTTAATTAAAAAAAAATCTTATTGGTTTTTTATTGACTCTTGTGTAATTAAATAAGCATTTAGTAAGCATTTACTATGTGCCAGGCATTGTGCTAAGGCCTGGAGATATAAAGAAAAAAAAATCAGAAATGGCTCCTGCCCTCAAGTTTATATTCTCATGGAGGAAATAACATTTATATAAATTGATATACACAAAATAGTTATAAGGCAACTTTAGAGGGAAAGCACTAGAATCTGGAGCTAGGGGGTAACACAGGGAAGAAAAACTTCCTGAAGCAGGTGGTACTTGAGCTGAATCCTAGAGGATGCCAGGGATTATAAGAGTTGGATGTTGGGAGGGAGAACATTCTGGGCATAAGGAACAGCTGATTCAAAGTTATGAAGGCAGGAGATGGAGTGCCATATTTGAGGAGGAGCAAGTAGGGGAGTAGAATGTAAAAAGGCTGGAAAGGCCTGTGTTGGTAAGCAAAATGGGCTCCTTAGCACTTAGTTCAACCAAGTGCCCTTGAATAGTTTGGCTTTTGTTCTCTTTGAGTAATTCAGTGTATTTCATTGAGCCTTATTAGGTGCTAAGCCCCAGGCCCAAACCCGTATTAGGTGTAAAACCTTAGTGGGTGTGGATTGGCAACTAAGGTGGGGCCCAAGGTAGGGCTAACTCCAGGGAGGGCCTAGTTTACATGTCTGGGAGAGCAGAGGCTTTTAGACCACGTGGGTTTAAGTAGCCTCTTTGTGCCAATTTTAGGTCACATGGTTGAGTCGCATGTGTGACTCACCCCTGACACTGAAAAAGATATAAAACCAGGGGTTGCCCTTCTCTTCTTTGGAGCTCTCACCCACAGCAGTGGTGGCACATGTGACTCTGGGCCAGCCCTTGTTCTGAGCTCCCAGGCTGAACCTAGATGTTGGTAACTATGAATCTGTACTTGGTCTGTCTGCTGATGTTTGTAATTTGTTTGTAATTTGCTCTGAAGTTCAGTGTGCTGGTCTCTTCCCCTGAACTAAGTGAGTGATATTTGTATGCCGAATTAAAGTAAGCTTGTCAACCCCTTCACCTTTCTTTCCTTAGTTAAGCAGATCAAAAGAACCTGTGCTGTTGGCAGCTTTCTGGGTGCTGGCTGTGGGTGGATCTTATACCCCCACAGAAGCTGCTAGCTGAATTGTTGAAACAAGGCCTCGGTCCCAATCTGGATCACACCTATCTTTCTATTCTTATTTCATATCAATCCCCTTCATGAATTTTCTTTCCAAACTAATCTGATAGATATTTTTATTGCCCCTCTCCACACCTTTGCACAAATACATTCCTCAGATCTGGAATTCACTTCCTTTTTACCTCTATGTTATAGGATGCTTAGCTTTCTTCAGAGTATAGCTTAGGTTTTATCTTATTTTTTAGGCTTTATCTGATCTCACCAGTTATTAACAGTCTCTCTCCTTAAATCATTTTGTTTTTGTAGCCTTCTGTACCTGTCTATATATAGGCTTAATGTAGTAGATGAATCCAAAAGGGGATTATTTCAACAATTTGGCTAGCAGCTGCTGTGGGGATGAAAGACCAACACAAGCCCAACAACAAAAACGCTGCCAGCATAGGTTCTTTTGATCTGCTTTACTAAGGAGAGCAACATTAAAGGGTTAACAATCTTATTTTAATCCAACATACAAATATCATTCACTTAGCTCAGGGGAAAAAGCCAGCACCCTGAACTTCAGAGCAAATACAAACAAATTACAAAGATACATTATAAACAGACCAAAAACAATTCATAATTACCAAGAAGGGATCAACATGTGGGTTCACCAGCTGGAGGGCTCTTAACTACAGCTGCCCAGAGTCTCCACATTAACACTGCTCCAAGAGTGAGAGCCCCAAGCAAATAACTCTGTTCTATCTTTTTATACAGTCTTTGGACATCATCAAACATCATCTGAACGACAAGAACTTAGGCTCCTACTACTGGCTCTGGCCTTAACAACTCCCCTTAGGACCCTGAGGGCTTCGTGCCCACATAGGCTTAGCACCTAGTAATTAGGGGTTTGGGCCTGGGGCTTTGCACCTAGTAATAAAAGGGTGTTAGCCTGGGGTTTAGAACCTAGTAAGACTCAATCAAAGAGAATTAATTTATCATTCTAAAACAGTAAGAAAGTCTCACCTTAGTTACCAATGCAGGGATATTACTCACTCCCTCCTCTGGCCCCTACCTTTGGAGTGTGAGTATTGTTGGCTCGCTCTAGCCATTCCTTGGTCTCCCTACCTATTCTCTAGTTACTATTCTGGACTCTGCCACTGCAGAAGGCCCAACATTGTCCTAGATGGCAAAATGGTGTTCTCACTCACTTTTAGCCTAGGGTAAAGGGAGAGGAAAATCCTGCATCCAGTTTAGTTCCACCTTTGAGAAATTTACCCCCCAAATTATTTAAAAAGTAAAACCATATAATTCTTACTTGGTTTGACTCAGCCCCTAGCTAGGAGAAAGTGGTCAAAGCCTAGTCCTTTCTCAATATACCAATACCCAAACATTCTTCTTCCCTACTTCAGTCTCCTTATTCATACATCTGATAATACAGAGATCAAAAGGAGCTACACTGATCAGATTCATCTAGCCAACAAAAGAAATTCAAACTACCTAAATAGAACTTAGAAGAGTAGATTTATGAAGGAGAAGAATCTTGGGAATGTGTTTCTGTCCTAAAATAGAGAGGAGGGGGAGATCATACTTTACGTGCATTATCCCATTTGAACCTGACAATACTTATTGTTAAGGTACATGGAATGTTCAGGGAAGACCAGCAGTCTGGCATGAGGGCTTGTTGAGCCCTTTTCAGGGCTAGTTATCTACCTGTGCCTCCAAGAAGCTATAGCATGTGTAGTGGTCACACCTTAGTAAAATAATCTCTGCAAATGGGCTAAACCAAGTTGAGGGTAATTGATAGGCCTCAAATCCATTGGTGTATTAGGAGGATGTCTACCCCAAGTATGTGAAGACTTCCCCGGTGGAATGGGTGAATGAGAACAATTTGTTCTAACAGGCCATGAAGGTGGCAGAATCAGGCTCTGTGAAGCACTTAGAGCTTGGTCAGGCATCAAAGATGCCAAGGTCATCCACTGTATCCTGTACCATCACTGGTCATCTCAACTTTTGTCTTGCCACTGGACTTGAATGATTCTGGAAGAGAGAGTGAGGTTGGTGACTTTGTGTAACTCTACCTCACTTAAATCCATTTCACACACAAGTCAAGACATCACCTATCAACCACTCCACACCATCCATAAACGAAACCACTGGTTACAGAAAAAGGATGAATTTTGCATGCTATGGATAAGTTCAAGTTCACTTACCTTGGAAGTATGCTTTCTAGGTATGTCCAGATAGATTATGAGATTGACAGATGAATTTTGAGAGCTAGCTCTTCATTTGGAAGGCTCAAAGGAAAGTGTGGGAGAGAAGAGGTATTCAGCTGCCTACTAAACTGAAGGTCTGCAGAGCCATGGTGCTGACCTTATTGTTGTATGCCCGTGAAACCTGGACAATCTAAAAGCAACTTGCCAGAAAATAAAATTGCTTCCATTTTAATTGTTTGAGGAAGATTCTGTATTACTTGGCAAGACAGGGTACCAGATATTGAGGTCCTCTCCCAAGCTGAATTGTCAAGCATCCAAACTCTGCTGAAGAGACTGTGACTCCAATGGGCTGGCCATGCAGCCTGAATGCCCAACATACATTTAACTAAAAGATTATTTTACAAAGAACTAACACAAGGCAAGTGCTCACATGGTGGCCAGAAGAAACAATACAAGGACACTCTCAAGATCTCTCTGAAGAACTTTGGAATCAATTGTGAGACATGTAAGACACTGGCACAGAACCGCCCAGTATGTTGTGCCCACATCAAAGAAGGTGCTGTGTTCTACAAGCAAAGCAAAATCACAGTAGCACAAAAGAAGCATGAGATGTGAAAATGTAGAGACATCTCCATCCCAAATGCCAAAACAGACTCTTAGAGCTTATACTGGACTGATCAGCTACAGTCAAATACACTGTATCTTGACCGCAACATCATGATGCCATTGGTCCCTTTGAGTACAAAATAAAAACAATAGCAACAACTTATCATTGCACCCATTTACAGATGAAGATACTAAAGCTCATAGAGGCAAAATCACTTGTCCTGGGTCACATGACAAATAAATGTAAGAGGTAGGATTCTAACTCAGGTCCTTTGATTAGCATTCCTTCGCTATTCTGGGCTCATTTATAGTCCTTTTTCCTCATCCAATACTGATATGGAAAAATTAAACTGCGGCTTAACTTCCAAAGATGGTTCCCAGAAACAAGGGATTGTGTACAAGTAGAGAGAGAAGGGAAGGCTAAAATGGGGGAGGGAATTGAGAGGGAAGAAAGAATGAAAAGGAAAGAGAATGAGCTGGGAGAAAGAGAATGTGAATGGAAAGAGAATTAGGGGAGAGAAAAAATGAGAGGAAACAAATAGGGCAAGTGAGATGGAAGGAGGAGAAAGGAGAGAGGGAGGCTGAGAGATAAGGAGGGAGAAAGAGACAATGATAGGAGGGGAAAGCAGAGAGACCTCTTCAAACTTCTTTGGCTTTTTCTTCCCTTTCCCTTAGGGCCCCATTTGAACTACACACATCCAACAATCATGTTCACACACATGTGAATACATACAGAAAGAACACCGTATTAAGTATCACGTAGGAGTGTTGTTACTAAGCATCTAGAAGATTTCTCTCATTTTTACAACAGAGTGGGTATCATCAGCCCCCAGACCTGCTGTTTGCTTTGGTGTTCAGAAGTGCTTTTGAGAGAGCCCTCTGGAAAGCAGGTACAAATATTTATAGATAAATTTAATGTAAGTTCCTTGAAGACAAGGATTGTTGAATATTTTTTGTATTTGTATTCCCAGTATGAAGCAAGTCCCTGGCACATAGCAAGTGCATAATAAATACTTATTTATTGGTTGATTTATAGAAAAAGTTTTGAGAACCCCAACTCTACTTTTGAAATGTGGAAATCTGTCTTATCGTCAAAAGAAAACAATAACAAGAATAAGGACTCACATTCGTATAATGCTTTAAGGTTTACAGAGAACTCTTCTCCAATCAATCTTAGGAAGTAGAGAGTGCAAGTAGTATGATCACATCTTATGTCGACATATGAAGTAAGCACAAATTCATTGGCTGAGTGAACTCCCTCCACTACAGGAATCAGATTCTATTTAATTTATTGCCTTCTGGAGTTGCCTGAGGATCAGAGAGATTGAATGATCTGTCCAAGGTCATATTAGATTAGAGAGATAGAGATTGGGTTAGATGGCCTTTGAGTTCCCTCCTAGCTCTAATTATATGACTGTATGATTCTAAGTGGGCATCAAGGGCAGAATCTGAACCCAGGTCTTCCAATTCCAAGTCCACAACTCTATCCAGTACTCTCCTCTGCTCTTATTATATTTTATTCTGAAAGAAAATCCAGTGATTAGAGATATAAAGCAACAAATGAGGGAGAAAGAGTAGCACTCTAGTGATCTCTCCAATTCCCAGGGAATTGGCTAATGCTGCCGTTTCCTCCGTCCTCTAGAAGTTTGAGAAGCATGGCGCTTGCTGGTGGTGCTACTCGGCTTGCTTTGATCACTGGTTCTGAGGAGCTGTCCAGCACTCTTTGAAGTACTGAGTGGCATCAGTTCATCTCAAAGATCACTTGTGTTTGGTGGCAAAAGGTCTAGAAGTCAACGTCTGATATGGCGAACTTCAAACTTGTAAAAGATGAGAATTGTATTAGTGCTGGGGCTCATGTTGGGGTCTATATAAATGCTCTGACATGCTCTCAAATCAGTACATCCACTGTAACCTTGTCAGAGACTAGACTGGCAAAGCCACCAAAATGTGATGAAATGCATTTAATGCAAGTCTTTTACTGAATGAACCTCAGTAGGACCCTCTTGCTCCATGTGATGCTCATCAATAGTTGCCTACAGAGAATGGGGGTCTTCCTCTCATTTCTTCGATGTTATGGAATATGCTCAGCTTCTCCCGCTCTTCTATTTATCACCTGTCTTGGAATAATTCCATCTATACCTCCCATCATGTCTTTTTCTTTAAAATAGCGTTTGAATTTTTAAATTGTTTCCTTTGGCAATCCATAATGAAAAAAGGGCCGTCTCATTTAATTGGGAGCTGCATGTTATAATGGAAAGAGTGCTGTATTTAGAGTCAGAGATTCCAAGCTTAAAATCCAGCTCTGCTCTTTACCAGTGGGATAATAAACTAAACCATTATATTATCCATTCACCTCTTAATAATAATAGCATGCCTGCATATAGAACTGTAGGGTTTAAGAAGCATTTGTATATGTTATTTCATTGGGTCACACAATGACCCTTGAAGATGATGTTACTGGGATTATTTTCCCTATTTGACAGAAGAAGAAACTGAGGCTGAGAGATCAAGTGACTTGCTCACAGTCATATATCCCATCCATTCAAGTAGCAAGAGTCAAACCCCACAATAGACATTCTTCAAATGAAAGAAACAGGAAAGTATTGCTTCCCAGATTCAGTGTTTTTAAATTTTCATGGTTGTGTGTTTTAAATTGTTTATGCTTCCAACATTCTCTTTCCCCTCCTCCCCCTTCAGAATATATTTAAAAAGGAAAGGGTTTGGAAAAGCTATGAAAAGAGATTCATGAGGGTCTCGTAGGATCTATGACAAGTTATTTGAAACAATAAAATTTATCTTATTTTCCTGGAAACATCTAGTTGTGCCAGTGGAAGGGAAGATGGAATGGGAATTTGAAAGAAGTGGATATTTACAAAATGATTACAGAACCAGAGGTGGCTGAGCCCAAAGAAGTCATTTAGTCCAACCTCTTCATTTACATATCAATCAACAAATCAACAAGCATTTACTATTATGCCTTAATGTAAATAGTAAAGCACCTGGGATAAGGACAAAAATGAAATAATTCAATTCCTGCCCTCAAGGAGCATAAATTCTATTGCAATTAGAATTCTACTAAAATCTAATTCTATTAGATTAGGAAATTGGTCCAAGGTAGTTAAGAGACTTGCCCAAGGTCGAACAGCTAACAAGTTATTTATAGGAGGATATATCTCCTGATAAAGGGATTTGGGGAATATTGTCAATCTTATGATCTTCCTAATATCTAGCAAGTGAACGTTTCTGCCAACACGCCCACCAACATTGCTCTTAGCATTTTCAATGAGGATTTAAATGTGTGTATACACACATGTGAGCACACGTGCAAATATGTACAGGTTAACTACTAGATTACTGCTTTTCTTCAGATCTGTGTTCATTAAGCTCCCTAATAGCTTACTCCATAACCTAAGAGATTTTTTTGAATTTTTATTTCAGATTCCATCCTTTCCACTTATGAGCTGTGTGATCCTAGGTAGGTTACTTGCACTTTCCAAGTGCTATTTCCTCATCTGAAAATGGGAATAAAAATAGTTGTAGGATAAATTGTATGGGTTTATTGTGAGGCTCAAATGGAATTGTAGGCTGAAAAATACTGTGAAAGCTTTATAACTTTATATGATCCCATAGAAATATCGGTTGTGATCATGACACATAGCAGGAAAATTAAAGCAAAATTAATTTGAAAAACTAGTACTGTAAGTACAAGCATTGCTCTGGGCAGAGAATTCAGCACTCAGAGGCCAGCCTATTGGTGATGGATTCTGTCCCGAATGGGAAGGCACGTGGATGACTTGTGCTCTGAGTGGTTGTAGTGTGCGACCCACTTTACAATCATATCCAAACCATGCATCCTCTAGCCCACTCTACCTATCCTTCTCCTCCTGTCCCGGTTCCTCCTTCAGTCTCTGCCCCTGGGTCCCTGGGCTCTGATTGGTTGACTTCTGATTTATCTTGCCTGACCACCATATCACTTCTCAGTCATTTCCCAAATGTGCCCCACCCTCCCCCCACCTCCCCTTTCTACCTCCCTTTTGGTTGTCTGTCTCCATTACAAAATAAGCTCAGTAAGGGATAGGACTTGCTTGTTTGCTTGTACTTGTGTCCCAAGGGCTTATTTAACACAGTGTTTAATGAATATTTTTTCATTCATTTCATTCCTTGATTGATTTATTATTTATTCTAGATCCTTTGGTGAAAGACTTTAGACTTATAATGGGATTATTTGGGAACGGGGGGGGGGGAGGTGTTTAGGGAGCGAATTTGGTACAAACAGACTAGGAACTGACCCATGGAGAAAGTGGAAAAATGTCAACACCAGAATTTAAATGATAAAATCATAATATAGTAGAAAATTGACACATAAGTTCACATCTCCATTCTGTCACTTGATACCTTTGTAACTCTCAGCAAAGCTATTTAACTTTACTTAGCCTTGATTTCCTCATTTGTAGAAAATGAAATGACTAGGTGAACGGGAAAGGAACAAGTATTTATCAAATAACTATTATGTGCCTAGCACTGTGCTAAACACTTTGCAAATATCATCTCATTTGATTTTCACAATACTTTTGGGGGTGCTATTATTATTTCCATTTTATAGCTGAGGAAACTGAGGCAGGGCTGAAGTTTCTTGCCCAGTGTCATACTGCTAGTAAATGTCTGAAGCTGGATTTAAACTGAGGTCTTCCTTTACTCCAAGCCTAGCACTCTAGCCACTGTATTACCTGGCCCCTTCCCATTCCAAATCTATAATCTTATGGTTTTTATTTAGCTCATAATTTTTTCACATTAGTTTCTGCAAAAAAAAAAAAAAAAAGATCAGATTACTCAGTAGCCACTGCTCTGACCTTTCCATAGCATCAATGTACATTTGGCAACATTTGAAACCTATCTGGAACTAGTTTCTTGCGTTGATTTAATGAGAGGGAGATGGAGGAGAAGGATCCATCCAGCATCCCTAACTCCTATGGCTGGCTAGCGAGCCTGTCTATTATCAGTATGGTGTAGTGATGAGAGTACCACACTCAAATCTAACGGTTGAAGACCAGGCTTTCTTGTGGTGTGGGATAGTCGAGGGAGATGGTCCTTTCATGTATGGGTGGGACTAGGTGGCTATTAAAGTCCCTTCACTCAATTCCATGATTCTATGGTTTAAATTCTAGTTCCATTACTTATTCCCTGTAAGAGACAACATTGGAGTGGAAAGAACATTAGATTTGGGTCAAAGTTAGTCACTCAACAAGCACTTACTGTGTGTGGAAAATTTGGGTGGGTGAGTGGGGATCACACCTGTGATTTCATTGGTAGAAGGAACATTCAATGGGAAATTTTCCTCTGCCAAAACATCAATATATCACCTATTCCACCATTTATAGTCTTAGAAAATTACTTGGAGTCACTGGGAAGTTAAATGAATTTCCCAGGATTCCATAGCCAGTAGTGACCAAAGATAAAACTGAAACCCAGGTCTTTCTGACTCTAAGGCCAGAATTCTGCCTCTCTAAAATAAAAACTGTATTATATTTATGTGTTTTCATGTCTGTAAGTTATTCTCTCTCTCTCATTCTCTCTCTGTCTCTGTCTCTCTCTGTCTCTCTCTGTCTCTCTCTGTCTCTCTCTCTCTCTCTCTCTCTCTCTCTCTCTCACACACACACACACACACACACACACACACACACACACACACATATTCTTGCTGCTTTTACATTTTCCCAAGGTTTGAGTAAAACTCTAATCACCTTGGAAAAACCTCAGAATATCTTTTTTGTCAACTGAGACAATTTCTGTCAATGTCTGAAATTTGTCAGTTTCTTCCTGGTCTCTTTCCCCAAGCTCTCACAGCCAAATTATCATCTGTATCAACAGACTCTTTGCAGACCTTGACCTTCCACTGTCTTGTGTCAATTTTCATGCTTCATCATGACAGCAAGGTGGGGGTGGGGAAGGAGTGGGGGAGGTTGAGAGGCAATGAAATTAAAAGACTTTCTGTTAAATTCATTGTCTTTGAAATCCACTAGGTCCTAGATCTCTCAACCCTTGAGGGTGTTGCCTTTTGATCTGTACTAAGTTTGGTGCTCAATCTTCCCAGTGATAAAAGGGGAAAAAAACCCACTTCTCCATCAAGGCATTTGATATTGAATCTAAGTGCACCCTGGTGAGAAACAAAAGAGAGAAATCTCCAGTGTTCTTTACTCAATCACATGTAAAATATGAAACAACAGCTTCACCAAGGGCATATCGTTGACATTCAGGAAAAATAAACATGGAAAATGGAGTAGAACAGACCTCAAAAAAAAAAAAACAAAACACTTCAAATCATCATTTCAATGAGGAAATCCCTTCTGGTATTTAAAAATCATTGTTGGTTTACAAGGACTTTAAATGGGTATTTTTTTTACATCCCTGTATTAGACTCCCTGCATAACAAACCTGATATCTTATTAATATGAAACCACTAATGCTATAATTAGTGTTATGAAGTATTAAAATCATCATCCACTGAGATAATGTGAGATAATCATGGAGATGAGTGAATTATTCAGCCTGAGTCGAAAAGCTCATCTTTTAGTGAATCTAGGAGCTAACCATTCTTTATCTTTCCTGTTTCTTCACCTACAAATAAGCAAAACTGAGTGAATTCACTTTCTCTCGGAAGAAAAAAGGCCCATAAAAGACACAATTCAATTTTACAAACATTTCTTAAGTGTCTTCTAGGAGCAGGGAATTTTGCTGGGTGCTAGGTATACAAAGACAAAATGGAAACGTTACCTGCCCTCAGGGAACTTCTAATAATATCCGGAGAAACGATTAAACTTTTAAAAATTCGCATTTACTAAGCACTTAATACATGCTAGGCAGTGTGCTAGGCAACAGAAATATGAAGACAAAATTGAAACAGTCTGTGCCCTGAGGAGCTGAAATTCGGAGGGGAGGTAGTTTAAAGGGGAGGGAAGGAGAAGAGGGATGGACACATTTTTTTAGACTTTGTCTTGCTATCTTGCTCAGGTTAGAATGTGACCACTCATGAGTCTGAATTCACAGCTGATCAGCATAGGAGCTGTGACCCATTCCATTTGCATCCTAGCTCACACACACACACACACACACACACACACACACACACACACACACACACCTCCTAGAGCAGAGGTTCAAAATCTTATTTGGCCTACTGCCCCCTTTTCAAAAAAATTACTCAGAACCCCCCTAAAAATCTGCCTTCTCTAACCCTTTCATGGCTTTTTTTAAAGTTGCGTAATTTCCAAAAAATATTTTTAAATGACACATCTTAAATTTCATAATATATTGTAAATTTGTAGATTTTTCCTGCATTGAAATTTTGATGACATGATATTGCATCATGTAACCGAATAGCATTGTATTGTAAACAAGTCATTGCACTCACATATTCCTGCCAGTGCAGGACTTCCCGACACCTGCCAACACTTGCCTGTTAAGATCTGTCGACAGACTTGACCACTGATCAGTTATGACTTGCATTTTGTAAGTTTATTTGGAAAATAATGTAATCACAATGACTTTAACTCTGTTACACAATGGATGAAACATGTACAAACAGTTTTTCAAAATTTTGTTCTCTTCTCTTTTTTTCTTTTTTCCTTATGCCTCCACCACCCCCTCATTTTTATTCAATGCTCCCAAATTGCATTCGAGGTTACTAGTTACCCCCCTGGATTGTTCCAGCTCCCCCCAGGGGGGTGTTGTCAGCCACTTCGGGAACGTCTGTTGGTCCTAGAGGTCTGTTGGTGCCTCTCGTGGTTTAGTCCTGCAGTTCAGATTTTCACTCTCAATCCCCCAGCTTTAGCCTCCCTTCTTTTCCACTGCAGAGTGGGATACTGAAAAGAGCATAGGATTTGGATTTCAGGGACCTGAGTATGATTTGGAGCCTGGGGACCCGAATGTGAATCCTAGAATCTGGCAGAGAATGACATCAAAGGAAACTCAATAAAGTCTGTAAGAAGGGAGAAATAAATTTCAAATAATGAGGAGTTGTGAACTGCCCCCTTGATACATGTATCTTCTACATGCATGCCTCCCTACTTTTGTACATCAATTCCAAGCCCACTCGCTCTAGGGACCTAGTGTTTTCATAAACACAGTATACCCCAGATCTTAGGGAGATACCATATTATTAAGTACTCTTTTCTAAAGGCTTATTGGATTTGGTTGACTGATGTACTTCCCATTAACACAGCTGGTAAGTGTCTGAGGTCAGATTTGAACTCCGATTTGTGACTTCTGACCCAGCATTCTCTCCACTGTGCCACCTAGCTACCTCTAATTAAAGAATGTCCAGAGGAAGTAAGAATGGTTTAGGGGCCTGGGTATAAAGCTATATAGCAAAGAGCCAGTAGACTTGTCCTACTTGGTTCTAGAGGGCAGAATTAAAAGCGATTGGTGATGCTTCAGGGAAACAATTAAAGCTTGATTTAAGGACTAAGTTCTTTATAAGTAGAATGATTCCAAGGTGGAATGGGGTATCTTGAGAGATAGTGGGCTCCCCTTTAAAGGAAGTCTTCAAGCACTAGGTGGATCACTACTCATCAGACATAACATAGGGGAATTCTAGATTAGAAATGTGTCCAACTGGACGATTAATGACAAAACCTCGACCATTCTGTACCTCTGAACATAGAAACTAAGGGGCAAATTGACTAAGATTGGCTCCCATCCCCCTGCTCACAGTTCATAGGAATTGGGCAAGAGGCAGCATTCAAGAGTGATTTTTAATATTTCAGATTTTAGAGTTCATAATTACTTCCTAATAGAAGAATGTCACACTAAATATGTAGGACAGCTCAAAGCCTGGGAGATTTTTTGCCAGCCACACTTGGTGTGGTAGAGACAGAAATGTAAGCTAGGATAGTGGAGAAAAATGTTCCCTTTGCTTCCCTTTGTTCTTACTTGAGTTCACAAGTGTGCCAATTCACAGCATCTTGGAAATCAAGTGGACTTTGTAGCCCAACTTCCACAGAACTCCTATTGGATTCTCTTTAGCAGAACTCATTGACATGGGTTCTGGGGGCACAAGGTCTACATAAGGTTTTAATTTGGAGTTATAAGGACTTTCTAACCCTAAACAGATAGAGGCTATGGCTAGAGAAATTGATCCTTAGTAGGAGGGAGTACAAAAAGTAAGCCAAATGTCCGAGGTCTCTCTTTATAGAGATGACTGTTCTGTTTTCCTGAAGAACTTTGGAAGTGAAGACTTTGAGTCAAAACAGACCTCTCTCTATTTTTCCCTAGTCCAGTGACTGGGAGATGAGGTGCTTGCCTTTCTGAGATATCCAGAACCTGGCCTTTGGGCTCTAAGCTAAAAGATCAATGTAGAAGCCTGCTCCTCCTCTTATGAGAAACAGTCAACACCCCAGCTGAGGTTTCTATTTATTTCCAAGTTGGTGACAGTAGAGAAAAGCAGGGAACAGAATGGGTGCCCAGTGAGAAGGGAGTCATAGAGACTCCATGCCCAGCAGGGAGCAAGGTAGCCAATATGCGCAGTATAGAATAGGCCAAGTGAGATTGCATCTCCGTAAGATCTGTGAGATGGCATCGCTGTAAGACAATGGTGTCCCTGAAGCATCAGAGGCATGTATTCCCTCCATGTGTGCCCATTTCTATATGTACCCTGGCCATAAATGTTCCTTTTGGGTGTGGCTTTCAAGAATAATCCTTCCCACAGATTGCCTTTGTGGGAAAGCATGTACCAGGTTTATGGAGAGAAAATATTACTGCCATGTTTACTTTTCTTATGATGATATTTTATTAAACACTTTAGCTTTGAATGAATTGTGTCTCCTGCCATGACCAGCAATGGTAAACACATTGGTGGGAGCTTATGAACTTTGAATAGATGATGAGTTTTGAATAGATGTGGACCCACAGAATACCTTGAATTTGGGGTAGCTTTTCTGAGGGAGCAGATTGGGGATGTGCCAGGTGTTAATGTCTACTGAAGGACTTAGGAGAGAGCTAATTATAGTATAAAAATAAAATGCCTTAAGATTTAATCAAAAAACTGTAAAGTTTTTGAGGGCAAAGACCACATCCAGGTCTGCCCCCTTATCCCCAGGTGTGTGTGGTTCTCCAAGTAATATTTTGTAAATAAAGTCTTTATCAATATAAATAAATTGATTAAAGGTACCTTACAAAATTAATGGGCCCATGCAAAGTATAATGATTTATTGATGAAGATTTAGATTTTCGTAAATATTGCGATTTAAAACACTGTACTGCACAGGGGCAAAATGATTCTCTAAATTTGGATAGCTGTTGTAGTAGTGGGGTGTATGGGGTATTCAGAGAGGACTAGCACCTCCCGTGTGAGGGCTTGCCAAGCCCTTTTCAGGGATGCTCATCTTTGGTGTCAGCCTGCCATGCATCTCTCATCTGTGGCTCCAAGAAGCTGTAGTATGCACAGTGGCCACACCCCAAGAAGTCTTGGGTTAAACTATGTTGAGGGTAACCAACAGTCCTCAAACCTGTCAGTGAATTAGGAGGATGTCTACCCCAAGCATGTGAAGACTTCCTCTGGTGGAATGGGTGGAAGGTGGCTGAAGCAGGTGCTGTGGAGTGCTTTGATTCGAAGGGGTAGACACCCTACAGCCTCCAAGCTGGCCTTCTAGGTCCTTGGGTGCAGTCTTTTGACTGAGTCCAAGTTTTACAAAACAAATCCTTTTATTAAGGGGATTTGTTTTAGGAAGTTTGGATTTAGTCAAAGGGTCGCACTTGGAGCTTAGAGGTCAACTTGTGGCCCTGAGACAGCAGGTTCCCCACCCCTGTCTTAGAACTTAGACATTGAAGACACCAAGGTCATCCACTGCATCCTGGGCCATTGCCAGTCATCCTGACTTTTGTCTTACCACTGGATTTCAATAACTCTGGAAGAGAGAGTGAGGTTGATGATGATGATGATGACTTTGTGTAGCTCTGCTTCATTTAAATCTAATTCATGAGCGAGCCAAAGCATAGCAGGATGATGTCATTGATCCTCTTCAAAAGGAAGGGCACACAATTATTGTAGTCCACATGAGCACTCCGATCCCAGTTCTGTTCAGTGTGAGCCACCACTGACGTTTAGAGTGAATCCTCCCTCCCTTCCATCCTCCCTACCATTTGCATCAATATTGAATAGTCAGATGTTCCAAGAAAATGGTTTACCATGACAGCTTACCTCACTCCTACGCTGCCAAAGACCCTCACCATGCCGCAAATATCATAGCTTCATTTTCAGAAACTATTTTCAACATCATCATTAGCTGATACTCAGTAATTTGGATGCATGGAATAGCTCACTACCATTCCCTAATAATATACATTCCAAGAAGAATCGAACATGCTGCCATTTGTGCAAAAGTATATCAAAGAAGAAAATACAGTGAATAAAAATGTTATCGTAAATTAGAATTCTGTTTTTAGCACATTTCTTCTGAAAAAGGGCCCTCTAGAGAAGGCCCCAATAATGATCTTTGTTTTCATGAAACAAATAATTTTAAAAATAATTTTGGTTGCATCTGACACTAAAGTTTCCGTTGTTATTTTTAATATTTGTTGTATCAGGAGTACAAATAAACCAAGAATGGAAGGTCAATACTCTTTACATTTCTCTTTTTTGAAACCTTAGATACAACTACTCTCTTAAAATTAAAATAATTACTTTGTATTGAAAATTTTAAAACATCAAAATTACAATTTAAGAAAAATGAAATCAAATGAAACTTATTTTTCAATTGTTAAAAAAATGTAACAATATTTTTATATTAAAAATTACAACACACCTTTGAGGTTGCACTATTGTTTATGACAGTTTAAACATGAAATATACAGTCTACATAAAACCATTCAGTCTCTAATATAAGAGAAGACACTATCCTAGGCAACTAAATGGGCAAGCCTGCATCATCCTGTAGTTTGACGTAATTGTTTGCATGCATTAGATGGTGAACTCTGTGTATTTAAGAGACACCTAGGTACCATAGTAAACAGAGTGCTGGTTTCAGATCCTGCCTCCAATACTTGCTGGGATAGAACTCATGTCTGAAGCCAATGCAGCCCCACCAATGGCCTCCTGCAACTGGCTGAATTGTCATGCCAAGGGAGAGGGCTCATGAACCTGCCTGAGGGACACTTTTGGGTGGGGGAGGCCTAAACCAGACCCAAAGGTGCAGGTCCAAAAAGGATCTTCTTTCTCCTACCCCCTTCTCTTCCATCTTAAGTTCCAGAGCAGGCTGCAGAGGGGGATCAAATTAAAGTGCTCTGACAAGCCCCAATTGCTCATCCTGATAGAATTGGGAGGGAAGACCAAGCTTGATATAAACACAGATGGTGCAACCAGCCTCGACTTTTCCCAAATGCCACCTTTGCACCACATAATCTAGGGCAGGCCTGTACAACCTGCAGCCCGAGGGCTGCTTATGGCCCTTGGGCTGCTTGCTGCATGCCAAAGGATTTCTGGTGGCCCACGAAAAATGTAGAGGAAAACATCCTGTGCATGTAGAGGAAATCTTTTGGCCTGCCCAAGCACCCTGAGGGCTGCAGGTTGTGCAGGCCTGATCTAGGGCAATAGGCTGACTTACTTTCAGTGTATTCAGATGCTCCTATACCTAATACAAAATACCCTATGTAAATAAAGTAACATTCACTTAGTCATGTAGATGATTGATAATTCTTGCTTTTTATTCTGCATCTTTTGTTTTTATTTTAAGAATGTTTTGTGTCTACAATAAGCAAGATCCTCCAAAACAGAGGGCCCACTGGAGCAGGGCCTGCCCAAGTCTATGGGTGGTACTGGCTATGTCATTAAAATTGTTGTATGCACAGCCCCTGGCACATAGTAGGTGCTTGGTAAATGTTTGTGGATTTGGATTCCAAATTTCATAGTGCTTTGAATCATTTTTCCACTGAAAGTTCTTGATTTACACAAAGGTCAATTTTCCATTAGAAAAATGAAGTGAAAAACTGATGTGGTGGAATTTAAAATTAGAACACTTTTTTAGAACACTTTAAGTTAAAAAATACTTTATATGTATTATTACATCTGACCATCACAAACCCTATAAATGTCAGAGTTCATTTAGCTTGACTATACATATTTGTTAACAAAAACTTTGGTTTTCTTTTTTCCTCATAAATTGGAGGTGGTTGAGAGAGAGAAAAAAGAAATACTTATTAACTGAAAAATCAAATCAAAAAATACCTGTGAGATATCTCTGCCATTAGTCTCTTTCCTCCTCAAGCCCTCTTCCACACAGCAACAAAAACTAATCTCCCTACAGCACAGGACTGACCTGTGTCTCTTCTTACGAAACTTCACAAGCTCCTTATTCCCTCCAGGATAAAATTTAAATTCCTCATTTTTTTTAAAATTTTTTTACGACTTGTTCCCAGTCAGCTTTACCAGCCTCAATGAACATTTCTCTTTTTACTATCCTTTCTAGTTCAGCTAAACTGGCTTTCTCTCTGTTCCTCACGCAAAGCGCTCTATCTCTTACTGCAGTGCTTTTGTAATTGCTGGCTCCCCAAGCCAGGAATGCACTCTGTCCTTGCCTCCACCTCCCAGATACCCTTTATTTTTCTTTCAAGATTCACCTTAAACAGCAGCTTCTTTATGAAACTTCTTCTAACCCCTACCCCACCAACTATTGATCTTCCATTAACTGATTTTGTTGTTCAGTATATCTGACGGTTTGTGAACCCATTTGGGGTTTTCTTGGCAAAGATAGTGGATTAGTTTGCCATTCCCTTCTCCAGCTCATTTTACAGATGAAGAAACTGAAACAAACAGGGTTAAGTGATTTGCCCAGGATCGAATAAATTTGAACTCAGGTCTTCCTGACTCCAGGCTGGGAACTCTATCCACTGTGACACCTAGCTACTCTTTATCAATCAATTAATTAATTACATTTTATTTATTCTGTATATATTTAATTTGTTTTTATTTATATATGCACATGTTGTCTTCCTCAATAGATTTCAAATTCCTTGAGAGCAGGGGTTTTATTTCTTGTCTCTATATCACTAACGATTAGCACAGTGCTTTGTATATAGTAGGCACTTATTGATTGAGTGCAAAGAACAATAAATATACTTGATATAAACCTATAGGCAAACATAGTCCCTTCATCAGAAATGGCTGTCTAAGCCTCGTGATTGATGATGCATAGAATACCTTGTTGCATATAAAGGTCTATAAATACACAAGGTTTCTTTGCGGTAGAGTGTTTTCATAGGAATTGCTCAGAAATCAAAACTGAGGAGAGGGCTAAGCTCTCTGTTAAATACATCCAAGTATTGGATTAGCAGGTAAAATGAGAATCACACTTTCAATAACTCTTGAGCAAGTGTGAACAAGTGGATACATTCCCAAGGCTTTGAATGATGTAGGTTTTACCACTTCCTTTTGCCATGTAATTTCATATTTTTGACATGAAAAAAATAAACCCCCAATACAAAGCATTTGCTTTTAAGCAAATCCAGTCTATTTTCACTTTGTCCTCAATGCTGTCATCCAATTTGTTGTAATTGACAACAGTCTTACTTCACTGTTCTCCTTTACCAAGATGGTACCAACCACAGGACTAACAAATTCCAATGTCATTTGATTTCATTGCACGATTGTGTTTTTGGCCATCACCTGAATCTTATCCTTATTGCTTAAAGAAAAATAAGAAGGAAAACTAAATGGAACTGCAGTAACATGAGCAGCTTCAGCTAATATGCCTTCATTTTTTCTTAATCCTTTCTTGAAGGAGAGGCAGTACGGTACAGTAGAAATGATTAGTAGTTAGGAAACCCAGATTCTAGTCCCAGCTCTATCATTCACTAGCCATGTGACTTGAAGCAAATGTCTCTACCTAGAATCATCCAAGAATAAGAAGAAATTATGAAGAAATGTGATGTTTTTATTTAAAATCCCCCCCAAAAGAAACAGAGAAGGCTGAACAGGGCTTGGTATAGGTCAGGGTAGAGGAGGGCTGGGGAACCATGGGAGATGGGAAATTTATAGATTTCACCCATAGGATTTTGGAACTAAATAGAACCTCAACAGTCTCCTAGTCTAGCCCCCTCATTTTACAGATGAAGAAACTGTGGCCCAGAGAGATGAAGTGATTTATCCAAAGTCACACAGGTAGTGATGAGTAAGTGAGGCTTCCTGACTCCAATTCCATTTCTCTTTCCACTTCCTTGTCTTTAAAACAAGGTTAGGCTAAGTGACTTTTGAGATCCCCCTCCCCCAGCTCCAACATGCTATGAGCTGGATAGAAAGGTGCTTTAGAAGTCATTCTTCTGTCACATTGACAGTATCTCTGACACTTTTCAGGCCCAGGGTCACCTCATGGTCCAGTCCTAAGGAGCCTTCACTATCTTGCTGACATTCTGTGCTTCTTGGTCCTCCAACAAGAAGGGGTGTCACTACAATAAAAAGGATCTTAGTTTCCCTCCTAAATATGGAATTGTTGGTTAAAATAAGCTTTTCCTTTTTGGACCTCACTTTTTGTCAAAAGATTCAGAAGCAGCTGAATTTTTAATTTGGGCAAGCCAGAAACTGGGCACAGAGACTAAATGTAACATGTGCTCTTTGCCTACTTATGGGAGGCAGCTTAATTTAGGATATGGTAGTCTGAACTGGGAGTCAGGAAGTCCTGAGTTTGAATCCTTTATTATATACTTGTGGGACTCTGGGCAAGTCATTCTCCTCTCCCAACCTTGGCTTCTCCATCGATAAAATAGGTAACTTGTTCTGGGGATCGAGTGATATAATATTTATGAAAGCACTTTGTAAACTTTAAAATTCTATATAGCTAGCCTAGAAGTGGTTGAGTGATGCTGAGTAAATAATTATAGTTGTTTATTTTTAAATATCTTTTTATTGGTGTCTTCTTTTAAAGTTCCCACAGTTTTTCCCCAGTATCCCTCCCCTTCCCTCTTCCAGAGAAAAAATTTTTATATAAGTAAATAATTGAATTTAAATAAATAGATAAAATGAACTAAATTCAATTAAATAAATAAATATGTATTTAAAATTATCCCGACAGAGGTCAGAGGTGATTCTCCCTCCCTTCAGGAATAGAAGAAAGAGATGTTGGTTGTTGTTCTTGTTATTTCCCCCTCCCCAGGTGGCTTCCAGTTTACATGTTTAGCTCAATTGACTTTTGTATATTTGATTTCAGATTGTCAAAGGATCCCCAAAGGCCAATAACCAACACACTTATCTAAGAACTTGTTGATAATTTCCTACCAGCTTCAACCATCTCACTTACCAAATGGGTGCAGGGTAGTTCAGTAAAGTGAATATTTGATTGGAATCTGGAGATCTGGGTTCAAATTCTATCTCTGTTACCATTATATATGACCTTTAGCAGGTCACTGAGCCTCTTTGGTCCCTCGAGGCCCTCACCTACAAAATAAGTGGGTTGGATGAGGTGGTCTTTGAGGCTCTTGGGAACTTTAAAACTGTGGGAACTTTAAAAGAAGACACCAAGAAGACACTCTATGGCTATGATACAATGGTAGGGTTATGATACAATGATACAGTGATCCTAGGCTCTTATTTGAAATAAGAGAGAGAACTCTTCAATGCTTTGGGTACATTTAATACTTGGCTGGTTAAGGTGCCCACTTTTCAGAAATATTGGGAGTCCCAAGAGTACTCAGGAGCTGTTCTAAGCATACTAGAGGAGTCATATACTATTTCTGTTGGAGCTGACAGAGAGACAGAGAGAGAGACACAGAGAGAGATACAGACTTGAGCTAATCCCAGTAGCCTTAGGCACACTCTATCTCAAACTGCCCCTTTATGAATTGACATCCAGGCAGCTGAAATCATCTTGCAGTTGAAGCCTGCTCAATGACTATCTACCTCTGGCACTGAAGAGAAACCCTTTACAAAATGTTCCAATCGCTGACGGGCCCACTGTAATGCTTGTTAGCGTCTTGCTCTGGTACACAGAAAAATTGATTCTTTTAAGAAGCCAAATTATTTTTGTATTTGTTCCCTTTCAGGCAGAGTAACTCCATTCTTTTCCCTGGTCAGTTCCTTTACGAAGGCCTCGTTGAGAAGAGCCACTCAGTCTCATTGTTGGTTGCAAATGCGCCAGGCAGAGACAGTGGACTCTTATTAAAGTTTAATTCTTCATGAGAGAGTCATCTGAGTGTGACCTATTGTGATCTGCACAGTGCAAATCGCATACTTCCATATGAAGTATGGGGAGCTGTCAGACTCTAATTTGCCAAAGTAGCGCACTTGGAAGCTACTGGATAATTTGTATTGAGCTTAAAGCACTAGCCGCCTTTTTAGTCCAGACAGAATGTACTCTCATCTTTTGGGAGATCTTGCAAATCTCCCAAAGCATTTAGTCCCATTCTCCAACATCTCCTGCTTGAGAGGGAAGGCCCCAAGACATAAAATACAAAGAATATTTTCCTATAGTACTGAAGGGATTTACTAAAATGGTGGTTCTGTGGCCAAAGAAAGAGAGAGCTCAGCATCTCTCAAGTCTCACCCACCTAACTCCTAGCAGGTGCCCTCAGGTTGTAAGTTTTACCCACTGGGGTGGGGAGGAGAGAGTCATCTTCAGTATCTCTATTTTCCTGATTGCTCCCAAAATGGCTTTGAGAGAATACAAGCCCTTCCCTTGACAATAGAAAATGAGTGAAGAATCAGCTTGGGGGAATAAGGCTGGCTTTATGAGAAAGGATTGGCTAATATACACTATTAAGCATTTATACACATCATGTACATGCCAGCAATTGCAATAGGTACTAGAGATATGATTCCCTGTCCTCAAAGAGTTTATATACTCCCGGGGATAAGGAATACTACAATATGTTTATGGATAAGTACACATAGCTTACAAACAAAATCAATGTAAAGTGGTTTCAGTGGAGATCAAAGGGTCACCAGCAACTTGAAAAATCAAACTTCTTGAAGGAGATGGCGTATGAGCTGAGCCTTGAAGTGGTTTCTAAAAGAGAGAAATAATGGAAAAAGAAGGAAGGAAGCTTAGAAATACTAGATCTCAAACTATGCTACAAAGCAGTAATCATCCACAAACAATTTAGTACTCGTTAAAAAATAGAAAGATTAGGTGAAATAGATTAAGTGTACAATGTACAGAAGCAAATGAACCTAGTAGTGTTCAATAAACCTAAAAACCTCAGCTGCTGGGGTAAAGACTCACTATATGACAAAAATTGCTGAGAAAACTAAACAGCAGTTTGGTATCAAAATATGTTTAAGCAAACATCTTATATATCAAGATAAGCTTCAAATGGATACATGACCTATACATAAAAGGTCAAATCATAAATTAGATGAACAAGGAAGAAATTACCTTTCAGATCCATGGATAGAGAAAGAATTCGTAACCAAACAAGGGATAGACAGAGAGGATCACAAAAGATAAAACAGACAATTTTGAATAAATAAACTATAAGAGGTTTTGCACAAATAAATCCAATGCAGATAAGATGATAAATGAAATAGTTAATAGGGAAAAAATATTTGAGGCAAGTTTTCTGATGACAATCTCATAAGTAACAGATTCAAATTTATAAGAACAAGAACCAATCTAAAATTGATAAGTTGTCAAAGGATAGGAATAAGCAGTTTTCAAAGAGAAGAGATCCAACCTTTTTCTAGTCCTATGAAAGATGCTACAAATCACTAATTATTAGAGAAATTCAAATTAAAGCAGTCTTAAGGTTTTATCTCACACTTACCATATTGGCGGAATTGACAAAAAGGGAAAACGATAGTTTTTTTAAGGGGCTATAGGGAAATAGCCACATTGCTATGCCGTTGTTGATGGAGCTCTGAATTGGTATAGCCATTCTGGGGAGCAATTTTAATCATTACACAAAGTGTTAATAAATTGCGCATAATCTTTAACAACAGCAATGATACTACTAGGTCTCCACCCAGAGGAGATCAGATAAAGAGGAAAAAGATGAAAATATTTATAGTGGCTCCTTTTAAAATAGCAAAGGAGTGGAAATTAAAGGGGTGTCCATCAGTTGGAAAAGAGACAAAATACAGTGTAGGAATGTAATGGAACACTATTGTGGTATAAAAAATGAAGAAAGAGAGAAACCTGGGGATACTTGTATGGATAGATGCAGAGTGAAGTGAGTGGAACCAATAAAATAATGGTGCCACCTGAATTTGGAAAAAGAATTTTGAAAGTTTTATTAAGAACTCTGACTGATATAATAATCTATCATTATTCCAAAAGACTAATGATAAAGAACGCTACCCATCTTCTAAGAGATAAGTGATGGACTCATATGCAAAACGAGAAACATTTTTGGAAATAAAGACTATAGGGATCTGTTTTTATGTGATTATCCTTCTTTGTTATAAAGATTTTGTTTATCTTGGGGTGAGGAAATGTGCGAAGGAGAAAAAACTAAATATTCAATGATAGAAAATATAAAATATCATTTAAAAATGTTAAAAGTTAACTTCTATACAAAATTATTATTTAAAAAAGAATGGGTTTTAAAAGAGAACAAAAATTTAAAAAAGAGCAGAGATACAGCTGATGCCATGTGGAAAAACCAGCTTGCCATAGACCTAAAGTCAACCACCAGGATGTGTACAGAAGGGAAGGATGAGATAGCACCTTCTTAAGGATGACAGCTGGCATTGCTGTTTGGTGGTCCTCTGCTATGACCTTCTGTTTACAGCCCTGACAACAGTGGGCTAGATCAAAGCTAGTATATGGCCTATAGTCATTCACTCAATAACCACAATGAGTTTTCATCCATCATGATCTGGACAAGTATGCTTCTTGGCCAATAAGCATGTGGTCTTATTGTACAGGGTATGAATCTCTCAAGCCTGTTCCTTTGATTTAGACCGGCTATTGTGGCTGAGATTAACATGAAAAACCTATTTAAAACAAAGTTATTGGGATGGGAGAAGGAAGTATGAGGTTTTTATTGTTATTTTTTCTATAAGTCTCTTTTGAAAAGTATCTTAAAGCCCACAGCCATCAACAGCACCCAGGCCAGCTGCTTGTGGGTTACATGATACTGTAGCTCTGGGTTTGTTCTGGTATAGGTGTGGTGGAATAGAAAGAAAAAAGTCACAAAAAGGGACTCGCATCTTTCTATTCTCAACAACACTCTTTTTGTAAAACTTTCCCATGAAAGAAAAAAAAGTAGTCAAAGAATAAAATTTAAGGCAAAGGATATGGATTGATATTTTGTTTGCCACCAAGCTAAAACCTCAAGTGGGGTCATGAAGAGTCAGACACAACTGAACAACACCATGTTCTCAGGTCTTCACTACCAAAGCAAAATGAGAGATGAAAATTATCTGGAAAATTCTGGTCTACAATTAAGGAGTTTATCCTGAAACTGAGAGGTTCATTGGATCGTAGATTTAGAGCTAGAATGAACTGCTGTGGTCTGGAAAAGCCTCTGGCTTTTTTTGTGGTGTACGCCATTAAGGTCTCTGTCCAACAGGGTGTCTGTTCCCCCTGGCCTGATAACCTTTTATTCCTGTCCTGCCTCTTCTTCAAAAGCTCCCTATATTTGAATTTTCTGTATCTAGAAACATTCAATTTCTCAGATAAATCAATCAATAAATAATAATTAAACATTACTATTTGTCAGGCACCCTGCTAAGTACTGGAGATACAAAAAGTCAAAAGACTGTCTCTACCCTCAAGGAACTTGCAGTCTAATAAGGGGAAATGAGTGGCATGCCTCCACTAAAGAAATCAGAGACAAATGGAGCAGTGGAATAAACAAGACCTATGTTTATTTCTCTCCAGATATATGATTAATATGCTAAGAGGGCCCTGGAAGATGTGATGGACCTGAGTACAAGTTTTGGGGTGGCCACAGGGGAAGGAAGGCTCAGGGGTCACATGACTCAGTAGCTGTCTTAAAGTATTTGAAGGGCTACTAGAGGGATTAGAAGCATTCTGCTTAGCCAGAAAAAAATAGGAACAACAAGATTTTGAATTGATGTAAGGGGAAGTTCCCTGATAATCAGGGCTAGCCAATACTGGCATGGGCTTCTTCCAGAGGTAGTGGGCTCTTTCTCACTGGAGGTCTTCAAGCGAAGACTGGATGCCAACCTACCGAGTATGTTATACAGGAGATTCTTGTTCATGTGTGGATCAGACTCAGTGGCCACAGAAATTTCTTCCAACTCTGAAATTCTTTGATTTTGTGAAGTATGAGTCAACAGCCCCAGAGAGGAGCCCAAACCATTAACATTTTCCTAAGTTTCATTAAGAGATGGACAGAATCCACAAGTAGTAGTAGTAGTAGTAGTAATGATGGTGATAACATGTCTTACCTCAAAACTTCAATGATCTATTTGCACTAAATGGGTCCTCCCTCCATCATTGTAAATTATAACAGAGATATGTCATAGCAGATAGTCTTCATCAGTCACTTTGCCAAAAAATTCATTACACTGATGTTGATGTGGTAATGAGCCACTTAGATGGGCTGATCCTTGGTGACAGGTATATAGCCCTTTACCACACCCATTCTTGAAGCCTTTTCAATTTGGCAGGACCTACAAGAGTTTGCCTTTATCTGGCATGGTCTTCAGTTAGCCAGTGCTCCTTCCATGCCATGATAAGGCACCAAAGGAAAATATTAGTGCAAGACTAATAATAATAATAGTTATAATTATTAGTGATTACAGTCCTGCCCTGCTCAGACCACACTTGGAATATTGTGTTCAGTTCTGGGTGCCACACTGGCTCTCCCCCTCCCCCAATAGATTGTGAGTTCCTTGAGGCCAGGGAATAATTTTTATGTCTTTGCACAGTGCTTGGCACATAGTAGATGCTTAAAAATAAGAATTATTATTATTATAACTAACATTAATATAGCACTGACTATGTGCCAGGCAGTATGCTAAGTACTTTATAATTAATATCTCATTTGATCCTCCCCTGGGAAGTAGGTACTATTATAATCTCCATTTTACAATTGAGGAAACTGAGACAAATAGAAGTTAAGTGACTTTCCCAGGGTTACACATCTGGTAAATGTCTGAGGCTGGATTTGAACTCAGGTTTCCTGACTCGAGGCCCAACTGTCTCATGAATATTGCTTGTTGATTTGACTTGGACCTTGACTGACTGAAGCATGTACAAGGGAGGGCTATCATAATGGTGAGAGGACTGGAGATCATGCAACATGAATCTCTGCTGAAGGATTTGAGGATGTTTAGCCTGGAGAAGAGAAGATTCAGAGAGGACATGAGATCTGAGAGGACAAGGATCTGAAGACCTGTCATGTGGAAGAGGGATTAGCTTGTACTTCTCGGCCCCAGAGGGAAGAATTAGGAGCAATGGGTGGAGGCTGCAGAGAGGCAGATTTAGACTTGAAAAACTCCAACAATTTGAGGCATTCCAACATGGAATGGGCTGCCTCTGGATATAGTGGGCTCCCTCTCACTTGCTCTGGCCAAACAGAGACTGCATGGCAAGCTACTCTGAATTCAATCATCACTGACCTTGACATTGTGATTTCAGTATATGTGATAACTGATATTTATACAGCACTTCGGGGTCATCAAATCACTTTACATATCTCATCTCTTTTGAATATCCCAACAATTCTGTACAAAGAGTACTATAGGTTTTATTATTGTGATTGTACTGATAAGGCTCCTAAAAATTGCATGACTGCTATGTGATCACATAGCTAGTAAGTGTCAAAGGTGGGACTTACACCCAGGTCTTCCTCACGCCAAGTCCAACACTCTAGATATCACACTGACTGTCCTTTGTGAAGGTGGTCACAGAACAGCAAAAGCTATGTTGGAAAATATGGTATGAAACCAAGAAACAAACGTGGCTAAAGGTTTCTTAAATACTGAGAAGCCTCACACACAGGGTATACTAGAGCCGATCCAAACCATCTCTGAAGAGCTGATTGTTAAATTTTCAATAGGAGTATCTGCAACTCTGAAATTATAAAATGCTACAAACCAGGGATTTTTTTTCTTGTTTTGTTGGATGTGTAGAATTAAAGTGCTGGAGAAAATGTTGATAATGCATATTAAACTTAAAATTGTATCAAACATGCTCTCCCCCACCCAGTGGATTGTTAAACATTTAGCAGCACTTCCCTGCTCATACTTGTGCCCTATGAATACCACGAAGTGTAATATACAAGAGACTCAGAGGCACTGTATTGACAAACACCAAATAATATTTTTTTAAAAAAAGAAATGGCCTGCATCTTAACCCAGATGAAACAATTGGTTATTGACATAGAAGTTATCCCAGAATCAGCACCATCAGCTGGTTAGGGCAAAGGTGAGAGTGAATATCAAATTAGAAGAAAGGGTAAAAATGAGAAGATAGTTCTTTAGCAAACTGTCAAGTCAGGAAAAAAAATGAGAAAAGGAGCAAAAGTAAAGGACTATTATAAAAATATTTGTAGCAGGTCTTTTTGTGGTGGTAAAGAACTGGAAACTAAGGCGATGCCCATCAATTGGGGGATGGCTGAGCAAATTATGGTACAGGAATGTAATGGGATACTAGTACTATGTAGTACTAAAAGAGATGATGAGAGGATATGTGGTACGAACAATATCCTAATTCCTCCCTCAAGCAATTTAGGGGCTAATTTTTCCTTAAAAGGTATTGAAACTATCCTCAATTCTTGGATCAGATGACTAAAGGTTTGGGCTATTGACCTCACTTCCCCATCAACGGAGTACAGAGCAGTCACAAGGAGCTTCCAGACTGCTCTCTGTCACTTGGCTGGTGGCTGGCAGATCAGGAAGGATATGAGAGGCTTGGGAGCCTTGCTCCACTGAATCAATTCAAGATGTCCTAAAAGCCTGTCCTTGTGTCATATTCTTCTCCTATAATGGCTCAGTAAATCTTTTTTTGTTATCTGTTGAATGATCCACAAGGATTGCATTTTGTTCCAAAAATTTTTTGAAAGTAAATTATTATCACAATTTCTCAGACAACTTTACTGCAAAAATATTCATGGCAATGAAGAGACTGAAAGAAATTGACTCAGCAGTCAACATGTCATCTCCTTACTGAGATAAGATTTAAATGGCAAGGACAACATTGATTTGGAGTAGAAACTCTTATTTGCAGAACATCATGGAAGCATACAATGGAAGATTATGAGCAGTATCACCTCACAAAACAATAAAAAAGAAACTTAAGGGCAAACGAGCTTGTAGAGAGCTTAGCATAACCTCCAACTATTATCACTTTATGTTATGATCCAGCCAGATCATTCCAAGAGCATTTATAGATGTGAGCACTACAGTCATGCAACGAAAATATCTTCGGGTGTTTCTATAGTCATCCATGCTCACCAACAATGAGAGTAGAACCTCCACCCATGTAGAAGCTCTATTATCTTAGCAGTTTGTAAGGAAGGTTTATAAAGGTACTTCAAAGGGTAAAGTCAGGGAAAGCATCAGGTTCTAATTAAACATAGAAGAATTCTGTGACAAAAGTTAGGAGGTGAAAAGAATTTGTAGATGCTCAGGGATTCATTTTCTTTCTTTTGCTTTTTAAAATAATAATTTATGTTAAAAATATTTTATTGCTTTAATTGGCCAAGATCTGCTTTCTTGCCCTCCCCTCCTTAACTGAAAACACAAGAAGAACATAACTCATTACAGATATATATAATCAATCAAAACAAATTTCCACATTGGCCATATTCCAAAAAAAAATTTGTCTCATTCTGCATTGAGTCCTTCACCTCGAAAAAGGTGGGTAGCATGTTTCATCACTAGTCCTCTGGATTCCTATTTAGTAATTATGCTGATAAGAGTTAAGAACACAAATATTTCACCACGTTCATGTACCATACCATAACTTGTTCATCTATCCCCCAACTCATGGGTACGCTATCAGATTCCCATTCTTTTAAGCCTCAAAACGAGCTATAAATATTTTTGTATATCCTTAGATTTTTCTTTTGCTTAGAGCCAATCCCTTCTTTAATCAGTCTTCTCTCTAATTCCTTTTCCCCTTCTCCCCTTTCCCTCTGATTTCTCCATTGAGTGACATGTATTTCTGTAATATATAACTGCATGTATATTTATTCTTCCTTCTTTTGACCAGTTAAGAGGAGAGTGAGTTCAAGTGTCGAGTGTTAGCTTCTTCCCCAACCCCTCCTTTTTCTTTGTATAGATATCTACTTGTATATACAAATTATGTGAGATAATTTTCCCTAACCTTCTTTTATTTCCATCCCCCTCCTCAAAATGTAGCCTTCTTCCCCTCTCTTTTCATTCTTTTCTTAAGATCTTAACATCATCAAGACATAATAGAACCACTCTTGGGCCTTGTTTAATTGGACTTTCTTTATGAAACATGATGACAATAGGGTTCAAAGGGGACATGTGTATCATCTCCCCATGCTTGAATGTAAACAGTTTATCTTTGTTTAGTCATTCATCATTATTCATTCATGTTTGCCTTTTTATGTTTCTCTTCACTCTTGTGTTTGAACTTCAAAGTTTCTCTGAAGCTCTGGTCTTTCCAATAGGAATGCTTGGAAGTCCTCCATTTCATTAAATATACATTTTTCCCCGTGTAGCATTATATTCAGTTTTACTGTGTAAGTTATTCTTGGTTATACACCTTTGCCTTTTGGAATATCATATTCCAAGCTCTCTGCTCCTTTATAATGGTGGCTGCTAAATTGTGTATGATCCTGACTATGGTTCCTTGGCTTTTAAAATTCTTTCTTTCTGGCTGCTTTTAGTACTTTTTCTTTGACTTTGAAGCTCTGAATTTTAGCTGTGATTTTTTGGGGGAGTTTTAATTTTAGAGTTTTTTTGGGAGGCGACTAGTGAATTCTTTATATTTCCTCTTTGCCCTCTGGTTCTAAGAGATCTGGGAAATTTTAAGGTTTCTTGAAATATGGTGTGTAGGCTCTTTTTTTATCATGGCATTTAGATAGTTCAATGATTTTTAATTTTTTTTATCTGTTCTCCAGGCCATTTTTTTCTATGAGATGCTTATATTTTCTTCAATTTTTTTCAGGCTTTTGACTTTGTTTTTATACTTCTTGTAGCCTCATGGAGTTATTGGCTTCTGTATGATCCATTCTGATTTCTCCAGAAGTTTATTGCTTGGGCAATGTTTTTAAATCTCTTATGCCAAGCTGTTAGTCCCCTTTCTAATTCTTTTTTCCCCATAGCTCTCATTTCTCTTCCATTTTTTCTTCAAGTGCTCTCAAATTATAAAAAATATTTTTAATTTTTTTTAAATTTTTGCTTCATCTCTTCCAGGAATTTTAGTTGAATGTGTGCTTAAGTCATATTTTTCTCTGAGACAATGCTTGTAGATATTTTGGAGTCATTCTCTTCTTTTGCGTTTGTGCCTTGAGCATTTCTGCTACCATAATAGCTCATTATGGTGAGGTTCTTTGTTTGCCCATTCCTCCAGCCTACTTCCTGACTTTGGATATGATGTTAAGGCTGAACTCTGTGGCACTTCTGAAGGGAAGGTCTAGGCTGCTCCTATTGCTTCTTTCTTAGAGAATTGAATGTTGTGTTATTCTAGGATCTCAAAGCCAAATTGGGGACCTGCAGTCTTTCAGTGCTCCTAAAGGGCTCTGATCCAAGGTAAAGTCTGATTGCTGCCTACCCCACCCCACTCCCAGTCTGAGCTCTGGAAGTTCCTGACCAAGTTTGGGTTGGGTCTGAGTAAGAGTAAACTTCTGATAAATTCTGCTCCATCATCAGCTTGAAAGCTCTGTTGGTTCAGAGTGGTGGTTCAGAGTGGCTTCCCTTTGGTCTGGGATTCCTGCCTTGGTATTCCTCTGCAAGCTGGGTTAGATGCTGGAAGTGAGACTCTGCTCTGAGCTGAGGTCTGAATCCACACTACTGCTGCTGGCTTCTTAACTTCCTCATTTTATTGTACACTGCCCAAGGCCTCTGGAGTATTCTCTTCTCACTCTGCCCTGAATCTATGACCCAGAACTGAAGGCTGCTGAAGCTCTTCCAACTTTTATGATTATACAATTCTGAAGAGGGAGATTCCTATTAGAAGTGAGGCTTTCTAGAATATTCTTTTCAATAAATGACATTGTATTTATTTCATTGAGACATGGGATATTATAGGGCCTCTTTAAAGATAGCCATGAACATTTGCAAAAAAAAAAATATCACCCTAACCATTTATGCTAGAAAATAAAGCAGATGAAAAGCACTCACTTCCATGATGATATCATGCAGTTGGATGGGCAATCCACTGCCTTACTCATTAACATATATAGCTGGGATCAAGACCATCCAGACAATGAACAGGACCCAGAGTTAAAGAAGAATTCAAGTTAAATTTCCTTGGAGAATTCACACAGAACCTTCCAGGGATTCCAAAGCTGAGTGTTGCCAAAAAGCCTCTGATTTTTCACACCAATGGATAGAAATTCAAACCTAGAGTCCAGAAGATCTGGATTCCAGTCTTACCTCTGACACATCCTAGCAGTGTAACCCTGAAGAAGTCATTTAACCTCTTAGTTCCCAGGGTGACTCTCTGAGACTATAAGTCTCACATCAGGTGCCAATTTGCATTGGTAGGAGTATTCTCACCCTGGAGCTCCTTATACCAAATGAATTACACATCTACTCTTCCCTCACAAAATTCTCTCAATGTTCCATTCTATTTTTTCCAATCTTCTTATATTCTGTCATCCAGTGACACTGGTCTATTTTCTGTTCTTCACAGAAGACACTCTCTCTCTCAATTATATGTCTTTTTCGGTGGCTGCCTGTAGCCAGAATGGACTTTGTTTTCTTTGAATGACTCAGCTCGCCTCGTTGAGCTTCCCTGGATGCTAGGGCTTGCTCTTCCGGGGCAGGACCAGAGCTTCCTGTGTGATGAGTCGTGGCGCTGGCTGAGGGGAGGTGTGTTAACGTGGTCTACGCTGGGGGAGGGGCCAAGTCAAGAACCAATCGGCCCTGGTCGTTCAGGTGGTGCTTGATGATGTCAAAAACTCTATAAGAGGTGAGAGGACAGCTTGAAGATCCTCCTTTCCTTTTCCGGTTGGAGCCAGAGACACCTACAGCCGAAGCTGAGCTGCCGGTAGCAGAGCTGACTAGAGGCTAGTGGGTAATCTTCTTACCGTAGAGGGGAAGCATGTATACGATTTTGCCTTATACCATCTCGCTTCTCTGTGGCCTTCTGATTACCCTTGTAAGGCGGACTTATGGGGCCTGGAAGCTTTTGATGAAAATATCAAAATGGGGACGCTGGTTTGTAGGATTGTTACTGTGGAGTGTAAATACATGCTTTAGTTCTCCTGCCTTCTGCCTAGAGAATTCCTTATATCCTGCGGTTCCGGACCTTTTAGGCACATATGAGATTCTCTTTGAAATCATAAATTCTGCCTTCCTAATATACTGCCCCCATGCCTGAAATGCTCTCTCTCCTTAGTTCCACATCCTGGCTTCCTTGGGTCCTTCTAAGACTCAACTAAAATCTCACCTTCTACAAGAGGCCCTTCTTAGTTCCCTCCTCTTCCTAATGTCCACCCCTCCTCCAGGTGCTAGTACCTTCCTCCTGAGATCACCTCCTCTTTACCTGATATATGTTCTTATGTATGCATAATAATTCATGTATTTGCTCCCCCATTAGATTTGAACTCCCTGAGGACAGGGATCAAGTGTTTTGCCTTTCTTTGTATCCTCAGTGTTTGGCACAATGCCTAGCACATGGTAGATGATGATGATGATGATGATGGTGGTGGTGGTGGTGGTGATGGTGGTGATGATGATGATAGCATTTATATAGCACTTACTATGTGCCAGGTACTACAGTAAGCAATTTACAATTATTATCTCATTGGATTCTCTCGACAACCCTGAAAGGTAAGGGCTATTATTATCCCCATTTTATAGATGAAGAAACTGAAGCAGAAAGAGGTTAAGCAGCTTGCTCAAGGTCACACATCTAGCAAGTGTCTGAGTCTGGGTTTGAACTCAGGTCTTCTTGACTCCAGGTTCAGAGCTCCATCTACTTCATTGCCTAGCTGCCCCCAATGCTTAATAAATGTTTCTTGACTGGGCGCATAAGAAATTTATTACTCCATTGGCAGAGGATCTGGTACATAGCAGGTACTTAATAAATATTCATTAATTGATTAATTGTATACAAACAAAATAAAGTGCTACCTGAGATCCAAGTTACCATATGGTGTCTTGGAAACATACTAAGAATTACCCCTACCAGATGTCAGAAGAGGTAGATCAGTCCGCGTGTATAGACCAGCTTCTTTGACAGGTAGCTGGAGTAATGGTTATGATGATTTTTCAAAAAGTTTGAATTCCTTGGCTATGACTGAGCATGGCCACACAGTGGCCTCCCCAGAAAGACTCTGACAGTGGCAGTGACAGGGTTAAGTCTGCCAGAGCCCTTCAGTTTCCAGCCACCAGCTCTGGTATCCTGGGTAATTACTGGGGCTTAGGCTAGGCCACACCTTAGATAAACCTGCACTGCTGGCGCTTTCCCCCTACAAGCTGCGGCTTGCCTCCCTCGTCTATTTGTCCTCTGTTTTCAACTGGATTTTCCTATGGCTAGTTTATACTTGGCTGAACCAACCCATCCGAGTCTGTTGATCTAGCCTCATATCTTGCCGGTGTTTGCGTGAGACAGCCATGCCAGCAATGTGGTTACCACGACAGTCAGGCCCAGGGAACGAAAGTGCTGCTCTGTGAATAACACCAAAAAAAAAAAAGAGGAAATAGTTCAGGTAAAGGTTAGAAGTTAACTCTCCTTAATTTACTCTGCACTCGCAGAGGAAACTACCTATGTTTCTTGAGGGCAGAGCATGAGGTCTTGTTCTAATCTATAAAAAGAGCAGGCTTTTCGAATCCTTCATTCCAAGAGGTGGAAGATTATAAGGTCAAGTCCGACATGGGAAGACAATGTTCCGGGCTCAGAGAATGAAGGTTGGAGTATAATTAGACTGAGAAACCTCAGGACAGTTTTCTAGAACCCTGTTCCATTCTTGGGAAGTGGCACTGTGATCAACTTTCCATTTTTCAAACAAGTGAGGCTCCTGGGAGCTCCAAGGGGCTTAGTTGGGGGTTTGGTGCATGGCCGTTAACCAAGGACAAGTCACTTCTTGAAGTTTCCTGCTCCTTTTGGAGGAAGATATGGCTCAGACAATGTGGCTGAGTCAACTGGGACACTCTGTTTTTCCTCCTCTGGGGGTGGAGGGTGGGGGGAGTGTTCTATTATTTTCCTGGGTTCCAAATAGGAGTAGCACAGTGGAGAGGGCCCTGTATGTGAAGTCCAAAGACCTGGGTTCCCATCTTGATTCTGCTACTTAAATTAGCTCTTTGACCCTGGACAAATCACTTCCCTTAGTGACTAACAATTCCAACTCAATTCGGGGAGTGTTTATTAAGCCCCTACTATGTGCAGGGTGAGAGACAGCATGCAATAAAGGCCATAGAATCATAGATTTAAAGCTGGGAGGGACTTAGAAGTCACCTAGCTGAACCCCCTTATTTTTCAGATGAGGAAATGGGCCAAAAGATGAAGGACTTGAACAAGATTGTTGAAATGGGATGTGGTAGAGCCAGGTTACAAACCCAGATCCCCCGGTTCCAAATCCAGAACCCATTGCACTGCCTGATCCAAGCCTCCATTTTATGGGTAAGGAAAGGAGGGCCCAGAGGAGGAGGATTGACTTGTCCAGGGGAGACCCAGGATTTGAAATTGAGTCTCTACATTTCAAGGTCAAGGGTCCAGCTACAGCAATCTTTCTACTGTCCCGTGCTGTTTCAGTTCTAGCCTTGGAGTCCAAATACTAAGAGTTTAAGCACAGTCTCTGACATACACTGGCTGAATGACCTTGAGCCAGTGACTTGACCACTCAACGCCCAGGATAACTCTATAAATGTGACAAATTGCTAATCTAGCTGAGTAGAAATGTTTCTATCCCTGAGTTGACAAGTGAAATGATAGGTTTAAAACTCAATATGTATATATGTGTATATATATATATATATATATATATATATATGTATGTATATATATATATATATATATATATATATATACGTATGTTCATATATACATACATAGGTGTATGTAGACACATAAGTTTATGTGTATATTTATCTATATATTTGTGCAAATACATATATTTATATATGTGTATGTACACACACATTGTATATATGTGTATATGTATATATGTGTGTATGTGTGCATGTGTGTGCGTATATATATATATATATATATATATATATATATATATATATATGAGCAAGGCACTATGCTCAGGGATGGAGACACAAATGTGAAGACAAAATGAAAAGACATTCTTGTCCTCAAGGAGCTTACAATCTACTGCCTCAGTTTATTCTTCTGTAATAGCAAGGGTGGGAATAGATGATTCTTAAGGTCTCTTCCAAGATTTTCTGACCCTAAGAATTGTGATACCAACTAAAAATCACTGTTTTTCTTGAATTCTTATGTCCTTCTGGGACATGCCAGGCTCAAGGGAGTGTTGGGTTTGATGACCTCTAAGGTTCTTTCTAACTTGAAATCTTATGTCCTCAGTGCACTTGGATCAAATTTAGCTGGGAATGTGAAAAACAAAGAAGGCGGGATAAACTCAGATTTGGCCTGTGACCTACTTGTGAATAATACAGTGTCCTACACTTGATCAAATATGCTGGATTTGAGATCGCTGCCAGTCACTCTGACCCTACATCAATGATCTCTTATTTCAATTGGTGGAAATACTATTACTGAAGGTCCTCCTAGAAGGTAAGAATTACAGACATTTCCTGAGGCTCAGAGAGTTTGAGTGACTTCCCTAAGGTCACATAGCAAAGATGGGTCAGAAGCAGGATTTGACCTCAGGTCTTCCTAACTTCAGGGCCAGGTCACTAAGACTATCTACATTACCATTTGAGGGTGAGGGTGAAGGAGAGTGGGGAAGAGGATGGAATATGCATTTATTAAGCACCTATTATTGTGCAGTCCTTATGCTAAGTACTTTACAATTATCTCTCATTTGATTCTCACAAAAAAACCCTTTGAGGTAGGTGCTGTTATTATCCTCACTTTACAGTTGAGGAAACTGAGGCATACAGGTTAAGTGACTTGCCCGGGATCATACAGGTAGTAAGGTGGATTTGAACTTAGGTCTTCCTGACTTCAGGCTCAGCTGCACCATCTACCGGCCTCTGGTGAGGAGACTGTCCATTCCCCAAAAAACAGAAATCAAGTTTGGTTTTGGTTTGTTTATGTACTGAGCCTACCAGGTAGGGCCCTTGTGCAACTATTACCTGCACTAGAAACTAGAACACTGCGGGCGGCGATCACAAGTTCAATGAGACAATCCAGGAGGCCCTGGGCCTTCCCGTATTCGTGATTTCCAATATTTGTAGCTAAATGGGCCAGCCCACAATCTCTCCTCCATACAGTGGCTCTCTGTTTGCACTGAGCTTTGTGGGCTCTGCCTGAAAAGATGAGGAAGGTGGGGAGAGGTGGGAGGTGGGGCCATGCTGGCTCTGCGTAGGTCACTCCAGGCCAATTGAGAAACACAGGAAGTTTACCTGTGCTGGGAAATAGGATCCTTGATGGAGAGCAGAAAGATACCCCAGTGATCATCCACTTCAAACCCTTAACCTTTTTTTAGATGAAGAAAAGGGGTCCCAGGGAGGTTAAGTGCCTCTAGATAATAAATGGCACATCTGGATTTAAGCCCTATCCCTCTGACACCAGGGCTGTACCAGGGTTATCAGATTTAATAGAGGATGATCCTACCCTTAGGGCAGCTAGGTGCTGTGATGGATAGAGAACTGGGCCTGGAGTCAAGAAGACCTGAGTTCACATCTGGCCTCAGACATCTACTAGCTGTGTTAGCCTGTACAAGTCACATGGCCTTTGTCTGCTTCAGTTTCCACATCTGTAAAAGAGGGATCACAACAGCATCTACCTCCTAGGATTCTTGTGAGGGTGAAATTGGATATTTGTAAATCTCTTTGAAAACAGCTAAGCATTTAATAAATACTATTATTATCATAGAACCATAAATTTAGAGTTGGAAGGGACCATAGAGACCATTGAGGCCAACCCTCCCCATTTTACAGATGGGAAAACTGAGCCCAAAAGGTGATACGATTTGCCTAAACTCACACAAGTTAAAAATACATAAAGACAGAATTTGAACTGAGGTTATAGGATCATAAATTTAGAAACAGGAATGACCTTAGATATTGAGTAGGTCCATATCTAGTCCATAGGTGTCCATTGACTACATGTGGCCCACAATACTCCTGAGTGAATCTCAAACTGTATTAAAATGTAATCAGAAAATGTTTTAACAAAATAAAAATACAACAAAACATACAAAATGTTAATAGGTAGTTTTCTAAGTCAATATGTGGCCCATAGGTTTTCTTATGTATAGTTTCATGGCCTCCATTTCTATCACTGATCCAGTCCAAACCCCTTGTTTCATAGATGAGAAAACTGAGGCATAGAGAGCCAAAGATACATGGAGACAGACTGATGATGGTTAAGAAGAGCTTCTTGAGCATTCCTCAAGTAGGAGAAAAGCAGTTTTAAGCCACCCATTTGCCACATATGCTCTCTAAGCTTGAGCCTACTTTCTCTTGAACTCTGTGTGAGAGAGTGTATCATGAAGGCAATAAATGCAACATCTATGATGTTTGCGATTATGCCTGTATAGTTCTGTATCACAGGATATAAGAGACTCTCCATACAGAAGGCAGAAAAAGTAAAACATTTATTCAGACAACAGAGGATCAAATCCCAAAACCAATGACTCCAATTTGACATAGCAATTATATCCCCAAACCAGTAAGTCCACTTCATCATAGCAGCAAAGAACTTAAAGCACAATATGACAGCAGGGACCCAAATCATTCTGTAACCTTCCCCACTGTGGGGTCCTCCCTGTAAACACTCACGAATCCTGACTGTCTGCTTGCCTTCATTCTCTCCCCTCTCAGTTTTCTGGTCTTCACAGCTCCCCAGTTTCCACTCTCTGCTCTTCACTCTCTCTGTAGCTCTGTCAACTGGGAGTTCTTACTCCTCCTTGGCCTGAATTTGGAATTCTGGCTTCTCTTCTGACTCCTGAATTCTCACTCCTCAATGCCTATCTTCTGGGTATATGTACTCTTTTTAGGGCCCAAGGGCTTCACACCTCTTGTGACCTTATTAGCAAAAGGGTGCAGGCCTGGAGCCTCATTCCTAGTTAATGAAAGGGAGTGGGGCTGGGACTTCACACCTAGTAAGTAAAGGGTATAGGCCTACAATCAAGCCTCTCCTAATCAAGCTTCCCTTAACTGGCTCCACCTGAAAAGCTTCCTTTAACTAGCTCCACCTGAGGCCTATTGAATGGGTTGGTGAAGATCTTTAGTCACATAAACACCGAAGAGAGTCTGAGACATACTATTGGCTAGATGTTTTATACCAACTGTTCTAATTGTAGCACCTTAGTAAATACATTTTTTTAAAATTAAGGTTGACTGACTAAATTTATTCTCAGGGATGTTACAGTGGGAATTATTTTCATGTATGAGTTAGATTAGATAGGCACTGAGGCCTCCTCCAATTCTGAAATTCTGTGATTCAGTCAATATTTCCCGGATTCACAAAGGACTTTGCCAGACATGTTTTCCTACTTCCAAAGAATTTTGGTTGAACCATCAAGTCTTACTTCCATGTCCCCAGCCAGAATTACAAAGGCCCCAAATGTGTTGTCTACTATGTATATTCTGGGAATGCCAAAGTTGTGAGGGAAATAAAATACACGGAACGTGGGGTGAGATACAAAGAGTCATGTGGAATGAGCACTTTCTAAAATGAAAGACTTTTAAAAGGAAGGAAGTAATTTACCAAATGATTCCAAATTTCACAAAATTTTATAACAGATAGTTGCTGTAGGCTTATCATCTTACACTGAGATTTTTTAAAGAGCAGCTTCACAAATAATAAACAGGAACAACATGGGTAGGAAGCAAACCATCTGAAAAAGAGCTGGAGGTTTGAGTGGATAGCAAGCTCAATATGGTCAACAGTATCATGTGGCATCCAACTTAAGCTACTCTCCCAAATTCTCAATGATTGCTCTCTCTCTCTCTCTCTCTCTCTCCCCCCGGCAATCAGGGTTAAGTGACTTGTCCAGGGTCACACAGTTAATAAATGTCAAGTGTCTGAGGCTGGATTTAAACTCAGGTTCTCCTGACTCCAAGGCCAGGCCAGTGCTCTATCCAATGCACCACCCACCTGTCCTCCAATGATCTCTTAATTGCCAAATCTAGTCATATGAGGAGGACTAATTCTGTTGGCCTCAGAGGGCAGAGACCTCTCTACAGAATTTGACACTGTGGACTACCAGCTCTGCCTGGATACTCCATCCTCTCTTGGTTTTCACTGTTGGTTATGTTCCTACTTGTCTCACCATTCCTTTTTAATATCCCTCACTGAAGCTTCATTTGTGTCATGTCTACTAACCATGGGTGTTCTCCAAGGTGCTGTCCTAAGCATTCTTTTCTTCTTCTATATGCACTTGGTAATTTCATCAGCATTTATGGGTTTAACTATTATCTCTATGAAGATGATTCCCAGGGAAAAAGGAGGGAAGGAGGGAGGGAAGGAAGGAAGGAAGGAAGGAAGGAAGGAAGGAAGGAGAGAAAGAGACCAAAGTGCCTGGTTATGAGTAATTGCAAGAGTCAAGGCAGTAGATGAAGAGGACCTGTGATGGAGGGATGGCCATATAAGTAGAGAGAAGCGCTGCATGCAACATGTAGAGGGTGTCTCCAAAATCTAAGGTCTAAGTCTAAATTCAAAATTGCACTTTAAGACAACGTTTCAATATTGGGCACTCTGTACTCTGGAGGAAGAATCAACAAGATTTGACACTATGGGTTTGAGGGTTAGGAGGAGGGAATTCTGGAGAGTGAAGAGTCTAAGACATCTCACTTTGAATCAGGGTGACTGGAAGAATGACAGAAATAGAAATAGTCAAGTTTAAAAGAGAAGTGGGTTTGAAGGGAAAGTTGAATTTACTTTTGGAGATGTCAGTTATGCATTATGTAGCAGGCAGGTGCAGCTAGGTGGCTCAGTGGATAGAGAGCCAAGCCCACTCAACTTCCTGAGTTCAAATCTGGCCTCAGCCACTCACTAGCTATGTAACCCTGGGCAAATCACAACTCTGTTTGCCTTAATCCACTGGAGAAGGAAACAACGAACCACTCCAGCATCTTTACCATGGATAGTATTGGTGTTCATGAGGTCATGCAGAGTTGGATATGACTAAACAGGAATGTTCTAAGCACTGTGCTAGATGCTTTATAAATACTATCTTACTTTCTCTACATAACAACCTAGGAAGGTAGCTACTATCATTAATCTCCATTTTTCAGATGAGGAAATTTAGACAGACAGAGATCAAATGACTTACCCAGGGTCACACAGCGAATACATGCCCAGGGTCACACAGTTTTGTTGTTGTTCACTTGTTTCAGTTGTGTCTGACTCTCTGTGACCCCATTTGGGGTCTTCTTGGCAAAGATTCTGGAGTGGTTTGCCATTTCCTTCTCCAGCTCATTTTACATAGGAGGAAACTAAGGCAAACAGGGTTAGGCGACAAGTGACTTGATCAAGGTCACATAGCTAGCATATGCCTGAGGCCAGATTTGAACTCAGGAAGATGAGTCTTCCTGATTCTGTTCACTGCAACACCTAGCTGCCTATCACACAGCAAGTAAATGGTCAAATCTGAACTCAGATCTTCCTGACTCCAAGTTCGGGGCTCTATCCACAGCTCTACCTGGCCACGTGAGATTGACGTGTCTGCGGGGCATCCAATAGGCAGCAGGTGAGGCACGTCTAAAGTGAAGAATCAGAACTGGGAACAGAGACACAGATCTGGGAATCATCTTCATTTAGGTGATGATTGGCCCCATAGAAACTGATGAGATCACCAAGAATCAGTATAGAGAGAAGAGAGGGCTCAGGACAGAGCCCGAAGGTACCCACCATTGAAATGAGTTATGATCCAGTAAAGGAAACAGAGAAAGACTGAACAGGCGGATAGGAGGAGATCCAGGTCAGAACAATGTCCGGACACCCAAGAAAGTGGACAGCATCCAGTGTCAAAGGCTACAGAGAAGTCAAGAAGGATCAGGATGGAAAGATCATGGGTGGCTTTGGAGAGAACTAGCAAAGAATGTCAAGCCACCTAAGGACTGCCTTTTGATTTCACCCAAAGTCCTGGGCTTGGGTTTCATTTCTTTTTTTAAAAATATTTCAAAGATGATATCTTTTTTTTAGGTGATACCTAAAAATAGTGATGCCAGGGACAGGCTCAAAGTAGCATAAGTTAAAAACCACTCAGCAAAGCTGATCTTATTTGCTCTTTTCAGTCCTCTGAAGAGCACCACTACTGGGCTACAATTGTGCTTTAGCAGAATCTTAGGGTAGGGATGACAGCAGTAATATTTTGCTTGGCTCATTATTCTTTAATTTAATTTACTTTATTGTGAACTTAAGAAATAAAACAAGTATTTCCATAACATGTAGAATATAAGAAAAAGACAATTGTATATGAAGCTGCAAATCTATTATATATAACTGACCATTTCTTTTAAATATATGATAAATATGTAGTAAAGTTATCATGTAACTTTCTTTTTGCTTGGCTCATTATTTTGCAGGGAGAAAAATCAAATTTTCCCCTTATGATTAAACCATTAGTGGATTCTATGGAATTCAGATAAACATATTTAAAGGAAAATAAGTATTAAATATGAATTTTATGACAGAGCAAGGCAACTCCAGACTCATCTGGGTTAGACGAATTACCCCCAAATTGAAAAATTCTCATAAAACTCCAAATAAGTTGGTGTGATGGCTTTTAGACAGAAGGCCAAGCTGATCCCTTTTCAGGACCCAGTGCTGAAGAAAAGCCCCTACTGGTCCCTGAGCATACTTGGAAAGCTTGTGGAAGAGATCTCATAAATGAAAAGGAAGTTCATTTGCATTCAATAAATCTCAACCAGGCAGAATTGGCAGTTAAGTCTTTGGTGTGTTGATTGTAGCCCAAGAAAGGTATTTTTGACCCTTGAGAAAGAATCAGCTTCATTAGTACAAGTCGGGGGTGAGGGTAGGAGAGAGGGTGATTTAGATGACAATTCGTCAAAAAAAGATCTGAAGGTTTAAGTGGACCTCAGATTCCACAAGTCATCAGCATGATATGACCTGTAAGGGAGCTAATTTGATCTGATCCTGCATTAAGAGAGACATAGTCCTCAGGGCTATAGAGATGAAGAGGCAGCTAGGTGAGTTAGTGGAGACAGCATTGGGCCTGGAGTCAGGGTAGACCTGAGTTTGAATTTGGCCTCAGAGATTTAGCTCTGTGACTCTGGGCAAGTCACTTAACTATTGTCTTCTTTGGCTGTAAAATGTAAATAATAGGGTGGAGCCAAGATGGTGGCTGGTAAGCAGGGAATAGTGTGAGCTCCCTACCGAGACCCTCCAAAAACTTATAAAAAATGGCTCTGAGCCAATTCTAGAACGGCAGAACCCACAAAACAGCAGAGGGAAGCAGGGCTCCAGCCCAGGACAGCCTGGATGGTCTCTGGGTGAGGTCTATCCCACACGGAGCTCGAAGCTAGGAGCTGGGAGCTGGGAATGGAGTGGAGCAGGGCGGATCAGAGCAGGGGTGCACAGCCTGCCGAAGATATAAGCCCAGTTCGGGTTGGGGGTTCTTGGGGAAGGAGCAGTGCTGGAGTGGCAGAGCTGGCACCTCCCCCCCAAACGTGGAACATAGAACTCTGTAATCTACAAGCAGTCATACTCCACTGAAAAACTCAAGGGTCAAGTTAGTTGGCTGGGAATATGGCCAGGCAGCGAAAACGCACCCAGATTCAGTCTCAGACTTTGCATTCTTTCTTTGCTGACAAAGAAGACCAAAACATACAGACAGAAGAAATTAATAAAGTCAAAGAGCCTACAACAGAAACCTCCAAGAAAAACAGGAACTGGTCCCAGGCCATGGAAGAGCTCAAAAAGGAGTTGCAAAAGCAAGTTAGAGAAGTAGAGGAAAAATTGGGAAGAGAAATGAGAAGGATGGGAGAAAACCATGAAAAACAAGTCAATGACTTGCTAAAGGAGACCCAAAAAAATACGGAAAAATACACTGAAGAAAACAACACCTTAAAAAACAGACTAACTCAAATGGCAAAAGAGCTCCAAAAAGCCAATGAGGAGAAGAATGCCTTGAAAGGCAGAATTAGCCAAATGGAAAAGGAGGTCCAAAAGACCACTGAAGAAAATACTACTTTAAAAATTAGATTGGAGGAAGTGGAAGCTAGTGACTTTATGAGAAATCAGGATATTATAAAACAGAACCAAAGGAATGAAAAAATGGAAGACAATGTGAAATATCTCCTTGGAAAAACCACTGACCTGGAAAATAGATCCAGGAGAGATAATTTAAAAATTATTGGACTACCTGAAAGCCATGATCAAAAAAAGAGCCTAGATACCATCTTTCAAGAAATTATCAAGGAGAACTGCCCTGATATTCTAGAGCCACAGGGCAAAATAGAAATTGAAAGAATCCATCGATCACCTCCTCAAATAGATCCCAAAAAGAAAACTCCTAGGAATATTGTCGCCAAATTCCAGAGCTCCCAGATCAAGGATAAAATATTGCAAGCAGCCAGAAAGAAACAATTTGAATATTGTGGAAACCCAATCAGAATAACCCAAGATCTGACAGCTTCTACATTAAGAGATCAAAGGGCTTGGAATGCGATACTCTGGAGGTCAATGGAGCTAGGATTAAAACCTAGAATCACCTACCCAGCAAAACTGAGTATCATGTTCCAAGGCAAAATATGGGCTTTCAATAAAATAGAGGAATTTCAAGCTTTCTCAGTGAAAAGACCAGAACTGAATAGAAAATTTGACTTTCAAACACAAGAATCAAGAGAAGCATGAAAAGGTAATCAAGAAACGGAAATTGCAAGGGACTTACTAAAGTTGAACTGTTTTGTTTACATTCCTACATGGAAAGATGATGAGTATGATTCATGAGACCTCAGTATTAGGGTAGTTGAAGGGAATATCCATATATATATATGCATATATATATATATATGTTTATGTATATATATAAGTGAATGTGTATGTATGTATGTATTTATGTGTATATGTATGCATGTGTATGTATTTATATGTATATATATGTGTTTATATATATATATATATGTAAAAGAGAGAGAGCAGACACAGGGTGAGTTGAAGATGAAGGGAAGATATGTAAAAGAAATAAAATGAAATTAAGGGATGAGAGAGCAACATACTGAGAGAGGGAGATAGGGAGAGATAGAATGGGTGGATTATCTCGCATAAAGGTGGCAAGAGGAAGCAGTTCTGTGGGAGGAGGGGAGAGGGCAGGTGAGGAGGGAATGAGTGAACCTTGCTCTCATCAGATTTGGCCTGAGGAGGGAATACCATACATACTCAGTTGGGTATCTTACCCCACAGGAAAGAAGAGGGAGGAAGATAAAAAAAAAAATAAAAGGGGGGGGGATAATGGAGGGGAGGGCAGATGGGGGTGGATGTAATCAAAACAAACACTTTGGAAAGGGGACAGGGTCAAGGGAGAAAATTCAATAAAGCGGGATGGGTTGGGAAGGAGCAAAATGTAGTTAGCCTTTCACAACATGAGTATTGTGGAAGGGTTATACTTAATGATACATGCGTGGCCTAGGTTGAAGTGCTCGACTTCTTAGGGAGGGTGGGAGGGAAGGGAAGAGGGGAGAGAATTTGGAACTCAAAGTTTTAAAAACAGATGTTCAAAAAAAAAAAGTTTTTGCATGCAACTAAAAAATAAGATACACAGGCAATGGGGCGTAGAAATTTATCTTGCCCTACAAAAAAGGAAGGGAAAAGGGGATGAGAGGGGAGGGGGGGTGATAGAGGGGAGGGCTGACTGGGGAACAGGGCAACCAGAATATATGCCATCTTGGAGTGGGGGGGAGGGTAGAAATGGGGAGAAAATTTGTAATTCAAACTGTTGTGAAAATCAATGCTGAAAACCAAATATGTTAAATAAATAAATTTAAATAAAAAATGTCAAAAAAATGCATACCAAAAAAAAATGTAAATAATAATAATACCTCCCTCTCAGGGCTGTTGTGAGGATCAAATGAAACAGTCCTTAGCACAGTGCCTAGCATGTAGTGTGTGTTATAGAAGTGTTGCTGTTGTGTTATTTCAATTGTGTCCAACTCTTTGTGACCCCATTTGGGGTTTTCATCACAAACATACTGGAATGGTTTGTCATTTCCTTCTTGTTTCCACAATCTGGCTAGCAGCTTCTGCGGGGGTATAAGATTCACCCACAGCCAGCACCCAGAAAGCTGCCAACAACACAGGTTCTTTTGATCTGCTTAATTAAGGAAAGCAAGGTGAAGGGGTTGACAAGCTTACTTTTAATTCAGCATTCAAATATCATTCAGTTAGTTCAGGGGAAAAAGTCAGCACCCTGAACTTCAAAACAAAATGCAAACAAATTACAAACATCAACAGACTTTGTCTGATTCAATCCCAACACATAGTTACCAGAGTTCAACAAAGTTTCAACATTCGGGTTTACAAGCTGGGGGGCTCCTTAGCTACAGCTGCCCAGAGTCTCCTCATCAACACCATCTCCAGAGCCCCACACAAATGGCTCTGTCCTCCCTTCTTATAGGGCTTCAGACATCATCAAACATCATCTGAATCACCAGAGCTCAGGCTCTGGTGATTGGTTCTTGAGTTGGCCCCTCCCCTTAGGACCCTGGGAGGTTCACATCCACGTGGATTACGTTAACACCTAATGGGGTTTGGGCCTGGGGCTTAGCACCTAGTAAAGCTCACTGAGATAAATTGAGTCACTCAAAGAAAACAAAGGCCATCCTGGTTACAATGTAGCTCATTTTACAGAAGAGGGAACTGAGGCAAACAGGGTTAAGTGACTTGCTCAAGGTCACATAGTAAGTTTCTGAGGCTGGATTTGAACTTGGGTTCTCCTGACTACAGCCTTGGTGCTCTATCCACTGCATCATGTCACTGCCCTCTCTAAATGTTAGCTATTATATTATTATTAATGCCAGTGTACTGGCCTCAATCAGATTCTATCTGAAGTACTGGATTCAGTCCTAGGCACCAAATTTTAGGAAGCACATTGATGGAGAATGTCCAGAGGAAGGCAACCAGCCTAGGGAAAAGCTTCAGGATCAAGTCATATGAGGAAGGAAGCCAGAATATTTAGCCTGGAGGATATTTGAGGGAGAGATAATAACTGGCTTTATATATTCAAGGGGCCCTTGTCTCCATCTAATCCCCAAGCTGGAAAGGACCTTAGACAGCATTTACTTCTGCTGCTAACTGAACCATGAAACTCCCGTACCACATACCTGACCAATGTTTGAAATTATATCTGTTGTTTTGACTTTTAAAAGCAAAATTTGGGGTAACTGGATGGTGCATTGAATAGAGCATTGGGCTTGGAATCAGGAAGACTCATCTTCCTAAGTTCAAATCTGACCCCCAGACACTTACTAGCTGTGTGACACTGGTCAAGTCACTTAACCCTACTTGCCTCAGTTTCTCATCTGTAAAATGAGCTGGAGAAAGAAATGGCAAACCACTGCAGTGTCTTTGCTAAGAAAACCCTAAATGGGGTCATGAAGAGTCAGACATAACTGAAATGACTAAACAACAACAAAGGAAGCAGGGATAAGATGACAAATTGAGAGTTGGAAAGGACCTAGTCTAACTCTCTCAATTTACAGAAAAGTCAAATGAGGCCCAGAGGGGGAAGGTCTTGCCCCAGGTCACAGGTAGAAGTGTCCGTGGCAGGACTCGAAGCCAGCTCCTTTGACCCCATGTCCAGGACTCAACCCATTGAACTCCATTGCTTCCCAGACTTCTCCTGCTGGGACCCTTAAGGGTGGAACTAGGGGAGAAGCTGCAAAGAGAGAAATTTAGACTCGATGGAAAGAAAATGTTCCCGATCCTTGTATATAACAAAAAGGACAAAGGGCAGAATTCTTCATACAAAAGTTCTGACCCTACTCCAGGCCTCAGTTTCCCTATCTATAAAATATGGGTGCTGAACTTGAAGACCTTTATGACCTCTTTCAGGTCAAAATTTGTGATCCTCTGGGGGGCTATGTCAGATATAATCAATGAAAAATTATTTCAGTGCCTACTATGGGCCAAGCACTGAGCTTAGGGGCTAGGTATACAAATAAAAAAATAATATTTCTTGCCCTCGGGGGCTTAAATTCTAATACACACAGAGGAGTGGGAGTGAGGGAGGGCCACCTTTGATCCAGAAAATTACAGGAATGTAGAGTATGTAGAGCACAGGAATGGGAGTAAATGGACATATCACACCCAGGTACAGTGGAGGAGTTAGCTTACTCATGGTTCATGGCTTCAAAACCAGAGGAAAGAGGAAGAGGAAAAGGTTGGGAGATGCTGACCGGAAAAGAGGTAGTCAGTTAAAGATAGCAGGGAATTTCCTGAAATAGTTAGAGGAGAGTGGAATCAGAGGGTAGAAGTAGGAAGAATGCTAGACTGGTTACAAATTAAAGAGATGACCTCTGCTCTGAGGTCTCTATCAACTCTGAGATTCTGTGATTCTTGGAATCTGGACAATAAAAAACAAATTCGCAAACTGAGCTGAGTCCAGAATGGATTTTACATGAGCCACAAAAGACAGAAAGTTTCATTTTAAAAGGCCACATTTTTCAAAAGTCCTTTTGAAACCCCACCTTGGACTCTGAGGCTTCATGGGCCCTCAGCTGTTTTGTTTTCCCTTCATCTGGGTCTTTGAAAAATCAGGCCCAAACCCAATGATCTTCCTAGGGACCGGGGGCACACTGGCCTTGTGTCCTTCTCAAAAGGTGAATCCTCATGGGGGAAGCAGAAACATGACCTTATAACAAGGCAGGTAAAGACACGGTCAGCTGCAAAGCCCAGCCCACAGCCAGCAAGCCAGCTTCAAGCCTGACATTTTCCTCCTTTGTTCCCAGTATGTGTTTATTTTTTAGAGTTCATAAAGACGATTGAAGGAAGTAAATTAATATCCTTCAATATTCATTGGCCGTTTGGGTTCCCCTGACGTGTTTGCTCTGGTTCCTGCAATACTAATAAAGAGTAGATTGTCTCACCTCTGTCAACAAGGGCCACTTGGAGTGTTTGTTTATTGATCGGGAATGGGGGTGAAGAGTAACTGAAAATTATTAGCACCATGAAAAAAGATGACTTGAAGGAAATGTATGAGGTTGAAGCAGGGGGTAGGAATGGACCAGGCAGAGGGAGGAAAAGAAAGGAGGACACGTCATCTTTGGCCACAAGCAACACCAAATGCAGCCTGCAGCTGAGACATTTTGAATGTTAAGAAAGCCAGTGTGGGGGAACAACAGGATTGTGGTCAATTGCTACGGTTCATGGCGGCACACTTCCATCAAAGTCAAAAGATAAAGGGCACATCTCTCCTTTCTATCAAGCCATTTAGGGGAGAATCAGGGGAAGTGCACTGGCTCTGGGGTTAGAGAATCTGGGTTCCAATCTTACCTCTTAGACTTTGGGCCAGGTGCTTAACATCCTGTGCCTCAGTTTCCCCTAATGTAAAATGAGAGGATGGCCCAGATACCCTCTGAGGTCCCTTGCAGCCCCAGATCTATGCTATATGTTCTATGCAAGGGGGATTTGAGCATTTTAGGGGGAAGCATCTATGGGTCAAAACGAAACATATTGATTAATTTAGAAAAATGAGCGTGTCACTAAGGCAATTTAGACCTCTTTAACTGTCCAGGTTAGGTATAATTTCATTCCATTCAGCAAATATTTCTTCAGTGCTTGCTATGTGGATAACCAAAGTAAAAAATGAAACCATCCCTCCCCTAGAGGAGCTTCTGGATGGAACTACTTCTTCAGGAAGAATCCCTTCCTCTTCTTCCGATGCTGAGGTCTCAGTGCTATGCACAAAGTTCCCTGTGCAGAGTGGCTTGCTTTCCTTCATTTATCTCGGGAAGCAGTTTTAGCACATTCCATGACTTGGTGCCTCCCAGTAGCATAAGAAGTCAGCACTTTTCATCTTCAAAGCTCTTCGCAACCTTTAATTAATACAAACAACCCCCTTATGAGAGAAATTAATCACAGCGTAACAGTTGCAGTTTACCCAACAGGGAGGCTGAGGTGGAAAAGCTTGAAGATTGGCCCAAAGCCACAGCCTGAACAGGCAGGACTGAGCTGGGGAAGACTTGGGACTCAGACTTTAGAGGGTCACGTTTTTGCTTTGGGTTTCTTCTAGATTTTATTTGTATTATTCTGTTTGTTCAGTTAATGAATGCTTTTCTACTATCATAGGGACAGAGTCCTAGAATTGGAAGAGATCTTTGGGGTTATACAATCTAATCTGCTGCCTGCCCAATAGTTAAGTATTGGTAGAACCAAAAGGCCTGGGTTCAAATTCAGCCAATGCCACTTGCTACTGTGTGACCTTGGGGGAGGTTTCTAAGCTTTTGTTTTCTTCATCTATAAAATTAAGGGGATTGCATCACATGGTTTGAGTTGAATTGAATCACCTCAGAGGCCATCTGGTCTAATTACTTTATCTTACAGGTAATAAATTGAGCCCCAGGGAGGTTAAATAATTTGACCAAGGTCATATAGAAAACAAACATCAGAGGTGTGATTTAAACCTGTATCCTTTGATTCCAGAGGCAAGGTTCATCCCACTGTGCCCACTCCTAAGATTCCATCCAGTTGTAAATCCATAATACCATGACCATCCAATCTGATGGAAGGAATATTTAAGACAGGTTTGTTTTTCCTAGACAATCATATACATTTTAACTCTATTACCTAACAGATAAATTCTAAATCCTCAGCCTGACACATAAAGTTCTCTACAATATGGCCCCAAAGTATCTTTTCAACAGCTAGGTGGTGCAGTGGATTTGGAGTCAGGAAGGCCTGAGTTCAAATCTGGTCTCAGATACTTACTAGCTGTGTGACCCTGGACAAGTCACTTAACCTCTGCTGGCTTCACCTTCCTCATTTGCAAAATGGTCATGATAAAGCACCTACTTCCTGGAGTGGTTGTGAATCCCTAATGAGATTGTGTATATAATGCAGTTCACAAAGCATGAACTGCTATCAAAATATTAGCTATTGCTGGATCCATTTGAGGCACTTTCTATCTCTCGGACTATGTTGGTAATGCTGCCAAAATAGTGATGACTACTTTGACACCTCTAGCACTTTAAGGTTTAGAAAGCATTTACGATAACTTGGAGACAGGTAAGAAAAGTACTATTATTCCTATTTTTCAGATGAGGAAACTGTTCAGAAATTAAGTGACTTGCCCACTTGTTAAACGAGTAGCAAAGTGGTACAATATAATGGAAAGAGTCCTGGATGTGGAGTCAGAGTCAAACACTGGTTCTTCTAGTAGGTCTCTGTGTGACCTTAGGTAGGCTGGTTCCCTTACTGGGCTTTAGTTTCCTCATCTGGAAGACGAGAGAATTGGGCAATCAAAAAATAATCTCTTCAGGCCTGAAATCCTCTAATGGCTGGGTATCGTGAAAAGGGATGAGAATTGAGAAAGAGCCATTGGATTTAGCAATCAAGAGATTACTAATAAATGGAGAAAGCACTAAGTTTCAAAGCTTGGATCTTGTTAATTATAAGTTTCTGGGGTTTTTTTAATCAGCCAATCTGGATACTCACTTCAATTTACCAAATACTTAATGAATGCCTTCTTTGTCCCAATACATTGAGAATAAAAGAGAAAGAGATGAAAACAGCCGCTGCCCTCAAAGAGCTTGCTTGCATTCATCTTTTAATTTTTCCCCCAATAAATGGCCCCACTTTCCCTACCTCCACCATTGAAAAAAAACAAAAGTCTTGTGACAAATATGTGTAGCCAAACAAAGCAAATTTACTGGCTATTGACAATGTTAAATGTTTGAATAGACATAATTAAAAGAACCAATTGGTTTAATTGAGCATGTGTTTCTAGCATGATGTGGACACATCCACGGGCAGCCAGCTGGTGGAGTGGGTAGATTTCTGGGCCTGGAGTCAGGAAGACCCTCTTTGTGAGTTCAAATCTGACCTCAGAGATTCTAGCTGTGGGACCCTGGGCAAGTCACTTAACTCTGTTTGCCTCAGTTTCCTCATCTGTAAAATGAGCTGGAAGGAAATGGCAAACCATTCCAGTGTCTTTCTCAAGAAAATCCCAAATGGGCATCACAAAGATTCAGATATGATTTAAATGACTCAACAAATAAGGAGGAGGAGGAGGAGAGGAAGGAGAAGGAGGAGAAGGAGGAGAAGAAGGAGGAGGAGGAGGAGGTGGAGGAGGAGGAAGAAGAGGAGGAGGAGGAGGATGAGAAGGAGGAGAAGGAGAAGAAGAAGGAGAAGAGGAAGAAGAGGAAGAAGAGGAAGAAGAGGAAGAAGAGGAAGAAGAGGAAGAAGAAGAAGAAGAAGAAGAAGAAGAAGAAGAAGAAGAAGAAGAAGAAGAAGAAGAAGAAGAAGAAGAAGAAGAAGACATCTCACATCTGACAATTGTTGACTTGGGATTTAGAGATGATACAGTTATGGGTGCAGTTAAGAAAACATTATGGAATCAGTGGTCTTGAGTTCAAATCCAAACTCTGTCACTGACTAGCTGTGTGACCTTGTGCAAGTTACTTGCCTTCTATGGCTTTCATTTTCCTCATCTATGAAATGAGAAGGTTTTATAAATGATTTCGGAAGTCCCCGCCAGCTCTAACCCCAAGATCCTATAAATTAAGGGTCTGCTCCATATAAGAAATGAGAGCCTCATGTTTCATCTTTCTTGTACCACTGATTTACAATATGATTTGCCCAAATGGAATAATTCCTTAATTTTTCAACCACAGCTATCCTGCATAGGAAGAAATCCCCACTCTCGTATTTATAAAAGCGATCATGAAAAGCAATGTAGTTAGAGGGCTGGCATCAGAGTCAACAAGATTTGGAGTCAGGGTCTACCTCTGACACATACTGACAATGTGACCCTAGAAACATCTCTTAACCTCACAGCACCTCTGCTCTGGGGTCTCTGGGCTCTGAAAGGTCAGCTTTCATGACACTTCTTAACTGCTCCATATTACGCCCTTCTTCACTTCTAGTTGCCCTTTATACAGTCACTTCACTCCATGACAGTAGAAGCTCCTTCACTGTAGGAACTGCTTTGCTTGTGTTTGTACCTTCAGCACTTAGCACAGTGCTTGGCACATAGTAAATGCTTAGTAAGTGTTCTATCTGTATAGCACACATTCTTCTCTAAAAATATAAGCTGCAAAATGATTATTGAGCTGAATTAGTAGAAAGAGAAATAACTCTGGACCACTACCACCCACTCAGGATAAAAAAAAAGTATGAATGAACAAGACAGAATCTGTGAAGGAAATTGAACTCTTTGGGGGGACAGACCAGGGGATGGACTGAGAAGGTACTATGGAAATATTAAATTATAATGAATTTTCTTTCATAAGCAATGATTTCAATGTATTCCACAGTTCCTAGCACACAGTGAGCAGTTAATAAATGCTTACCTAACTAGGTGCACCTCCCATCATAGGTGAAAAGGGGAGTTAGATTCTGTATGCTAATATTTTAGGGATGATCTGGGAATCCTTTGGTTTGCTGAACTGGGTGCCTCCTAAGGAGCTGTCCAGCAAATCAAAGATTACTCAGATCACCTCTGCTACCCTGAAAGAACCTGGACCTCATATATGCTACATATTGCCCCCTGGTACTTACCCCAAATGCAAATGTCCTATCAAGATTTCAGACTGTACACTGACCTTAGGGAAGAAGTCATTAGCCAGGCTCCTAACTCTGATCTCCCTCCCAGCTCTGCCAAGCTGGGGAATGAGGAATCCCAGAAAAGTAAAGAGAAGGCTTTCTACATGCATTGTCTACAATGGCCTTGTTTATCGAAGAGGGGGAAAAAAACAACAAAAAACAAAAACCATGTGAAGCCAGAAGGATGATGCCCAATGGGATTAGTGCCCAAAATCTTAGAAATAAATTCTGAGGCAGTTAGGTGGTTCAGTGGATAGCACAACAAACTTGGAGTCAGGGAAACCTGAATTCAGATTTGGCTTCAAATGCTCACTAGCTGTGTGACCCTGGGCAAGAAATTGTGTCTTGTTCAATCCTCGATTTCCTAACCAGTAAAATGGGGATAATAACAGCACCTACCTCCCAAAGTTTTGTTGGGGATAAGCGCTTTGCAAACCTTAAAGTGCTATATAAATGCTAGCTATTGGGACTAGGTGCAGCTCATCCTTCAAATTGTTCTGTGGTACTACAACATTTTAGATACCACATTTTAGAAAGGACCTCGATTGGTTAGAGAGCATCCAGAGGAAGATATCCAGAATGGTGAGGGGGGCTTTGAGTCTATATCGCATGAAGATTGCTTGAGAGAACTAGAGATGTGTAGCTTGGAGAATAGAAGATTCTCCTCTTCTCTTCTCAAGCATCACCCTCTCATTTGAAGATCTTGTCTCTTATTTTATGAAGAAAGTTGACACCATTTGATATAAGTTCTGTCTTCTCCTCCTCCCTTCATCTCAAAACACCTTGGCATCATCTCCTAAACTGTCCTCTGACAATGAAGTACTTCTCCTTCCTTCTCTTTGTGCCCCTCATCTCTCACACAAAATACACAAACTCACATCTATATCTATGTATGTATATATTTGTGTCTATATATACATATACACATATATTTATGTATGACTATATATACAGATATATCACCACATTAAGGGTAATTGGAAAGAGACAGGGTACATACCTGTGGAATGGCATGGAGCAGGCTAGGGAGTGGAATGAAAACAAGAAAAGGTAAAAGCTCACCTAGCATAATTGGAGGACCCAGCATTAGAGTCCAGGTTATGTATGGATAGGGAGGAGGGAGAGGTGATCAATTCAGAAGAGAAAGCCATAAGACAAGACTGGAAAGTGGCATCGCAGAATGGGCCCTAGCAATTTACAACAAAAATTCACCTATCAGAACTGAGGAATTCAGAGGCAGAGCCTGGATTACCAGTGAGGACAGAGATGTTGTTGGTGATCCTTTGTTCCTGAAGAGGACAAAGAACATCATGCAGGCAATGTCTTGACTTGCTTGTGAACTTGATTTAAGTGAGACAGAGCCAGACAAAATCATCAGCCTCACTCTCTCCTCTAGGGTGTGAGTAGAGAAACCATGGTTGGCTGGGAAGTGATCCCAGAGGTCATCTAACTAAATATCCTCCTTTTAAAGATGAGGAAACTGAGAACCAGAGAGATGAAGTAGTGATAAAAGCATGTAACAATTCAATAAACATTTATTAAGCATCTATTCTGTGCCAAGCACTATGCTAAGCACTGAAGTAACTCCCCCAAGATCAAGGTAATGCATGGCAGAACCAAGCTTCAAACCTTGGTCCTCTGACTCCAGATCCAGAAGTCTTTGGCCATTGCTATAAGAGGAATTATTCATCAGCTGGTGGTTACCGTAATGACGAGCTGGCTCTGCATTTAGTTAGATTGGTGGTCCTCAGAGGAGAACCATAGCAGCCATCTCTATGTCTAGACTCAAAGTCTTTTCATCTGTGTAGGATCTGCTAGCATTTGTCTTCTGTTATTGCAGATTTCAAGATTCCTGGGTCAGCTTACACTGCGAAAATGTATTTTGGAAAGCAATCTGGAATTGTGCCCAAAGACTTATTAAACTGCCTATACACTTTAATCAGCAACACTACTACTATTTCCAAAGATGATCAGGAAAAAAGGAAAAGAACCTATATGTTCTAAAATATTGGTAGCAACTCTATGGTGGCAAAGAACTGGAAACTGCAGGGATGTGGGAAATCGGAGAATGAGTGAACAAATTGTGGTATATGATTGTGATCGCCACCTCTGTGCTATAAGGAATGATAAGCTCAATGATCTTAGAAAAACTTGGATAGACTTGCACAAAATAATGAAGAGTGAAATAAGCAGAACCGAGAGAGTGTTGAATACAGTAGCAACAATATGGTTTTCAGAATGACTTTGAGTGGCTGAGTCATTTGGATTATTATAAATACCCAAATTAACTATAAAGGACATATGAAAGAAGACATTATCTGCATCCAAAGAAAGAACTGATAAATAAAAGTATGTATAGAATGGTTTTACAGATATACACATATTTGTGTCCACTGCTAGCCATCTCTAGGGCAGGGAGGGAAGGAGGAAGGAAAAAGGGGAAAAAAGAAAGTTACATTTTAACTTTATTATAAATTACAAAGGAATAGCAAGTTATACATAATAGACTTGCAGTTTTATACAATCATCTTTATTTCCCTATTCTATGTTATAGAAATGCTTGATTCCTTTCTTAAATTCAGAATAAAATAATATAATTTTTAAAAAGAAAAGAAAAACCACCAGAGAAAGATTTTGGCGAGGCTCTGAATCTATACCTATATATCTCTATGTCTATGTCTACATATTGTCTATATCTATGGCTATATTCATTTCTATTGGTAAGTCTATGCCTCTATATATCATGTGTAACTATATCTGCATCATCTGCATCTATAGCTATAGTCATAGCTACATCTAGCTATCAATCAACAGATTATATCTACTGAGAGTGGCATTTATTAGATTCCAGGTATTGTCCTGGGCACTTGGGATACAAATATAAAGAATGAAATAATCCTTACCTTTATAGGGCCTATTACCGAATAGGGAAGACAACAATTATATGGATATACATAATATATGTGTTTTACAGATAGGTGTGTGACATGTATCTTATATGTATGTAGACACATTATAGACATTGTATATGTGTATATATAGACAAATATAAATAAACAAAAGGTGGTTGGAGAGGGAGAACGCTCACAGCTATGAAAAGACTTCATGTAGAAGGTGAGATCTGAGCTGTACATTGAAGGAAGAGAGGGATTGATTCTATGAGGCAGTGGTGAAGATGGAGTGCACTTCAGATAAATATCCTATAGATATCTATGTCTCTGTTGATATATGTATCTATGTCATCTCTCTATAGCTATATCATCTATACCTATATCTATGTCTATTTCTACAAGTATTTCCATTTCTTTCTATAAATGTATATAGATATAGATGATATATTTATAAATGTTATATAATAATATAACTTTGTAATGTCATATGACCTATAACAATTCTATATAATTGTATAATGTATAATCATATATGTGATATTGTAATAGTATATATCATAATGTAATGCATAATATACAAGAATTATATATAACATAATCATATATTTTATTATATAACATATTATATAAATATATTTATAAATATATCGCCTATATCTGCATCGGTATTGATATCCATATTTATATCACTATATAAAAGATTGACAACTAGAATGTGTTTAAAAGATAGCAACCAGTCTGATGAGGGGGCTAAAAAAGCAATTCAATCCAACAAACCTTTATTAAGCACCTACAATGTGCCAGGTACCGTGCTGGGCACTAGGGATACAAAGCCAAACATTGAAGCAGTCCCTGCACTCAAGGAACTCACATTCTAAATCATAACATGAAGAATTAAACCGAGCCAAGAGAAAATGTCCAGTGGGCTCTGAGGTCCATAGAACAAATGGCTTGATGTAGAAGGCACAAGAGTTCATGTCATCTTGGGCTGCATTAAGAGAGGTATGGCTTCTGGGAATGAAGTGGTAATACTCCCATCATCCCCTGGCCCAGACAGACTTCACCTCTTGTGCTGCATACACTTCCAGGTACCACATTTTCAAAAGGACACTGAGAAGGTGGAGAGCATCCAGAGAATGGCAGCCACAATAGAGAATGACCTTGAGTTCATGCCCTAAGGGAATTACTTGAAGGACCTAGGTGTATGTCATGAGAAGAACACTGGATGGAGAAGGGTGGACATAGCAACTTATTTTCAAGTATCTGAAGGGATGTCACTTGGAATTGGTTCTGCGTTTCCATTCGGGGCAGAAATAAACACAACAGAAGAATTTGCAAAGTTGCTAAATCAGCATATAAGCAAGAAGAAAGGTCTTAACAATGTCAGCTCCCTAAAAGTGGACCCATCAGCCTCAGGAGCTGTTCCCTAGCTAGAGATCTTCCAGCAAAGAGGCTTCTCTGATAGTTTGGAGAGGGAATTCTTTTTGCACAAATTTTTTGGGACTAAGTGCTCACTGAGATTGTAATTCTGTGATTCTGTGAACCTGAAGAAGAGAATGTTTAGGAAGGACATGATAGCAATCTCTAAATATTTAAAGGGTCATCATGTGGAAGAGGGATTTGACTGGTTCGACTGGAACTTTTTAGCCCAAAGGGCAGAAATAGGAGCAGTGGGTGGAATTTACAGGGAGGAAAATTCCCATCTAGCTTAAGGAAGTGTCCTAATAATTAGAGCAATCTAGAAGAACGAGTGGTAGTGGGTTGCCAATTACTAGATGTCTCCAAGTGAAATCTAGTTGGACATGCTGCAGAGAAGATTCACGATTTGGATGGGAATTAAACAAGATGATTTTTGCAATTACCTCTAACCCTTAAAGTGATATGGTAAAGACAAAAACAGAAAAAAAACAAGGAATAAAAAAGACTAGGGAAACTCCAAACTTTCAGACATATGACACATAGAATTCTTCTGATTCATGGGTTGGGGAACAGAATCACAGCATTTGAGAGTTGGAATGAACCTCAATTGTCATCCAATCCAATCCCCCACTGGAACATACCGAAAGGCTGAACTAGCCACATTGTTTCTTTGGTGGGGAACCTATTGGCCCATAAGGTAATGACTTAATCAAAGCTTTTGCTTCTTTACAGCCAATACTATTGGACAAGATGGCCTGGGGTTCAGAGTTCATCAGGGACATGTAAAACAAGAACAAAAATAAAACCATTTCCTTGCAGATTAGAGGTGAGGTAAGGAGGATGTTAATTAGAGATGACCTAAACACTATTAATATTTACCTCCTGATTTCCTCTAGAGTTTCAGGTAGAAGAAAAAAAGTAATTTTTCAATATAATTCTTCCATAAAAGCAGACCTGGTTTCATGATGTCATCAACTTTCCTCTGTGACATTTCACTCCATTGGGCTAATGTCAGAACTTGGCTTTCAGTGCTGTAAAAAACAAACTAAATAGAGCTTTGGGGTGCTTGGTATCACTGCTTAGCCATCAGCAAGCTAATAAAGTCTGGAAGATTGAGATCAAGCAAAACTCAAACAAAACAATTAATTAAGAGTGTTAAAACAAATGCTTGGCTCAGGGTGGAATGGGATCTAGGAGACAAGATGGTAAAAAAAGGGGGGGGAGGGAAGAAAGAGAAATTTTTTAAAAAATGAAAAACCCAGAAGGAAATACTCTAATTGAAAAACTGGTAGCAGAAGACACTGTATAGTTAAAGCAGTATCTTATCAGAAAATTAGCAAAATGTAATTTTTATTGGATTTTACAGATGTTATTTTTAACCACATCAAAAAAATCCCACCTCGTGGCTATTGGCACAAACTGTCATAATTACTATGATTTGAAGTCTCTGCTCTGGAATGGCTGTTCTGATCATTATCTCCTCAGGCTCAGCCTGTATTAGTCAAGCAGCCCAGAGAAGCGGCTCCTGTTTTTGTACCTGCCCTGGACTTCATTGGTGTCTTTTATCCCATCCCATTCTTAACTATATTGAAGTTTTTTTCCTTCTACCTGAAACACTGGAAGAAATCAGGAGGTTAATGTTAAGAGTGTTTAGGTTATCTTTAATTAACATCCCACTCACCTCACCTCCAATCTGTGAGCAAATGGTTTTATTTTTGTTCTATTTTTACATGTCCCTGGTGAACTCTAGCCTATTTAATATATAGACTAAATTCTTAGCACATTATACATGTATATATATTCTGGTGAATACATGAGAACAATTGCTACTGCTAAATTAAGAAGAAGGGGTGGTAGGGGGTTTTAAAATGTCCTCAAACTGCCATTTAATGTGATCAGTGCATCTCAGAAGAAGATAATTGGTTAAAATACAGCCACCTAATGAAAAACCTTATATCTGAAAATATGACATCAGGGAAAATCATTTCTAGTCAAAGAAGAAGTTCCATGAAAAACTTTTCTTTATTTGTGACCTTTATCAGTATCTTCTCTTGTTATGTTGAAGTTTGTCTGGAACATGGTCCAGCCCTAACCAGTGGGAGAACCATAGACACAATGTGGAGATTAAGGACGTTGCCATAGAATAATGGATGTTCTAAATGAATATGTAGGATCCTAGAGGACCACAGATCTAGAGCCTGAAGAGACCCCAGAGGCCATCTGCAATTTCCCCTTATTTTAAAATTGGGGAAACTGAAGCCCCAGGATATCTTAGGACAAAAGAGCTTAGACACTGAACATCAGAGCTGGAGGCATAGGGGATAAAATCATAGATTTAAGACTAAAAAGAACCTCAGATGTCATTGAGTTCAACATTGTCATTTTATAGGTGAAGAAACTGAGGCACAGGTACATTAAGTGACTTTCCCATGGTCATACAAGTAATAATTGACAGAGGCAGAATTGGGTTTTGAAGCTGGAAGGACCCTTGGGATGTTAAGATGTTAGAAAATCAAACATGGAATATGAGAATTGGACAGGACCTAAAAACATTTGAATATTAAACACAACAATGTTAACATTTATATAACATTCACAAGTTTGCAGAGTGTTTATTATATACCACTTTACCAGAATCCTATAACATCCCTGTGAGGTAGGTATGCCAGTATTCTTGTTCCCATTTTTCAAAAAAGGAAACTTGAGCTCAGAGTGGGTAGGTAATCTGCCCAGGGTCACATAGCTTATAAGAATCGGAGTCAAGATTTGAAAGCAAGAATTCAGCTGTTCTTGACTCCAAGATCATCCCTTCACTCTGTTCAATAGAACATTGCCTCACAATGCAGGAAGCAAGACTAGAACTTGTGAATGTCAGAACATTAAGCAAAAAAGCCATAGACGGAAGGAACCTCATAACATTAAACAACACACTAGAGCTGGAAGAAACCTTAGGGATCTCATCCTACCTACCTTCCTTTTCAGAGATCAAAAACTTGAGACCCAGAGAGGGGGAGTGTCACACAGCTAATTCTGGATTGTAAAGGATTATAAAGACTGGATTGGTTACCTCATGGAAGGTGTGCATATCTCTAGCCTTCAGAATTCTTAAATATGGAGTTTATGATATCTTAGGAAAGTTTAAGTGAAAGTTTTCTGAAGAAGTGTTCAAGATCGGATAGATGAGAAGGAAGAGGAGGAGGAGGAAGAGGAGGAGAAGAATGAGGAAGAACAACAAGAACAACAAGAAGGAGGAGGAGAAAGAAGAGGAGGAAGAAAAAGGAAAAGAGGAAAAGATTGGAATTCAAAATCTTACAAAAATGAATGTTGAAAACTAAAAATAAATGAATACATTTTAAAAATAAAAAATGTTTAAAATGAAAAAAGAAAAAAGAGAAAGAGAAAGATAGGGTAGAGGAAAAAGAATGTGGTAGGGAGGAGAAAGCTGGGGAAGAGAAAGGAAGATAGGGAGGAGGATGAGGAAGGGGAATAAGATGGGGAGGAAGAAGAAGACAGGAAAAGGGAAGGGAAGAAAAAGGAAAAGAAACAGGAGGAAAATGTAGGAGGAAGGGGAGAAAAAGAAAGAGGAGGATGAATATGATGATGTCCTGAGAGTCAAAGTGTGCCATTAGTTAAGTTGGAGTGAATAATGCAGTGCTAACATTTTTTTTTTGAGGCATGAGCTTTAAAAAGTGATATGTCCCACAATAATTGTAAAAGAATCCTCTTCACGACACTTTACATTGGTCATCTTTTCATCAGTGGACTTTGTTCAGTTTTGGTTCGCTGATTGAATTGAGATGTGTGGGCTTTGAAAACCACCAAGAGTTAAGCAATAAAAATGATTAAAGGTTTGACTCATAAGCCCTTCCAATAAAGGTTAAAGGAACTGGCTTTATTACCTTAAAGAAGGCAAGACTAAGAGGAAACCTAATACCAGTCATCGAGTGTCTGAGGGTTGTTATAGAGTCAGCAGTGAGTAAATGTTTTTTGTTCCCATTGAGAGAGGTACAATAATTTATGGGCTTAAATTACCATAGGATAATTTTAGGTTAGACATTGGGAAGAACTTCCTTTTAAGAGGTGAGACATTAAAATGTCTTACCAGAGCAAACTGGGGTCCTTGGTGGATATTTAAGAAGAGCTTGGGCAGCTGTGATGTTGGGGCATAGCTTCAGTGGAATCCTTTAGAGATTCCTCTTAAACTTTCTTTTATTTAACTCCTCAGTTCTAGCAGTTACACTTGTGGGGTTTTTTTTCTTTAGATTGCATTAGACTTCAAACCCTATAGGAATAATTGGACGATGCAATTCTCAGTTCCACAAAATTTGTCTTTAAGGGGTCAACCTCAAACATATGGAGTGTTGATGAGCCTGGAACCTTAGAAGAGGGAAGTGAAGAAGACTGAAAAAAGACCTTTGAGTCCAGAGTGTGTCCAGGACAGATAATCAAGATAACGAATGATCTTGAGTCCATGTTATATGAGGAGTAGTTGAAGGAACAGTGACTTTAGAGAAAGGAACTTCAGAGAAAAAAGACTCGAGATGAAAACAAAAGCTTCTTCAAGTATTTGAAGAACTGCTATGCAGAGATGGACTAGATTTATTCCAGTTGGCCCCAGAAGGCACGACCAGGGGCAATGGGAAGAAATCACAGGCAAAAATTAAGGCTTAATGCCAGAAAAATCTCACAATAATGAGAGTGGTCCAGGATTGGACAAGGCTGTCTCAAGAGATGGTGCAGTCCTCTTTCTTGGGTGTCTTCAAGAAGCGATTGGATGGATGGCCACCTTACTCGTAGGGTGTCTTATAATGGGATACATTTTGTTTATGAGTTGGACTAGATGGTCATTGCGATTTCTCCAGCTTCCAACTTCTGTAGTTTTGTGATTCTGTGAAATGACTTGCCCAAAGTTAGATAGCAAATAGAAAAGTCGAGATGCTGATCATCTGACTTTAAATCCAAAGCCTTTTCCATTGTAACACAATGAAGGGTTAATTTTTCATTAATTTATTCAGGTCCTTATTCATCTATTACATAAAAACATATCAAACATCTATTACCTTTTACATGTTGCATTGGGGCACTGGAGAAGATGCAGACTGCATCCAAAGATAAATGGGGCAGTCCTTGTCTCCAAAGAGCTTATAAATACAACATATCTTAAGGAGGAAGGAAGGGAGGAGCTCTCCATAGGAGGCTGATGTGTGGAAGCACTGGGAACTCCCTATTGACTTTGATTCTAAAAGACATGTGAAAAAGATAGAAGGAAGATCAGGAATTTGAGGGAAAACCCAATAGAGGACCTGCCAAAAGGGTTTTGGTGACTCTGATACTCAGAAGGAGCTAAAAATGTTGATGCTGTTGTTCAGTTGTTTCAGTCATGTCCAACTCTTCATGACCCCATTTGGGTCTTGGGTCACTTCTTGGCAAAGCTACTGGAGTGGTTGGCCATTTCCCTCTCCAGTTCGCTTGACAGATGAGGGAACTGATGTAGACAGACATTAAGTGACTTGCCCAAGGTCACACAGCTAGCAAGCGTCAGATTGGATTTGAATTCAAGTCTTCCAGACTCCGGGCCTGGTGCTCTAGCCACTGCATCACCTAGACATTTATAAACCCTAACAAAAGAGGAAAAGCAAAGAGAGGACAAGAGATTTAAGAGCCTTGATCTAACTATAGAGTGAGTGGGATAATGGATGCTGGCATTAAGAGAGGAGGCAGAGCTGGTCACCCCCTTCTCTGCTTCTTTTCTCTGTACTAAGAGGAAAGATCTTCAGGAAGATAGAATGGAGAGGAAAGACAGGAAATTGAAAGTGAAGATGAGTGAAGAGAGGGTAAGAGGGCACTCTGCAGTCCTCCATGAGTGCGAGTCAATAGAGCGAGAGAAATTACAGTCCAAGGTAACAGCACATCCCTAACATGCCTTACGGTTAACAAAGCACTTTTCTCTCAATAACACTAGGAGTTAGGGAGTGAAATTTGAGGTCTGAAGAGGTTGGTGCTCATGCTCACCCAGCTAGTATGTGTTAGAACAGACATACACATTCAGATCTACTGACTCAATGAGACAGCTAACAAAGGCAGGTAGTTGGCATGGTGAATACAGTGCTGGGCCTGGAGTTAGGAAGTGTTTAGTTGTTTTTCAGTTGTGTCTGACTCTCTGCGACCCCATTTGGGGTTTTCTTGGCAAAAATATGGGAGTGATTTGTCATCTCCTTCTCCAGTTCATTTTACAGATAAGGAAACTGAGGCAAACAGGGTTAAGTGACTTGCCCATGGTCACATAGCTAGTAACTGTTTGAGGCTGGATTTGAACTCAGGAGGATGAGTCTTCTTGACTTCAGGGCTGGAACTCTCTCTACTATGCCACTTAGCTGCCCCAAGAACTAGGAAGACCTGAGTTCAAATCTGGCTTCAGACACTAGCTATTTGATCCTGACCAAACCGCTTGACTTCTGTCTGCCTCAATTTCCTCATCTGTGAAACAGGTATAATCATAGTACCTCTGTATTCCTCAGGGTTGTTGTGAAGGTAAAATGACATTATATTTATAAAGTGCTTTGCAAGCTTAAAGTAGTATATAGACGATGCCTCTTATTTATTCAAAGTCCACTGCTCTTTGCACCTGGCCTCTTTCATTCTAAAAGGACTTTCATACCCAACTATTGACCTACTGTGAGTGAATCTGAAAAATCACAAAGAGTGGAAGAGGAATGACAGTAGGGGAGATGGGCAGATGTCATTTGGACGTGCAGGAGAGAAAGGAAAGTAGATACTAGAAACTAGAGGCAGCGAGTTTGATTTCAATTCCTGGAACCCATTAATAAAGTGATGCTTTCTGGGCACTAGAAAGGGAAGCAGTATTCACCAAGAAGGTAATAGCATGTCATGCCTTCTTTGACTGGAGAAGACTTGAGAAGGTGCATCCTTTTCCTTTCTTGACTGAGGGGAGCACTTTGGATATAGGATATTATGGATTCTGTTAGTTATGATTGATGTATTGTTCAGTTTCCCTAGCTGTTTTTTCCTTCCTTTTAAGTCTTTCTTTCAGGAGAAAGCTTTCTGGGTGGGAGAAAAAATGTATTCAGAAATGAATGCAACATTAAAATTAAATATATCAATACAAGTGAGATTAGGCTAAAAGGAAGAGATCTTGTCAAATGATCTAATTTTTTGACCGGATTACTAGAAGGGCAGATATGGGAAATATCACAGGCAAAGTATGCCCAGATTTCATCAAGATATTTAATAAAAGTCTTTCATGCTATATTTGTGGACAGAGAAGTATACAGCTAGATGGATTCAGAGATGGTCAGATGATGAGAACCAAAGAATAGTGATTAATGGGGTAATGAGAATCTGTGGGGGTCCCTAGAAGAGTGCCCCAGGAAGCTCTCAATTGTCTTCTGTTTAGCATTTTAATCAATGACTTTTGTGAGGGCTTAGATGGCCTACAAATATTCTAAATCTAGGAGGAATGGCTAACATAGTCTGTGATAAGCTTGGGCAGCTATGTGGCATAGTGGACAGAAAGGAATCAGGAAGACCTGAATTCAAATCCAGCCACAGACACTGCCTAGCAGTATGACCCTGGGCAAGTCACTTAACCCTATTTGCCTCAGTTTCCTCATCTATAAAATGAACCTGAGAAGGAAATGGCAAACCACTCCAATATCTTTACTAAATCCCCAAATGGGGTCACAAAGATTTGGACGTGACTGAAATGACTGACCAATAGCAACAATGATGATAAGCTAGACCATCCAATCGAACAAAATGAAATTAATCAAGAAATCCTACCTATGAATTCTGAAAAACACCATAGCACAGGATTTGGAAGAAGCCCCAAAGCATGGTTACATACAGTTTCCATGACAAAAAGCTTAAGGCTTTAGTGGAAAACAAGTCCAATGATGTGACGTGGATTGCCGTGCTTGGTTCACTTTGCATTACTAGAAGGATAGTTTCTCAAGAAGAAGAGCTTATGATCTTACTGTACTCTGTCCTCATTAGATTGCATCTGTATTATTTTGTTCACTTATTAGACACCATGTTTTAGGAAGGATATAGACAAACTGGAAAGTGACTAGAAGAGACAAGGATGAGGAAAATATGGAAACCACAGCACATGAAGATTAGTTACACAGACAAAGGATATTTAGCATGGTGAAAATGGGTGGGAAAACTGGTGGCATGATAATCATTTCCATGTATTTAATATGGAAAGAGTTGACATGTGGAAGAGGGATTATTATATTTGTTCGCTGGGTGGACTAGAATAGGACTAGAAGCAAAGGGGGAATTTTCAAAAGGGCAAATTTTTGTCTCTAATTAAAACTGTGTGAACATGAAAGGTTCTTTCTTGGGAGGCAGTAGTTTCCTCATCCACTTGGTTCTTCAAGTGGAATCTGGATGACCACTTGGTAGGAATATTGTAGAGCAGATTCCTGGATGTGGATATGTTGCATGATCACTAATATGCTGTGATTCCAGTGGTTTGAGATAAGAGATAAATGGGATACAAATTAAGCTCTGCATTGTACATTAGAGGAATATAAAGTGCTATGAGAATAGATAAAATAAATAACTTCTAGCTGCTGGGCACAAGGGAAGGTTTTATAGGATGTGGTAGTGGAGCTGGATTTTTGACTGCCTATGGCATCAACAATGGAAATTAGAGGAAGGTGAGGACAATCCAGATGTAGTGAACAGCAGAAAATGCTGATGTCCTTCATTTTTTTTAAAGAAGGTAGGGAAGTGTGTCGTCAAGCTTCCCCTTCAAAAAAAATTACAATGTTAAAATTATAGTGATTAATTAGAGGGAGTCTTCAAATATCTAAAAAAAAATAATCTGTTTGGAAAGCTTGGCTCCTTTGAAGGTACTGGATAGTTGACATCTTGCATGTAAGTTTCTTAAGATCAAATGCATATTAATGAGTTAGCAACATAGTCAAATGATTTGTAGTGCCACATTAACTTCTGAGAAATAATCAAATGACCCTAAGAAGTATCCTGTGAGGTAGAATAGGGATTTAAAAAAATATACATAGAAAATATTTATTTTTAAAATTTTCCCCAGTTACAAGTAAAAACAATTTTTAACATTCATTTTTAAACTTTGAGCTACAAATTCTCTCCCTTCTTTCCTCCCCACCTTCCACCCCTTATTGAGAAAGCAAGCAGTTGGTTATAGGTTATACATATAGTGATGCAAAACATATCCATAATAGTCATGTTGTGAAAGAAAACATAGACCAAAAAAAAAGTCAAGGAAAATAAAGTTTAAAAAAAGTATGCTTTAATCTGTATTCAGACACCACAAGATCTTTCTCTGGGGATGGATAGCATTTTTCATCGTAAGTCCTTCAGAGTTGTGTTGGATCATTGTATTGCTGGAAAAAGCTAAGTCACTCACAGCTGATCATCTTACAATATTGCTGTTACTTTGTACACAGCACATTTCACTTTGCATCAGCTCATGCAAGTTTTTCCGAGAGCATCCTGATCATCATTCCTTATAACACAATAGTAGAATGGGGATTTTTTCCACCTGGATGCACAGGGAATTCTTTTAGTCTAGGAAGCAGTACCAAGGAAATACCTTATCTTATCCAGGTTCAATAAACACTGTTACTAGTTAGATAGCTCTGCAGCACAGATACCCTCTTCTTCGGGATTTTGATATTTCAAGTCCTGGTAGAAGTAAAAATGAAAATTTGTTAAGTTAAGCATTTTAAATTTAGCTTTATGTTTTGGACAATCTTCCTTCCTTCTTTCCTTCCTTCCTTCCTTCCTCCTTCACTATCTCTCTCTCTCTCTCTCTCTCTCTCTCTCTCTCTCTCTCTCTCTCTCCCTCTCTCTTCCTTCCTTCCTTCCTTCCCAGTTATAAGTCTACTAATAAGTCTAAGAAGCAAGATATGTATGCTATGTTCTCCTAAGAACTACATCCCTCAGGAGGCTGTGTGTAAAGTCACAGAACAAGGAGCCTCTGACCAGGAAATTTGAAAAGTTCTAAAAATCTCACCAAGAACAAGACTTTGGTTTGAGTCAGCATGGGTGTGATCCAGGGGAAAGGGAAAAAAATATTAACTGTGTTCTATGCTCCAGCATCTAGCCCAATTCTCACTCAAAGAAGTCAGAATTCTCAAAACCTGCCTGAGGTTTCAATTATTATCTAGTTTCTATACAGAGAAGTCAAGTGTTCTGTAGAGCTGCAGTAGGTTTCCTTAGCAGTATTAACACTCTCTCAACACATGCACACACGCTCACACACACATGCATGCAAGCACACACACACATACACACAGAGCATTTGGAAAACAAAATGATTAATTAGATCTGAGACAATCACATTTTTGAGGGTTTATCTGATGCCAATAGTCACTTTAAAATGGATGTTTAGAGTATTTACTACCTGACTCACCTAATTATTCTGTTTCATTAAATGTGTTCACTTTGAATTCAGGGTCACCTGGTAAAAAAGGAGTTTTAGTGACTGGGCCTATGAGCTACAGATTTGACAGACAGTTACCACAAAGTAGCATGGCCCTGCCCTTAGCTTAGAGGCAGACCTCATTATGATCTAATAAGATGCTACTTCAGATAACCAAAGATTGACTGGTCTGATTTTCCTTTTTCATCTGTTTTACGCAAGTTCCAAAATGATAAGAACAGCTCACATTTCCACAGCACTTAAGGTTTACAAAGTGCTTCTCTCTCCACAACACTATGAACTAGACAGTGCATGTACTATAATCCTCATTTTGTAGATAAAGAACATGAGGTTCAGACAGGTTGAGACACCTGCTCCAGGTCACACAGCTAACAAGCATCAAGGGCAGGAAAGTTCAATCTTCTTTCCTCTACAACTCCCTTGCTCATGTATATGTGCATGTGTGTGTATGTATATGTACTATGTATACACACATATACATACATACATATACACATATATGTATATGATTTTTCTAATAAAAGGACTAATTTATAATCCAATACCAGTGAGCAGCTAATGAACCTTTTTAGAGCCTGGGAACCTTTTCTCTCTTTGTTTCTGTGTCTCTGTGTTTGTGTCTCTCTGTCTCTCTCTGTCTCAATTTTTCTTCTGTCTCTCCCTCTCTGTCTTTGTTTTTCTCTTTCTGTCTCTGTCTCTTTCTCTCTCATTAAGATATTCCAGAAGGGAAAAAGGAGGGCAAAATTTCCCCACAAAGTACAAAATATGACAGCCCATAAGAACAATTGTAATCATTTGCTTTGGAATCCAGTGACTGCCCTGACACATGTGAATAGCTCCAGTAATATTACTGATAATTAATGTGTATACTCAATTAGAATTGCCTTTATCAGGCTGAGCCGTAAAGCGCCACAGCAGACTGGCGATTACAAGTGGAGCCAACACATGTGTGACGACTTCTTCTGGCCTGCTGATAGGGAGGTATTGTGTTGTACTTTTAATTCCATGAATAAACAAAATGTTTTTAGGTAAGAGACTTAATCACAACATAGTCCAATGAATTAGTAAACACCTACCCCATGTCTGCTTAAATCCTTATATTTCCTGAAAGAGAGAGATAGCGCTGTCCTCTCATGTCTATAAACAGCATGGGATTTGTTATCCAGGGGGGGAAAAGCACTAATGAAGTCCTGGGCTGAATTGAGAGGCATAGGTTCTGGGAGTGAGAAGGTGATACACCTTCTGTCTTCATTCAGACCACATAGGAAGCATTGTGTTTACTTTTTTGCATCAGAGTTTAGCAAAGGCATTGTCAAGCTGGATAGTGTCCAGAGGAAGACAACTAACATGATGGAGCATCTTGCATCCATGTTATATGAGGATCGCTGCAAGAGACTGAAGATTTTAGGCTGGAAAAGGGAAGAGGCATGTTAGGGATTGGGGGGAGGAAGGAACAGGGGCAGCTATCTTTAGATATTTGGATGAGTTGTCCTATGAAAGCAGTTCTAGGTTTGTTCTACTTAATCTCAAAGGGCAGAGCTAGAAGCAATGGATGGAGATAGCAAAGAAGCAAATTTAGGCTTGATGTTTGGTGTCAAGAATAACTGCCTGATAATTGGAGCTGTCCAGAAGTGGAACAGGCAGCCATGAGAGGGAGTGGGTTTCCCCTCCACAGAGGCCTTTCAACAGGGGTTGGATGACCACTTGTCTAGTGTGGTATGGTCAGGATTCCTTTCAAAGATGTTGGACGACATTGCTTCTGGGCTTCCTTCCAACTCCCCAAGATTCCATCAGTCTGTTATCATTTTGATATCTGATCCAAGGCTGTTTCTTATAACTCCTTAAGGGATTGGGGGCAAAATCTAAAGGACCTAAGAGTCACCACAGGATTATAACTCTAAGGTTAGAAGAGACCTCATTGACCAGAGGGTCCAGCCTGTGGCTGAGAATCAGTATCCATAATATTCCCACATGTCATCATTCAGCCTTTGCTCAAGAACCTCTAGGACAGAAAAGCCCAGCACCCTGAGACATCTTGTAATGATCTCTAAAGTCCTTTGACGCTCTAAATCTTATAATTCAGCTTTCTATAGTGAACCTCTCTGACCTTCAGTTTCCTCCTCTGTAAAATGAGAGCAATAATTACTTGTACTGCCAAATAGAATTATTGGGAGGAAAGTCTTATCTAACTTTGAATTTGAGCAAAAAGCCAGGAGCCCTGTTTCAAAAGCATTGCAAAGGTTTTTTAATTAAGATCCAGTGTCGTTTTATACATGTAACTCAAGTCCCAAACCCAAAAATGAGACTGTCTCCTTCTTGGTGGAGATGAATGCCATCATTGTGTGAGGAGCAGGGCAGAGTCGGGGATAGTGGGGGAGGAGAGATTCACTCTCTTTGGGGGTCTCTTTGGGCTTCCAGCTTCAAGAGAAATGATGGGTAATGCCAACTCCATTACACGTTAGTGAAGGGAGGATAAGACTCTTGGAAGCAGTGGATATGAGAGGAGCTAGCACATCTCCATCATGTCCCTATCTACAATCTATTACACTAGAACCTTTGCGAATTTCCCCTTTAGTTTAGATCTGGGGAGCTCTCTTTTAGATGAGCTGAGTTACCTCACTCACAATGGAAGAACTCCTTCACTCAGTGTTATCTGATACATATTCTCCTATGCATATTGTCTCTGTTTTCTGTTTTGTGATAGATTTGGATAAATGGGCTTATTTACTGTTTCCTATGTGCATGTGTGTTCATTGTGGAACTGGTATTTGGTGGGGAGTCAAGCCTTGAATATAGAACTTAGGGTTCTTCAATCTCTATAAATGAATAGTGATCAGAAGTTTGACGAATCTGAAACCACATCCCCTAGACTAATATGTTTAAGAGAGCAGATAGATCTAATTCTTGCCTGGTGAACAGAGAGGAGGAAAACAGAGTGGTCAAGCTTCTGGCCCCCAAACTCCCATTTCCCTTGCTGCCAGGAGTGAGAGTCTCCCTTGGAGAAGGGTGGAAGAAGAAGATGCTAGAGATGTCTATTCTGCCTGTCTCTAAAACATAGAGCAACATCCCCATGATACATATGGGAGATAGCCTCACCACATATATATTGAGGGACTTGCATTATTTGGCCTCTAAAGTCCCCTGCAACTATATAGCTATGATCCTATATGAATTAGTTAGTCAAAATAATTTTATATTATAATATGACCATAATTTTAATTGCCTTGGCCCATTTGCATATTCATTGATTCATTCATTTGACAACCATTTACTTTTAGGCACTAGGCAAAAATAAAAAAAACTCTGCCTTCATGGGATGATAGACCTATACCTGAAAAAGAAATTAGATTACCCTAGTCTAACTTTCTCATTTTACAGGTGGGTTTAGTGATTTGTCCATCACACAGGTAGAAAATGGTTGACATAACATTTGAACTCAGATTCTGTGACTCCAAATGCAGCTTTCTTGCTACCCAATCATGCTACTGGAGATATAACACATACACAGATAAGAGAACATGAAGTCTATACAAAGTAGCCGTCACCGATGGCTCAGCACACCAAAGTCTGGATTCAAATAGACCAGGCTCAGTCTCAAGGAGTATCCATAAATGTCACTTTATCTCTGGCTAGCTATGTTCCCCACCACTAGCCCAAGTCTACTTTGGGAAGATCTCCAAATATGGCTCCTATATAGGCCTCCGCAGAGATCTACAAAAGGGTACCCCTGGTTCTGTTCAAGGCGGCAGAATAGCAAATTTAGTTTGAAATATTGATAGCAAAACTAAAATTTTTTTATGTAACAGTGGTACTAGATGATTTCTAAGGTCCCTTCCTATTCTGAGGTTCTCAGATACAAGGACCTATGATATAGAAAATGTTGTATATGCCTTGCCTAAGTCAGAGAGATCAAATGCAAAGCACTTTGAAAAGTACAAAGGATGGTGTAAAGGTAAGGGCTTACTTATTAAGAGGCAGCTAAGTGGGGAAGTGGATAGAGTGCTGGGCCTGGAATCAGGAAAACTCATCTTCCTGAGTTCAAATCCAGCCTCAGACATGTACTATCTGTGTGACCCTGGGCAAGTCACTTAACTCTACCTCAAGTTCCATATCTGTAGAATGAGCTGGAGAAGGAAATGGCAAACCACTCCAGCATTTTTGCCAAGAAAACCCCAAATGAGTTCACAAAAAGTCAGGCATGACTGAACAACAAACAACACTTCTTAGCATTAATCTCCTCAGAATTCCATATGATTTTATCTTTCCCCTGCTCAAAAGCCTCCAATAACTTTCAGTTATAGATAAATGGCAAACTCTTTATTCTAATCTGGTCTCATTGTACCTATCTAATTTTCTCTGACTCTAAACTGACTTTCTGCTCCATTCAGTCCAGCCTCCTCAAACACAATGGTCAAGATTAGATTTCTCCTCCATCTGCATTAATTTATCTCAACTCGGCAGAACCCACAAAATAGCAGAGGGAAGTGGGGCTTCAGCCGAGGACAGCCTGGATGGTTGCTGGGTGAGGTCTTTTGCACACGGACTGGGAGTGGAGCAGAGCAGAGCAGAGCCTAGCATGGGCCGTGCGGACCAACCAGACCAGGAGCCGGGCAGAGCGGGCCCTAGCACCCTGAATCAGTGAGCTCTGGCAGTTGCCAGACTTCTCAACCCACAAACACCAAAGACAACAGAGGAGAATTGTAGAACCCACAAAATAGCGGAGGGAAGCAGGGCTGTAGCACAGGACAGCCTGGATGGTCTCTGGGTAAGGTCTATCCCTCACGGAGCTGGGAGTGGAGTGGAGCAGAGCCCAGCACGGGCAGCGCAGACCAACCAGACCAGGAGCTAGGCAGAGCTTGCCCTAGCGCCCTGAATCAGTGAGCTGCAGCAGTTACCAGACTTCTCAACCCATAAACACCAAAGACAACAGAGAAGGTTAGTGGGAAAAGCTGCTGGGGACAGGGGGATAGAGTTTGTGGTTCAGCCACCACCCCAGGGGCAGCAGAAGTGGGACAGCTACAGAACTACAGCTGCAGTTGCTTCTGGCCCAAGGCCCACCTGGTGGGAGGAATTAAGTGGTGGATCAGAGCAGGAGTGCAGAGCCTGCAGAAGATCTAAGTCCAGTCCAGGTTTGGGGTTCTTGGGCAAGGAGGAGTGCTGGAGTGGCAGAGCTGGCTGTAAGAACTCTGAAATCAACAGCGCATCCCCCCAAGCTTGGAACATAGGACTCTTTACTCTACAAGCAGTCATACCCCGCTGAAAAATTCAAGGGTCAAGTTAGTAAGCTGGGAACATGGCCAGGCAGCAAAAAATGCACCCAGATTCAGTCTCAGACTTTGGAATCTTTCTCTAATGACAAAGAAGACCAAAACATACACAGCCAGAAGAAGTCAACAAAGTCAAAGAGCCTACAACAAAAGCCTCCAAGAAAAACGTGAACTGGTCTCATGCCATGGAAGACCTCAAAAAGGATTTGGAAAAGCAAGTTAGAGAAGTAGAGGAAAAATTGGGAAGAGAAATGAGAAGGATGGGAGAAAACCATGAAAAACAAGTCAATGACTTGCTAAAGGAGACCCAAAAAAATACTGAAAAATATGCTGAAGAAAACAACACCTTAAAAATAGACTATCTCAAATGGCAAAAGAGCTCCAAAAACCCAATGAAGAAAAGACTGCCTTGAAAGGCAGAATTAGCCAAGTGGAAAAGGAGGTCCAAAAGACCACTGAAGAAAATACTACCTTAAAAATTAGATTGGAGCAAGTGGAAGCTAGTGACTTGATGAGAAATCAAGATATTATAAAACAGAACCAAAGGAATGAAAAAATGGAAGACAATGTGAAATATTTCATTGGAAAAATCACTGACCTGGAAAATAGATCTAGGAGAGAGAATTTAAAAATTATTGGACTACCTGAAAGCCATGATCAAAAAAAGAGCCTAGATATCATCTTTGAAGAAATTATCAAGGAGGACTGCCCTGATATTCTAGAGCCACAGGGCAAAATAGAAATTGAAAGAATCCACAGATTGCCTCCTCAAATAGATCCCAAAAAGAAATCTCCTAGGAATATTGTTGCCAAATTCCAGAGCTCCCAGATCAAGCAGAAAATTCTTCAATCAGCCAGAAAGAAACAATTTGAGTATTGTGCAAACACAATCAGAATAACCCAAGATCTAGCAGCTTCCACTTAAGGGACCGAAGGGCTTGGAATACGATATTCTGGAGGTCAATGGAGCTAGGATTAAAACCAAGAATCACCTACCCAGCAAAACTGAGTATCATGCTCCAAGGCAAAATATGGATTTTCAATAAAATAGAGGACTTTCAAGCTTTCTCAGTGAAAAGACCAGAGCTGAATAGAAAATTTGACTTTCAAACACAAGAATCAAGAGAAGCATAAAAATGTAATCAAGAAAAAGAACAAGAAAAAGAAATCGCAAGGAACTTACTAAAGTTGAACTGTTTTGTTTACATTCCTACATGGAAAGATGATGTGTTTGATTCATGAGACCTCAGTATTAGGGTAGCTGAAGGGAATATGCATATATGTGTGTGTGTGTATGTATGTATGTATATGTGTGTGTATGTATGTATATATGTATGTGTATATATATATATATATACAGAGAGAGAAAGAGAGAGAGAGAGAGAGAGAGAGAGAGAGAGAGGGCACAGGGTGAGTTGAAGAAATAAAATCAAATTAAGGGATGAGAGAGGAATATATTGAGAGAGGGAGAAAGGGAGAGATAGAATGGGGTAAATTATCTCGCATAAAAGTGGCAAGAAAAAGCAGTTCTGTAGGAAGAGAAGAGAAGGCAGGTGAGGGGGAATGAGTGAATCTTGCTCTCATCAGATTTGGCCTGAGGAGGGAATACCATACACACTCAATTGGGTATCTTACCCCACAGGAAAGAAGGAGGAAGAAGATAAAAAAGGGGGGATGATAGAAGGGAGGGCGGATGGGGGAGGAGGTAATCAAAAACAAACACTTTCGAAAAGGGACAGGGTCAAGGGAGAAAAGTGGATAAAGGGGGATAGGTTAGGAAGGAGCAAAATATAGTTAGTCTTTCACAACATGAGTATTGTGGAAGGGTTATACATAATGATATGCATGTGGCCTATGTTGAATTGCTTGCCTTCTTAAGGAGTGTGGGTGGGAAGGGAAGAGGGAAGAGAATTTGGAACTCAAAATTTTAAAAACAGATGTTCAAAAACAAAAAAAATGTTTTTGCATGCAACTAGAAAATAAGATACACAGGCAATGGGGCATAGAAATTTATCTTGCCCTATAAGAAAGGAAGGGAAAAGGGGATGGAAGGGGAGTGGGGTGACAGAAGGGAGGGCTGACTGGGGAACAGAGCAACCAGAATATATACCATCTTGGAGTGGGGGGAGGGTAGAAATGGGGAGAAAATTTGTAATTCAAACTCTTGTCAAAATCAATGCTGAAAACTAAATATATTAAATAAATTAAATAAAAAAAATTTACCTCAACTCACCACCCCTGACCCTGATATTATTTTGTCCCTACTCCTTTTGGTTACACAAATCCTAGAGAAACTAACCCAAGATTCATGTCCTCACGTTCTTCAGACCATGATGAGTTATCTCTCCCTTCTTGATATTCATTTGGTGCCTACTAACCATATTATCTGTGCTGAGACTTATCATATACTGGTTTACATCTTTCAATGAATGATAATGTGCAAATATCTTGTCAATCAAAATAGACCCCAAGTCTCTGATGGGCGAGGCCCAGACTAAAGAATTAATAATCCAGTTGTACTCCATGCTGGTCACACTATACTTGGAAAACTGTGTTCAGTTCTTGACTCCACAATTTAAGAAGGTCACTGATAGACTAGAGATTATCTAAAAGATGGCAACCAGGCAATATGAAGATCAATTGAAAGACCTGAGGTTGTTTAACCCAGAACAAACAGGAGTTCCAGCAGACATGCTATCTGCCTCCAAGTACTCAAAACATCATCATATGGAAGGCAGATTCAACTTGTTCTCTTCAGATCAGAGGATGAAACTAAAAACAATGGATGGACATTACAAAGATAGATGCAAGTTAATGTTGGAAAATCATCAGCGCTGTCCAAAAATGAAATGGGTTGTCTCAGGACATAATGTGTTCTCTCTCACTGGAAATATTCAAAGACTGGACATCTTGGTGTCAGTGTTGTAGAGGGGATTCATGTTCAGGTGTGGGTTGGAAGAGAGTATCCTAACTCTCTTCAAACTCTGAGGCTCTGGGATTCTCTATACAGGACTCTGGGGGATCTCTCTCCATCTAAGATAGCATTGTAAGTGTAGTAGATGGATGAATAATTTCATCATTACCATTGCTCTTTCTGTGAGTGTATATCCTAGCACACTTATTTCTTCTCATCTTGAATGATTTTTGTCTGTTACCTCCCCTAAATCCCTATATGAGACCCAGCCAATACCCTAGGAGCTCTCTTCTAGGTTGGCATTGAATGGCAGAACTCAGGCTGTCCATTTGTTATCCCTCACTTGAGGGACGTGTTCACACTTTTCCTGCCATTCACATCATGGATTATATCTCTTACAGAATTTCTTTCACACCAATCATTGGTGGCTTACCAGACTCCTTATGCCCACCTTGCATTTCTCCTCTGCCACTTCAATCAGCAGCAAATTTGATTCTTTCAGGATCCTGGAGTTCCATGATTCACATAAGTACAGCATCATTGGGAGAATATTGGGAGTTGTAGTAATGTAGAGATAATGATGATGATAATAGGAGTGATGATGATGGCAGTGATGGAAATGATGGTGGCAGTAGTGATTATTATGATGATGGTGGTGGTGGAGGCAAATGGTTGTTAGTGATGGTAGTGGTGATAATTATGACAATAGTGGTTTGAGAGGTGGTGGTAGTGATAATGGTGGCAACAGGTGTGATAATTACTTCAATGGTTGTGTTGGTTATGGTGGAGAGGTGATTATAATGGCAGTGTGGTGGAAATGATGGTGGTAGGTGATAGTGGTGATCATGATGGCTATAATGGTGGCAGTGGTGACTATGATGGTGATGGTAATGGTCAAGGTACACTGAATAGAGAACACCTTTGGAACCGGGAAGACTCAGGTTCAAGTCATAACTACGACCTATATTGGCTGCATCACTCTGGGCAAGTCCCTAAAACCTCTCAATTTCCCAGGCAGTTATCTAAAGGATAGTGGTATGCTGAACAGAGTAGGTGAAAATCTATGTGTGGAAGAAGTTTCCATACTAAGAATGCCCTACACATATGAAATCATAAATCCAGACATTGTCATCATTTTCATTTTCTTTGTCATCATACCTGACATTATGGTTATCATTAACATTGTCAAGAGGCATGGAAGTTCTGTTTTTGTGTGTTTACCATCTCACAGAGGTCCTAGGATAAACATTAATAAAACTTTTGATTGAGTTGAAGTAAGTTCCAAATCAAAGTTTGTAGATTCTGTTTTACAGGCAGAATAGGGCAGTGGGTGGGTAGCTAGAGTCAGAGTCAGGAAGGCATGGCCCTGTGGCCCTGAGAAAGTCACTGTACCTCTCTGTCAATATCCCCAAAGAACTGTTGAACACTCTAAGTTGCAGAGTGGGTACAGATCTACTTTGGTAAGGTGAGTTTTCTCCTAAGAAATTCCCCATACCAATTAAATCACAGGTCTGGAGGAAACCTAACAATAATAATAATCATCATCATGATGGTTATTTTTGTCATCATCAATACTGCTTTTTCATTTATTTTTTTAAATAGGCATCCAGTCACTCAAAGGCTGTGTTTTCTGAGTTTATCCTTCTGTAAAATGGGAGATGCCAAGGACAGCAGTAGGATAAATGAAGTGAACCCTGCCAAAGCAGGCTGTGATTTCCTGACGAAAGGGGTTATATTAATTCAAGATATTCTTGTAAACCACATTATCAATTTGATTATTATCCCTGGTTCTAAGATACCCATGGGCATCCAGTGTTACTAAATAGCAAGTCAATTCAAAGGGAAACTCTTTTAACTTCCCATGAAATTAATCTCCTTGGTTGGGGGTCAGGGTACAGAGGGGTACAATCTAGGAAAAGCAAGACTTTGTTGATTAAAAAAATTCCAACTGACTTTTCTGTCTAAATCTTTCCAAAAATGTTTTGGTTTTGCACTTTCGGTAAGATCCAGGTTAACTCCAGCTTGTCAGAATTTCTTTCTTTGTACATAAGCAGTTAGATCAGGAAATAAACCACAAAAATGCTCTAATTGCTACTCACCTAAGTAAGGTCTTATGCTTTGGCTAAAAAAATAAATAAATAAACCAAAGGAAAAGAAGACCAGCAATTTTTTTTCTGAGTGTTTTTTTTCTTCCTCACGAGCTAAAAAAACATTTTAATGGGCAAAGGGTTCAAAGGCATCGAGGCAAGAGAGCTCTCCAAACTTTCAAACTTTCCTTCTAAGGGAGAGTTCACTTTTTCAGCCCTGACCACATTCATGTTGAGTTGACAACATCTGTATCCAAATGTGTTTATTTCCTATGTCCAGGAGGGCCTCAAAGGACATTCCGGAATTCTCTCTCCCCACCCCCCCTCTCCCCCTCCTCCCTGCCAAGTATTGGTTGTATATTTGCGGAGACATCTTGAAATATTTATTATGAACTCTAATGACAGTTGCTTGAGTCTCACAGAAGACCAACCAGGGGTTAGAAGCTGGACAGTTGGGTGACTTGGACATAACCCTGCCCTATGAGAAATCTCCTTCATGTATTCACAATGGAGACGTGATTTGTCTGATCCCTCTGCTAAATCAGGATAGAACCTTCTCCCGCAAGGTATAGTGTTAGAGAATTGCCTCCGGCACTGAGAGGCTGAGCGATTTCTCCAGGATCTAACACCTGGGATTTGATTCTTTCTCACCTGCCCCTTTTACAATCCCTGGCTTCCTCTAAGGCTCTCCCCAAGTGTCACCACCTATTAGAAGCCTTTCCTGACTCCCAAAGTCTGTAGCACTCTCTCCCTCCTCAAATCATTTTAATCTTTACTCATCCATAAAATGTAAGATCCTTGAAGTCAAGGACTTTTTTTTTTTGTACTCGCAGTGCTTAGCAAAATGCTTTCTTTGTCCTTTTAGGGGGCAAGTCCTGATCTGTTATTTCATCACTGTTGGAAACTTACTGTGTGGAAACTCCCTCCACCAGTGGAAATCCCCATCCTATCTGTAACCAAAAGAATGAGTTTTCCCGAGGTTAAGTGACTTGCTCAGGATCACGTAGCTAATCAGAGTCAAGTCTTGAATCCCAGATCATTCCAACTTCAAGGCCAGCTCTCTGACCCCTCTAATACTGAGCTTCTCGCCTTATGCATTGTAGACACCTAGTAAGTGTTTTTTAAATTGAAATTCTGCATGATGGGGCTTTCCTACCCATGACTTGTGTTTGATGAACTAATGGACTTATGGGCCTGATAAAATCCATTCCCTAAACTATGATCGCATAAGCACTGATGATCCTCCCCTCCTTTCTCTTACTCTGGGAACAGTAATCAGACGAATACTACCATTGTCTTCTGGAAAGAGTCTGTCGTTCAACTTTACGTACCATCCCTGTGACTTCTGAGAGCAAAACGCTCCTCCCTGGGCACCCCATTCCCAGATGCACGCTATCTCCCCCTCCTAGAATGTAAGCAAATGTTATTCCCCATCATACACTTTGCCTTCCAATCCAACTAGCCTGTTTGCTGCTCCCAGAACTCAGAATTCCATCTCCTTCCTCCATGCCTGGAACGCTAAAATCACTTTTAAAATGCTTTATCGGACTTACACGAACTGTTGCAAAGTGAAATGAGCAGAACCAGGGGAACTTTGTACACAGTAACAGCAACATTGTGTAATGAACTTAGCTCTTCTCAGCAATACAATGATCCAAGACAACTCCAAAAGACTCAGGGTGGAAAATGTCACCCACATCCAGATAAAGAAGTGTTGGAGTCTAAATGAAGACGGACGAATACTATTTTCACTTTCTTCATTTCTTTTCATGATTTCTTTTCTTTTTGTTTTGTTTCTTCTTTCACAACATGACTAATGTTGTGTTTTACATGATTGCACACATATAACATATCAAATTGCTTACTGTCAGGGAGAGGGGACAGGAGACAGAAAATTTGGAACTCAAAATTTTATATTAAAAAGAATGGTAAAAATTGTCTTTTCATGTAATTGGAAAATATAAAATACTGTTAAGATGCTTTATCATTATTATTCATTCATTCATCCATTCATGCCCTTGCACAGCCCACCCCATTTAACTGGGACACATTTTCTCTTTGCCTCCATCTTTCAGAATCTCTGACTTTCCTTCAAGGCTCAGCTCAAGTTTCACCTGCTCTATGAAGCCATCCCTGGTTTCCTCCCCCCAGTAGTTGGCACTTTCTCCTTTCTCAAATTATTTTGTACTTACTTCTCTGGGTACATGCTGAACACCCCACAGTATAAGGGAAGATCTTTGAGGGAAGGGACCATTCCACCTTTGTCTTTGCATCTCCATTATCTAGGATAATAAGTTGCTTAATGAATGATTATTAACAGATATTTCTATAGCTTTAAATATTATAAAACGCTTTTCATCCTTTATCTCAACTGATCCTTACATAATCTTATGAAGGAGATACAATTACTATTTTGTTTTTTTTTTTGATGAAGAAACTCAGGCTTAGAAAGATGACGGGCCTTGTCCAGGATCATGCAACTAGTGAGCATCTGAGACATGTTTGTATGTATTTAGCATGTGTATGGTTTGTCTCCCCAATACAATAGGGAAGCATGGTTTCATTTTTGGTTTTGTATGCCAGGTCCTGGCATATGTGTGTTCAATTGATGACAATCCCACAGCGCTTTGAGCAAAACACTTTTGTTATCTCACCTAAGCCTCACACACCCCAATGATATAGACGATGATATTAACCCATTTTATAGATGCGCCTGTCAAAAAAAAAAGATTCAGCTTTAATGGTTTAAAACACCTATAGGTGCCCAAAGGTCTTCATCAGTTAACCCTGTTTCCCTCAGTTTCCTCATCTGTAAAATGAGCTAGAGAAGGAAATGGCAAACCACTCCAGTATCTTTGCCAAGAAAACCCCAAATGGGGTCACAGAATCAAATATGCCTGAAACAACTGAACAACAATTATTATATAATAATCTATAATTATTCCCATTTTCAGATGAATCTGTAGAAAGAGGACTAATAAAAGCAGTTGCCTCAAAGAGTTGCAAAGCTTAAATGAGTTAACGTATGCAAAATATTTTGCAAATATTAAGCATTATAGAAATATATGCAGTATAGAAATACAATATATAGTAAAGAAATGTGAGCTATTATTATTGTCTTAGAATGTTGAGCAGCCAGGACAGGACCTCAGAGATCAGCAGGGGTCTCCTGGGTGACTTCCCAGAAGCTGGCTCATTTGTGCTGTTTGTCAATTAATCAGAAACAAACGTTTCACACCTCAGCCGGTGGCTACTGCTGTCTTAGGGTGAGCTCATGCCTGATAAATCCTCCTTCTGCTGCTCAAACTCACCAGAGACATTGGGGAAAGGTCTGCTCCTGGACACCATCTGTCCTGGATGGTCCCCTTCTGGCCAAGGGAGATGGCTCGCAAATAAACTTCTCTGTGGAGATGTTGCTGCCGTGTGAGGCTGGTTCGAAGGTTATCAGCAAGACCCCGAAACTAGAAGTGAAGAAGTTATAAAAGCATGTCGGATTAACCAACAGTGCACGATCAAAACTGGCATTATAGGAAGCTTTAAAGTTTGCAGACACTACTCGTTTATGCCTCAAATCTGTGAGGTAAAAAACACAAGTATCCTTAGGTTCATTTGACCAAGAAGGAAACTGACGCACACGAAGTGAAATCACTCTCCTTCCCTGGAACAAAGTCAGTATCAAAGCTATCATTTGAACTCAGGTCCTCCTAGCACTGACAGAATTATAGAGTATCAGAAATGGAAGCAACCGTCTAGTCCAGCGCTCTCATTTTACAAATGAGAAAACTGAGACCCAGAGAAGTCTCATGTCTGACCCAAAGTATCCCATTAAGTAAAAATAGCAGGGCAAGGATTTGAACCTAAGTCCTATGACTTCCAATGTCTAGATTTTTCCACTGTACCATGCCGGGGTCCCCAAAAGTCACTCGTGTGAAAGGAGCAAGAACATTCGTTCTGGCGTCAGAGATGTGAATTTGCGATACTTCCTCTGATACTCCTGTGTGGCCTTGGGGAAAATCGTCTCATCTCCTCGCACCTCTTTTTTTCCTGCGTAAAATGGAGTGGTTGGCTTGTAAGGTCTTTTCCAGATCTAGATCTATGGTCAGATGATATACTGTCCCTTCTCCAATCTGAACTTCCGTGTCTCATTTGTGAAATGAAGAGGTTAGTCTAGATAGCTTCTGAAGGCCATTTCAACTCTGGATGTGGGATCCCATGAAATCTCCTTTTTTTTTTCCTGAATATCAGCTCTTTGAGACAGCTCTCCCGGTCCCCCTAAGCCCCCTCCTCACCACTCGATGTGCTTCCCCCCATGCTTAGTGGGCACCGCTGGGTGGGGGGAGGAGGCACAAGTGCCTCCCTCCCTTCTGCCCCGCCCCCAGGCCAGGCCCTTCCTCTCCTGGCAGTGAGACCAAGCCCTGGCCAGGCTCCCCGGAGTCCGGGCTGTTCCAATCTGGGATGGATTAGCGCTGAGCTGGCTGATGGCTCACACCTGCGATTCCCCCAACCCCGGTTCCGCTGTGTGCACTCAGCCGTGCCCAGGTGAGGCCATCGGGCTCCCAGATGACGTGCAAACAGAGACCCACCTGACAGGTCTGACCACACACCTGCGAACTCCATAAAGTGGGGCGGCAGGGGGAAGGGAGAGGCGGCATTACAGAATTAAACCTCCAAATGGCTCCGCGTAATTCATCTGTTTCTGAAGGAGATTACAGAAGCAGGAGGCTAGAGACTTCAAAGGCTTCGAGCTGGGGAGGACAGTGAGGTCACCCACGACGGGAATGTTATGGGCTCTGGGGGTCCAATATTTGGGTTTCGGTGCATTGAGCAAATGGAGTTTCCACCCCCACTGCCCCCAGTCAGGAGAGATGTTGGTTTATCCCAAGTGCAGAATATAATCCTGCCTTGATCTACAAGCTGAACTGCTGGGGAGGCCTGAGAACATGTGCTTCTCTAATTATCATAATCCCCCTTGCACCCCTTGTCACAGGGCCGGGGAAGGCAGTGAGTGTGGCTCAGCCTCTTCAGCTCAGGCAGGCTGGTCTATAAAGACAGGGCAAGGGAACTCTCGGGTACTTCAGAGAACCTGGGCTGAAGCCGGGATAATGCTTCTCATTGAATATACATACATATATATATATATATATATATATATATATATATATATATATATATGGGAGTGGGAGTGGACGGGGGTGTGTATATACACATATATACATATACACATATATGTATATATACACATACATACGCAAACACAGAAATACAAGTAGGGAAACAGACATATACATACAGACACACACGTAGAGAAACAAATACATATATTTATTCATAAATACATGTGCATTCAGACAGATATGCACACACATACACACACACACACACATACCTGTCTTGTGAATTCTTATCATTCTTTTAAGATTTTCATTTAGCTTCCTTTCATCTTCCTTGTTGTGGTACAGTTGTTTCAGTTGAGTCTGACTCTTTGTGATCCACCCCATTTAGAGTTTTCTTAATAAATTCAACACTTACTAAAGCACTGCAGTGGTTTGCCATTTCCTTTTCCAGCTCACTTTACAAATGGGGCAAACAGGGTTAAGTGACTTGCTCAGGGTCACATAGCTAGCAAGTTTTAGAAGTATCTGAGGCAGGATTTGAACTCAGATCTTCCTAAATCCAAGCCTGGCGCTCTATCTTCTGTACCACCTAGCTGCCTGACTCTTTCTGGTCACTAAAATAATCACAAATTAGTCTGGAAGGGACATCAAAAGTCATTCAGTCCAGCCTCATTTGATAGATGATGAAATAGAGACCCAGAAAATTGAAGCAACTTGCTAAGAGTCACACGAGAAAGCATGAGGCAGAACTGAGATTCCAAACAAGGTCTTTGGACTACAGAACCTACCTACTGTATCCCACTGCCTCAAGATACGACAATGTCCCTAATATATCACATTTCCCTTCATAATTGGCTACCCAGGTTTCCTTCCCCAGGAAGAGCTGTCCAGCTTCATAAATACTTGGAATATGTCCAGTCATGACCATAAACACCTGAATCTCAGCTCATTTTCTCTTAGGGTCTTGGGGGGGGGGGCGCTGGGAGGCAGGGAATAAAGCACTATATTTTGGCAACATAAGGGTTAGGGATAAGGACTGGACTTGTGATGAGAAAATTCTCCACCAATGCACGTTGATATCTTTTCTGTAGCTCAGTCAGAGAGAGCAGAGATGGAAGGCAGCATGACTTAAGAGACAGACACAAGTACCAAGAAAATTACAAAAAAAAAACCAATGTAAGCCCAGGAGTCAGAACCTGACCTCTACCAGGTGGATCAGATTCAATTTTGGGGACCTCTCTCTAACAATATTTTTTATGGCTTAATTTGTCCCCACCCAGGGCTCCCCTGGGAGGGATCATCAGAATCTGACTTTACTTAAAGGGCCTTATCTCTGCTAAGCACTGGGGTTAAGAAAATCTTAATTGTAGGACAAGTTTATTAAAGAAGGTATAAACGGAGCCCATCAACAAGGCAATAGTTGACTCTACACCTGGCATTCTCTCTGCTGTACCATCAGCTTTTCAATTCCTTTCCTAATGCTCATTTGCCGGTGACTTTGGCAATGTTGGTACCAGAATTCAACATTTACTAAGTGCCCACTATGGACCAAGCTTCATTCTAGGTGCAACTCAGCACCTATGGAGACATGGAGTAAGTTCTTTAACCTACTGGGGCCCAAGTGTACACATCTGTAAAATGGAAGGCTTGAGTTCAATTTTCTGTTTTTTTCTTTTTTGGCTAGGGTCTTCCCTCCAAAACAAAAGAAACAAAACAAAAGTACCCTATAATCTTTTTTGCATATACCTATCTTTGTATCTTCCCCCAATAGAAAGTAATCTCCTGGAAGACAGAGATTTTCATGTTTGTCTTTGTATCTCCATGACCAGCACAGTGCCCCTGAGCATCAGTTAAAGGAAATGGGAATGTTTAGCTTGGAGAAACGAAGATTTAGAATGAGAGACAACCGCTTTCTTCAAGTATTTGAAAAAGTTGTCACGTAGAAGATGGATTGGGCATGTTCTACTAGACCCTGGGGCAGAGTGAGGAATCAAGAGTAGAAGCTGCAAGGGGACAGATTTAAACCGTAGATAGAGAAAAACTTCCCAACAATTAGAGTCATCCATAGGTAGCATGGACTGCCTAAGGATGTTTGGGATTCTTCATTGGAAGGCTTCATGCAGAAGCTGAATGACCACTTGTTAGGGAGAGAGGATCAGCCCCTAGCATCCCTTCCACTCCGAAGTTTTATGATTCTGTTCAATGTGTCACCTTGGGTAAGCCCCTAATTTCTATATGACTCACTTTCCTGATTTATACAATAAACATTAGAATTTCTGTCCCTCTTTAATTCACCAAAATATGAGTGTAAGCAAGCTCATGTGAGTTTTAATTATTGGAAAAATCCATTATATTTTAATAGTATTTGAGTTCTGGCTCACTCTGGTCTTAAAACATTACAGCAATGTGGGCCCCTAAGCCAAGCACATTCTGGTACTCTATCATTGGGATAAAAGTCTCCTAGCAGCGCAGAGAGTGTGTAGAATTGGGATATGAAATGTCGTAAAGTTCTGCGACATCCTCCAACAAGGAGATAAGCAGCATCTTTTGTTACCAAGCCGATCTGTTAGCAGGCCCGACTCTGATGTCCTTCAGTGTTCACCTCCTCCTCAGCACCCCTGCCAGACCCAAATACTACGCATTGACTTCTGGCTGCATATTCATTGCGTGTTTCAGGGAAATGAGGGCTCCATTCGGAGTCAAGGACCAGGGTTCAAATCCTGCTACTGCCCCTCAAACAAAATGAGTCTCAGTTTCCCCATCTGTAGATCAATCAACAAACATTTATTGAATATCTACTATATGTCAACACAGACAAAAATGAAGCAGTCTCAGCCTTCAAGAAAAGGAGTATGAAGTTAGTTTACCCTGAAACTCTCCTTGATCTCTATGTCTGGGATCTCGTATTTCTGTTGCTATACCAAGTTCATAATTGTATTTTATCATTTATTATTAATTTTTTTAATTAAACCCTTAGTTAGCCGGCCCCAACTAGGTGACAGCTTTCATATTATACAAACCCTAACCCTCCGACCTTATCATTTCCAGCCAATCTTCATAGGGCAGGGATGGGGGTCTCCTAGGGATATTCTCCATCTTATCAATGTCCTTTCTAAAATGTGGCACCCAGGGGGAGCTGGGTGGTACAGTGGATAGAGCGCCAGTCCTGGAGTCAGAAGGACTTGAGTTCAAATATGGCCTCAGATACTTATTAGCTATATGACCCTGGGCAAGTCACTTAACCCCAATTGCCTGCCCCTAAAATAAAATAAAACATGGTGCCCAAAATTATACAGATGTTGATTTGTAATTATGATTTGATCCCAATTCATTTTCTAGTCACCTTGTCTCCAAATGTTCTTAGGTCTATACTTGGTGTATACGTGGATTATACTGTTGACAAAATCCTTAACTCCCTTTAAAGCATATTTTAAGTGCTACCTCCTACAGGAAGCCTTTCCTGATCTGCCCAGTCTTTAGCATGCTTTCGAGATTGTACACATTTTATATTTATTTGCTGATCTATGTGTTGCATCCCTCCAATAGAACATGAGCTCCCTGAAGGCAGAGTTTTTGGGGGTTTTGTTTTCATTTTTGAATTTATGACCTAACACAGTTCTTGGCACATTGTTTGATGAAATGAATTTCCAGTTGAGGCTATAGTAGTCCTATACTATGCCCACCATGTTAAGTATGTCTGTTAATATAGACTACAGTAGCTGAGGGGGCCAGGCCTCTATATATGTGTTTTATAGTTTTGTTGAGCAAAAGCGTAGAGTTGGGGGGAAAGGAATAAAAATTTATTACTGTGTGCCAAACATTTTATCTCATTTGATCCTCATAACAACCCATTTACAGGTAGGGAAACTGAGGCAGACAGAGGTGAAGTGACTTCTCCAGGGTCATTCTGCTATATACAGAAGTCAGATTTCACCTCAAGTCCCTCCAATTTGAGACCTAATTGTCAAGCCACTGTGCCGCCTACCTGCCTCTAGGAGTGGATCCCATGATGGCCTCCAATTCAGAATGACCTGGGTTCAAGTTCTCTCTTCTGTGTGATGGAGAAAATTCCTGACCAGACATCTCCTATACAAATAGGTGTCATTTAAAAAAAAGATTTGCTAATTGCTACACATCCCTTATCACTCTTGTTGGAAATAGAGGGGATGATGGTTTTACAGAATCACAGAGTCTCAGAGTTGGAAGGGACCTAAAATGCCATCCAGTTCAGCTGGTTCCTGAAAGGATATGCTTACCACAGTCCTGAAAAATGATCATCATTCAGCTTTGGCTTGAAGACCTCTGGTGAGGAGGAGCCCATGGGCTCCTAAGGCAGCCCACATCTACTTTTCCCCATCTCTCATTGCCCAAAAGTTGTTCCTAAGATCCTGCATAAATCTGTATCTCCTTCACTTGTCCCTGTTGGTACAAGTGCCCCTCTAGACATGTACTCTGAGTAAATGCCTATGAATTGGAGCCCCTAAGAACAAGTCACCTATTTGTTTCCCTCTCCCAACAACCTTGTGAAGTGAGTAGAGATAATATTGCTAACCCTATTTTACAGATGAGGAAATTGAGTTTCAGAAAGGTTAAAATGACCTCATGCTATAATTCTCCATGGCTCTCCTCCACATTAGAAATGAAACACTTAAGCTCTATAACTAATGGATAAGGGTATGAACATTGGCTCTTGTTTCCATCCATTCAGTTGGCTGTTGTCATTTAGTCAATTAGCCATGTCTAATTCTTGATGGTCCCATTTGGGGTTTTCTTGGCAGAGACAAGAGAGTGTTTTTGCCATTTCCTTCTCCAGCTTATTTTACAGATGAGGAAACTGAGGCCAACAGGGTGAAGTGACTTGAAAATCCATCATGCAGATCTATATCTGCTCTGCAAACTCTCAGAGAATCTTTGAAGGCACAGAGAGAGGAAGCGATTTTTGCCTGAGGTCACACAACTAGTAGGCAGTCAGAGAGAGAACTTGAACCCAGGTCACACAGCTAGAAAGTGTCTGAGGCTGTATTTGGACTCAGGTCCTCCCGATTCCAGGGTTGGTGGGAAGTTGTTTTTATCCTCTCAGTGATCTAAGCAACCCTGAAAGGCTGAAGTTGGAGAGAAGGTGGCAACCTGCAATGGTAGAGGGAGTTGCCTCATCTGGGAGTTACACATATCAGCAAAATCATAGGTCCAGAATCTGTCTTTATCCCTGTAGCAGGAGATACTTCATCAAGCACTTTGCTAAAGTACAAGTAAATATACTACATCCACAGTACTTCCTGATGTAACATTTGAGTAACTATCCAAAAAAAGGAAATATAATTCACCTGGAACAGCCTGTTCTCAATGAATCTCATTGTGGTCACTGCTTGCTTTTCTAAATCTCCATTAACCTTCTCTTTAATAAAATATTCCAGAATTTTACCAGGAATCAAATTCAAGCTCATTGGCCTCTAATTGGCAGGCTCCATTCTCTTTCCTATTTTTGAAAAAAAAAAATAAAAAAAACAGTGGATTTAGGGTGCAGAATAATATAGAACAACTGACCAATCGATAGCTAGACAAAGAGATAGAGACAGAGAAATGATAGATATAGAGATAGGGTAGCTAGGCGGCTCAATGGATAGAATGCTAGGCCTGGAGTCAGAAAGACCTGAGTTCAAATTTGGCTTCAGACATTTACTAGCTGTGTGACCTTGGGCAAGTCACTTAACTTTGTTTGCATCAGTTTCCTTATCTATAAATTGAAATGGAGAAGGAAATGGCAAGCCACTCTAGCGTCTTTGCCAAGAAAACCCCAAATCAAGTCATGAAAAGTCACACATAACTGAATAACAACCGATATAGAGATATAGTTATATGCAGCCATGAAGGGAATTTATTGACCTGACATAATTATTACAAGGAATTTGTTTTTCCTTTGCTTTTTTTCAATGAGGTGAGTAGAACAAAGGAAAATAGATTTCTGTTCATTAAAAATTAGTGATGGGGGGAGTTACAGATGTAGAATGGAGTCATTTCTTCTTGCTTTTTCTTAACTGTTTTGCTCTGTTAGAGAAAACCTCTCTTGGCGTAGGGTTAATCTGTAAATGTTTATAATGTAAAAACAAACCTTATTGGTAAAAATTTAAAAAAAGTAAAATTGGAAGGCACTGTCCTTCTCCAATCTCTCAACCCACCTTCTGTGCTTCACAATCTTTACAATGCCACTGACAAAGGTGATTGTTGTCAGAAAGCCCTCGACCTCGGTTTGAAGTAGACACATACCATTTGGTGGCTTGTTTCTGTCTATTTGCTAACCTTGCTTTTAATTGTTATTTCTCAGATGAACCTTTTCAGGATTTTACTTTTTCTTTCCTGCCAGTAGCAACCCCCTGACTAAGCCTTGATGATTGCAGAATTCAGATCACAGAGTATCCCACAAGGAAATAAAAACAAAGCAAAAGTGGATTTGCTATCATGCACCCAAGATACTTACACACAATTTCCCCTTTGGGTGCCAGATTTCTGCTTCCTGGTGTCAACTTTAATTTTTTTTTTCAGCTGAAAGTGCAAAAGAGAAATGAATCCATTTTAATTAGCGCCATTCCCCAGGTTGTACTAGATTAGCGGAACAGCCCTGCACAGACCATAATTGTGGGACTCTATCCCCAGATTACACACTGTGTCAAACGTCAGATCACATTGTGTTAAGCATCAACTTATCCTAAAATTGTTCTGTAATAAAGGAAAAATGTGATTGGGTCCCTTGCTGTGTGGTCTCTTTCGGTTCCCGTTGTCCCGCTGGGAGCTGTTGGATGGCGCACTGCCGTCCTGGCACTGGTACTCTCCAGCTTATCAATCAAAACTGGAGGAACCCAAGTCTAGCCTAGGCGTCCTGTTCAAGCCCACAGGAAGGAAGAAAAACAGGCCTGTGTTACTTAGGTGCATTTTTTTAAACCCTGAAAGATGTAGGAAGCAAATGAGAGCCTTGAGCTAAAACAATCGAGGTGGGCTGAGCATTAATTAATAACTTAGAAATGTCAAATCGGCCCCCTGGTATTTTTATTCCCAAAACCAGCTAAAAGTCAGGTTTAATTTTTAAAAGGACATTTTTTTCGAACAAAGATGTGTGCGCTCAGTTTAGTTTTAATCAGCTGGTCTGGAGTGGCAGGAGGCAATAAAGGGTAGAAAAGAGACCCTTTCTGAAGGCCTCAGTGGTAATTGCAGAGGAGAGGAGGGTTGGAGCTTCTGGCCCTGCTGCCCTTGTCTCAACCCTAGTCCCTTAGTAAATGGAGGGAGTGCTGTTCAGTGTAGAATGAACTGTGTCTGATGTCACAGGACGGAGGTGCAAATGTTGTCTCTGACATGGCACCTGTGGGATATCGGAAAAAACAGCAACCTCTATGGGCCTCATGTGCAAAATGAGGGGTTAGGTCTTGATGGCCGTTGAGGCCCCTTTCAACTCTGGGTCTATGAGCATATAAAAAGCTTTCCCTCCAGACAGTCAGGTTCAGGAAAGAAGGGCAGCTCAGTGGTGCAGTGAATAGAGCACTGGCCCTGGAGTCAGGAGGAACTGAGTTCAAATCCGGCCTCTGACACTTGACACATGTACTAGCTGTGTGAGCTTGGGCAAGTCACTTAACTCCAATTGCCCTGCCAACCCCCCCCCAAAAAAAGAGAATGTTGACATTTTTCTCTCATATCCAGCTTTGCTTCCTTCCCTATAGAAGCAGGGAGAAGTGCCTCTAGGTAGATTCAAATAGTCTGTGACATAAAGGAGACCAGATAAACCTTAAACCACTGCACACTTCACAAAGCCATAGATTTAGCCTTGAAAGGAATCTTTAAAATCAGCTAGTTCAACCCTGTCTTTGTCTATCTGAGGAAAATGAAGCCCAGATAAGTTTTAGTGACTTGTCCAAGGACACAAGAGTAGCATTATGGGTTCAAAGATTTAGATTTGGAAGAAATTAGATAGATAGATAGATAGATAGATAGATAGATAGATAGATAGATAGATAGATAGATAGATAGATAGATGGATGGATGGATAGATGGATGGATGGATGGATGGATAGATGGATGGATGGATGGATGGAAAGAAAGAAGGAAGGAAGGGAGGGAGGGAGGGAGGAAGGAAGGAAGGAAGGAAAGAAGGGAGGAAAGAAAGAAGGGAATGAGGGAGGGAGGGAGGAGGAAGAAGGACGGAAAGATAGATGGAGCGTATTTTAAGGACTTACTATGAACCAAGCACTGTGCTAAGTTCTGAATACATAAATACAAGAAAACAAGACAGTGCCGGCCTTCCAGAGGTTTATATTTTAGTGGATTATTCAAAATAAGAGGAGCTGGAAATGGGGGGTTGAGTTAGAGGTATGAACTTACAGCATGTCCAGGAAGTGACATAAAGGCCTAGACCTCAAGACAATAAGGCAGAAGCTCATGTATAAATGTCAAGGAACCTAGGAGCCAGAGTGGCGATGGTATTCTGAGTAGAGAATACATGATATGGAACAGGCTGGGAAGAGACCCCTCCATCTAGTTCAATTCTTTTATTTCATGGATGTGTGAACTGAGAGTCAGAGAGGGGAAGTGACTCCCCCAGGGTCAAACAGGTGGTAAATGAAGAAGCCAAGATTCAAACCTTGGACCTAGGACTCCAAATCCAGGAGTGTTTCCATTGTGCTACACTGACTCTCCACAATGGGAGTTGGGGAGGCTTTGCAGAATAGACAAAAATCAATGCTGAAAACTAAATATGTTAAGTAAATTAAAAAAAAAGAATAGACAGTTGGGCTTTTCTCAGAAAGGCCCACTATTCCGGTATGGTAATCTAGGTTGTATTAAAATGACTTCTCTTGAGGTCCATCTCTTAAACTCTCTCCCTCCCAGCTGCCATTTCTCTTTCCTTCCTCCTTTCTTATCACCCAAAGTACAAAGTTGTGGCCTGGTGGTGAAATTTCTGAAACTATCCAATCCAACCCAAATCCATCACTCATTAAGTAACTACTATGCAAGGCCAGGAAGGTAGGAGACAGCAGTATGTCAAGACAGAGTTTAAACAAAGCCTTGTCAAATGGAATTGAATCTAATTATCAAAATTGAAATCACTCAGACTTGAGGGGTAAAACCCATCTGACAATTGTTCATTCATTCATGCACCAAGCATTTATCAGGTGCCTACTGTGTGTTAAGGGCTAGGGATACAAAAACAAAAATGAAGCTGTTTTGCCTGCCAATAGCTACCATTCTACTGGGGAAACGAAGACTGAGGGAACAGCATGTACGCAGGCAAATAAATACAAAATAAGTACAAATATATAAAAAGTAACTACAAAGTCATTTCAGTGGTGGGGAGTGGTGCATGAGAGGGAAGGCACTACCAATTGGTGAAGGCCTCATGTAAGCAGAGGGAGCCCCTGAGTCTAAGGATCCATGGGTTCTGAGAGGCAGAGGCAAGGCATGGAGGAGAGCCTGTGTAGAGGCATGGAAGTGGTGATGGACTATCAATCAATCAATATTTCTTAAGCACCTACCATGTGCCAGACACTGCGCTAAACACTGGGAATACAAAAAGAAGCAAACAACAATCCCTGCCCTCAATAAGCTTACAATCTAATGTCGAGTGTGGGATATTGCAAGTGGACCACGAGAGCTGGATTGTAGAGTAAATAGAAAATAACGTTTAGAAAGACAGGTCAGAACCAAATAGTGAAGGTCTTCAAAGGTCAGACAAATTTTGTATTTTATCCTATAGGCAGAAGAGAGCCATTGATACTTCTTGAACAGGGGAGTAGCATGATCAGACCTGTATCTTAGGGTAAGGAGAACCATTCCAGTTCTTCCTTTTACCACCTGCCACCAGATTGAAGGAAAAGGACAGTGTGGCAGTAAAATTCTAAACTTAAAAGCACCAAAGAAATGGAAAAGAGCTAAGCTTTCTACAAAGCCTCCCCAGTTGGAAATGATCTTTCTTTCCTGAAATCTAGTCTACCACCTTATTTATCCCTTCCTTAAGCATCTCTTAAGAAAGCAATGTGGTCAAGAGGGAGAAGCTGGGGTCTAGCCTTAGGAGACCTAGGTTCAAACTCCAATTTGGTTAGTTATTAGATATGAACATAAGGTTTCACAGCTCTGAGTCTCACTTTTTTAATCCATAAAATGGGGACAATGATATTTGTTCTATATTCTTTGCAGGGTTATAGGAAAAGTACCTTGGCACTTTAGAGCTCTAAATAATATTTTGTTTTTCTTGTTTAGTTTTTTCAGTCCTGTCTGACTCGTTGGGACCCTATTTGGGGTTTTCTTGGCAAAGACACGGGAGTGGCTTGCCGTTTTCTTCTCCAGCTCATTTTACTGATGAGGAAACTGAAACAAATAGGGTTTGCTTGCCCACAGATCACATAGCTAATAAGTGACTTGCCCAAGGTCACATAACTAGGAAGAGTCTGAGGCTGGATTTGAACTCAGGTCTTCCTGACTCCAGGTCTGGTGCTCTATCCAGTGCTCTATCCTAGTTTACTGCTCAAATGAAATTTCCCATCCTCCTTTTGTTGGGGAGGTGCAGGACTATGGGTATGGAACATTGCATACACTACCAGACAAAGTCACTTGGCTCCTTGGCTTTGTTTCTTTATTTGTTTTTGTTGTTGTTGTTAGAAAGAGAAGGTCATGATGCATGGTCAGAGTGGAGGACACAGGATACAGAAGGTACATATTGACATGACTGATTTTTTAAAAATTCCACATAATTATGAGGTTGTCTGTTTTGGTCTTTTTAACTATACAAAGATATTCTAAGAATCAGTATAGAAAGAGGATAGACAGCTGACCCTAGGCATCAGGAAGCCCTGGGTTCAAGGCCTGAACCTGACACATGCTTACTGAGCACCCTTGGGGACATCCCTTATCTTCTCAGTGCCCCTAGACAACTCTAAGACTTGAAGCTGAAGATAAGATGTCAACTTGCTTTGAGAGTTTTCTCCCTGCATAATTCCCTAGTCTGATGGTATCACAGGTCTTGGGGGAAAATGTTAGCTATTTACTTTTATCTATTTCTATAACCTACAAAACACACATATATAGCTTATCTACAAGCTATATACTTTCATCTATATAGATGTATAGATACGCTTTCTATATGGTAGCTCCCTACTCCAGGGAAAGCTCCATGGGGACAGGGACAGGGTCTTATTTATCTCGGTATCCTCAGGTTTTCAATAAGCATTTGTTGAAATATTTTACATTAACAGGCAAATACATATTTTTGATATATTTTTCATTAATGGGCAAAAAAGTTAAAAGGCTGTTCTGGCCATGGTGGAAGTCAAGGAAAGGCCTAGCAAAGTTGAAGAGCAATAATGCTGGGGGTGTCTGACCTCTTAGTAGTCCCTCCATCCTTTGAAACAAATTCCAGAGCATTTGGCTGTATCTTCAGCCTTTGAATGATTAATGTCTTCACCTTCCCTTAGATCACGAGCATACCAACCACTTCACAGCTGAGAATGCATCAGAGAGTGACTATGCCAAAGAATCCATCACCCTGCCATCATCAAGTTATGATTCTCTGCACATTTAGCAACAAACAGACCATCAGTGGAGGGCTCAAACTGGGTTTTCTTCCCGTTCAATTAAGGGCTTCTGTCCTGACTGGTGACTCCTTTCCTGGAATCACCATTTTAGGAAGGATCCAGCCATGCTTCACATCATTCACATTGCGACTCTCTCTGGACTCCTTCTCACCTGTCATGCTGCTGCCTCTCCTCCTCTCTTTCCATTTCCCCTTTATCTATTGTCTTCCTTCATTATAATGTAAGCTCCTCGAGGGTAAGGAAAATCTTGCTTGTATCTGTATTGCCAGCATTTACTACAGTTCCTGGGACATAGTAGATGCTTAATAAATGCTTTATCTGTTTATCAATCTGCTGGTGCAGCCTTCAGTAACCCAAAGTGACCTCCATACTAGGATGAGACTCCACAAGAAACCTTCAGTAGAAACAAACTGACTTGGGATTGACTTTTATTTCTGGGGCAAACATCCCATAGCTGGGTTTCCTTTGACCATTGGCATATGCCCTTGTTCATTTCTGATCCACTCTTGTCTTTTGTTCCTCTTCCAAAATACTGTCTTTCTGGTAACCCAAGGAACGATGCATCTAGTGTTTTTTTTTTGAAATTGAAAATATAATAAATTTCTATGAGATGAAACCCAACAAACTAGACCCTTAAAGTGAAAGCTGGAGGCAGAATACTCTACTTTGGGGCAAATAACAGAACCAGTTGACATTGATGGTCTATCTAGCTTCATCGCAGGGTCTGATTTAATCCAGTGAGTCTCCTCTTCTCTCTCTCTAACATCTACTGTCCTTTGTAGTGAGAACTGCTGTTGAAAATGCTGCTTGGAGCCCTGCAAGAATAAAATATAATTATTTGATTTTCCATCATATAGACTTGAAAGATAAGAACCCAAACATTCATTCATTCAATTAAGCATTTATTAAGCACCTACTATATGCCCAACAAAGACTAAGTAATATTTTGTTCTTCCTACTTAATACAGCAGAAAAAATGGACTTACAGCTAACATTTACTTAGCTCTTTAAGGCTTGAAAAACACTTTTCATATATTATCTCCTTTGATTTTTACAACCACCATGTAAAGTAGGTGGTATTCTTTTTCTGAGGGGTGAAGGCAGGGCAGTTGGGGTTAAGTAACTTGCCCAAGGTCACACAGCTAGTGAACTCAGGTCCTCCTGACTCCAGGCCTGGTGCTCTACTCACTGCGCCACCTACCTGCCCGAAGTAGGTGGTATTCTTACCCCCATTTTGCAGATGAGGATACAAAGGCTGAGGCAGATTAAGTGACTTGCTGCACCATCCATCTACCAGCATGACTTGAAATGATTTTAAACAAGAAGGACCGAAGGAAATAAGTATTTCAATTTTGTTTTGAGTAAATTTCAAACCACAAGAAGCCATCTCGTATACTGGATTTAGAATAAGAAAATCTGGCTTTGAATCCTAGTTCTACGGTTTACAGCCAGTGCAACCTGGATAAATCAATTCGCATCGCAAGGACTGAGTTTGCCGACATACAGGATGGGTGAGATGGACAAGAAGAACTCGAGAGTCTTTCTCACTCTAAATCTAGGAAGCTATGACATATATGTACATATATATAAATATACATATATACATATACATGTATATACATACAGCTATGTATATATACATATACATGTGTGCACGCATTCAAACACGCATGTGCGTGTGTGTGTGTGTGTGCGCGCTAGGATGGCTACATGCTACAATGGATAGCATATCAGACTAGAGTCAGGAAGACTCATCTTTCTGAGTTCAAATCTGGCCTCAGACACTTGGTAGTTGTGTGACCCTGGGCAAGTAACTTAACCCTGTTTGTCTCAGTGTATAAATACACACATACATTAGGTGTTTGAGAACTGACTGGTGTTCTACAATTTGTAGTTCAGAGGGAAATGCATCCTCTCTCATCTTTAAAAGCCATTAAGACTATCATGAGCTTTCAGCTGGGAGGCAAACTTTAGCCATGCCCAGGATTTTTGAAAAAGACATGAGTCTGCAAGAGAACAGACTGAGAGGAAGAAGGTAAGACTTCATGAGCAGTGGCAGCGGGAGAGATGATATCTTTGTTTCCACTTGGGGATTAAAGTGTTGAACTAGAGGGAAGTAGTGCCACATGGATAATGGGTAAAGACAGTGAGAAAATGGAGTCCTAAACTGCAGCAGTGGGAATAGAGATGAATGTGGGCTCTCAGATCTCTGCCAGAACCTTGGAACAAAGAACTCAGGCTGAGCCTTCCAACTATAATCACCTCTTCAATGACTAAGAGAAATTCCAAGAGGACTCCTTGAAATTCTCACCCATGTTCCCTCCTTCTACTTATCCAGTAACAGGTACATACTCATCACTTATTTTATTTAATTGTTTTCTGTATCCTAACTTTGCTTCACATATAAAGAAATATGGGGTGAGTCATGAAAATGTGTATTATATACTTACTCCATGCTGAGGGGAAAAAAAAGAATAGAGAAAGCCAGAGGCTAACTAAAGTATATATCTATTCAAATGGTAGGAATTTTCCTAACTGGGGGCTCTGAGCTATAGTAGTTATAGTAATAATTTTTATCCAATATAAACTCCATAAAATGGGAGAAAAGGAGATCATATAGATCTGAAAACCATTATATTACCCCTAGGGTAAAAGTGAGTCAAGTGTCGTAACTGGGTGTGGATGTTTGAATCTCCAGAGGAAGGGTAGAGGGAAGAGATGTCAGTGATAAAAGAAAACATCACACTTTAACCCATCCCCCAGTGTGTATATGCATAAAGGCCTAGGAAAAATTCAGCTCTGCCCCTTTCCAAAAGAGAAGAAAGAGGAAAAGATTGAGTACTAGCCGACCAAATTTACTCTCCACAGAAACATGTATTACATATGAATCTTATGCAATATAGGGTGTCCCAAAAGTCTTTATGCAGTTTTAAGCTTTAATAGCTTGAAAATGCATAAAGACTTTTGGAATACTATATATATGGATACATATATATGTGAATGTATTATATATACATATGTATGTATATGCAGAAACATACACATATTATATACATATGTATGTACAGAGAGGACAGAACCATATTAGACATATGTCATACATATATAATATGCACTATTTCATCCCACTATGGAAATTCCCTCCACAGATGCAGATCAGCAATTGACCTATAACCTTATAATCTTTGACAATTGCCCTAGACCCTGACAAGAGGATTCACCTCTCTGTGGTCATGTAGCCAGTGTGTGCCAAAGGCAAAACTTGAACCCAGGTCTTCTTGATCCCAAGGCAGGAGTTCATTAGAGCTCACTCTCATTTTCCCTCTCTTTCTCTTCTTTCTCTTCCTTTTGCTTTCCTTCTCAGAATGTACCCTTCTTTAAGGAAGTATTTGGTTTTTGCCCTTTTTTCATATTCCCTGTGCTTAGCACAATACCTAGCATATGTTGAGTATTTAATAAGTGTTTCTTGACCGACCCAACTGACTCTTCTCTGATCATTCCATTTAATTGAAGTTTCACTATATGAGCAAGCACACACACACACACACACACACACACACACACCACTTTTTTTTCAAATGGTATCAACTTTCTACTCACTCTTTTTTCTTTTAAATCCTTTCTAAATACCCACACAGGGACTTCTCACCCACTGTCCCCCCATAACAACCAATTCACTGTCTCCCACCTACCTACACATACATTAAAATTTTTAAAGTATTTATTTGAAACTATTTCTTCCTTTCTCATTCAATCACAGCTACACTAGGCTTCAGAGTTGGAATGGACCTTAAAAATCATCCTCTAGGTCAACCCTATCATTTGAAAAATGTAGAAACTACAGACCAAGGGATCCACCCATGGTTACAAGTTTAATCAGTGGCAGAGACAGGATAAAGCCACAGTCCTCCTGACACTAAACCAATTTCTAGGGCACCTTCTAGATGTAAAATTGTCTGGTTATTTGACAAAGAAACTACATAATGAACATGCTTTGAATTCATAGTTGTTAAGTTTCTCCCCCTTCCCCTTTATAAAACCAAGGCATTTGAGAATCACAGATAGCCTGAATTTCTATATTAACAATGGAACCAATACCACCACCTTCCTACCACTATTGTACCAGAATAGTTCTTGCCTCAGTATACAACTTCTGAAACAGTACCATTCCTTGATTACGATACACTTAATTTTTCCATGAACCAATGTGATGATTTTGCTTACAGCTTAAGAAGAGTGGAATGTAGGCTTTTTGAGGACAGACATATAGATAGATGTAGATATGTATGTATATATAGATATACACACATATCTATATGTATGTGTGTTTCTTTTAGCTATAGGCATATGTGTGTATATTTCCTTTAGCTAGAAGAAATATGAAATTGGACATATCCTCTGGTTAACTAACAAAGATTAAGATATTGGTAGGGGTTCATGAGCTATGAGTATATGAGAACCCACAGAGTATCCTGAACCTAGAGTAGCCTTTTCATACTATCTACTTCACAAGTTGGGGGATACTCCAAGGTACTACAATAAAAATAAGTTAATAACAAAAAACGAGTGTTCTAGATTCTAAACCAATGAAATTGTCTAGTGATCTAATTATATATACTTACAAATTTTGTGTGTGTGAGTGAGTGTGTATATGTGGGAGGGGTGACTTTTATGAAGCTTTGGAGTTAATGGAGTCTGATGGATAATTTGACAACAAACCATACTTATTCCATTAAAAGAGGGAAAGAAAAAAAGAGGAAAGACAGAGAGACAGATTAGGGCAATACCTGTTCTCTGCTTGGTTAAAAGAAGTGACAGCCAGAATTCCTCTTGTAAATCTCTGAAGTGAAGGAATGTTGAGGCTTTAGCTGGGCCCACCTGGAAGCTCTATTAAGACCACACCAGAGCAAGCTTTGTCTCCAGACCAGAGGGATGGGGAGCTCTCAAACAAAACATGAAACCAAGGGATGAGTCACAAGGGTGGGGGTGGTGGTAGCTAATGTCACAATTCTTAAATCCAGATCAGCTCAGGTAAAGCTTTCCCTGGGGATGGCAGCCTCTTAGAGAAAGAGACTTTGAAAAAGTCAGGGTTCCTTGCAGATATCAAGGAATAGAGTTTGAGGTCAAGTGCTCTGGACTGAGGTGTGACTTGAAGCCCTCTATCTGTCCAGATGTGCAATCAAAGACTGGTCCCCCAGATGGAGGGGAACCCCCAGCAACTGATTCTCAAACCTCAGAGAGAACTAGATTTCCTTTGGAAATTCTTGATCAAGCTTTGTGCACCAGGGCATGGACGAAGACATTGGGATGAGATGCTACATTTTAATAACCAAACTCCATCATTTTACACTCCAGGCCAACTCATAAGGGATTGAGACAAAACACAAAGTTTGAGAGGGGTTAAGAAAGGAACTGATTTATAATAATAAATAAAGGAATGTAAGAGGACCTTCCAATTGCTGGACAAATCTCTATGACACAGTTTAAGCTGACAAGTACCACTGCTACTCCCTTTGTCTCCCAGCATACAAATCCTATTTCAGGCAAATACTGGCTCGGTGACCCTGGGCGAGTCACATAACCTCTGTCAGCTTCAGTTTCCTCTTCTGTAAAGTGGGCATTCAACAATGGCACCTACCTAATGAGATGACTGAGAGGCTCAACTGATATAATGTACGTTAAATACTTTGCAAACTTTAAAATGCTATTTAAGTATCAATTATTTTTCTTGTTATTTTCTCCCTAGCTGAAAAATTAGAAAAAAGTATGGCTTGGCTCTCATCCAGGAGAAAAATGCCTGATTGGCATCCAAAACATCAGAGAAGTGACCCCATTCAAGAAGCTAAAGTCAGAAGACCTAGACTCAAAATCTCACTTCCTTGTTAGCTATGGGGGACCCTGGGAAAGGGTCTCAGCCTTGGTTTCCTTATCTGTAAAATGGAAACAATGATACTTTTTTTTGGAGGGGGGAAGGCAAAGCAATTGGGGTTAAGTGACTTGCCCAAGGTCACACAGCTAGTAAGTGTGTCAAGTGTCTGAACTCAGGTCCTCCTGACTCCAGTGTGATGCTGCTCTATTCACTGCGCCACCTAGCTGCCCCAACGATGATACTTATAGTACCTCATCCTTCAGTTTTCTTAACTATAAAATGAAAGTACCTACCTCCCAGGGTTATGGTTAGTCAAAGGAGATAATATTTGTTAAGCACTTCTTGGCAAAGTATCTGGCACATAGTAAGTACTTAATAAATGCTTGTTTCCTCCTTCATTCCTTCTTCCTGGGCCTTTGTATAGGGCACAGAGATGGGGGGAAGGGTAGGAGAATATACTTCTCCCCAGCCCCCATAAAATTAACTTGGATTTGTAGTGAAAATACTTACGTGAATATATGTTGTCTCCTCCAACTGAACCTAGCTTCCTTGAGGGCAATTTTCATTCCAAAACTTTCATTTTTGTCTTTGTAGCACCAGTATCTGGCACAGGGCACATAGTAGGCGCTCAATAAATGCTTATTGATTGAGGAAGTGAGGGAGTGACTACAGAAGCGAAGTATTTTAAGAAGTGGAGTTGAGGAGAGAGTGCCTTCCAGATAATGGATACAAGGTATTTTGTAAATGTCAACTATGTTTCTCATCCGGTAAAGCCACAGAGCTAGCCAAGTGGGGAGAAAGTAAGAGAGAAGAAGCCTTCGTGAGCTTCTGAGAGGTTCCCTAGGGGTGAGTCCCAAAGGATCCCAAATCTAGAGCTGAAAGGGACGTACACTATAGGCCACTGAGTCCAGTCGCCCTTTCGGAAAGCTGAAATTCACAGAATGTAAGTGACTTGTCCAATGTCATACAGGAGGAAACTAGCAAAGGGAGTGATGAAGGGACAGAGGTAAAATTTGAACCCAGTACCTTTGACTCTAGATCCCATGTTCTTCCTAAGTGTGGAAGGCTCAGGAGAGGAGATAATAGCAATCAGCACTTTTATGGAGCTTTAATAGAGTTTACAAAGTGTTTACACACATTGTTTCATCAATCTTCATGGCAATCCTGAGAGGTAGGTAATAGTCATAATATTACTATTCTAATAACAATAGCTAACATTTATATATAGTTTACTATGTGCCAGGCACCGTGGTAAACACCGTACAATTTTCATCTCATTTGGCGCTCCCAACAACCATGGTAAGTAGGTGCTAATAAACAATAATAATAATAAACATTTAAATAGCACTTACTTTGTGCCAGACCGTGTTAAGTGCTTTACAATTATTATCTCACTGGATCCTCACAACAACTTTGGAAAGTGGGTGCTACTATTATATCCATTTTACAGATGAGGAAACTGAGGCAAACAGAGGTTAAGTGATGTGCCTAGGGTCACATAGCTAGTATGTGTCTGAAGCCAGATCTCAATGCAGGTCTTCCTGACCCTCAAGTTCAGCATTCTGTCCACTGTACTGTCTAGTTGCCTCAGAAGAAGAAATCATGGCTCACATGACTAAGACTCAGAATCTTCTTGGAGATTGGGCTCTGGTGTTGAGTTTCCATTGCAGAAAGAATAGGGACCCAGAGTCTGTTGGGTTGCTTGGCAATGTTTTCTTGTCTATAGAAAACCAGGACACCAAACTACAAGGGAGCTTTGAAAAATAAATAAATAAAAATAAGGATTTCTTCCCAGGTTCCCATTTTGTCCAGAAAATTAGGATTTAGCTCAGTGAAACTGGAAACCCCAACCTAAACACACTGAAAGCAGTCCCAAACCCTGCATTTCCCAGCTTCCTTCTCTGGCTCTGACTCACCTGGGGGCCTGAGCCGGAAGGACATCAAACACAGGTATGCAGACACAAGATTTGCTCTCTCTGCCCCGTTTATTGAAACTTTGGAAAGCAAACAGATGGCAAAGATACAGAAAAGTCAGGGTTTGCTGAAGTCAACAAACTGAGCCCCAGATGTTTTCTAGATGATCCCTGGGACAGATCAGTTTGCGTCCTTGCCAAAATTTGATGAGAAAAAGCAGCATGACTCACAGACTGGTACCTGTTGGCATTGTCTTGTTATTATCCAGGGTGGGGGGCAAACTGGTAGCCCCAACTCCCTGGAAACCTCCTCCACCTCAATCTGTCATCTTACCAAGCTCAGCTCATTTTTTCATGGCTATCCAATATGGAATCATCAAGCTGGGGGAAGGGGAAGCCGAATCCCCACTCCATACTAGTATAGTAGAAAGGGGGCTTCATTTGAAGCCACTGGATCCAAATTTGAATCTGTTTTATCGCTTGATTTCTCTGGCCTTAGTTTCATTGTCTTCAAAAGGAAGAGAAAGGCAGAAAATTTGCTTAAAAAGATCAGTTTAATTCAAAGCTAATGTTAACTGCCTACTATGTGGCAGGCACTATGCTGGGTTCTAGAGATATAAAGAATTTAAAAAAAAAATTAAGCTGGAAAGGATTACCCAGTCCATCCTTCTCTTCTTTGATTTCCACTCCTCAGCTCCTTCCACCACGTCTACCCTATGTCCACTAAATCTCTGCTTCAGTTTTTGGGGGTTTTTATGACCCTTGCAGCGTTAGTAGGAGAAGCAAATGAAATAAATTTTTCAAATGCTTAGCATGGTTCCTGGCACATAGTAGGTGCTTTATAAAATACTTCCCTGCCCCCCCTTCCCCTATCATCATCATCATATGTTGTTGTTGTGGTTGGTATCAGCTGCAGCAGCCTGGAAAACTAAGTTGGATCCAGACTGTGAATCCTTTAAATGCCCAACAAAGGAGTTTTTGTCCATCTCCACTTTCCAAAGAAGTTGGCCTTAGTCTGCTCCCATAATTTGTCAACTGCATTCAACTCTGCTGTGGTGGAGGTGGACATCAGTCTGATCCACATAAGTATACATTCCTATAAGACCTTTCCAGAATCTCTACTTGCCTCCTCCCAACTATATTGCAAAATAGGGCCCCGGGAGCAGGTGGACTGCCCAGTCTCCTGCTTTGTGAGCTGTCAGTTCCTCTAAGTTAAGAAGAAAGGCTCCCATTGACATCTCCCCAAACACTTTTACCTGTTACACATCCTGAATAAAGAGCTAATGGCCCTCAGCTCAGCAGCTCTGGGAAAGGAGCCTTCAAGGTGATATCATTTCAGGGTTTCCTTTCTCTAGCAAAAGTGAATCTTGTCTTGGAGCCTACAAAAATTGGATTAAAATAACACACACACTCTAATAAATGAAGCTTCCTTTCTATGCAAGCCCACTACTTCTTACAGAACCAGGCTTTATTTCTATTTTCATAAAAATGCCATGTGGGCAATGGTGTTTGCAAAGCGACAGTCAGCAGTGTGGCCCCCACGGTCAAGTTCAGGGCTACTTTGTTACTTGCAGGGGGAGGGCCTCATCTTTCCTAACAACAGATTAAAGAGGTCTGAGGGAGGGGAGCCATCAGACAGATAGGGAATGGCTTTTTTTTCCCTTTCTTCTTCTTCTTTTTTTTTTATTAAATTACTGTTTCTTTCCCAGACCTTAACTCAACCTCATCCACTTTTGTCAGTGAGGGCAGACAGCTGAGAACAGTATCAGAGAAGGTAATTGCATGGATCAGTCAACAGCTTTTGTCCCATAGCCACTGAGAATTACAGAAAAACGGGTACAGGAAAACACTGTACTGGATTAAAGAAGAAAGATCTTTCTCCAGTTTCTCCCTATTTGCCAGATGTTAGATTCCATGGGGGAGACAGAAGCAGCCTCAGTATCTAAAGGAAATCTAGCCGACCAATCTGTGGTTTTCCCCTCCCCTCTTTGAAACTATTTAATCTTGCTTTTTAAGAGAAACATTCCCCAAAACAGCATTCTGTCTTGTCATGGGACCCTAAGCTATTAAGCTTTGCCATACATGAATTTTTTCCTCTAACATACACAAACACACACGCACATCCCCACCCAAGCTACCTACCAGCTTGGGGGTCTGATGATCAAACATCCACCCCAAAACCTTTGATCCTGTTTGGGAAAAGGTCCCAGTAGCTGCTTAAGTCAACAGTTTGTAAGACAGACACATTTTACGAACATACCGTTGTAAATCTCTGACGGCCTACATCATACATGCCAAGGAAGTGAGTACCCCTAAGGGCCCCGACAGAGGCCCACTACTGCAGTTAGCCAAAGGCATGTGGAAACAAACTCAGAATCAGAGAAAGAAGGAGATGTGATGTGGATAAAAGTTCTGAATGCTAAACCGGAAGGCCTTTGGGAAAGGTGTTCAAAAGTAGGACTTGAAAAAACCCTTCCTGGGGCACTTTTAAGGAGAGTTCTATGTTCTGCTGGGTGACCTCCAGGTAAAGGCAAATAAAAGTCCTATCTTGTTTCCAACAAGAATTAAGAAATGATGGCACATACCCCAAGGAAGTCAAAGAGAGAAAGAAATGTTCTAATTATCACAAACACACAATCAATCCATCACTCAAAGCAGCATATTTTTTCATGGAAAAATACCTGGAGACAAAGTAGACACCCATAGATTGAAGAATGCCTTTGAACTAACTGTGGTATACAATTGTCATGAAATGTTATAGTCCTCTATAAAAGGATAAGTGTGAGAAATGCATGGGAAGTTCGTATGAACTAATTCAAAGTGAAGTCAGCAGAACTAGGAAAATGGTATACCCAATGACTCTAACACTGGTAGCAGAAATAACGATGAAGACAAAGTTGAACGTTGGGTAATTAGAAGGATCAAAGCCACAGAGTTTGAGAAGGATGGTACCAGACCAGGCAGCTGGCTGCAGCCAAAACTACCCAAGCCACAACGACCTATGGAGGTGAGGGGATACAATAATTATAGTTCCAATAAGTGGCTATTAAGTCTTCCATAAGCACCGGTCATTTGTGTGATGTAACTGTAAGAGCTTTACCCCCATAGAAGGTGACCTCAATAAAAGAGAAAAATACTCAATGTCACAGCCAAAAACAGTGGAATCTTCAGCTGCTTTAAGAGGGGAAGGAAATAAACATTTGTGTGTGTGCCACCTACTATGTGCCAGGCAGCATGCTAAGCATTTTTTTCTAAAACTTAAATTTTAAAAATATCTCATTCGATTCTCCCAACGACACTGCAAGGTAGCGCTGCTATCTCCTTTTATAGTTGAGGAAACTAAAGGCAAACATAGACTAAGTGAGGCTGGATTTGAACTCAGATCTTCCTGACTCAGGCCCACTTTCTATTTATGCTTCATATCCCATGTTATAAAAGTGGGATTCATGATGAAAAATTAAAGAATATGTATCAAAGTCTTGTAAGCTCAATGTGAAATCACAAAACAAATAATTACAGCAGAAGAAGGTCCATATTACCAAGCAAAATGTTTTTAAAGATAAAAGTTGTAAAAGTAAAAAAAGCTGTACATTTAATTAGCTTGCTTTGTCTCTAAAACACACATTGATCATGAAGGGAGAGACTAAAGATAACAAAAATTCAGAAAGGAGAAAGGCAGCATTCTTGATTGTAAAACCAGAGAGACCAAGACGGTCCTGGTGTTGCCAATCTGTTCTAGGCTGTAGTATCATAAATTGGTATAGTGGTATACAGATCCAGGAAACTGGCCTCCTAAGGAAACAAAGTGATCCATATTGGGGGACGAAGGTAGTCCACATCTCACCATGATTGGGCCCGGCCACCTGTGAAATATGTATCTTTGTGGGCATGATTGAATAAAAGTGGAACCAAATGTATGTACTGTTATTTCTGTGTGGAGAGTTGCTAGTGTTGCACTAGGTCAGAGCCATAACTAGGGTAGTACAACTGGATATAATCTCAGGGTGCCAAAATGTGGTAGTTATGCCTTCAGCAATTGAGTTTAGCTACTTATTAACAAGACATGAATTAAAATAAGAAATTACCAGATGGCAAATTCTTTTCTCTGACAATCCCATCATGGTTGACAGCCTCCCTAGGAGCAGCTTCACGATATTTGAAGGTTTCCATGTATACAGGCCCGTGTCCCAGGTACTCAATCTGTCATGCAACAAGACAGTATCTCTGAATCCTTCTTTTTTCTCCCAAGACTGAAATTGTTTTTAAAAATTGATTTGGAACTAGATATAGACCAATATTTCACACTGAATAATACCAAGATAAGGTCAAAATGAGTACATGATTTAGACATAAAGGGTGACATCATAAATAAATGAGGGAACATGAAAAAAACTCATCTGTCAGATCTATGGATAAGGGAAGAATTTGTGCCCAAATGAGAGACAGAGAGGATCATGGGATCTGATCTGGATAATTTTGATTACATTAAAGTAAGAAGATTTTTTGCACAAATAAAACCAATGCAGTCAAGATTAGAAGGAAAACAAGAAATTGGGAAAGAATTTTTACAGTATGTTTTTCTGATAAAGGCCTCATTTCTGGACTGTATAGAGAACTGAGTCAAATTTATAAGAATATGGGTCATTCCTCAATTGATAAATGGTTAAAAGATATAAATAGGCAGTTTTCAGAAGGAGAATCAAAGCTATCTATAGTTATATGAAAATATACTCTAAGGTATTCTTGACTAGAGAAATTAAAATCAAAACAACTCTGAGGTACCACCTCACAGCTATCAGATTGGCTAATATGACAGAAACAGAAAATGATGGGTGTTGGAGAAGATGTGGGAAAATTTGGACATTAATACATTGTTGGTGCAATTGTGAACTGATCCAACTATTCTGGAGAGCAATTTGTAACTATGCCCAAAGGGCTAAAAAACTGTGCACACCCTTTGACCCAGCTATACCACTATCTCTAAAGAGATCAAAGAAAAAGGAAAAGGATCCACATGCTTAAGAATATTTATAAGCAGCCCTTTCTGTGGTGATAAACAATTGGAAATTGACGAGATGCCCATCAATTGGGGAATAATTGAACAAGTTGTGGTATATGATTGTGATGGAATACTATTGTACTATAAGAAATGGCAAGCAGGATCATTTCAGAAAAACCTGGGAAGACATACATGAACTGATGCAAAGTGAAGTGAGCAGAACCAGAAGGGCATTGTACACAGTAACAGCGCTGTTGCACAATGATCAACTGTGAATGACTTACTCTTCTCAGCAATATAATGATCCAAGGCGGTTTTGAAGGACTTATGAAAAATGCTATCCTCCTCAAAAAGAAAACTGACAGAGTCTGAATGTAGATGGAAGCAGAGTTTCTTTTTCACTTTTTTTTTTGCAACATGGCTAATGTGAAAATGTTTTACATGATTTCACATGTATAACTGATATCCCATTTCTTGCCTTCACAATGGGTGGGGGTAGGGGTCTGAGGGAAGGAGAGAATTTGGAACTCAATGTTTGTTTGTTTTCTAAATGAATGTTAAAAATAAATAATATTTTAAAATAAAAATGAAAAAGTTGACTTGGGATCACCTCTGGGCATCCTCCATAATCCTCATGTTTAAGGAAGGGGAAAAGAGGAAAGAGTTAAAATGATCCTGTAAGCGAAGCCCCAATTCAGGACTCAAGGATTCTCCCCAGTGCTTAGCTGTTCATTGAAATCCCTCCAACTTACTCTAGGTATCTTGCATGTCCATAGCTGGTTGTGCATGGTCTCCCCCATCAGAAATGAGCTCCTTGAGGGCAAGAATTGTTTTTGCCTCTCTTTATATGCCCAGCACTTAGCAGAGTTTCTGGCCTATAGTCAACACTTAATAAATGTTTGTTGACTGACTGATTACTTACTATGCATCAGGCCCTGAGGATACAAGATAAAAAATGAAAGAGTTTCTGATCTATTGAGAGACACAACATAGACATACATTAGTATGTACAAGATAGATCCTAGAAAGATTTGAGGAGGGGAGGGCATTAGAAGCTGGGGACACTAGAGAAGGCTTCATGGAGAAAGTAGAACCTGAACAGAATTTTGGCAGAAATAAGGGATTTTAAGCAGCCACGAGGAGGGAGAGCATTCTAGGCATGGGCTGATATGTCCCAGGTGACTCTTAAAGACTTTGAAGTCTGGAATAGCTATCCAAAGGGATTAGTTGAAGGGATTTCCAGACTTGAAGTTCCCTGTACTGATAAAATATCAGAGCTAGGCCTCTCCTCTCCTTCTACACCCTCCCTCCAAAAAAAAAAAAATCCACTGGAAGCAACCAAAAATTGGGTGGTCATGGTATGAAATCTTATCTGAAAGTCAAATATGTCATATAGATACTGTGTAGATATCCTTTTTCACTCATATTTCAAGGGATCAAGGAAATCGTCATAGGGGAAAAAATTCACTGATAACATGTAACACTGGTCTTCTTACTCCCACCAAATTAGAAACCGGTTAATGGCAGGGTCCATATGGCAGCATAGTTCCTCATACACAAGGTGTAGTTAAGTGGCACAGTGAATACAGTGCTGGGCCTGGAGTAAAGAAGTTCAAATCTAGCCTCATACACTTACCAGCTATGTGACGCTGGACGAGTCACTTAACTCTGTTTGCCTCAGTTTGCTCATCTGTAAAATGAACTGGAGAAGGAAATGGCAAGTCACTCTAGTATCTCTGCCAAGAAAACCTCAAATGTTGTCACAAAGAGTTAGACACAACTGAAAAAAAATGTATGAATGACCAATAGGCAGTAAAACCAATCAATGAACTAACAGGCATCTATTAAGAGCCTCCTATGTGCTAGGCACTGTGCTAAGTGCTGGTGATACAAAGACAAAAAGGAAAAAAAATGAGAAAAAATCTGCCCTCTAGGAGTTTGCATTCTTAAATAGATGGACATCTAGGCATTCATTGACTTGAACTAATTTTGAAATCTGTGCTCCTTGACTGAAACTGTGACCATTCCTCCAAATAATATGTGAGCTTCATCCCTACCCTCTGCTCTCATACTGAGTGAAATCTATACTGTACCCCAGTGCTTGATGGGAGAGCACCTTACTTACCTCACATTGGCATCACCCCTGATGTCTAAAAAAACAATTTTCCACAATTAAATCCTGGGCCTCAAAGCCCAATATCCAGTTTGCAAGAACAGAGTAACTCCAACCTCTCAGAGGCTACTTCAGATGAGACAAGCCACTGTTGGCTCCCCATTAAATGGCCATAAAGAGGAGGGGGATGGGAGAAAATTATGACTTCATCTTATCAATCTCAAAGCAAGTCAAAAGAATATCTGTGGCTTCCAATCTAAGCTTTATACTGTAAACCAACTCTACGGTGTCAGGAAAGTCTTAGTGCTTGTGGCTAAAGGAGCCTGGAAAGAGAGATTCTAAGTCTCATGAAAGGCTGATTTCAGGCACAGGTCAGTAAAATGAAACCCTCTTGGACATGAATTTTTAAATGGGGCAATGTAAGTTAAATTTTTAAACATAATCTACTCCTGATTGGGGGCACAGTGGATAGAGTTCTTGGCCTGGGATCAGGAGACTGGAGTTCAAATACAGCCTCAGACACTTGCTAGCTATATGGCCTTGACCTAACCTGTTCTCCTTGATTTCTTAATCTGTAAAATGGGAATAATTACAGCACCTACCTCCCAGGGTTCTTGTCAGGATCAAATGAGATGATAAGTATAAAGGGCTTAGCACAGTGTCTGGAATACAGTAGGAAGTACCTAGATGTCAACTATTATTAATATGGAGGAACTCAGGGTTTAGTCTATGGATTTTTTTGAATGAAGTTTTAAGTTTAGCTGTGAGAAGACAACTTTGACATTAATGTTGAATTTGCTAGATATTTTTAAAAATGAAATAAGCTAAATGTCATGGAGATTCACATGAGTGTGGGGCAACGCAAACAATGACTTTTTCTACATTTTGTTTGTTTTTCTGAGCTGTTATTTTCCCCTTATTTTTTATTCTTTATTATAAGGGACAGCTTTCTGGGAGGGGAGGATGCAGAGATGCAGTTGGAAGTATAGGTGATGCTAGAAGAACCAATAGCAATAAAAATTTCCTTTTTAAAAAAGAAATAATATAGAAACACATACAGTGGCGGGGGGATGCTCACAATAAACCCTGGGAAAGGCATAATCCTCTATCCAGGGCTCCCTTGGTTTTCTCACAGGCTGACAAACATGATTTAGTTTTGAAAACACAGTAGCCTAACAGAGGCCAGAATAGGCTTAACTTTTAACATTATCATTGGTCATTCATTTATATTTATATTTTCAGCCCATTACATAAAAATGACTTGTATTTAGCCTCAGCCAATGAATATAGACTCTCTCTGTCTCTTTCTCTCTCTCCATATATGTGTGGTGTGTGTGTGTGTACACATACTTTTATACATATATTCATATATACATACACATATGTATATATATACTATATTTCCTATACTATACATATACTATATATAGACATCCTGTATATAGTACTATACACTACATAGGGCAACTAAGTGGAGCAGTGGGTAGAGAGCTGGGGATGGAGTCAGGGATACCTGAGTTCAAATCTGACCTCAGACTCTAGCTGTGTGACCATGAGCAAATCACCCTGACCTAGTTTGCCTCAGTTTCCTTATCTATAAAATGAGCTGGAGAAGGAAATGGCAAACCACTCCAGTACCTCTGCCAAGAAAACCCCAAATGGGTCTTGGAGGGTTGGACACAACTGAATAACAACAGCAGCACTTTAACATCTGTTCTAAGCCTTAAAGGAAACCAGGGATTTCAAGAAGTGAGCAAAGGCATTTTGGGCATAAGGCATGGTCTCAGCAAAGGCAGGAAATGGAATGTTTTCCTACAGAGAAAAGCAAGAGACCAGGTTTGGCGGGCACATATGTGGGGGAGAGTTCTGTGAAATACATCCTTCCCTTCTTCCAAGGCTCAGCTTCAATGCCCCCACCTTTGGGAGGCTATTTTCTAATCTCTCAATTGTTAATACTCTCTTTTTCTCAAAATTATCCCTCATTGATTTATCTCAATATGTATTGTATCATCCCTGTTGGATATAAGCTCCTTAAGGGCAAGATTTGCTTTGCAGGCATTTTGAGGCGGGGAGCAGAGAGTGGAGGCAGGGTTTGACCCTAGTGTCTAGCATACAGCGTCCAGAATACAGTAGGCACTTAAAAAATGCTCACTGAATCATTATTGACTCATGAGGACACAGTCATTCCACTCATATAACAGTGGATCTGAGATGACTCCCAGTTCTCATCCTCAAAGTGGGGTGCTTGGACCAACATTATGGACAGCCCCAGGCTATCCCACCTGACCTCTCTGATGTAGTTAATCATGCCCTGACCCATTTTATGGTTATGGTTATTTATAGAGATGTCTATTCCCATAAGCCTCTGGAAAAACAGCAGAGTGGGTCTTTTTCATCTTTCTGCCTAGCACAAGGTCTTACCCAGAGTAAGTGCTTACTAACTACTTGCTGAATTGAATTGAATGATGTTGATAATTAAAGTGGACTGACCATCTCTGCCAGGAGCCTGATGTTTCTCCTGTATTCTCTCTGATCTCAATTTCCTGTTAAGTATAGCTCCTTGCTTGTAATGTCCAACAAAATCATCTAAAATCAAATTGGTCCTCTTTGTACCTCAAGACTTCCCTCTTTTGGTCAATGAAACCTTGAGTCGCCTAGTCACCCAAAGCTAATGAGCCTGGGATCATTCAAGGATATGTTGGTAGATGTTTAACAACTGGCTCTCTTGGGGGAATATAGATACATACATACAGATATATATACATATATGTATATATATACATATAACTATTTAGTTAAATCTGCATTATTAATATTTTCTCTGTCACATTCCTAAGTCTAAACAATAAAAAAATAAATCAAGCCTAATTTGTAGTTTTTTTTCTGGTTTCCATGGTGTAAATGCTTCCACCGAAAATTTAACAACCAGTTCTTGAGAGCCAGTTAGAGCTGGTTCTAGTATAACATAGGATCATCCCCTTTCTTTCATCACCCACATACAACCAGTTGCCAAACACTGCCAATTCTTCCCTCACAATGTCTTCAAATCAGTCCCTTCCTTGACATCCATTCCTGTTGCTTCTACCCTTGTCTGGGCCCTTACCAGCTCATGCTTGGATGATAGCAATAGCCACCTAAATTATGGGAACTCTGTGTTGGAAGGGATCACCCAGACTTTCCAGCCCAGTCCACACCTGTCCAAGAATCCCCTCAAGAATTTATCTGACAAGTCATTCTCCAGTGTCTTATTGAAGATCTCCAGTGAGGGCCAACCCACCACTTCCCAAGGCAATCCATTCAACTTTGGAACAGCTATTAGTGCCTTGCATGTTTGGTTGGTCTTGTTGTTTCCTACTTATAATTTCACTGATGTAGGGCACTTCCAGAGAGAAAACTCCTGCCAACATAGACTGACATTTTCCCTTGACTTTTTGGTCTTTGAGAGTTGGCTAGGGGTATAGAGAGGTGAATTAACATGCTCAGGATTACACAGCCAGAACGGGTCAGAGGGAGGATCTGAACCCAGGTCTTCCTGACTCCTAGGTCAGCTTGTGCTATTTACTTATCAATATAAAAGCACTTAAATTGCAATAGAAATATGAGTTATTATTATTATTACTATGTTCAGGGATCTGTGTTTCCTGCTATAGTGGACACAGAAGGAGGAGAAATGATCTCCCACTTCTTCATGAAGCTAAAAGTGCACTGCCTTGTATATAGTAGGCACTTAAGTCAACAATCATCATTTAAGTACTTAGTCTGTGCCAGACACTGTACTAAGCCTGGGGATAGGGGAAAAAAAATGAAGAAAAATGAAATTGTCTCTACTTTCAAGAATTATACATTCTAATGAATATACTCACTCAACTTTAGTCAATTTGCAATGAATTTTACTTTACTAATGTGAATTCCATGACCATGTATCTTATGACTCAGCATAGCCTTATAGATCAAGTTAGCTACACTCCCAGATTTAACTCACTCTTTATGTCTCTGGCACCCAAAGAAAGAGCACAGCTGTGATCAATGAAGACAACAAAACTATGCCATGATAAAAACAGGAAAAGACATTGACCCATTCCATAGATGTCTAGGGAGGAAATGGTTCATTTAAAGGACAGTGGTGTGCTTAATGATAATTGCTCTTCCAAACCAGAAGGAAGTGTTTTTATTTCTCTCAGCTGCCCACCATTTCCTGCAGCGGGCACGTTTCTCACAAATACCTGTAAGGACGCCAACTCCTTTTGTGTTTTTCACAATTAGCTTATCTCCAATTATATAAACAGGCAGATGATGACAGTCTTCGGTTGTGGAGGTATTATGGAAAAATAAGGGTTACTTTACTCTGAGTGTAGGTCTTAGTACAAAACAGATTAAAGCTTATGTGGATATACACAATAATAGATAGACTAATTCCATTGTCTGCTTCTCTTAAATTGTTTTATTAGAAGGAACATATTAATTATAATGAAGGCAAATGTGGACTCTGTAGGTTTCTAATGAAAATTCCTTTGTAGCCTCACGGCAGGATTTCCCACCATTTTTCTCTTTCTGATGAAATTAACTCCCTGTGGTTGGTCAGCAGGATAATCTAATTTTAGCCAATCAGCTTGGGAGCTGCCATTGACCTCACAAAGGGAGAGAACGTTACCTGCAGCCATGGCAACGCTGAGCTCAGCTCTGATCATCTCTGGATCCTTTGGAGTAATGAAAGACACCGGCTTGCTTTTGAGATGATTAATCTTTTCCCCTGTGAACCTACTTGAATACATTAGCAAAACAAGTATGATAAATTTGTTTATCCCAAGACAATCATTAGAAAATTACCTGCAAAAGTAATTCTCACTAGGGCTGGGGCTGTGAATGGTGGACCATATGGCGGTGAGACCTGAGATGAGCAGCCCAGCCCCTCCTTCGCCCCCTCTGGCTGCAACAGGTTGGGGAAGTTGATGAGTTTTCAGCTGTCAGAGAAGCATGTAGGGAGGAAAGCCAGAGTGACACAGTCATTGAAAGGACAAGAAAATAACAGACGTGTCAACACACTAGTGAAGCTGAGAACATTTGCTGAGGCTGCTGAATGAATACTGGAATGGTATCCAGGAAGAGTAGTTTGGTATGATGGACTTGAAGTCAAAAGACCTGGGTTCAAATTCTGGCTTTGTGATTTATGAGACTCAGCTTCCCCAAATACAAAATGGGAACAAAATGCTCTCTATTCCCTGTATGAGGTCAAACCAATCAGGGGAGGCAGCATTCTAAATTAAGCTCACTGGGCCAACCAGACTATTTTAATCAACAGTTCTTTATCAAATACCTACTTCTATTCCAGGTTCCATGATAAAGTCATAAGGATGCAACTTTCCAGGGGCGGCTAGGTGGTGCAGTGAGTAGAGCACTGGCCCAGGAGTGAGGAGGACCTGAGTTCAAATCCAGCCTCAGACACTTGACACACTTACTAGCTGTGTGACCTTGGGCAAGTCACTCAACCCCAATTGCCCTGCCTTCCCCCCTCCAAAAAAAAAGGAAAAAAAAGATGCAAATTTCCTCATCTTTAAAATGCAAGAGTTGGGGGCAGCTAGGTGGCACAGTAGATAGAGTACCTGCCCTGGTGTCAGAAGGACGTGAGTTCAAATGTGGCCTCAGACACTAGCTTGTGTGATCCTGGACAAGTCCCTTAACCCTGATTGCCTCACAATAAATAAATATATAAAAAATAAAATGCAAGAGTTGGACTAGGACTTTTAAGGTCCCTTCCAGCTCTAAATCAATAAACTTATGATAAGACATATAGGCAGTTGGCTAAGAGGAGTCCAATAATGAAGCCCTATAAAAGCATCTTCTGCCAAGGATGATAGCACACCCTGGTGATCTCAGCTACTGCAGGGAGACTGAGACTGTCAGATCTCTTGAGCTTGGGGGCTCTGAGCTAATCTAGTGTCTATACTAAGTTCAACATTAATATAGTGAACCCCCAGGAGCAAGGAACTCCCAGTCTGCCTAAGGAGGGGCAAATTGATTGAGCAGGGCAAAGATCCCATGCCAATCAGAGTAAGACCAGGTCTATGAGTCTCTCTCTCTGTCTTTGTCTCTCTCCATCTCTGTGTCTCTTCTCTGTCTCTGTCTCTTTCTGTCTCTCTCTGTATCTCTGTTTTTCTGTCGCTGTCTCTCATTATCTATGTCTCTCTCTGTCTCCTGTCTGTCTCTGTCTCTGTCTCTGTCTCTGTCTGTCTCTCTCTCTCTCCCCCCCCCCCCATCAATAATTCTTCTGTTCTCTTTCCCCTCTGAAGCCCACATGACTGGAATTGTGAAGCCCTTAGGTGTTACAAAGGGTGTTTGACCTCCAACAGAAAGGAATATCTGTCACCATAAAACAGGGGTGTGGAGGCCTCCAGGCCCCAAATGTCACCACTGAGCAGGACAAAACACAAGAAACAAGCCGTTCCCTAAATATTACCCTTCTCCTTTTCTGTCCCACTAATTAATAGTCTGATGGCATTGACCTTGAGGGAAATTCTCCGTAAAAGGAACAAGGTTAGTGTGACAGTTAAGCATCTGCCAGAGGACTCCCAGTACCCCAGTATATAAACCACTGGCCATATACAGCAGATCATGGGATCTGAGACTTCAGAGCTGGAAGGGTGCTTGGAGGTCCTTTAGTCCAAGACACTCATTTTATAAATAGAGAAACTGAGGCAGCAAGAAGAAAAGTGGCCAGATGAGATAATGGCACATATTTAAAAATATTTTATTGGTGCCTTTTACCTGGACCCACCCCCAGGCTGAGCCTTTACTTGTCAAGTAGCATTGATGTTAATGCTAATACTAAGGGCTTTACAAATATTAACTCATCTGATCCTAACAACCCTATAAGATAGGTACTACTATTATCCTTATTTTACAGATGAGGAAACCAAGGCAGACAGAAATTAAATGACTTTCCCATGGTGACCCAGCTAGTAAAGAAGTTTTAAACTCAGGCTTTCCTGATTCCAGAACCTGTGTCCACTCTACTACCAGGCTACCTATCAATTGTGACAAAGAAAACCAACTAAGAAAAAATATGAAATACAGAAACTTTATTTGCAAAGTATATAATATTATGTCCTAGTGGTCTCTCGTCTCTCTAAGGTGAAAAAGACTTGTTTCACTATCTCTCATCCAGGGTGACCTGAAACATTAGGCAAACTTTAGCAATGACAATGTTGTCTAGTCTGTTCTGTTCTCCTGTCTCCCTCCATGTGACTCCAGATTGAGATTCCAAAAACAGAGAGTGGACCATATGACCCACCTGCTCAGAAAGCACCAGTGGTTCACTCTCTATTCCTCTAAGACAAAATGTGAACTTTCAGGGCTCGGCACAGTGCCTGGTACACCGTCAGCCAGGAAATGCTAAATGCTTGCTGATGGATGGATTGATGGTTTGATTGATTGGTCTGACATTTGAAGCTCTTCTGGCTCTAGCCTATCTTTCCAAACTTGTTGCCCATCAGCCCCTTTACACACTCTTACTTTCCAGCCAAACTTATCTACTTTCTCCTCTTGGTACAGGAGATTTCATCTCCCCTGCCCCCACACCCCATGCTTTTATATAGGCTATTTCCCATGCCTGGAATTCAATGCTTCCTCACCTCTTCCTCTTAGAATCCTTATCTTCCTTCATGGCTCATTCCATGTATCACATCATGCAGCAGACTTTTTCTGATACCTTTCAGCTGTTAATGCTTCTCTCCCTTCCTCCATCAGACATTACTTGTTCACTTACATATATTTGTATGTATTCATTATTATACATACTGTTTCTTATCACCTGAGAAAAGAGGTTGGGTTTGTTTTCTCTTTGAGCCCTAGCACAGAGCCTCTAGCACAAAGTAAGTGCTTAATTAATGCTTGTTGAATGAAAGGATGGGTGGATAGGTGGATGGGTAGGTGGGTGGATAGATATATAGACAGGTGGCTGGGGGGATGGGTGGATAGATGGATGGATGGATAGACAGACAGACAGACAGTCAGACAGACAGACACAGACAGACAGACAGACAGACAGACAGACAGACAGATAGATAGAGAGATAGACAGACAGACATAAAAATGGGTGGATGAATGGATGGATGGATGGATGGATGGATGGATGGATGGATGGATGAGTCCACATAGAGTTAAGATTCAACTCCACAGAGAGGATTCTGGGAAGATGGCAGAGTAGGTCAGAAAATTCCAAGCTCTCAAGATTTTCCCCCACAAAAGAGTTGAAATAGCACCTTAGGGCTAACAAAGTGAGGTGCAGATAAAGAAGAATAGGGGCACAACCAGGATCTTCCAGGGACAGTCTGAGAAGATCTGAAGAAGAACCCCAGGACTGGGTTTGGTCCCGGTAAGAAGTAAACACCTCCAGGCTAGGTTCTGTTTCAACAACGAGCGGCAAGCCCTGGGGTTAGTTGGTTGAAAAGGCTGCCTCAGACCAGCCACTTACCCCAGGATAGTGAGGGGAATTGTGCATTTGAGCCCAGGAAGATTGTGGGAACCTCTCCTGATGAGGACCGCCAGACCCAGCTGTGCTGTGAAGAGCAGTGGGAGCGAGAAGGAACCAACACACGTCCGGTGAGTGCAGAAGCAGTGGGGCAGAAAGCCCCTGGCTGTGGGCACTTACAGGAGATTGGAGGTTTGGCTTTGGTTCCAGGCTAGAGGGAACTGAAGATCTGGGGCAAGAGGCACCATTTCCCATACCCCAGGGCTAGAGGTGATTATAAAAATCAAGTTATTACCACACAAAAAAAATGCATAGGCAAACGAGAAAGAATCCAGCCATAGAAACCTATTACGGGAATAGAGATGACCAGGGTTCATTTTCAGAGGAGGACACTGAAGTAAAGAAATCCCCAAAGAGCAACGTTAAATGGTCACTTGCCCAAAAAAAATTTGTAGAAGATCTTAAAAAAGACTTTAAAAATCAAATGACAGAGATGGAGGAAAAACTAAAAACTAAAAAATCAAAATAATCCAAGAAAAACAAGAAGATTATGAAAGGAAAATCAACCAATTAGAAAAGGAGATCCAGAATCTCAAGGAGGAAAATGATACCTTGAAAATTAGAATTGGGCAAAGTGAAGCCACTGAAATTATAAGAGCTCAAGAAATAATTAAACAAAACATGAATAATGTAAAATTAGAAGAGAAAGTGAAAGATAAAAACAACAGATTTGGAGAATAGATCAAGAAGAGAAAATATAAAAATAATCAAAGTAACTGAAAGTTATGATCAATAAAGGAATCTTGATACAATAGTATAAGAAATAATTAAAGAAAATTGCCCTGAAGCATTAGACCAAGGTAGGGAACTAGAAATAGAAAAAATCCATCGAACATCACTTAAAAGAGATCCTATGAGAAAAACTCATAGGAATATCATAGTCAAACTCTGAAATTCCCAGATCAAAGATAAAATATTAAAAGCATCAAGATTAAAACAATTTAAATATGATGGTGCCACAATTAGAATTACACAAAACCTAGCAGCAGAGGCATTAAAGGACCGCAGGTCTTGGAACACAATATATCGAAGATCAACAGACTTGGGGCTCCAACCAAAAATATTATACCCTTCAAATTTCAGTATTATCTTAAATGAAAAAATAGACATTTGACAAACCTCCAGACTTTCAAGACTTTGTTAAAAAAAAATCCTCAACTTAATAGAAGATTTGACATACAAGAACTAAGAGACACATAAGGTACATACCAAAAAACTAACTGTAAGGGATTTGCAAGAACAGACTGCTTAGCTTTTATATAACGTAAAATGTAAAATCTATGTCTAGCATTCTTTTTCTTTTTGGTTTTTGACAGGGCAATTGGGGTTAAGTGACTTGCCCGAGGTCACACAGCTAGTAAGTATGTCAGGTGTCTGAGGCTGGATTTGAACTCAGGTCCTCCTCACTCCAGGGCTGGTGCTCTACTCACTGCACCACCTAACTGCCCCAATGTCTAACAGTCTTATTAATAACTGTTGAGCTTATAAGAAAGAGGGGGATAAACCTGACTATGATATGAATTTTAAAAAGTAAAGCCATTTAGAAACAGCTAAAAAGAATAACTATTTTATGCAAGAGAGGTGCAAGAAGAAGAAAGGATACAGAGAATTTAGATGGGGCAGGAGGGCTGGTAGTTCTGGTGACCCACTTTCATCGTGAATAGGTTCAAGACGGAAGAATACATATATATATTTATAAGAGCATAAAAGTCTTTGATATTTAGAAAAAATAAAATGGTAGGGCTTTAGTGAGGGGGGAGAGGACAAGAGAGGGATTTTTATGAGGGAAGAATGAGGGAATAGGTAAAGGGAGTTTAGATTAATGGGAATGGAGGGATAGCAGAGGCATCCTTAGAGGGGGTAAGGCAAGTAATAGGAGGGCAGGGTGGTTGGTGGAGGAGGTGGGGAGGCAAGTAATAGGAAGGCAATGTAGCAGGTGGAAATAAAGTAGAGGAGTCAGAAAGGATAGGAAACAAAAGATATGTACAAACATAAAACAAAAATCAGGAGCAGATTATGTTTGGGAAAGTATATGTCTATATACACATGTACATATGTATAAGTGTATGTATATATCTGTATGTGTATGTATATATTAATAAATATCTAAATTATATTGTAGCCTTCTGGGGGTGGGGGGAGGGGAAAAAAGAACAAAGTTAAAAAGTGCACTGCAGAGAACAAAAGAAAACACAAGGAACCAAAGAAAAGATGGACAATTCTCAACACAAGGCGTATTATTTACCATAGAGGTTTTCTTGAAATGAAAATTTATTGTTACATATTTTGATTCTTCTCCTACGTTCTGCTATGCGCATGACATGCTTTTTTTTCTTACTTCATATTTAAGTTTCAATATTTAAGTTTATGATATGTTTTTGTTTCTTTTCTTTATTTTGTATTTGTGTTCTGATAAAATAAAATTAAAAAAGAAAAGATTCAACTCCACAGCTTCTGACTACAGGTCTATATGTCTTTCCACTCTGTTATTCTAACCTGACATCCTGGCTGATCAGATACTCCCTATTCTATGATAGGAGCCTAAGGAATCTTTTCAAGCTCAAAGAAATTTCAGGAATTCTGCTCCCAGGTTGTGCCAATTCAGTTCAGTCCAATAACCAGTAAGCCCTTTCCAGGTGTCAGGCAACTGTGGTAGGTGTGGAGAATGAATTGTGAAACCTGAAACAGTCCCCTGCCCTCAAGGATCCTACATTCTATTGGGAGGGAGGAGGAAGAGAAGAAGAGCATTGTGTCTGGAGTGAAAGGTCTTGCATTCAAATCTAGCCTCTGCTGCTTGCTACCTGTATGACCATAGGCAAGATGTTTATCCTGCCTGGATATCAGCATCCTCATCTGCAAAATGGGAATATTGGCCTGGTTGGCATGTGAGGTGCCTTCTAGCTCTTGATTTATGAGAAATACAAACTATGTATGAAAAGTAATTGAGGGGAAGGAGGCACACTAAACAACTGAGGCTGGATCAGGTAGGAGGTGGCCCCTGAAGTGTGCTGTGAAGGCAGCTAAGAATCCCAGAATGTGGAGGTGAGGAGGAAGAACACCTGAGGTACGGGAAGCAGAATGTGCCAAGACACAGAGGCAGCTCTGTATAGGAAACAACAAGGAGACCACTCTGGCTGAACCAGATCACATATGAAAGGGAGCAGTTTGTAACAGAGTAGACAGGCTAGAGCCAGTTTGTAAAGGGCTCTAAGTGCTAAACAGAAGGCTCTCTATTTTATCCAACAATCTGGAGAGAGTCACCAAAGGAAGCTCTTGATCTGTGTTTTAAGAATATCAAAATTAACTCTGGGGTGTCTAAAAGATTCCATGGGGGGAGGGGGTAGACTGGTGTAGTGGACAGACAGTTGGACTTGATGGCGGAGAGACCTGGCTTCACAATCCGGTTTCTAACACTAAGAAACTATGTGAGCAGGAGCAAGTCACTTCTCTGAGACTCACTTTGTTCATCTGTAAAATGGGTTGAATCATCCCCCATGGTCCCTCCCTTGCAGGAATGTTGTGAGGCTCAGATGAGACGATACATATATATATATATAAACAAACTGTGATGTGCCTTTTGTAATTATCAGTTATTATCCCCCCTACCCCACAATCTCACTGTAAAAGATGTAGTCTTGAGGGTTTATAAAAATGTGTTAATTAATTCATAAATTATTTTTGATTAAAATGGTTACAAAATTCTAGTTTGAGAAATGTCCAATCCATTCATTAGCATTTATTAAAGACTGTGTGCTTCACCGTAAAGCATGGAGTACTGGATAGAGAGCTGGTTTCAATGACTGGAAGACCTGGGTTCAAATCCTACCTTTGATTCATAATGGCTGTGTTGACTCTAGGCAAGTCTCCCAAACCCAGCATTCCAGGCATCTCCTTATGACTATAAGTTACAGAGAAGATGTCAGCCTGTCTTTAGAGGGACTTTCCTCATCATAGAGTCCCCTATGTCAATGAAATCACATATCCAGTTTCTATGGCACTGTGCTAGGTACTAAAGATGATGAAAAACGATGCAGTCCCTGCCTTCAAGCAGCTTACATTCTATTGGTGGTGATATGTATAGATAAGAACATACCTGATAAATACATACTATTACAAGGTAGTTAGGAAAGGCATTAGCAATTAGGATTTGGAAAAGTCTCATAGAACATGAAACTTCATCTGAATCTTGAAGAGGGGATTCTTTGGGGTAGAGGGGAGGGAAGCAGAGGGCATTCCAAGAAGGAGACACAGTCCATGCAAGAATCCATGCAGAGATGGGAGCTAGAGCAGTATGGACAAGGCACAGAAGCCCAGCTTGAGATTCTTTGGGTGGACACTTGAACACTCTCTGACTGGCCCATAGAGCTTGGGAAAAGAAGTGATAAATGAGGATGGAAAGATAGGCTGGGGCCAGGTTTTCTGAAGGGCTTTAAAGGACAAACAAAGGAGCTTATATTTTTTCTAGGAGGTAAAAGGGAGACTGAGTGAGGGAATCATATGGCCAGACCCACCTTTCAGGAAAAATCACTTTGGAAACTTTGTGAAGGATGGATCGGCTGGGGACAAAGGAGGAGATAAAGCCTATTAGGAGACTACCACACATTTTAAATACACTGGGGAGCTCTCCAGAGAGTCCTGTTGTATACCTTGTCTTAAATAACTTTGTATCATGTATAGAACAAACAATAGTAATAATACCTAACAGAATGCCAGGAACCATTTAAACGAGGCTTAGAGGAGGATTTCAGATGTGCCCCCACTTTCCAAAAATCTACTACCTGGATTAAACAACAATAGCTTGTGATGCCTGTGCATCAGAACCTATCTATAACTTAGTGTCATAGAGACTTAGCATCATGGCCGTAAGAGACCTTACAGATTCTAGTCCGACTTCCTAATTTTCTGGAGGAAGAAACAGAGGCCAAGGGAAATTAAGTGAGATATGCCCAAGGTCACACAGGTATAAAGTGACAGAGACAGAGTTGGAACTCAGGACCTATAACTCCCAAGTTCATCAGTCTTTCCCCTTATCCAGACCAGTGTCAGACTTGGAAAAGTTAAGTGACTTGCCCAAGGTCGTACCACTAATAAGTTTTAAAAGTAGGTCTTGAACTCAAGTCTTCAAAATTCCAGGTCCAACTCATTCTCTACCATGTCACTGGCATGCCACCCCAGAGAATCCCCTCTTCAAGATTCAGATGAAGTTTCATGTTCTAGGTGAGACTTTCCCAAATCCTAACTGCTAATGTCTTTCCTAACTACCTTGTAATAGTATGTATTTATCATGTATGTTCTTATCTATACATATCACCACCAATAGAATGTAAGCTGCTTGAAGGCAGGGACTGCTTCATTTTTCATCATCCTTAGTACCTAGCACAGTGCCATAGGAACTGGACATGTGATTTCATTGACAAAAACTGGCCCTTCTAAAGAACACAATACTTGATGGTTTTTAACCAGAAATAAATATATCTGTCTTATAAATTGGGATTTTTGCAAATCATTTAGATTTATGAGAGGCGAGCTGAGTCCGAGTTCTGCCTCCAGTGCATGATAATTTTGTAAACATCAGCAAGTCACTTAATCCGTCTATACCTCCCAGCAATTTAGGGAAAGTTAGGTCAACAAGCATTTATTAAGTGGTTACTGTGTGCTAGATAATATGCTAAGTGTTGGGGATATAAAGAATGGCCAAAAAAAAAAAACCAAACAAAAAACCAAAAAGCCTTGTTCTCAAGTAGCTCATTGTCTAATGGAAATACAAACAACTATACAGAAATGATACATCCAGGATAAATTGGAAGTAATAGAAAAAAGACACTATAAATTGCAGAAGATTGCCAGTTGCATTGGTAGAGGGGGTTTCCATCCTGAAAGTTCTCCATCCCAACAACATTAGAAATCCAAAGTGCCCTCCCAAAGGGGAGGAGGCATTTTAAAGTGTAGAATAACTATACTTTCCTATAGCCCTTGTTGAAACTATCCCAGAACCCAAGGATTTCCAATTGAAACATATCTATTTCATCCTGGTTCCTTCTTATCACTTGCAACACCAACTGGAAAGCAGACGATTGATAAAGATGTCATAGAGGATCACAGGTTCAGAAACTAAAGAGGGATATGAAGGCCATCTAGTATACAGCCCCCTCATTTTACAGATGAGGGGACTGAAGCCCATAGGGTGGAGTGACTGCCCAAGGCTATTCAGGAATTAAGTGGCAGAGCCAGCTCTCCTCCGAAAAGGAGGGGAGGAGAAGATGCACTATATTTTCTGACAATTTTAAGCCTCTCAGATCCATGTTGTGGAGCAAATGGTAACTGTGTAATTAAAAGGAACACATTTTAAACCTGACAACAATTGGTGCATTTCAAGCATTTGAAATTATTCTATTTTTAATAATTCATGCTCAAAATCCAATATGTGGGCAACAGAGCAGAAGAAATATGAAAACAAAGTCTGATCCGGGAGCACCCTTACATCTGTCCTGAGCCTGATGAAAAAGAATCAGAGAAGAGTCCCCTATGGGGGTGTTTATGCCAGGAAACACACTTGCTGAGAGTGCATGCAAATACACACACACACACACACACACACACACACACATTGTTAAAGACTTACCTTCAGTTTAATAACGATTTCCCCCCGTAGCCCAAATCAATTCAATCCACCATGCATTCATTAAATGCCTACTTTGTGCCAGCCACTGTATACTTAATGCTGAGGCTACAAAGACAAAAATGAAATACTGCTTGCCTTCGAGGAGCATATATTCTGTTCAGTGTAACATGTATAAAAATAAATACATGATATTTGGGGAAGGTGGAAGAGTTTGGGCCACTAAGGAGGTCAGAAAAGGCTGCTTTCATGAAGAGGCATGTGACCTGAATTTTGAAAAAATGAAACAAAACTAGTGATTCTTAGAAGCAGAGTTGAGGAAGGAGAGAGTATTTAATCTTATCCAGGTACTTCCATATATCCCTTCTATATCCTTTGTTCATATTTTTATTTATTTCTATATATACATGTTGTTTCTCTTTAATTGAATATAAGCTCCATGAGGGAAGGGGCAGTTCTGTTTGTGTCTCTGTGTCCTCAGTGCCTAGAAAATAGGTGATAATTAATAAACATTTGTCAAAGTGAATTAAATTAAATTAAAGATTGATTTCATTTCTTCCAAGTCTTTGATTCTCTGGGCTTAATCCTCTATAATTCCTTTAATTATTCTTTATTTGACATAATTTCCAAGCCTTCATAGTCCTGATCACCTTCGTGCAACATGGCCAATATACCTCTTAACATGTAGTGACCAAAAGTGATCAATATACAGTTTGAATAGCACAGGGTTTGATGAAGTTCTTACTTCCTAGATTAACTTTTCTAGCTGGGGGCTTACACAATTAACTCTTTGTATCCCCAGTACATAACACAGTGCTCGGCACATGGTAAGAATTTAATAAATGCCCGTTGATATTGACTGACTTTTGTGGTCTCCAGAAATCCCAGATGTTTTTCGCATAATTTGCTTGCCAGGTTAAGTCTTCCCGTTTTAATAATCATGCAATTGACTAAGGCCCTTGGAGATGAAGTGATCTGCCCAATGTCACACGAGGAGTAGTAGTGAGGATCAGCAGCAGAATTTGAATACAGGTCTTTGACTCTAGAACCAGTACTCTGTCCATTGTACTAAGTTGTCTTTCTTTGGTTGCTAGAATTGCAATCTCATTAAAAATATATTTTTTTAAATTTCCCAGAATGCCAATCTACTGCTTTTGTTCTCAATGAGAGCCATAATTTGATTTTTTTAAAAAAATAAAGATGATGTCCTTATTCCCAGCTACACGGGGAGCTAGGTGGTGCAGTGGATAGAGTTCTGGCCCTGGAGTCAGAAAGACCTGAGTTCAAATATGACCTCAGATACTTACTGGCTGTGTGATCCTGGGCAAGTAACTTAATCTCTGGTTGCCTCGGTGTCCTCATCTGTAAAATGAAGGTAATAATAGGACCCACCTTGCAGGGAGGTTATGCATCTCAAATGAGATAATATTTGTAAAAAGTACTTAGCATAGTGCCTGGCACATTGTTAGCACAACATAAATGCTTATTTCCCTCTCTTCCTTTCCTAGATCAATTAATGTTAGATAATTTTTAACTCATTGTATTACTATAAAGATACCATGAACCATTCACTCAACACGATAAAATGACCTTAACAATCACCATGTTGAGGAGATGATGGAGGAGGGAACTCAGACACCTTTTCAGCTCAGGAGAGTGCTTCCAACTATTTTATGAAAATTCTGGGCTTGGCAAAGAAACATTTGCCAATGTATTTTTGCCTTCATTTTCAAGCCCAGGAGTATTTGAAGGAAAATTTAATCCATATGTCTCTGATTAATTTCTACTGAGCTCATCAAAATGTAATTTTGGAAGGACAACTTGATTTCCCCAGAAGTTGATTTTTTTTAAAAAACTGAGTCATTTTCTGAGAATTACAATAAGTAGAAATCAACCCCTGAACTTGTCTGAATTCATTTCAGAACTTGAAATTCACATTAGAATCTGGGCAAAAAGCCCTCTCCTGGCCCCAAAATAACTCTTAGACTCCTATCAAGGCTATGAATTTCAGCAATCTGTGTCTATGGGAAACATCACTGAAAGTTCTATGCACAAGAAAAGATGTGGGTGCCAACTTCCTCAGGAAGCAAAATCCTGCTACTAATCTGCCCCCTCCTTTCCTTTCACCCAATAGCCTGAACTGAGCTGTGAGTACCGAATCCAAGATATGAAAAGGGGATGAGGGAAGTATATGAAGAAGATTGCTACTCCTGGCTGGGTTGGGAATTGTGATGTGGGCATGGTGTCTCCACTGTTCATTGTCCCATGTCTCCAGTGGTCTTATCAACCTTGGCATTCACTCCTCAACTTTTTACCTCACATTCATAAGGATGGTTGTCCAGGTAGGTGGGATTCCTTCTCCACATACACAAGTTACCATAATGCTTCATGTTGGTATGGAGACAACCCTGGATTCTCAAGTGATATATTGGCAATCCAAAAGTGGGTTTTGATGGGTCCTCCTCACCTGAAAAAACTTTCAGGTTAAGCCAAGCAATATAGGCTTTGCCTATTTCCCTAGGAACCACCTGACCAAGTGTAAAGAGAGAGACTCATCACCTCCACTGAGCTCCTATGCAAGGGACACCAGGGTAAATTGGGTACTTTATGTTGTTAACATTTGGCATACCTTGATACAACATTATAGGTGTCTCTTCAAAGCAGTGATTGAGTGTAAGCTCTAAGCTCAATTTTCCTCAGTTGATTCGTGGGTAAGTCACTTGATATCTTAGGATTCAGTGAATTCTCTAACAGTAAATTGTAGTAACTGTTCTCCCCAGTGAAGGGAGTTTCCACACTGGAAATTCCCTACATATAGCTCCACCTATGTATGTATCAGTAAGTCAAGATTCACAATATCAATTGTGACCATGAATATGCCTTTATAGTTCAGTATTGCAGAATATAGGAGACTTTCCATATAGAAAGCAGAAGTAAAACACGTATTCAGACACCAGAGGATTAAATCCCAAAACCAGTAATTCCACTTCAATAAAGGAACAAATGTATCCCAAAACCAGTAAGTCCACTTCATTGTAACAGCAAGGAAATTAAAACACAATATCGCAGCAAGGAGCCAAGCCATCCTATAACCTTCCCCTCTTCTGGGGCCTTCCTGTAAACATTCATTCACAAATCCTAATTGTCTGCTTGTCTGCATCCTCTCTTCCTGAAATTCTGAGAGCTTGAAGTGCTGACAGCCCTTGCAGTTCTCTCAGTTTGTCCAGTTCTCTCTCTCCTTGCAGTTCTCTCTAAGCTTAACAGCCACTCTCAGGATATATATACCCTTGTGGACCTGGGACTTTGCACTGAGCAAAAGGGTGTGGGCCTGCCTACAAACAAGCCTCCCCTAATCAAGCTTCCCTTAAGTAGCTCCACCTGAGGTCTATTAAATGGGTGGGGAAGATCTTTAATCACATTAACACCACAACCTAAAGCATATTGAGGATACCTTGTCTTTTCCATCACCTATAGCCCACACTTCCTGTAAAGTCAATGCCCTCTGCCACTGTGTCATCATTGCTCATTAACATTGGCATTTGCTTTTAGGCATGAATATCCCCCATGTGAGGAGGGCCTCCTTTCTTCACTTTTGCAGTAGTTGGTCTTCATCTTGTCCCCTCCATTCTCCCTGGTACTCATTCAAGTTCAATTACTCCTGAGCTGGTCGGCCAATAGAGCTTTCCCACAAAGATGTAATCCTAGCCCAACTGGTAAAACCCAATTGGCATCCATTCATTGCATTGGATATACTTGCCATTGAAAACATATATTTCTCAACCTGTCATTTCATAAACTTTTGCTATTTGGCTACTGCCTACTTTTCTAGCTTTATTTCATGTAGCTCGCCTTCACATGTGCCATGTTTCAGTCAAACTGACCTGCTTGGTCTTCTCCATATATATCATTTTACCTACACCCTCTGTGTCTCATACCCAGAAGGCCTTCCCTCTACACCTCCAATTCTTGGAATCACAAGCTTCCATCAAGGCTCAGCTCAGATGCTTTGGTAGCCTTTCCTGATCCCCATCCTGTCCTCCTAGCTCTCTTGGTAATGTCTTCTCCCTACTAAAATAATATTGCATTTACTTTTAGGTGTACCTGTTTTGTCCTCTTATAGAATGTAAGCCCTTGGAAGACAGGAAGATGTTTTTCATTTTTGTCCAGGCCCAGTGCACCACCTAGCTGCTCTCCTAGCTTGACACATCGTGCTTAGTAAATACTTTTTTATCACCTGTCCATCTGTACATACAATAAGTAGCAGAACTATGATCTTCCTCCTCTAAATCCATTGTTCTTTCCACTACACTTTGCTTCATCCATTCCTTAGAACTAGATCAGACACAAAGGTCTCATTTGTCTCTGAATCCTATTGCTACTGTCTGAACACACAGTATACACTTAACCCTTCTGGGACTTTGTTTCCTCAGCTACAAAATGAAGATAATATTTTCAGTCCTTACATTATTCTGTAATTATGATGAATTATTTCAGGCAGAGTGGTTGGATAGATAAAATGCTGGCCTCACGGTCAGGAAGCTCAGTTGTATTTTAGTCTTGTCCAACTCTCCATGAACCCATTTTGGGTTTTCTTGGCAAAGATACTGGAGTGATCTGTCATTTCCTTCTGCAGCTCATTTTACAGGTGAGGAAACTGAGGCAAACAGGTTTGCCCAGGTTCACACAGCTAGTAAGTGTCTGAGGCTGGATCTGAGCTCAGAAAGATGAGTCTTCCTAACTCCAGGGCTGGCATTCTATTTACTGTGCCATCCAGCTGCCAGGGTCAGGAAGATCTGGGTTCAAATCTTGCCTTTGATATATATTAATTATATGACCCTGATAAATTCATTTCACTTCTCTGCATCACAGTTTCTCCTTCTACAAAATAGACATAATAGTAAGGATATTATCTTCCCTCAAATGAGGTCATATATGTGAAGGGTTTTGTAAATGTTAAAACATTTCATCATTATACCCTATTGTTTGGATAGTATCAGATAAATGTCAGTTGTTTGGGGGTAGTCTTGGAGGTAATAGTGGTATAATCAATAAATAAATAAATATTGATTAGGTGCCTACTATGTGCCACTGTCCTAAGAGCCATGGATACAAAAAAAGGAAAAGACATTCCCTGCCCTCAAGGTGTTTGCAATCTAATGGATGATGTGACATCTGGAAGACCTGGATTTGAATTCTTCCTCTGACACTTGCTGATCTTGGACAAGTCTCTACCCCAACACAACCCTAACACAAACCTAACTCTGAGCCTTAAATAACTCTCTAAGTCACAGATGAGTTGTGATCTTCGTGGGCTCACACAGCATTTGTACCAAGTGTCGCAACACTGACAAAAATCACAGGTAATTGACATATGAACACTCATTAGATCAAATGAGATATTTGTAAAGTGCTTGGCACACAGTAGGTGCTTAATAAATGCTTGTTCCTTCCTTTAGAATACAAGCTGCTTGTGAGTTGGGGCTCTTTCATTCTTTATATCCATATATCCAGCACCTGGCACATAGTAGGTGCTTTATAAATGCTTGTTAACTTATTATTAGTTGATTTGAATGGATTGTTGAGGATTATTAGGAGGAAGCCTAGAAATTTAGAGATGCCAATGAGAATGCAAGGCATGGCTCTGTCTTGGTTTTGACCATACTCCCAGCATTAAAGGGATTCTGGAAATTAACAGAAGGATTTGAGATCATCTTTGAATTACTTATCCCAAAGGCAAACAACCAGAAAACTGCAAATGACCAGAATTTTCTTTCCACAATAGGGCATAGTGATAATTAATGCTGATATGGTAACCCTTGGGGCACAGAGTCTCAGAAAAAATAAAATTCATTTATGGTTAGAATAGTTTAATGTTAAATGGATCGTATTCTTTGAGCATCAGTCATCCATGTATGCTTCAAAAAGTGGCAGTTAATCAGAAGATTGTTGTGGGGTTCACATGAGATTAGCCAGAGAACTTCATATTGACATAGAACATAACAACGAACACAACAAAGTACATTCCTTCCAACTCTCCTCTGATGTAGGTAGGGAAAGAATTGTTATGCCTATTTTACAGGTGAGGGAACTGAGACAGATCCAAGTTAAGTGGCTCACTCAGGGTTACATAGCTAGAAAGTATCAGAACCCATTTTCAGATTCTGAGTCTGACCATCTCTCCACTAAACAGAGAAACTGCCCTTCAGCCAGAGGCCAACATTTTATGGCTATCTGACTAGACCTTGGCAGGCTCTGTCCAGGGCATAAATTAGTTGTCGGCATTGTACATTGTATCTTTTTCTAAGGCTAATAGTGCTGTTGATATAATGAATAGAATCTCAAAGTTCAGAAGACTTGGCCAGAAGTATATCTCTGACGCATACTGGTGTGTGATCCTGGAGAAGTTTCTTGACATATCGGTGCTCTATGTAAGTCTCTGAATGGGTCAGTTCAAAAAAAGTGCCCATATGCACGAGGTTTCTTGGCAGGAACTTCCTATGGCAGTGAAATCAAAAGAGAGAAAGAAAGGAAGAAAGAAAGAAAGAAAGAAAGAAAGAAAGAAAGAAAGAAAGACAGGGAGAAAGTGAGAAAAAGGAAGGAAAGAAGGAAGCAAGGAAGAAGAGAGGGAGGGAGGAAGGAAGGAAGAAGGAAAGAAAGAAAGAGGAAGGAATGAAGGAAGGAAGGAAGGAAGGAAGGAAGGAAGGAAGGAAGGGAGGGAGGAAAGAAAGAAAGAAAGAAAGAAGAAAGGAAGAAAGGAAGAAAGGAAGGAAGGAAGAAAGAAAGAAAGAAAGAAAGAAAGAAAGAAAGAAAGAAAGAAAAAGAAAGGAGGGAAACTAGAAAGGAAGGAAGGAAGAGAGAGAGAAAGGAAGAGGGAAGGAAGGAAGGATGGGAGGAGGAAAAAAAGCAGGGAGGGAGCAAAGAAGGAAGGAAGGAAATGAAGGAAGGGAGATAGGAAAAGGAGAGAGGAAGGAAGGAAGAAGGGGAGGGAGGAAGGATAAAGGGAGAGGAAGGAGGAAAGGACGGAGGGAGGAAGTAAACATTCATATAGCACCTACTATGTGTTGGACACTGTGCTAAGCACTTTTTACAAAAGTTATTTCTCAACAACCACCCAAGGTAAGCACCATTATTATTTACAGTTGAAGAAACTGAGGCAGACAGAAGCTAAGTGATTTGCCCAGTGTCACATGACTAGTAAGTTTCTGAAGTCAGAACTGAAGCCAGGTCTTCCTGATTGCAGACTCAGTGCTCTATCAACTGTGCCAAAAGTGAAAAGAAAAAGGGGAGAGAGACAGACGGACAGATGGTCACAGAGAGAGATAGAGACACAGAGAGAGACAGTCAGAGAGACAGACAGAGACAGAGAGAGACAGAGACAGTACAAGCTGGCCTCAGATTTAGGAAGACCTGAGTTCAAGTCTCATCTATGACAAATCCTGCCTATGAGACCTTGGACAAGTCACTTAACCTCTCAGTGCTCTGGCCAATTCTTTAAGGCTCTACATTGCAGAGAAGGTGGGTGTCCCTACATTGTTTTACAATTCCTATGTTTTTGCCAAAAAAAAAAAAAAACGTACAAGTCATCATTCTAAAACACTGAAGAAGGTGGAAGGACGAGATCCAGATCTTGCCCTCAGGGAGTTTATACTCTAGGAACATTCTTTGTCTCTAAAGCAGACGTTCAAATTCGATTATACTTTGCAAACTTCTTGAACAGGACTTAGCTAAAATAGAACCTTCCATGCTGACTACAAGAAATTCAAACACTTCTTTTTTTTCTCATTTTTGTAAACAGACTCATTTGTCAGACATCAAGAGGTGGCTAGGCAATGAAGGGCTGATTCAAGAACTGCCCCAATTATCTGAACAATTCAAACAAGAAAATTTCCCCCGGGTCCCCTCCCATTATGTGAATCCCCCACTGCAGGTGAAGATATCAGCAGAAAAGAAGGTGCAGCGGGGCCAGGGATGAGGACAACCATTCAACAATCCTGCTGGAGTTCAAGTGTTCCACAGAAAACCCCTTTAGCAGTTTGGAAAGACCCTCATGGAGAATTTTGAGGGCAGGGACCTTTTATTCTTCTTTTATTTTATCCCCGGTCCTTAGCACCGTGCCTAGCACACAGTGATCACTTAATACACGCTTATTGACTCCCTCACTGACAGACATAGACCAGACTCTCACAGGATGAGACGGCACAGAGGATGTACAATCTACACGCTCCTATCAATGAGATCAGCTGCTGGGCTCCATCACTCTCTAAAGCATTTCATATTCACTTACCTGTTTATATTCGATTCTCCAGCAGAAAGTAAACTCTTTGAAGGCAGGAGCATCTTCATTTCTGTCTTTGCATTCAGAACACTTAGTGCAGTGCCGTAGTTGTTGCTTAATAGATGTTTATTTAATTCAATTCCAGTCCAAATGTTCAGGGACTTTTTATTTCTGCTTCTATCTTTCAACCTACAGAATGCATTCATGTGATACCATTTAAATGTTGAATGGGGATGGCTTCAAGCTCTGGGTTTTCCCCTCTTTTTTTGTGTCCTGGACCCCTTTGGCAGTCTGGTGACGACTCTGGATCCCTTCTCTGAAGTGCATATTTAAATAATGGAAGGAAATGCTGAATTTCAGTTAGAATTAGAGGTTAGTGAAAATAAAGATGGGATTTTCCTCAAGTTTGTGGACCCCCAGAAATTTATCTACAGACCCTTTGGGGAAGAGGTCCATAAGCCCCAGGTTAAGAATTCTTGATTTAAGGAGAAGACAGAAATAAAAAGCAATATATCCAAAACATACAACTCCAGAATAAGGAAAAAATGGATAGACTCAATCTTTTTTCACCCTATAGTAATGAGATATGATTTTCCCCAGGGAGTCAGTGGAATCTCCTCCAAAAGTCTCATGGCTGAAACTATCTGAGAGAATGGCTTCTCCCAAGGGAAGGAAACTGTCTATTGACATATGGGACACAAAGCAGCAGTGTTGTATACAGAGATGAGGATTTAGGAGGACAAAGGCTGTGATTCTTCCCGAATGCCCCATGCCACAGTCCAGTACAGTTATGAGTCCTTTTGCCTGTGTCCATGGGGTACAGAGTGGGCTGGGCATGGGGCAACCATCAGGCTAATTGGATCACTGCAGACACCACTACTGGGTCACTCAGGTCAAAACATCCTGCCCCAATGCACCTAATTTGGGATATTAATCAAATTCAACAGCCGCTTCCAAATCCCCTCTTCACTTTCTGGCCTCTGAAGCCAGCCCCAGTAACAAATGTGACATCTAAATTTATGGTTATTAACAAAATGAGACATTAAGTTGTCTGGGCATCTGCACCTTTTAGTTGGTCTTTCAGTATGTTTTCTCACTAAAGCTTCATCACCCTAGAGCCATGAAGGGCTTTAGTGATCATCTAGCCCACCATCTAATTTTACAGATGAGGAAACTGAGGCCCAAGAAGGTTACATAACTCTAAATCTAGTACTCTTTCTGTTACCTAACTAGAAGGCTATGGAATTGGTCCAGAAAAAGGATGATGAAAGGCTGAACTGGGGAGATGGATAGAGAGAAGGGAATGGATGCAATAGATGCAGGTAGAATTGACAAAATGGCAACTGATTGGATGTGGCAGGGAATGGGGAACAAGGGAGAAAGAAGAGCTGAAGATTTTTCTTCAGATACTGATCAAGTTTATGGACCTGGGGGACTACCAAAAATGGAGGTGCTGAATGGAAATTGCAAATAATAGAGATCTACAGTGTCATGGATATTTCTCTTTTTCTGTTCTATTCTGTATATGCAAATATCTATTTTATTTGGCATTTATTAGGTTTGGAATAGAAGTTCAAACTAATTTTTAATGGTGGTACCCTCCACAAAAATAGGGAAATGTGGCATAGCAGGAGGTCATGGACAAAAATAATGAGTTCCATTTTGACAGATTGGGTTTGAGACGCTCACAGGATATCTAGCTGGACATGTACAAGAGACAGTGGTAGGTTATCCAATATGATTTGCACAATGATGCTGCAAAGTAGGTGCTATCATTATGCCCATTATTCAGATAAAGAGCCTGGGACTCTGGGAATTAAGTGACTGACCTGCAGTCATAGTGCAATAAAAGTCTGAGGCAGAATTGGAACTCAGATGTTCTTGTATCCAACTCCAGTGTTCTATGTATTATGTCATCCTGGGGCATCGCTGTTGTAGGACAAGGTTCCCATCAAACATCTCACATTCTGGCCAGCACCTGAGTGTGGGGCTATTAAAATGTGGCTCTTGCCTGCCATTGATCTGATAATCTTGCTCTCTGTGTGATTCCAATTCCTCGCACCCGGTCTTTATTTTGGTTTATGGAATATAATTTTACTCTGAGCAGGACTCCCGTAGCTTTCAGACTAAGAATCGGTACAGTTCCATCTGCTTCTGAGGACTTATCCCTGTAAAGCTGCTGGGGACAACACTGAGCTCAAATTGCCCATATTTGCTGGGAAATGAGGAAATATTTTTTAAACATTGTATTGATTTCAGATGGCAAAATCCCTCCTCCCCCTGGATGGAAAGAATGAAATGTGACAGAGAACTGTGGAAATCATCTGTCTCCATTGTGCTCGTTCAGAAAAATCTCTCAGGCCAAAAGCTGGGCCAAGCCTAGAAAAGTTTCTTGGTGCTCTGGACTAGGGGAACTCCAATGTTCTTCCATGGCTATTCTCTTAACCCAGGCCAAGTCGGTGGCTAAATGAGACCCATGGAGCTCCATGGTGACACACCATGCCATGTGCTTTTGTAAAGGTTCCAAAATGAGGTCACATAAACCAATGGTGGATTAGATGTTCCCTTACGAAGGGATGGGGACTGAGCTTTTTAAAGACCTAAGGCTGCCACAATTCCTCCCTACTCCCAATGAATCAGAGATTCAATTAATCTCAAAAAACACTTATTCAGCTCTAACTACTCCAAATGCCCCAGTGGATCCATGATCTCATCAATGTGGTCACAGACTTCAATGATGAAAAATAAAACCTAGCCATTCCTACCCATCTTGTGTAACTCTTACCCATGTCCTCACATAAGTTTATCCCAGTAACTTAAAGGATTGGCCCAATGTGCTGGGAGCCTTCCTCAATTTTTTCGTCATCACAAAAATAGCAACTTAGTATATGGGTTGTCTAATGGTTGCCCCTCACTTTCACCATGTGACCAGGTCATCAGTCAGCTAATGGACAAGCATTGATTAAGTTCCATGTTCCAGGCACTGCGCTTGGTGCTGAGAACACAAGTGCAAAAAATGAGACAATCCTTATTCTCAAGGAGCTTGTATTCTAATGGAGGAGACAGCATGTACATGTACCTATAGAAAGAGGTATAGCATTAGCATAAAGCAAACAAAAACAAAATATTGGATAAGGTCATTTGGGAGGGAGAAAACTGGAACCTGGAATGATCAGAAATTTCAAGCAGACAAATCACACCTAAACTGCATCTTAAAGAAAGAGGGATTCTATAGGGTGGAGGTAATTCCAGGCATGCAAAGTGGCCATCTTATTTTTTATATTTCTTTGATGACATCCTATATTTCACTTCTTCATAATTTCTCATTTGTAATATATTGCATTTTATTCATACACAACATATCCAAAGGTGGGGAACCTGTGGCCTGGAGGCTACATGCGGCCTTCTAGGTCCTTGGGTGCAGCCTTTTGACTAAGTCCAAGTTTCACAGAACAAATCTTTTTATTAAAATTTGGATCCAGTCAAAGGGCCACACTCGAGGACTTAGGGCCACATGTGGCCTTCAGGCTGAAGGCTCCCCCACCCCCCAGTCCTATACCTTTCCATTGTCTTTTGGCATGGAACCAAACAAGAGAACAGACCACAGTCCCTATTCCCAAGGAGTTTACACCATACCAGTAACAGCAATTCCTGCTAAGTGCTAGTAACCAGTTGTATTGTCTATACAGGGTCAATCACTCAACGAATTGATTTTTATTAAGCACCTACTAAGTGCCAGGCACTATGCTAAACACTAGGATTAAGGATTAAGAAAGAACTATAACCATGACACCAGCATTCTTGGATACATTGGTAATAGCAGGTCAGGTTGATTATTCTGTTGAGCTGGAAAGAGACCCAAGTACTAGATTTGATTTTAAAATACCAAGGATATTTGAGCAATAATGGAAGCATCGTGAGGGTTGGGGGTTGGGAGAATTGTTATCAGAGCGCTTCCCATGATGCTGGGAAAGCATATTTTGGTTCTGTGAGGAAGGATACATGTGCTCTGGCCCCTTGCTAAAGGGCCAGAATGACCAGAGAAGCTCCTGGCTGGTCTCTTGAGGGAGAGGGTGGTAGATGCCAAAGAGGATTAGTGACTTGAGTCATGATGTCAACTACACCTTTGGCTATAAGCAAGGATGTGCTGTAGCAGCAAAAATAGACTGTTAAATTTTCAGGGTGAATATTTATGCCTTGGGAATTGGCAAATGCTACAAATCAGGCTTTACTTTATTATATTGACTATCTACTTAAGAAAGTGAGGGAGAAATGATTCAGATTACATTTTAAAATGTGATGTGTATGTGAGCTAGTAGCTAAACATTTACCAGCACACCACTGGCTATAAGGAATGAGGTGAGGCAATTTCCAATCTCTTTAAAGACAGACCCTTTTTGAGGAATTGGCCAAGGCCAGCTAGCTCCCCCTTGGTCTTCAAAATAGAGCAGAGGATGCTACTCCGGCTCTGCATGCATGTCACAGAGAATATGTATTTGTCCATGTGAGGCTGAGCCTGGATCTGAAGTTGTTGGCTGCCTCTTTTGAGTTATGTTCCTTTCCCCAAATCCCCATTCTCCACAGGCTTGCAATGGGCTCCAATTATGTGATAGGCTGGAGAGCATCCAAAGGAGAACTACCAGGTTCGTGAAGGGCCTCAAACTCCTGTCATGTAACTGTTGGAAGGAACTAGAGATATTTAACTTGGGACAAGCGAGACTTAGGAGACAAGTATGGCTAGCTTCAAGTACCTGGAGGACTGCAAGGTGAAAGAGGTTTGTTTTTCTTGATACTAGAAAGAATAACCAAGAGTAATGGGGGGAGGGGTTGGGTTGGGAGAGAGAGGCAAAATAAAATTTTCCTAATAACTAGAGCTATCCAAAAGTGGAATAGACTATTTTAAGAGGTCGTGGGTTCTCTCTCACCTAAGCCCTGCAAACAAACTGTAGATGACCATTTGACTGGCATGCTATATAGAGGTCACTGAATTGAGATTCAAGACCTAGGTTCAGACCCTGCCTCAAATATTTACTACCCATATGCCCCTAGGCAAGTCACTTAACTACTGTTCTCCTCACAAAGCAGCTGGTGGAGCAATGGATAGAGGACTAGGCCTGAAATCAGGAAGACCTGAGTTCAAACCTAGCCTCAGACTCAAGTCACTTAAATGCTGTTTGCCTCAGTTTCCTCAACTGTAAAATGTTAATAAAAGCATCTACCTCCCAGGGTTGTTGTGAGGACCAAATGAAAGAGTATTTGTAAAATGCTTAGTAAGAAAGCTTCTTAGTAAGAAAAAAGAGATACTGGTATGAGGCTACTTCTGGGGAGCACATAGGCGGGAGATATGAGCAGGGTGGACAAGAAATGAGATCACCTCAGTCTGCCAGAGGACTACAAGCACTGGCAGTGCCCATTAAAATCAATATCCTAAGGCAAAGTTTCAGTTGCCCTACCCTAGTTAAGACTGCTTACTAGCCACTTGGGATATTCGTGGATATTTATCTCCAGGGTAGTTTCCTTGTCCATACTGCTCCTTTCTCCCCCACCCTCACCTCTTCCAAAGCCTTCAGGGTCCAGCTCATGTTCCATCTCTCTGGTGAAGCTGTCCCAGACCATCCCAGTCCATGATAACTCCTTCCATCCTAGAATTCCTTCAGTACTTTATACATGTTCCACTCAATTGATAATCATTCTTTCATTCATTTATTCAAGGGCACTTATTAAGTGTCTACCATGTAGAGGGCATTGTGCTAAGTTCTGAGAGAAATACAAAACACTTCTGTTTGGTTTTCTTTTAAATCAGGTCCACCTCCTAGCAGATGGACTTAAAAGGCAGAATAAGACTATTTTTGGACATGGTCAATGTGGGAATTTGTTTTGTGTGAATAAGCATTTTTGGTAGGAGCATTTTCTTTTTTCTTAAGTAGTAGAGAATGAAAATAAACATTTGTAAAAAAAATGAATTATAACAAGAGGCTGGACTTGAAAAAAAAATCCCTGCCTCAAAGGACTCTGGTAGACATGTGTGGTGAAATGGATGTGACATCAGAACATCTGGGTTTGAGTTCTGGCCTGACACTTCTTAGCTATGTGCCTGTGGGTAAGTCATGTAAGCCCACTGGGCTTCAGGTCACTCCTGGGTGAAATGGAATAACAATGTTTACCCTTATTATCTCAAGAGTGGTGGGGTGAGGGAAGTATTTCTAAGTCTTAAAGCTCAATAGAATTGGCAGTTGTTATCATTGCCATTTGATGGAAATGTCTTGCTTTCCCAGTTATATTTTAGTTCCTTGAGGGTAATTATGGCATTTTATGCTTTTTTGTGCCTAGGGCAACTTTTTAATTGAACCTTGAACTTGATTCTAGCCATTGGTTGGGGACTTGACAGTAATGGGGAAACTTGCAAGAAAATGACACCAGAGGTAGAGAGTCTGCAGCCTTGAGCCCACATTGGCCCTGTAGATCCTCAAGTGCAGCCCTTTGACTGAAGGTTGAATTTGGTCAAAGGTCGTACTTGAGGACTTAGAGGGCCACATGTGGCCTTGAAGCCACAGATTCCCCACCCCAGAAGCCATTTTTAAAGTTCGTAACCCTAAGGAAATGCGGAACAGAGGCTTACCCAGAACTTTCCATTCAAGTCATCATTTATTGAGCTTCAGCACTTTACAGAGAGCTGTCCCAGGTGCTGGAGATAAAAATAAAATAACCCCTACTCTCAAGAAGCTTGCATTCTACTGGAAGAATACAACATGTATAGAGAGAAATAAATACAAAGTTGCTTGAGAACACAGAGCACCAATGATTGGGGGCAGGAACAATTGTGAGAAAACAGATTTTAAACTGCCCCCCTCAAAAAGAGGTGTGGTGCTATGGTCAGAGTCTGTCAATGGTTATAATGTTCCAGGGGATTAGGTAACTCCAAAGTCAAAATGTTTTTCTCATCAATGATCACAACAAGAAGGAATTCAATAAGCATGCTTCAGAAAAGAAAGGGGGAATCAGCTAAAGAAACCTGTGTAGTTGCATAGGGAGTAGATGTTTAAAAGGACATGTACCAAAGGTGAAAGAGAAACACCTAACCAAACACCAACAATACAAAATAACTCAAGTTTATGGTTAGAACATCAAGAAGACTAATGGCGTGGTTGAGCTGAGGATTATTGTGGAAACATGCATTCATGTTACCATCATTATGATCATTATACATATTGTTCTCCTGGTTCTGCTCACTTCACTCAGTATCAGTTCAGACAAGTCTTCCCATGTTTTTCTAAGTCCTCATGGTCAACATAATTATTGTACAATAATAATAACTAGCATTTATATAGCACTTTAAGGTTTGCCAACACTTTACAAATATCTCATTTTATCCTCACAGCAACCTGGGAATTGGGTACTATAATTATCTCCATCTTACAGGTAAAGAAATGGAAGTACAGAGAAGTTACATGATTTACCCAAGGCCACACAGTGAGTATCGTGATTTGAACTCACGACTTCCTGACTACAATTGTTGTTTTTCAGTCATTTCAGTTGTTTCCAACTCTTAGTGGCCTGATTTGAGGTTTTCTTGGCAAAGATATTAGAGTAGTTTGCCATTTCCTTCTCAATTATAATGGACTCCAATTATAATACTCTTATTCATTATACCACCACAGTTTATATAACCCTTTCCCAACCAATGGATGCCTATTTTGTTTCCTATTTTTTGCCACTATTTAAAAAGTGCTACTATGAATATTTCTGTCTTCAGGCCCCTCAAGAAATATATTAAGCAGTAGTATGGCTCAGTCAGAGGGTATGAAGAGTTCAGTGTTTTTTTTTTCATATAATTTCAAATAGTTTTCCAAAATAGTTGGACTGATTTGCAGCTCTACCAACAGTGTATTAGTATGTCTATCTTCCTGCAGCCTTTCCAATATTAGTTATTGCCATCTTTTATCATCTTTCCAACTTGCTAAGTGTAAAGTGAAATATGACTTCTTTCCATTTTCATCGTTCTTATTACTAGAGACATGGGACATTTTTCTCATATCATTGTTGATGGTTTTCAGTTCCCTCAATACAGACAACTGTTTCCTCAAAACCACATGTTTGAACTTGCTACATTTTATCACACTTGATAAAGAAAAGAGAGCCAAGATCAGGGAGAGGGATGCAGGTTACAAACATCTGGGCCCAAAAGATAGAATACAGTTTCCTCTCAAAGACTTGGCCTCAAAGTGAGACAATTATAGCATGAATGACCATGGAGAACAGGAGCACTGCTGTTCTCCTTGAATCTGCCAATGATTCTGAATGGGCTCAGTAGACTGTGTGAAAACAAAAATGATAGGGTAGGTCAATATGACTGGAGAGACTAGCAGCTGAACGCTGGGAGTATCCTTAGGAAAGCAGTTGCTTAGAAACATATATAAACCTTTTTTTTAAACTGTTGTTAAATATATTTGCTTTTCAAAATTGATACCTTAGAGCAGACATTAAGCAACTAATGAATAAAAAGTGGAAAAATTAATAGGTGATAAATGGTAGATAGGTAGATAAATAAATGGATGGGTAGCTGGAGGAAGAGAAAGAAAGAAAAAGAAAGGAAGGAAGGAAAGGAAAGGAAAGGGAAGGGAAGGGAAGGAAAGGGAAGGGAAGGGAAGGGAAGGGAAGGGAAGGGAAGGGAAGGGAAGGAAAGGAAAGGAAAGGAAAGGAAAGGAAAGGAAAGGAAAGGAAAGGAAAGGAAAGGAAAGGAAAGGAAAGCTAGGAAGAAAAAGAAAGAAAGAAAAAAGAGGAAGAAAAAGAAAAAGAAAGAAGGAAAGAAACTAATGCATAACTTGGTGGGTAGATAAATGAGTAAATAAATAAATGATAGATAGATGAGCAAATAGTTAAATAAATTAATGAACAAATAATAAATTCACTTATACACTTAGCATCTCTGCGTTCCATTGACAATACTGACCAAGGAAGAGAAGACTTATGAGTAAAAGGAAACAGGAAATGTAAAGGGAGTCATGATGGAATACAGCCTTATTATGTCTACTCCACATAAAATAATGGGTTTGTCAATCATATTAGTAATGACAATAACTTGTGTTTATGTAGCACTTACAGTTTTGCAAAGGACTTTAGACACATTATCTGGTTTGGTCCTCCCAACAATCCTATGAGGGAATTGAGGCTACATATCTCCATTTTACTGATAAGACAACTAAAGCTATGCAAGATTAAGTGATATTCAAGGTCTCATGGCTAGTAAGGTCCAAAGAGTTTGATTTGCCCAAGGTGACACAGGTAGGAAGAAAGTTTGAGCCACAGAAGAGTCAATTGTCTACAAAAAAAAATAGAAGTCCATCTGCCTACCCCAGCACAATATCCCTTCCATCCGCATATTTCAGAATGCTCAGGTGCAGGAGTTGATCTCTCTCAGAATATACAGATTGTTTTTATACATAATGGAGCAGTTTCTGTTTTGTAGCAACCTCATATGATTAGGTTAGCCCCAAAAGTGTGATCATATCCCTCTCTGAGAAGGAGTCAGGGTCAGGACAGTGATCTTTCTCTCTCTTTCTCTCTCTCTCCCTCTCTCCCTCCCTCCCTCTCTCTCTCTTCTCTCTCCCTTTCCTCTCTCTCTCTCTCTCTCCCTTCTCTCTCTCTGTCTCTCCTCTCTCTCTCCTCTCTCCTCTCTCTCTCTCTCTCTCCTCTCTCTCCTCTCTCTCTCTCTCTCTCTCTCTCTCTCTCTCTCTCTCCTCCTCCTCCTCCTCCTCCTCCTCCTCCTCCTCCTCCCTCCTTCCCTCCCTCCCTCCCCCATGCCTCCCGCTTTCTGTCTCTGGCTGTCTGAAAGTAAGGTGCTGACTCAGAGACAGTAGATCAACTTCTCTAGGTCATATATCATTTACTAACCATTCCCAGGTACCCTTAGAAGCACTCACTCTACCGTGGGAAGGGCACTTGCTTAGGAGTCAGGAGAGTTGGATTTGAATCCAGGGCCCAACACTTTTTAGCTATGTGATCTCGGCAAGTCATTTCACCTCAGTTTTTTTCATCTGTATAGTGGGCATAATAATACCGGGGCTGTCTACTTTATAGGGACATTGGGAGGAAAGTACTCTGTGAACCTAAAAGGACTTGGGAGCTGTCATTGTCATTCATTTTGGATGGATGGGGCCCTCACTCCCAAAAAAAACTTCATCTCTAGGATACACTGCATTCCCATGAGAAAATATTCTTCTCCACTTCCCATTCCCATTGCTTGGAGCTTTTCTCTCTTGTGGGGTTGCACTGAGCAACAACCATTGCCTTCCTTTAGCTCTGTCTATCATATAACAATGTTCTTTTGCTTTGGGGTGTGGAGGAGGAGGAGATATGTGGGATTTTTGCATAAATCTTATAGAAATCCACATAGTTATCTTCTAATGATTTCCCAGAGGGTAGGGAGAGGACATGACCACCCAAAGGAGATACCAAATATTTTAGAGTGAAGGAGCAGCATTCCATTTGCTGGGAGAGCCAAAACTAAGAATTTTTATGCTCAGGGAAAGCAGCACTAAAAGTGACACTCCCCCCATTAGAGGAGATCATAAATACTAGCCTGTAGGTGGGGGACAGAGATTCTAAGATACTGGTATGAGGCTACTTCTGGGGAGCACATAGGAGGGAGATATGAGCAGGATGGAACAAGAAATGAGATCACCTCTGTTTGCCAGAGGACTACAAGCATGGTCAGTGTCCATTAAAATCAATACCCTAAGGCAAAGTTTCAGTTGCCCTACCCTAGTTAAGACTGCTCACTAGCCACTTGGGATATTTGTGAATATTCATCTCCAGGGTAAAGTTTCCTTGTCCATATTGTTCCTTCCTCCCCCATCCTCACCCCTACCAAAGCTCTCGAGGTCTAGCTCATGTTCCATCTCGATGGTGAAGCTTTCCCAGACCACCCCAGTCCATGGTGATTCATTCCTTTCTAGAATTCCTTCAATACTTTATACCTGTTCCACTCATTCATTCATTCAACAGAATTTATTGTGTCTACCATTCATAGAGCACTATGCTAAGTGCTGAGAGAAATACAAAAGACTTCAGGGTTTTTTTTTGTTTGTTTTTTATCAGGTCCACCCCCTAGCAGATGGACTTAAAAGGCAGAATAAGACTTTTTTTGGACATGGTCAATGGGGGAACCTGTTTTGTATGACTAAGAAATTTTTGATATGAGGATTGTCTCTTTGTTACTACCCAGTGGGGAAGTAGGAGGGAATGAAAATAATGTTTGTAAAAAAATTAATGAAAATGAGATGTGGACTTGAAAAAAATCCCTGCCTCAAAGGACTCTGGTAGACATATGTGGTGAAATGGATGTAACATCAAAAAATCTGGGTTTGAGTTCTGGCTATGGTATTTCTTAGCTATGTGTCTGTGGGGAAGTCATGTTAGCTCACTGGGCTTCAGGTCACTCCTGGGTGAAATGAGATAATAATATTTACCCTTATTATCTCAAGAGTGGTGGGGTGAGGGAAGTATTTCTAAGTCTTAAAACTCAATAGAATTAGTAGTTGTTTTCATTGCCATTTGAAGGAAATAAGTTTTGCCTTCTCAGGTGTATATTTTAGTTCCTTAAAGGCAATTATTGCATTTTATGGGTTTTTTTTTTGTCTATAGCAACTTTTTAGTTAAACTACCAATAGGCATTGGACTACATTAAGGTTGCATAATACCCAGGACCAGTGAAGTGAAAGGTCCACTATATTTTGACCAGGTCTGACCACTCCAGGAGTACTGTGTTCAGCTCTTGGCGTCACCGTTTGGGAACACATTGATAAGTATGGAAGTAGCCAGGGTGGTGAAGGGTCTTGAGTCTATTGTATTAGAGAATTGATTGAAAGAACAAGTGATGCTTAGCCTAAATAAGAGAAGGCTCAGAAGGGATATAAAAACTTTCCTCAAGTATTTGGAAGGCTTATCCCTTATCCCTAAGGAACAAAATTGCAAGGAAGTAAATTTGGAATTGATTTCAGGAAAAATTCCCAATAATTAGAGCCCTGCAGTGCGGGGTGGGGGTGGGGGTATGCCCTGGGGGTGTGGACAATTCCTCCTCATTGGAGATCTTCAGATAGAGGCTGGATGACAACTTATTAAGTGTGAGGAGTTTATCATTCATGTCCTGTTTGGACTAGAAGGTCTCTGGTGTCCCTTTTGACTCTGGCCTTCTGTGATTCTTTGAGTGCTTAAGAAAACACTTGTTTAATGTTTGTCAAGACCAAGAGGAAGCCAAGACATTCCTGCTAAACTCCCAATGCTTTGGAGTAGCACTTTTAAAATTGTCTTGCTTTGCGTCTGCATTCACTATCTACCATTTCTTTGAAGAGACATCCTTCTCAGGGGAATGGTATTGAAATTCATTAGCTTTGGTCTGTGGTGTGCTATAGAATGTCAGCTTGACTCTCCTCTCTTTAGTCTTACTTTCCCCTTCCAGGGTCTCTCTTTGGGCATCATACCCCATCCAGCAGCTCATGTCTACTAGTGAACACCCACCCACTAGAACCACAGAATTCCTTCACGTGTACTGAAGAATTCTTTCTTGGTGGCTCCATAAGAATTATATTTTTAAAAAAGCATCTGTATTGTTCTATATGACTCTGTTGAGATTTCTAGTATCTCATTACATCAGAAAAGCCTTTGTTTCCTCAAGGTTAAAAAAGAAAAAAAAACACAAACAGAAACCCACATATTACTGCCCTCTCTATTCTGCTGTCACAATACCAGCAGTGGGCGAGTCACTGTGCTGAAGAAACAATGGTAGCATGGATTGCTTCCCATGAAAATGTGGTACCTAATTATTGTTTTGAGGGCCAGTAATGAGTGGTACCCGTAGGTGACTGAACACACTCTGGGCCAGAGGGCCAGAGGAGAAAGAATGAGTGAGTCTGTTTGGTAACATTGTTTGTGGGAGCTTTCAGGAGGCAACCTCCCTAGAAATCCCACCCCACCCACAACTCATTCTCATGGGACTGAACAATGGTCTGGGGATGACTCTAACAAGGTGGTGGGGGCTCAGCCATTCAGAAAGTCTAGACAGAGTTTACTATGGATCAACTCTTATTCAACTCAGCAGTGAACCAGAACAGAAAAACCTTCGTGGTATTTGTGTGCCTTTTTCAGAAGGGAAATCTTAGCAAATAAAACATTTAAGCAAAGGGAACTCTTCTTGTGAAATGGGATCAATATGAACTCCAAGTCTCCCAGGAAGACCATATATGTACCATTTTGTGTTGCTCACTAGCTTTGACATTTCCCTTGGGGTTTAGATTCCAAAGGTCGTAGGAAAGGATCTTAGAGGTCATCTAGTCCATCTTCCTTAATGATCAAGGGGGAAACTGCAACCCAGAATAGCTCAGCGATTTGCCCAAAATCACACAGGTAGTAAGTGTCAGAGGCAGGATTTGAACTCAAATCCACTGACTTTAAAATTAGTTCACATTCTACTGCACCATAGTACCACCCAGACTGAAGGACAAAAGTAGAGGCCACTGTGGAATGGGCAAAGAAAACTACGCCTGGAGCGAAAAGGCCTGTGCGTAAATCTTTGGGCAAGATGCTTCCCTTTCCTGGGACTCATCCTCCTCATCAGTCAAATCCAGGGGATTAGACCAGATCATCATTAAGGTCCCTTCCTGCAATCAGTCCAGAGATCTGAGCTACAGATTGATATTGCTAAAGTATACATCTAACCATGTAGTTTCCTCACTCAAAAATCTTCAATGGCTCCTTCTTTCCTCCAGAATAAGATGCAAATTCTTTGGACTGACACTCATCCAGCACCCATCTGGCAAAATCCAAAACCCATATCTACCTTTTCCATCTAATTTCACATTATTCAATTTGGATGTAGTCTCCATTCCAAGCCAACTGACCCAGTAGCTCTCCCTTCATATGCTGTCATTTCATCTCTCTCTTCCATGCTTTCACATTGATAGTCCACAACATATGCTGTGCTCCCTCCTCCCCTCTGCATGGCACAATCTCCAACTTCCTTCAAAGCTTAACTTGGGTACCACTTTTTACATAATGCCTTTTCCAGTTGCCAAAGTTGTTGGCTCCCTCTCCTTTTGAAATTATTTTGTGTTTACTTATCCACGTACATGTTGTATCCTCTCAATAGAACAGCAGCTCCTAGAGGGTAAAAACTCTTTAACCCAGTGTTTTGTGCAAATAGGTCACTTAATAAATGGTTGTTGGATTGAATTGGAATGAAATGATCTGTCTTAGTTACCATCCCAAATTTCCCTACTCCCAGACAATTAGATCCTGCAAGGTCATTTCAATGGCATAAAAATGTCCCTTTAATACGTTAGAGCCATCATGCCTCACCCTAAATATGGGCACCAGTCCAAAAGCTTTTTTTAGTTAGACTAATGACCAAAATGGCCTGTGAAAAGGAAATATTTCAGAAAAGGAACACAAATTCACATTCATGTAGGATCCCATTGTTCCGTGGGGCTGTTGAGCTGTCTCCAGGATAATTTTTTTTTTACGTGGATATGTCATTTCATGAGCACCAGAAACTCAGGATGGAAACTTCCTCTACCAATTCAAATCTGCAACTTGCTACAATTTATAGTCTTAGAGAGTTATCTGAAGGCATTGAGTGGTTAAGTGACTTTCCCAGAGTCACATAGCCCGTGTATGTCAGAGGTTGGCTGTGAACCCAGGTCTTCGGGACTTCAAGACTAGATTTCTATCAAATGATTCTGTAGCAATCTCACTATAAGATGATCAAAATAAATTGATTGAAAAGAAAGAATCTAGCAGATGATGCATCTTCACCAGATAAGAAGTATGGCCATTTTTTTTCCATTGAATTAATATTGAACCTAGGTTTTCAATGGCTATGTCAACAGATTTCAACTTCTGGCAAGTCCTTTCAAGATAGAAATGTTTCAATGACAGATCTGTCTGTCATCTGTCTCCTATGGAGATCAACTTCATTAAGAGGAGACTTATTGAAAGAGTGACCAGTATTTTTTGGCCACAGATATTCATGAAATTGTCTCATACTATATAGAAGGCTTGCAACTTGCATCCATGGAGAGCTGTCCCACACATGAGGAAAACATGTCTCTTTAGAAGTACTGAAGATTTGACAACACATGGATTGGTTTCTGGCATGAAAATGAAGCCATATGATGGATATCCTCATTGAACAAAAACTTTAATATTAATGAACTAAGGTAACAAAGTAGCAACCAAATAAGAATTTATGATATGAGATGGATAGAACCATAACCAGAAATTTTGTGCCCAGTGAAAGTGATGTGAGATTCCTCAGTTCAGTTGGAAAAAGGGAGTAGCAGAGAATGCAAAGCAATACTGCTGAGGGGAAGGGAGAAGCAGGAAGAGATAGCCTAGGATACAGCCATTAACCCCCAAAGGAGTAGGGACAATACCTGCTATAAGCACCTTATATTAACTGGTTAATTTTGCTAATTAGAGTCTAAACTCAGGTTTTTTCAATGCTCCTGCTGTCAGCACTCCCTATAAATTTTGCCGCTCTGGGTCAGAGTTTGGTTCCCTCCACCTTAGCTATGACTTCAGGAACAGTTTCGAATGCTGCTTTAAGGATGAACAAATTCACACACTTGGAATAGGCATCATATAATGTTGTAGCCAAAACCTTTCTTGTACACATCTCTAACCCATTTGGATGGGGGCACATGTAAGCAGTGGAAACTTGAATATGTTATCAGAAGAGCTCAAAATTTTTGTTTGTTGAAGGGAGTAGTGGGATAGATTCCAGTCATTCTATTATTACCTTTAAATGGGTAAAAACTGAAGGAGCTCCCACCGAAATGTTTCTATAATGGGTACTACCTATCCCTATTGGGAGCTGAGGGCATACATAAGTTTGCTTGTCACTCAGTGATAGGTCGATTACTTGGTTGGATGGATGGATGAATATATGGATGAATACATGCATATATAGGTGGATGAACAGGTGAGTCTTTGAGTTTCCCAGTACTTCATCACCACCAGGAAATCCACACCCCTACCTCTCCATCTAAAGTCCATTGAGATGTGATGTTGGAGGCAGGAACAAAAGCCCTGCAAAGGAGTTGGAGGTATACTTCCTGAGACTTCTTGGACTGAAATTTGGGGTTTTCTGTGACCTTCAGTTTCATCTACATGTTGTTAAACCAATCTATTTGTCATCAAATGTTCATTTTCAAGTGAAATGACAGTGGTATGATCACACTGATCAAGCCCTTGTCATCTTGTCATTGGGTCTTCCTTTGTAGAATTTATGTGTAGACTTAGTTGGTAGACTAGTGCACTACTCATAAGATGACACTGATTTCTCCTTCATTAGAGAAATGTAATTAAGATAAACTCTAAAGAGAAAGGAGGATTTACAAACTGAGATTAAAAGATTAATCACTTTTGCCACTTCTAGCATATAACTTCCTATTCAGAATCCTTCAATGACTTCCTACTGTCTATAGCTCGAACTCTAAATTAACTATTCTTTTCTGCCCTTCAAGACTCCCTACAATCTGGCCCCTTCTTCCCTTTCCAGGTTTGTCTTCTGTTAGTTCCTCACATTTGTTTTAAAAATTATTGTTCTGTTTCATAAATCAGCAAACTTTCCTTAGTCTTCAACAGAAACAGGATGATTTTTGGCAGGAATTTTGCAGCTGAGATTCCTGCTTCAGACATGGGTTGAATTGGGGCTCTTCCAACTCTAGGTTTGATGGGTTTATTAAACTTCTATTCCTGCCATGGAGACTATTTATTGGCCCCCACCAAGTACATTTTATGCTTTCCTACCTCCATACCTTTGTTTGTGCTATTCTGAATGGCCTTCTTCCTACTTTCACTTTTCCCAATCATGCCTATTCATCAAGCCCTAGTTGAAGTCTCACCTCTTCCAGGAAGACTCCTTGGTTACCGCAGGCAAAGGAATCTCCCTCTTCTCTGAAATCCTCTTGAAATTGATTTCTTTGCCATTCTATTATCATTTATCACCTGTTGCTATGCATAGTGTATTATTGGGTCATACTCTTATATCATCTCTCCACTCAAACTGTAAGCTTCTTGAAATGGAGGCTATGTGTCTTAGTCACCTTTATACACTTTGTAATAAAATGGCCTTTGCAGAGTCAAAGAATTTTAGAGTTAGAAGGGATAGCAACCTGTACCTGAAAAACAATATTTTCAGTCTTCTTATCTCTAAAATGAAGATTGTTGACCTTAAGGTCCCTTCTAACCCTTGATCTACGAACACTGATAAGTGATCATTCCTCCTTTGCTTAAAGACTCTGGGGAGGGAGGACCCTATTTTTGTACAACTCTGGTGAATAGAGAGGGCTCCTTAACACAAAACCTAAATCTGTCTTTGCACCTACCACCTAGTGCTCTTTGTTCTGTCCTCTGGGACCAAGCAGAACAACGTTAATCCTCCTTCCATATAACAGTATTTTAAAATTTTGAAATCAGCTCTCATGACTCCCCAAACCTTCTCTTATTCAGGCTAGCCATCCTCATTTGTTTCAACTGATCCTCACATGGCACAATCTCCAGTCTCATCACCATTCTGTTTACCCTCCTCTGGACATTCTCCAGCTGATCAATGTCTTTCCTAAGGTGTGGTGGCCAAAAACCAGGAGCCAATCTGGGCATAATTCAGAAAGACTATTACCTTTCTAATCACAGAGGGACTATTACCTTTCTAATCAATCAACAAGTATTTATTAAACACCTGTTATGTGCCAGACATTGTGCTATGTGCCAGGGATACAAGCACAAAGAATGAAACATTCCCTACTTTCGATTAGCTTACATACTAATGGAGAAGCAACAAATACATATAAAAATGTACATTGCACAAAAGTAAAGGGAATAAATATAAATTCGCAGAGATGGAACTTTTTTACACAGTATTTACACAGTAGTTTGGGAAGGAAGGCTCTGGTAGTTGGGGAAATCAGGAAAGGCTTCATGAAGAAGATGCTGCCTGAGCTTCCTCTTAAAGAAGAGAGGGAAAGTCTAGTCTATGATGTAGAAGTAAGGAGAGATATGCATTCCTGACATGGGGGACAGCCAGTGTAAAAGTATAGAGATGGGAGATAGAGTGTCATGTGTGAGGAACAGAGAGAAGAAGGTCGGTCAGGCTGTAGTGTGGATCTGGGAATCATGTCCAATGGACCTAGAAAGACAGGTTGAAGTTTATAACTGTCTTTGTATAAAATATGCAGATGTTCATTTTTTTTTTACCATGTCACTCAGTTGCCCCATGTTGAACTTCCTATCATTTAATACCCCCAAATCATTTCTATGTGAACTATTATCCATCCAAGTCTTCCCCATCCTTTATTTGTGAAATTGATTTTTTGAACCCAGGTGGAGGACTTTTACATTTATTAAATTTCATCTCAAGCACTCAATACAGATTTGTTGATTGGTTGAAAGAAAGCTCTCTGAACAAAAAAAAGAGTAGCATGCTTTGTTAATAGCCTAAGAGACAATTATTAACACTTTTGCTTAAATCAGAACTGTCTTTTTAAAATAATGTGGTCCAAGTCACATCAACTAAAGATGATAAACGAGACTAGATTAGAATAATTGATTACCTTAGGTCTGCTGACAGTTCCTTGTTTGCCTTTAAAAAAAAGAGCCGCTGCTTCTTTGAGTTGCAATACCAGAGTCATTATATTGACATGGCCACTCTACTCTGCCCTATCTGAGAATAAATTCCTTTGCTAATGTGTCTTTGAAATGAGAAGGTTCCCCGCACTTAGAAGCCACAATAAGACTGATCTCACCTGCTGTCGCCCAGTGAGCAAAATATGATTTGGGTGGGATGGCAGGCTCAAGCTATGCAAAATTAAAATCCATGCAGCAATTCAAAACATGACAGAAAGCCTTTAGAAAGAGATTTCCCCCTTTATCCTCCAAAAGGAAAGCCTTTGAGGAGGGAGGTTTCCTAATTGTTCTGAGAAGGCATTTGGTACATCCAGGTGAAGGCCTCAGATAGGTTCCTAATGCTTTCCTCTTCATTGTTCCATTGGAGCACTGAAGCTTCCCCTTTCTTTGGGCTCTGCCTTCAGCAGCTTAAGAGGACTGGCCCCCGAAGCACTGTTTTTGTAGCCTGCATGCTACATCATGCCAGACCGGGGAGATCCTTAGAGATATCCTCCCTTGCAGACAGTCAAGATGCTAAAGCAAACAGCATGGGAGAACATGACAGCCCACACACCTGTAGGACACCTACCTTTCAAGCATCAACACATGTCAAAAAGGGTTTAAGATTGGTTCAAATAAATAGACTCCTGTGATTTGAATGTTTCTCTCTCTCTTTCTCTCTCTCTCTCTCTCTCTCTCTCTCTCTCACACACACACACACACACACACACACACATTTCTGTCTTTTTACAAGTAAGCAGAGAAAGCTACTAGCCTAAATGCACAAGGTCAAGAGGTGGAAAATGGGACAATTTCCTCACTAGCAACACTGCAGAGAGAAGATAAAAGGTTCAAATACACCCTTGGGTTGACACTTTTGAAGAGTCAACAGAATGTAATGACAATTGGCATTTCTCTAGCTTTTTAAGTTTTGCAAAGCACACTTACATATTATCTCATTTGAACCTCACAACCTAGATTTTATAGATGAAGGAGAAACTGAGGCTTATGGAGGTTAATTGATATGCCCATGGTCATAAAGTGAGTATCAGAGTTGGGATTTGAACCCTAATCTCTGACTGCAATCTCAACAGTACTTTGCTGTTTTGAGATTGTGTCTCCCTATCTTGCCCACACTAGAGGTACAGCAGCCACTCATGGACGAATCCCAATACTGATTGTCACAGAAGTTTTAACCTGTTCCATTATTTTGACCTTGACCAGTTTGCCCCTTCTTACATAGGAAGGAAGGAAGGAAGGAAGGAAGGAAGGAAGAAAGAAAGGAAGGAAGGAAGGAAGGAAGGAAAAAAGTATTTCTTAAGCACCTACTATGCGCCAGATACTGCTAATCACTTTACAATTATCATCTCATTTGATCCTCACAATAATCCTTGGAGGCAGATGCTTTTATTATCCCTATTTCACAGTTGAAGAAACTCAGGTAAGCAGAGGTTAAATGATTTGATCAGAGTTGCACAGCTCGTAAGTATCTGAGACCACACTTACTTCCTGTTCTTACTACTGGTCCACTAGCTACCCACCCTTAGAGAGCTTGCTATCACTCTGATCCAGAGGGCTCATCATGTTGGTGCAGAACTCAGTGTCCATACTCAATCAGCTTTAGACCAGAATGCCTTATTAAACAGCCACAATAATAAATACTATTAACATTATTATTATTACTCAACATTACTCATGATATAACCTCATATTAACCATAACCTCTCATTACTCATTACATAATTCATTGAGGTTTGCAAGGTATTTGACACATATTATCTTGTTAAGCTTGAGAAATATGTTGCAGATATTTTTATATCTAATTACAAGATAATCAAAAGGGAATTTGGTTTTTCTTGTTATTATCGTTTGGGTTTCATTTTTGTTTTGTTTTGTTTTGTTGCAAAGGAAGTGGACCTTTTCAGAAAGTATTCTGTCAGAATGAGGGTCCTGAGCCAGTTAAGTTTTAAAAATCAAAAGCCGACAAAATATGACTTCCTACTCTACTCCACTTTGCTTTCTACTCTCTATCCATGCTGCCCCAGAGATGAACCAGGATTAAGTCGAGTCTTTATTGGTCAAAAAGAGAGACAATTAACTTAACTATCTCAAAGCTGTACCAATGATGAAAATTCTCCTGCTCATTCCTGAAGTGCATTTGAATTCAATGAATTTAATTAGATTTCCAATGAGGGCTTGTTGGCTCAGTACTGTACTGTCTAAAATCATCAAGCACCTAGACAAAAACTCATTTAACTTGCCCTATCTTTGAGATCTTTTAGAAAAGGTTGATATTGGAGTCACCTTGGCATCCTCCACCTTTAAACTGACAGGATAAAGAGGACTGCTTCTGTTATTCTGTGTAAGGGGAGAAAACATTCTCCAAATAACTAATTATTTAAATAACTCTGAGGTTTTATATTGTATCCTGCAAACTAGTAAACATTACAAAAAAATGGGAAATGTTAAAGTGGGAGAGATTGTGGGAGACAAGCATGCCAATTCATTATTGGTGGAGCTGTGCATTGGTCCAGCCACTCAAGATCTTGATTTATTTGATAGAATAATCTAAATTGTATCTACTTTACCTAGTGATCCCATTACTGGGCAAAGACAGTAAAAAAAAAAGTCCAACATACGCCAAAAAATTCATGGCATCTCCTTGTGCATTAGCAAAGAGTTGTAAATGAAGAAGGTGTCAATCAACTGGGGAATGGCTGAATAAATTGAGTATTATGGGATATTATTACGATCTTTGGATCATGAGTTTAGAGGTGGAAGGAGCCTCAGAGGCTATTTAGTCTATTTTTTTAGATGAGCAAACTAAGGCCCAGGAAAATCCAGTGACTTGCCAAATGTTACTACACAGATAATAAGCATCAGAAGTGAGATTTGAACACAGGACTTCAGACTCCAAAGCCACCATTCTTTCCACTACAAACTGTAGAGAAGGAATTGATGAATACAAGAAATTCAGAGAAACATGGGAAGAGTCATATAAACTGATGCAAAGTGAAATAAGCAAAATGAAAAAAAGCAATAAACACAATGACCACAACAATGTAAATGAAAAGATCACTAATAGGAAGTCAAAGCTGAATACTGAGCAGCTGAAAACCAAGTAATGGACCTGGAAAATAATAGAAAATTAAATTACTTCTTTTCTTTGTCCAAAGGGTGGGGAACTACTAGTATAGAATACCATGTACATTGTCAGATGTGGTCACTATATCAGGCATTTTTGCTTAACTGTTTTTCATTATTACAAGAGAGAGGTGACTAGGAGGGGAAGGGAGGTGTAGAGAATATGTAATTTTCCAGAAAAGGCTGTGACAAAGGACATTAATAGAACTTTTTTTGAGAAGGGGGAGATAGAGAGCAGAGAAAGGAGAGGAGAGGAGAGGAGAGGAGAGGAGAGGAGAGGAGAGGAGAGGAGAGGAGAGGGGAGGGAGAGGGGGAGAGAGAAAGAGAGAGAGAGAGAGAGAGAGAGAGAGAGAGAGAGAGATGTATTGAAAAGTTCCAAAAGGCTAATTGAGTCAGAAGAGGGGGAGTTCAGTAAAGTTAAGAAATATTCTGACACTATTACAGCAAACATCCTTGTTTCCACCATACAACTCTCTCTCTTTGTGGGTTACTGTTCAATCAATAAATAAACATTTATTAAGCACCAGGCACTGTGCTGGGAACTAATTATTATTTATGCTGAGTTTTGGCTGTGGAACTATTCAAAGGCCCTTGACCTTTAGGGAAAAGTAGGAGATGTTGGATATCATCATCATCATCATCATCATCATCATCATCTTCTTCTTCTTCTTCTTCTTCTTCTTCTTCTTCTTCTTCTTCTTCTTCTTCTTCGTCTCCTTCTCCTTCTCCTCCCCCTCCTCCTCCTCCTCCTCCTCCTCCTCCTCCTTCTTCTTCTTCTTCTTCATCATCATCATCATCATGTCATTTATATAGTACTTTGAGCAGAGCTGTGCTGGAGCCACCTCGTACAAGCTTCCAAAAACCAGTTTTAAAATTTTCAGTGTGAATATTTGCATTTCAGAAATCACCAAATCAAGACTTGACTTACTCTTTTGTTGATGGTCTAGAATAGAGATGTCCAAAAGCCCGCAAGACTCCCAAGAGTGCTAGAAGCAGAGTCATATGACATTCCTACTCAAATTTAGTGTGTTGATGTATTAACTTTTTTAAAAAAAGTAGTTAAACAAGTATGGTTTTCTAAGTCAATATATGACCACCAGGGACCCTTATGTATGGTGTAGTGGCCCACCCCCTCCCCAATTTCTATTTGAGTTTGACATGACTGGTCTCAATTTAAGAAAGTCTTGGAGAAAATACTAAGAATACACATTAAACTTAAAAGCATGTCATGTATTTCACAGAAGTTATTGTTAAATATTTCCCAGCATACCCCTGCCTTTACATGTTATCTCAAAGTGATTCACATATGTTATCTCATTTGGTCTTCACAATAACCCAGAGAGGTAAGTGCTGCTGTTATCTCCATTTAACTGTGGAAGCTGTGGCAGACAGAGGTTAAACTGACTTCTCTAAGGTCACAGTAATTGTCTGAGACAGTATTTGAACCCAGGTCTGATTCCAAGTACAATATTCTATCTGTTGTACCACCTGGCTGAATTAGGGAGCACATCACAGAAAAAAATTGCCCAATCAGAGCTGCCCAGGAATAGAAGGGACTCCTCAAAAGCTGGTAGACTTCCCTTCCTTGGACATCTCCAAGAAGAGTTTAGATTATAACTCTTCAGGTACCCCTAGGGCTTGGCACATAGTAGGAAATTAATACTTATTGATAGATGTCTCTGTGTGTGTGTGTGTGTGTGTGTGTTTGTGTGTGTGTAGAATTCCTTTTGTGTATGGATTGGATGGCACAATTGCTGAGATCCCTTCCTACTCTGAGATTTGCAGATTCAAGATGGAAAATGTCATTTTGGAATGGGCTTTTTCATTGGTCACTTTTGTGCTAAAGAAAATAACAACTAGGTATGTGTATCAGTCAGTGGTAACAATTTCTTTTCTTTCCTTGGATATTAGATTTGCACCATCAAGGGATTTTTTTCCACTTCATTCTCCAAAGACTTTTGACTGGATAGATTATAAAATAAAGTTTTGGGTCTTCTTTTCTTTTTCTGGTCAGGACACAATGATTGGGTTCTTGTCAATGAGGATAATATGTTAGAAGTCTGTTTACTTAGCTATCCTTGGCCATATCATAACTATCATTTAAAATTGTTTCCTTTTAGCTAGCTGGAATAGTAACTTGCCTTCCTCACATGCTGACTAGAACAATGGGCTTCTAGAAAGAGGAAACTATGAGTCATGGGATTGGATTGAGGAGGTGACATTCTATTGTGAATAAGACAGGACCTCCTCAATTCAAAACTGACTTATCCCTCAAGAAAGGGAAGCCCTTCCACTGGATCTAGCTTAGAGCTTGAAATTCAGAAAATGTGATAGTGTCTTCAACTCTTATGGAGTGTTGGAGAGCAGACTACAGAGATTCCAGCCAAAAAAGAAAAAAAAGAAATATAATTATATGAGCTTTGATTAGATCCCAAATACTGAAAAGTACCTAAGGTTAGATCTTCTGCTCAGCCCTTGAATTCTCTCTCCCTTGAGCACTTTCTCTTTCTGATGGGAAGAGCAACCAATGAAATAAATGCCCTGTTAGAACCAGAGAACTAGATGCACTCTCTCTCTCCCTCTCTCTCTCTCTCTCTCTCACACACACACACACACACACACACACACACACACACACACGCCCCACTCTCATCAAGGTAAAGCCAACTAGGTCTAAGCAAAGTTAATCTAATCCTATTTGCTGGAATTTGTATTCATCTTTGTCCTTAGTATTAATTATCTTAGTACTAATTATGAGAATTATATTATCATAGGAAGGAACCTCAAAAATAATCTAATTTAACATCATTCTACAGATGAGGAAATAGAGGCTCAAAGAATAGATTTGCCCAAGATCACACATTTAAAAAGTACCAACAATAGTACACATTTATATAACCCCTAAAGGTTTCTAAAGCCCTGTTAATACATTTGTCTCATTTGACCAACTTATTAAGGTTGTTTTGGATGAATTTGCATGTTTTAACTGAGCTAGAATAACTCTCAAAGTCCAAAAGCTTTCAAGTTCTCATCAAACACCTTTCTCCATGCTCTCTAGTAAAGCTGTCTGTTTATCTAGGAGGATTCAGTCAGCCATGCATCCTGTTGACCTCTGCTTAAAAATCTTGAGAATTACTGACCAGGAGCAAGGGTGCAGTCATTTAGGACCCCAAATTCTTTCCTAGACCAGTGTTATTCACAAGGGGGATGTACATACAGTTTTAATGAAATTCATGCTTTTGAAACGATTCCTATTTTTAAAAAAATTAATTATTTAAAAAGCACTTTATAGATGTTCTTGCATTTGTTCCTCATAACAGATACGTCCCATAATAATCATTATATTTATTTCACAGAGTTGAGATAACAGACTTGGAGAGGTTAATTGACTTGATGGTGGCCACATAGCTAATAAAGGCAGGTTTTGAGTCATAGGATCAACTGATTAATAAGGACCATACATTTATTAAGTGCTTACTATTTATTAGTCACTCTCCTAGGTGCTGGAAATACAAAGACAAAAATGAAAGTCCGTGACCTCAGAGAGCTTACAGTCTACCAGAAAACAACATAAACAGATGTGTGTGCAAACATACATATGTACCTATATGTATACACACATATATATATATACATAAATGTAGAAAATAAATACATAAATATAAGATGATTTGGGGAAAAGACATTAGCAAGTAGGCAAATCAAAAAGGCTTCATACAAAAGATAATGCTTAAGCTGAGCTTTGAAGATCACAGATCTAGATCTGGAAGAGGCTTCAGTGGTCATCAAATCTAACTTTCATTTTACTGCTGGGGAAACTGACATTCAGAGAGATTACATGTGAACTCAGGCCTCTCCTGACTCCGAGACCAGCTCATTATACCACCTCTCATGCAGTGATATTTGCTATGGAAGCACTTTGTGCTTCAATTTCTGTTCATCCATTCTTGGCAGAAAGAGACAAAAATGCAAATAAATCCGTAAACATGATTTAACTATTTTCTCTTCAAACAGTTGATCCAGTCAAGTTAAGACCTCACATTCCTTTCTTGCTGGAATAAGCTGTCTCCAAAGCCTGGAATGAATATCAGCTATAACCTCTTTGACAGCCAGGATTATTTTATTATTGTCTTTGTACACCCAATGCCTAGCACAAAACCTAGTACATAGCAGGCATTTAATCATTTAATTAATTAATGCTGGTCAATCGTTGGATTGGTTGGTTGGTTGATTGATTAAATTGAACTCAAAGTCTAACAAGATATGCCCATGTCGCCTTGGTGGTCTCAAGATTCTTTGAGTCAATATGTCAGTCTTATACATCTGGCAGTCAGTTGAAAAACGAATAGACGTAGCATCATTGCCCTCTCATCCCTACTTTTGTCTGATTTCCTCTGTTTTAATGGGAGCTAGAGTTTTATGACATTAGATCCCAGCCCCTGCTCTGTGAGGTGAGGCTATTTTTTAAAACTTATTCCTCACCCCAAAACAAACATTTCCCCTGCCGTTTGTCTCAAACTTAGGAGACTTACTTTCCTTTAAAAAATAGCATTCAAATAAAAAGTTCATGTCTGTATATTTTCTTAACACCTGGCCCCCTGGAAAGCACAGGTCCCAGACTTGGAACTCTCTGAGGTCTCCCTACACCCAGGTGCCCTAAGGCAGAGATAGGAGCTTCAGGACTTGGCAACATATAAAGTAAATAACCGCTAATTGTAGTACACTCTTTTAAATTAGAGATTGATCCTTTTGGGCACTGGAGCCGGTGGCTTCCCTTTGAAGCCTGAGTGAATTTGTCCCAAGTTACTTGGCCCCAGGCAAACGGCTGCTTCCTCATTTGCTCTGCACAGATCCCCAAAGCTGTATATCTTAGCCCTGGTGTTAGCTTACCTGTCTTCTAGAGAAACCATCCTAGGCATGGCAGGGAGCCAGGGTTCCTATGCACCAATTCAATTAAATGTTTTGTTTTTTAAAAAAAATGGATAGCACACCGTATATACCTATAACACTGAGGTCAGGTTCAGAGAATGATAGACTGCTCAGTGGTAGTGCAGCGAGATATAGTGAACAGGGGCTTGGCCCCAGAAACACCTGAGGTTAAATCCTGCCTCTGATATGTATTTAACAGTATGACCCTAGGCAAGCCCCAGTGTCCTTGTCTCTAAAATGGGCATATTTGCACCAGTAGCACTCATCTTAGATTCAAATCAATCAACAAACATTTATTAAGCACCTACTTATATTCTAGGCACCGTGCTAAACTATGAGGATACAAAGAAAACAGAGAAACAGTCCCTGCCCTCAAGAGCTTACATTCTAATAGGGGGGGAAAAGCACATACATAGATGACTATTTACAAAATTATTAAAAAGTAATTAATAATACTTTGGATGTATCATTTAGTTGGTTTTGCTTAGCTGTTTTTCATTGTTATAAAGGAGGGATCAATGGAGAGGGGAAAGTGGAATACATTAGGAAATGACTTTGATGTAAAAACAAAAGGTATCAATAAAACTTAGATACTTATTTTAAAACTGTGTGTAAATTTGTTTTCTTGTCTTCTTTTTTGCATTCATTATTCCAGCAGCACAAATCTAATGGTGATTAAGAACATACAGTATAACCTACACCAACTGTAAGTTTAAATGTGATCCCAGAATTTCAGTTCAGCTTTAGGAGAGAGGTAGTAATCCAGCATTTTGGGCACCCAAATATTGTTGCGGGCATGAGGTGGCATAATCACCATGTGATGTTGTGGAAAGAGAAGTGGATTTGGAATCAGAAGTTTTGAGTTCAATTCAGGCTCTGTTTTTTATTAGCTTTGTAACCTTGAGAATATCACTTCATCTCTTATAGTTTCCTCATCTGTAAAATGAAAGTGGTTGATACAAATTAAAACGTTGAGATTTAAATTAAATTAATACTGTGAGGTTCCATCTCGTATTCACCGGACTGACAAAAAGAGATGAAGGAAAATAACAATCGGTAGAGGGGCTGTGGGAAGCTAGGGATATTTATATGCTGTTGGTCATGCTGTAAATTGGCGGGGTCATTCTAGAAAAAAATTTGGAGTTGTAGGAGAAAACTGACTAAACTTGTTATACTCTTTAACCCACTGATCCCACTAGTAGGCATATACCTCAAGAAGGCCAAAGACAGAAAGAAAAATCTCATCGATGCAAAATATTCATAGTAGCACTTCTTGGAGAAAATGACAACAACTTGGAAAGAAAATGGTGACTCCAAACTGGGGAATATCTGAATGAATTAACAAAATATCATTTCATGGTTTAAAGTGGGGGAGGGATGAAGTAGTGGGGTAAAGAGGATAAAGTTGTAGGCTTCAAGTCAGGAAGCTGTGTTCTATGTTGAAGAAATTACAAGTCACTGCCATACTGTAGTAAGAAAGGATGACAATGAAGAATTTAGATAACCAAGGGAAGACTTAAATAAGCAGAACAAGGAAAACAATATACCCGATGACTTCAGTGAGGTAATTGAAAACAACACTAAAAAACAACTGAGTTGAAACTAAATGTAAAGACCCAGTTTAGTTTCAGGAAACAAATGACCAACTGCATTACCCTTTGCTTTATATAGGGACTACAGAGGAACAACATCACATTTGTTATCAGATTTGGCTGCTGTGATAGTTTCTGTGTGTTTGTGTTGTTACAAGATGGGATTCTACGGTGGGGGTAATATATTAGGAATTAACTGTGGCATAAAAAACAAAAGTATGAATAAAACTTCGGACAGATATAGCAACAGATAGCTAAATGGATGGATAGATGGATGGATGGATAGATAGATAGATGATAGATAGATAGATAGATAGATAGATAGATAGATAGATAGATAGATAGATAGATGGATAGATAGACAGATAGATAGACAGATAGATAGATAGATAGATAGATAGATAGATAGATAGATAGATAGATAGAGGGGGTTGGACTAGATGACCCTTAAGATTCCTTCCAGCTCTAAAAGTTGAAGTGTGTCAACAATAAGCAGAATGATTACATACAGCAATGTATAATCGTGCAATAATAGGCTCATTTCTTTCGAGCTTTACAAAACACTTTTGCAAACATTTGCTCAGTTGAACCTCACAGCTCTCCTGTGAGGAAGGAACTGTCAGAACTGTTATCTCCATTTTACAACTGAAGAAACTAGGGGCCAAAGAAATGCTGGCAAGCAGCACAGCTAGGACCCAATCCTAGCTCCCTCCTGGGTGCTCCCCTCTTCCATCATTCAGTTGTTCAGATCTCTTCTGAGGCATTCGATACCTCCCCCTTCGGCCACAAGATACCACTTTGCACTTAACTCAATTACAGGAAATGGCTTTCCACCCCTGTGATTTGTCAGACCCACTGACCTTATCTCACCTGACCTCCTCTACTTTCCCAAAGCATCTCAACCTGCTTTTCTCAGTAAACAAAGGTCCCCAATCTTGGAGCAAAGGATTCTCCAGCTAATTGCTGTGAAAGATTCTCTTCAGCCAGCTCTTCTTTGATGGGAAGTAAGTTCTCAATCTTATAGTTGTGGAGAAGCTTTCCTGTCCAGGGCTTTCAGAGGGCAGTGGCAGCCCCTGGATAAAGCCATGGTCTTCACGGGCCAAGGCAATGTAGTTTAGGTGACATCCTCATCATTCCTTGGTTGTGGTGGCAGCCCAGTAAACAAGAGGTTATGACCTTTATCATGGTATTGATTTAAAGAAGCCAAGTGAGGAGAGGAAGCAGGGAATCACTGGAGGCCACGGCCCTCTGTATCATTGTCCCTGTCTTCCGGAGGGTAGTCAAGACTTCTTTGATGGCTGACATGGAGAGACCACAATGAGGACTGCCAAATCCTCTCCATACATGACCTTATCTGAGTCTCACAACAGCCTTCTGAGCTAGTCACTGCAGGCATTATTAGCTCTTTTATAGCTGAGGAAACTTAGATTGAGAGGTTAAGTAACTCACTTCTGGTAGCATAGTAAATAAGCATCAGACCTGGCATCCAATCCCAGGTCTTCCTGATTGCAGGGATGATATTCTATCCCCTCCATTATGGAGCCTCAAGGATAACAAGGTCTTAGGTATATGTGAGAAAATTCTGCTAATGATCACTCCTCTGACCTCCTTTAGCATTTTCTGCCTACACCTTTCTTTTAGTGATTAACAATGAAGGACCAGGATTTAAAGTCAGAAGATATGGGTTTGAATCCAGGTTCCACTACTAATTCTCTCAGTTACAAGTCCCTTCCTGAAGTCAGTTTCCTCCTTTATAACAATAATAATTATTTATTAATAATAATAATAATAAAGTATAATATAACATAACAGCATAACATAACAGTATTATATTGTATTATATTATACAATAATAATTGTTTTAATGATAATAACTAATTCTTTATTATGATGAGTATTGTTAATAATAACATTAATAGTTGCCCTTTAAGGTCTAGAAACACTTTAAAAATATTATCTTATCTGATCCTTACAACACTGGGGAGAGATGCTATTATTATTATCCCTATTTTGCAAATGAGATAATATTTGTAAATCACTTCATAAATCAGAGAGTACATAGGGGTTGCTCCCAGAGGCAAAGAAATAGCCACCATCTATGAAGGAGGATGTCAGCTACTTACTCTAGCAGAAAATGTCCTGGAATGAAAAAGGAATGTTCAAACGCATACACACACACACACATACACACACACACACACACACACCCCTTCTTAGCTCCCTTTAGGATTCCTGCTACTTTCCCACTAATATTCCCTTTGCTAGAAAGCACAGAACTCTTTCTGTTGGATGATCCTGACCCTCACTTCTAGGTCCTGAGAGGGGAGGTCAGGCCTCCAGAAACCTCTCTCTCCCAGATTCGCCCTTTAGGCTCAAGAGATCATAAACCTAGAGATGGAAGGGAGCTTGGATGGGGGCTATTTGAACCTCTCTGTTTTATAGTTGGGGAGACTCAGAGAGGTTACATGACTTTCCCCAGATCACACAGGTCATAAGCACCAGAGGTGAGATTGGAACTTCTGACTCTGGCCCTATTATTCTCTTTCCACTGTACCATAATATATCCTCCCTTACCTGTCACTGGTGATCTCAAACTAGCCCAAGTTCTTTTGCCCTCATCAATAAACAAATCCAATCAATACCCTCTAGGTGGTCTACACAAGAAGGATGCCTTCTCCCTACCTTGATCCCTAATTGATTAGAAGTTCAGTCATGGGATAGGGCAAAGGAAGGGGAACGAAGGCAGAGAATCATAAAAGAGCTATTCCCAATCCAAGATAAAACAATAGTGCCTGACTCAATTTTTGAGCCATTTTTTCCCTCATTTTTCCTCATTTTTTTTCCTCATTTCTTCATTGCAAGAGAATCAAGTTATAGCAGCAGCCATTAAGGGTGTGGGGTGGGGGAAGAAAAGACAAGGGGAGATGAGGGAGCCCTAGATAACTAGATTTTGAAACGGTGAGAGATACCGATTCTGAGTTCTCTGATGGCTGACGGTGAGGCTACTTTGAAACCTAAGTGTCTCTCCCTGAAAGCCACATGCACATGCACCCATGCACCCCCCGCACACAGGTGTAAGAAGCCCAATCACTCCAGGATTAGCTGTTCTTCAGAGAGCTCAGTAATGATCTGAAATCTGAAGCTCTACTTGAACTTCCCTACTAATTCAGTAATTACGGCTGTGCCTGAAATTGGCCCCTTTCCTGCAATTACTCAACAGGCTCTTTCTGTCACCTGAATTTAGATTCTAATTAGCACCTAAGGTAGAATTTTTTTTTGTTTAAAGCTTATTAAAACAGGGACTTTTCCCAGCATAAAATTTCACCAGGGTTACACAGGTAAACACATGGTCCCCAGATCGGACTATTTCTGGGCATTTTGAAAGGGGGTTGAGGTTAGAGGTCAAACTAAGATCAACAGGTAAGGGACTTAACCTAAATAGAAATCAAATTCAGACACCATTAGAAAGTGTCTTTGTCATTGCTTACAGCACAATAGTATTCCATCACAATCATATACCATAACTTGCTCAGTCATTCCCCAATTGATGGACATCCCCTCAGTTTCCAATTTTTTGCCACCACAAAAAGAGCTGCTATGAACATTTTTGTACAAGTCTAGAGGAAGACAATTTGTACAATTTATTTTTTTAATTTCTTTGGCATATAGACATGGGTCAAAGGATATGCATGGTTTTATAGCCCTTTGGGTATGGTTCCAAACTGTTCTCCAGAATGTTTGGACTAATTTACAATTCCACCAAAAATTCATTAGTGCCTATTTTTCCATATTGCCTCCAACATTTGTCATTGTCCTTTTTTGTCACCTTACCCAATCTGATGGGTCTGAGATGGTACCTCAGAATTGTTTTTATTTGTATTTCCCTAATTATCAGTGATTTAGATAATTTTTTCATATAACTATTAGTAGTTTGGGGTCAGTTTTCTTCCCAAAAACTTCCTGTCCATACACTTTGTCCATTTATTAATTAGGGAATGACTCTTATTCTTATAAATTTGAGTCAGTTCCTTATTATATATTTGAAAAATAAAACTTGCATCAGAGAAACTTGCTGCAAAGATTTTTCCCCATTTACCTAATTTTCATAATATTAGCTACATTGGTTACCTTCTGTGATCCTCTCTAGCTTTTGTTTGGCCATGAATGTCATAGCTTTTAATGCAGAGGTCCCTCCCATTGCTAAGTATAAACATCAAGGAGGGCAAAGACAGAGAGATCCCATATATGCCAAAATATTTGCATTAGCTCTTTTTGTGGTAGCATGGAACAGGACATAAAGTAACTGATGATTAAAGAACGGCTATACAAATTGTGATACATGAGTGTAATGGAATATCATTGCACCATAAGAAAAGACTAATATGAAGAATTCAGAGAGTCATATGAAAGCTTATATGAACTGACACACAGTGAAATAAGTAGAACCAGGAAATCAATCTACAAAATGACAGCACTATAAATGGAAGGAACAATAAAACAAAATGAAATGTTATTTAATTATAATGACCAAATTTGGTCTTGGAGATTAGAGGTCTTCCCTCTCAGAATGAAAGTTCCTTGAGGTCATGGACTCACTTTGCTTTTTATACATACATCCCCAGGACTTAGCACAGAGGTTTTATATGCATCTACACCTCTCTCCTTTCACATACATATATACCTCTCTCCTTTCCTTGAAGAGGTAGGTGACTTGGGTGTGGAATGTTGCATGCACTGTCAGATGTGGTTGATATATCTGGTGGTTTTTGCTTAACCGTTTTCTGCCATTGTTACAAGGAAGGCTCTGGGAGTGGGGCCAGAATAGAAGAAAGAAATATGGGATAATCAGACATTGTTAGTGGGTTAGATTAGATGGGTACTGAAGTCCTTTCCAAATCTCAAATTCTGTGATTTTTGTGATATAAAAACAAAACAATAACAACGAAACTTTTAAGATAAATGACAGCACAGGAAGTGACTCTCTAAAAAGCAATCAGAACAATGATTAACACGCTGATTACAGAGCTGTAAATAATAAGAATGAAAGCCAAAAAAAATCCAGAAAATACACAGACAATAAGGTGTTCATGTTTTTGCCCCTATTTTTTTGAAGTTATTATATTTTTTAATCAAACTCAAATAACAGAAATTTACAGTTTCATATATAATCTTTTCAGATTCTCTTTTATGCTTTTGAAAGTCTGTTATTCTCATTGGTTACTAATTTTATAATTTTTTTAAAGGAACCAAGTGTAGGTGTAAAAAAAAAAAAGAAACCCACTTGGCAAAGATGCTGTTCTGTATACCTCCTGATTTCTAGGTTTGCCTCTGTTCCCTCCATGTCAGCTTTTGGAAAGAAATCACTTCAATTGGTTCAACATATCCCACATTATTTTATTTTATGCATGTGTATTTAGAAGTTCTTAGGATCCACCTCCCAATGGCCTTAATATTAATTTCAAGGTATTTAGCCGTAAGATTACAAAGTCTAATCTCTCTTCCACAGGACAGCCCTTCAAGTGCTTAACCATGGCTATCAGGTTCCCCCTGAGTCTTTCTTTTCTCCAGGCTACACATGCCTATCTCCTTTAACTTATCCTCATATAGGATGGATTCAAGGCCCCTCACCATCTTGGCTGTCTTCCTCTAACTACTCTCTAATTCATAAATATCCTTCTTCAACCCTGGTTTCCAGAACTAGATACAATATCTGTATGATGTCTGATGAAAGTAGAATGAGATAACATGTAAATAACTGTTCACACTTCAAAGTGTTATATAAATGTTAGCTATTATTATTACTTACCCAAACACATCCCTTTTTCTGCGCTTGCAGCACTAGAGATCAACCACAATTTCAGAGGACTGGGTCTCTTGGAACATGGTAGTTTGGGCTGAAGATTCACCAATCGGGAGAATGGATATCAGGGCAGAAACATCTGCTGTATGAGAAGGCTACTGGTAAGGAAATAGAGAAGGCCAGAGGCTGAGTAATATCTAGGAGTAAAGTGAATGCAGTAGAGCCCCTTTGAGAAATAATGATCCATTATTACCATCCAGATGTAACTAACTTTTAGAAAAGGTATTTACTAAACAAGGATAGTTCTTATGAAAATAATCCTCCCCACCCCAAGCTAGGGATGTAGTCTTCCTTTGTACATAGTAGGTCCTTGGGGAGCATGGGCTCAAACTTAAAGCAGAGGCATAACAAGTCACATAAGCAGGGAACATATGTAGCAAAGAGGACTTGGCTCCTGGTTATGGGCAGTCCTTTTCTCCCTTTATAGAGTGAGTCTTTGTGGAGATTCTTTTACAAATACTTCTCTTCTGGGATCCAGGTTTCAGTGTTTTTCTAGAGCCCATAACCTAGATTCTCTATCACATAGGAAGATTACACTATTGAGTATTTGGAGTGTCTAGGCTATCCTTAATGCAGATGCTACCATCAGCCATTTCAGCTCCAGGGGTACTGCTACCATCATTGATAAGAACTCCAGATCTTCCAACTTTTTGAAGTTCATGAGGCCATTGTCACCTACTTATCTGGTTTCTCCATGGTCATCTGCTTGTCTGGTCTCTTTCCACATGATCAATGGGAAGGGGGCTAGGAAAAGAGAGATGGAGTGACTCTCTCATTTTCCCAAAAGCAATTTCCTTTCAAAAGGTCTGGAATCCCCAGCTTCCAATTTTGGAGTCCTCTTCCATGCAACTGATCAGCTCCAAACTAGTTTACTATTTTTACATGTAGTCCAAGAGAATTGACTTAGTCTCCTTCAACCAATCACAAGATATTTCCTGTGTGGTGTCATCTGTCTTTGTCCAATGATCCCAAGCCCCCATGACCCTTTCAAATTGATTAAAGCCTTATTCACATCCAGTTCACTTTTAATTGATTCGATCAAGATGACTGGGACTGATTAATTGAGGTAGGAATGGACCCCCATTCTTAGACTTTTTCCCCATTTAAAAAACTGTAGTTATGAACATACCATCAACTATCTTAAACCATCATTAACAACTATCTATCAGGATGATGGTCTCTATCCAAAAAGTCCTCCAGGGGTTGGAATGTTGACCTGAATTTAAAGAGATAAAATGCAATAGAGATAAACATCAAATATTTATACTTAGGTTAAAAAAAATTTTATCAGTGTTGGATGTATTTAAAAAAAATGATTTAGGGCTTTTAGTGGATATCATGCTCAATAGGAGTCATCTGGGAGATATAGCATCCCCAAGAAGCCTGATGTCTGCTAGGAGTCCTTTAAGGGGGTACAGTATCCAGAATGATCCTACTACCCTTGTTCTTTATCAGACCACCTTTGGAGTTTAAGGTTGTCTTGGGGGCCACATTTTTGCAAAAGCATCAATGAGCTGGAAAGATGTAAGTGACAAAGATGACAAAGGGCTTCAAGTCCCTACTGTAGGAGAATTAGTTAAGAATTAAAGATGTTTGGGGGCAGCTAGGTGGTGCAGTGAATAGAGCACTAGACCTGGAATCAGGAGGACCTGAATTTAAATCTGGCCTCAGACACTTGACAGACTTACTAGCTGTGTGACCTCGGGCAAGTTACTTAACCCCAATTGCCCTGCCTTCCCCCTCTAAAAAAAAGAGTTAAAGAAGGGAAATTAAAGAAGGGAAAACTCAGGAAGAACACAGTAGCTGTCTTAAAAGTGTTCGCAAGAAAAAGATATTAGATTTGTCATACATGTCCTCATAGGACACAGCCAAAAGCAAAGGGTAACTATTGCAACAAGGCCTTTTTTGGGGGGGTGGGATTTCCCTTACAATTGGGACCATCCCAAAGTAAAGTGGACTGGCTTAGGGGAAGTGAGTTCACATTTATTGGAGGTCCTCAAGCAGAGACTGGATTACTACTGTTCTGGGATATATGTGGCAGAAAGGATACTTTTTTAGATATAGATTAGACTAGAGTGCCTTTAAAGTTCCTTCAAACTGAAATTTTGTGGTTCTGTGAGGAACATGAACAAAAATTTGAATAGGTAGAGAAGTTAACATGAGCCTGTGACTGTTCGTCTCTTTCTGTCAAGATTCTAGTCATAAATCCTTGAGCTTCTCAACATTTCTAGCAAGAATCCCATAAAACCCAGAAATCACTTTCAAACGCCATCATACTTGCTTGCAGTGAATTTATTTTACTCCAGGACATAAAGAGGAAGTGGGCCAGCTTTTTCATCCTTAGATTATACAAGATTCAAAAATAGCAGAAATTTAGTATTCTAGCCAAGCTTCAAGTTCCACAAGGGTACTAAACAGAATCTATGAAATTTGTTTGACTTGGGGATTGAAACTTTTTTTTTCAATTCTGCCCCCAGACCCAAGACCAGTGAAAAGTTTACAGACCCACAGGGAAGTTTTTTTTTTTTCTTAGCCTAGTCCAAATGTTGGATTTATAAAAAAGTACAAATAAGACTAGGAACATCTGGCTTTGTCCCCAGTTTGGAAAAGTCCCCATAACTCCTACCCTGAGAAATAGTCCTTTTCTCTGAGGATGCCACCAAGGGCTGGCTGGTTGAGGCTGTACCTCTGAAGTTCATGGAAACCACAACTCATGAAAGTTGAAAATGGTTTCTTAGCAATGGCGAAATAATTATGTGATTATTCAAGTCTCTTCATGTGTCATTAGTCATCGGAAACTGGAAAATATCTCTGGTTTTTAGGGGAAATGGCTTGCTTCAGATTCTGCTTTCTCATATGTGGGTATGGGTTTACAATTTAGACCAAATTTTCCATGAAAACTTTTGAGCAGTAATTCCTGTTAGGGGCAGGAAATCTCAGTTAGAAAAGACTTCAGAAAGTCACCTCAACCAATCCATACCTGAACAAGAGCCCTTCCGTAGCTTCCCTGACAAATGGTCATCTGATCACCACTTTAAGAACTCAGAGAGTCCACCACCTCTTGTGCTAGCCCATTCCACTTCAAACTGATCACAGCTGAACGAAAAAGTTCCGTTGAATTAAGCCAAAATCTGACCTCTCACTAATTTCTACCCATTCCTCCTAGTTCTGCCTTTGGAGGCTAAGCAGAAGAAATATAATCCCTCTTCCACATGACATGCCTTTGAGTACTTGAATACATCCGTCATGTCCCTCTTAAGCCTTCTCCTCTCCAGGTGCTACATCCTCAGTTCTGTCAAGTGATTCTCATTAGCCATGGTCTTTAGGCTCCTTTTATCCTGGTCCTCAAACATTCTCCAGCTTATCAATGTCCTTCCTAAAATGTGGAGTCTGTAGTTGGACTCATCATTTCAGATGCGCTCTAACTAGAGCAGAGTGTAGTGGGACAATCACACTCTTTGTCTGAGTACTCAGAATCAGTTCAGCCAAAGATCTCATTTGCTTTCTTGGCTGTCATATCATATTATTGTCTCATATTGAGCTCAGAGGCCACTAACCCTCTTGGATCTTCCCACAAAATGCTGTCTAGCCATGCCTCCACCATTTTGTACTTGTGAAGTTGATTTTTTGTGAACCCAGGAACAGAACTTCACATTTCTCATTCTTAAATTTCCTCTTATTAGATTCAGATCATCATTCCAGTCTGCCAGGATTTTTTTTTTTTTGCTCCATAGTTTGTCATCCAATATGTTGGCTGTCCCTCCCAACTTTGTGTCACCTACACATTCAATCGGCATGCCATCCACGCTTGTATCCAAGTCACTGACAATCATGCTGAACAGCACAGGACCAAGGACAGAGATCCCTGTGGCACTCTGGAAGTTATCTCCCACCAGGTTCATGTAGGGTCATTAATGACTAGCACATATGTGAATAATCTTTCATGACTAAGGGAGCTGTCTTGGCTGGAAACAGGAATTAAAGATGCAAATAGTTCTACATAATTTACTTCCACCCAAATGTTCCAACAAAATTGGATACTCCTATTCTCATGTCCACAGAAAACATGGCTAGACTACATCTCTATATCCTGGCCCTGGCCCTGCCCCAAAAACCTAGAGTTTCAGGGTACAGGGCTATTACCTTTACCCAAAAGTCTTGACTTCTCTATAACTGAAGCACAGAAATGGAATGGCATAGCAGATAGGACTTGGAACCAGGAAGACCTGGGATCAAATTCCACTTCATACTCTTAAGAATGATGACAAAGGAACAATGGGGAAAGGGAGGAGTTTCTTCACTTGGAAGAAATCACACACACACACACACACACACACACACAAATGGGAAGAAGCAAAATGGGTGGGTAGAGTATGGTCATGCAGGAGTAGGAATCAAATATCATACCCCACAAAAGTCACATAAGAAAAGTCAAAATGAATAGGGATGAGGATTGCTTTACAAAATTATAAAGAACCTTAGTATCACATAGAAGTAGCTAAGAATCAATAGAAAGAAGCCTGGGCTTGAAGTCAGGGGAGACATATGGTTGGCTTCTATTGTGCCAGTCAGGGGGCATAAAGGATAGAATACTAGACCTAGAGTCAAGAAGGCCTGAGTTCAAATCTAGCCTCAGACACTTTTAGCTGCATGATCCTAGGCAAGTCACTTACCTCTCCAAGCTTCAGTTTCCTTAACTATGTAACCAGAATGATAATACCTATAGCTCCTGTCTTCCAGGGTTGATTTGAAGCTCCAATGAGATGAGGTATGGCAAACACTTTGTGCCTTTTAAAGAGCTATAAAATGTCAATTATAATTAGTAGTACCACTGTGACCTTAAATAAACCTCTTCCACTTTTTAGGCCTCAGTTTCCATGTCTGCCAAATGAGAATATTGAATTAGATGATCTCTAAGATCTCTTTCAGCTTAATCTGCATTCATTTTCAGGTTCTGTTATCGTGACCTACACTGAAAGGAAGCTGATGAACCTAGAACTTGGCTCTATTAGACTGTGAGCTCCTTGAGGGCAGGGATTGTCTTTTGGCTCTTTTTGTGTCCTGGGCACCTATACCAGTGCCTGGCTCATAGTCGAAGCCTAATAAATGCTTATTGATTATATATGATTGACTCTACTGGCCAAGGAAGCACCATTTTGATAAGACTCAGTGCTCTAGATGAAAAGGAGATGGCCTAACCTAGCCTCACCTCCAGTTAGATCCTTTTCTGGAGCAACTTTGCATGACATTAGTTGATGTATCTAGAACATGACCTCATTTCTCCAGCAACCAAGGATGAACCATTTTGATAGGAATGAGTGGGTGTTCAAGTTAAACAGGAGGCAATCTAGCCCAGCCTCCGTTTTGGTTGGTTTCTTATCCAGAACAACTGTGCAAGGCAATATTGAAGCCTCTAAAATGTGGGCTCATCATGCCAGCAACTGAGGGTGCACCACTCTGAATGGAACAGAAGCTTTACTCAAACAGGGGCAGCCTAACCCAGTTTCTTCCTACAGTTGGGTCTTTGTCTGGAGCAACTCGCCAGAGCAGCATCCAATGCTTGTAGAACTTGGCCTCTTTGAAGATGTATCATTTTAACCAAAGTGGGTGGTCTAGTAAAACAGAGGGGGCATCATGGTTTCCTCATCAGACTCTTGTCTACAACAATTCTCCTGGGTAGTATTCCATCTTGCCTATGGTGACACTGGTTGTTTTAAGTTCTGAACAACCAATGTTCAAGTTCATGCTTGTTTCCACCTTAAATGCTTTCTTCAGGTGTGGCCTCTGCAAAGGCAAAACCAATAACAACTGCACACCTTCCTTGACCTTTTCCCTATCATCTTGTAAACACTAACCATATCCCCCAGGAAGATCAAGTCCCATTGTAGCCTAATCCCCACTCCAACTCTGGTTGGGTTGCAGCAGGGGGTGTGGGTGTGGTGGGGAGGGGGGATGTTGTGTCTCCAGGGAGGCTTCTCCCTGAGACTTTCAAGGAGTCCAAAGGCAGGGTGGGGCCATCACAGACAAGACTGAAGGCTGCATCTTCTTTTCCTAAGCCCGTGATGAGTGCTACACCAACAAACATCTGCTTCTCACATTGTTCTTCGCCGAAAGAGCAGGAAGTTTGGGTTGGAGAGACAATGGGAAATGCTGGAGTTAAACCAATAATGACTTGACTCAGGACAAGTCACACATCAATTGGGTGGGTTGGAGATGCTCCATATGCAACTGTGCCAAGGCTGAGCCAGGGCTTGATCTGTTATGTTTGCTCCCTTCCAAAAAGAACAAACAACAAAAGTATCAGACTGGAAGTAGTAGAGTACATAAATGATGTAGGTCTCTATTTAATGAGTTAATAGTAAACTTTTGAGCTTCACAGAATTCTGTTTCCAAAAGAACTGCTGATTTGCATCTTCCATCAGACATTGCCATTATTATGTTGATGGCTCACCACACTGCCTGTGCTCATGATATCTTCAGTTCAGTATCAATACCACCATGGAACGAAACACTTTGCTAACAGTAAGAGCAGTCCAGAAGTAGAAGAGAGTATCTCAGCACGGAATGAGCTCCTCATCACTGGAGGCATTCAACAAAGAACCTGGATGACTATTTGCAGGGTGCAGCATGGAGAGGATTCAGGTTGAGGTTTCAGTTGGCTTAGACTGCCGCTGTGTTAGTCAGTCAACAAACTTTTATCAAGCACCTATGTGCCAGGCACTAAGGGCTGAAAGCTGTGATTTCTCTAAGGCACTTGTAGGGTCTTCAGGAAAGGTAATGGTCCCAACAAGGTTTCAGACTTGACTCTGCCACCAAATAGCTGTGCGATTACGGGGAAGGTACTTTCATTCATTCAACAGGACTTTATTGAAGAAACATACAATTACATTTATGACCAGGAAGAACCAATTCAATTCAATAAGCATTTAGTGAGTGCCAACTATGTGTAAAGCACTATACCAAGTGCTGGAGATATGAAGACACAATTTTAAATAGCTCTTGCCCTCAAGGAACTTACAATCTGCTAAGTTATATCCTGTTCAATTTCTTCTCTCTGGATATCAGACCTATGATTTTATCGATGTAGAGAAGTCCCCTCCCTCTGTCAATGCAGATCAGCGTCTCTTTGAAACTTAAAGCCTTAGAGTTTAGGGTACCAAGATGCTTGATGTGTTGGGTCATGCAGGCAATATGTGTTGGTGGCAGGTCTTGAACCCAGCTCTTTTTCACCCCCAAATAGTCCTCTATAGCTTGCTACACACTCTATTACAAAAAAAGGAGGGTAGGTAGGAAGGAAGGATAACCCCTGCTTGATCTAACACAACCTCTTTTTAGTGATGGGGAAACTGAGAACAAGAAGGGGAAGTGACTTAGCTAAGAAGCTGATCCAGAATTAGGACCCAGGTTCTCTGACCCTAAACCGGCTCTTTTCTTCCATTGTTCCATGTGATCATCTAGTCCAACCCATAACTAAGTAAGGATCCCCATGACTACATCTCTAAAAGGTGGTCATTGGTTATCCAGCCTTTGCTTCAAGACTTCCCGTGAAAATGCTCCTGTCTTCCCAATGTTTTCATTGGGTCTCCAATGAACTAGAATGAAACTTGAAACTAGAAAGAGGAGGTTTGGTCCATATGCTCATGGGCATCAAGCTCCAATGTATTCAGGCTTTGAGGTCAGGATTCTCAGAGATTTTTAGAGATTTCTCCCATTTGACAACTTTTTCCAAGTCATGCCCCAGGATGTTTTGTTTAGTTTTTAAAGATTGATGCCACCGGTTTCTTTTCTTGTTGTCATCATTTTGTTTTAAGTAATTATTGGTCCCTTTGGTTTTATATCATAGTCATTCCATCTTCGACTTTACCTACTTTGAACCCTTTCTTGTGAAAAAGAAAAACACTGAAGCAAGGCCAATGGAGACCAAGACTGTAACCAACAAGGTATATGCCCCATTGAAAATCTCCCTCCTCCCTTCCCCCCTTTCTCTGAAGAGGATCCCAAGATAAAACTCAAAGGAACCTTAGACTAGGTCATCTGTTTTGCAGATGAAAAAACTGAGGACAAGGGAAGTGAAGTAACCTACCCAAAGTCACATAGCAGCAGAGTCCATTTGAAGTCAAGGGCTCTGACTCCAGACTCAAAACAGGAAGGCAGGTTTCCCTGTCACTTGTCCAGGACAGAGACCATCCATTACAGTGTTTTTTTAAAGTTCATTACAATTTATCAGAGTTCAACTGATGCTACCAGTTTCTACTACTGTACATAAGAAATCCCATGGCCACCACCTAATACAATGTACTCAAATAAATAACATAAGTCATTTGGAAATTGGGGCTGGCGCCAGTCTGGGCCCTATCCAGTCCTTCCACCTCCCTAGGACTTTGCCTGATCTGGAGTTCTTTATCCTCTTTGATGTCAAGACCTCACACACCTGTGCTGGTACATCCTGGGTACTGCCCACCTTCCCAGGAGCACTGCACAATAGAGCTGAAGGCTTTGTCTTCCCTTCTTCCTATGGGACCATTTGCCTCAGGGTTCAAGCAATATCATGTTTGCTCAGGCTGAGTCACCATTTCTACCACCCACTGCATTCAAAATCTTTCTGGTCCAGTTTTGTTTCAAGTCTTGCCATGAAAATGAACATTGGTTGGTAGTTGAGGGGAGGGGACACACAAAACTTCTGTCCCTTCTTCTATTTCCACTTATGGCCCTACTGGCATATCACTCTGACTTCTGAGCATTTACAGCGCATTTCCAGAAGTCATTGGAGCCGCTTTGTATCACATGAAATTCTAGACATTAAATTTCAACTGTGACAAAATTAGGGAAAGAGAACATTGTTGGGGGGAGGTCTGGGAAATATACTTCCCCACTCCAAGACTCAAATGACTTAGAAACAAAGGCCTACCAGGAAACATCTCCAAAGGCTATCAAGATACACAGAGGGAGAAATGAGTTCCTGGCATGCAAGCGCCTCCCAATGTTGATTTTTCTGGGCAAACAATGTCAGGCTTATGCCTTAGCAGTTTGGGTACTTTTGGAGAAAGAGGTGTTCTATATTTCCAACCTTATTTTTAGGAGGAAAGAAAGGTTCAAAAGACTAATTAACATCTTATGAGAAGGGAGAGAAGTGAGGAAAAAAGGAGAGAGGGAGAGAAAAAGGAGGGAAAGGAAATTAAGGGAGAGAAAGAAAAAGAAGAGAGACAAGAAAGAAGGGAAGAGAAAGAATGGGGAGAGGTAGAGAAATAGAAAAGGAGAAAGAGAGAGACAAAGAAAGAGAGAGGAGGAGGAAGAAAAGTGAGAAGGGAAGGGGCAGTGAGGAAGGTAGAGACAGAGAGAGAAAGAGAGGGAAGAAAGAGAAAGAAGGAAGGAAGGAGGAAAGAGAAGAAAAGAAGAGAGAGAGAGAAAGAGAGAGAGAATGGGAGGGGAGAGGAAGAGGAGGGGGAGAGGAGAGGAGAAAAAAGAAGCAGAGAGGAGAGGAGAGGCAGGAGGAGATTAAAAAAAAATTCTGAACATTTTCTACTAAGGCTGGATTATCTCACCTCTTTTGAGTGTCTGAAATAAATTCATTTTTTTTCCTTCCCAAGCAAATTAGTTACTAGAAAAAACATCCTGCCTCCCAGCCCATAGCCCTGCCTGACAGTACCTGTCAAAAAGATAAGATCTTTCAATGAATTAAAGAAGGGGAAAGGCCAATCCCTCCCAGTCATCTTGCTGTGATTTACATCAGTGTAATTATATCTTCTATGGCTGGGGGACACGGACTCTACCTACAGGGAGATGCTGCTGGCACGGAAGAAGTTTCCTTTTTAATTACTGTGAAACATAGATCTGCTACTGTCTTTCTGGACCAATTTCAGATGCATGTAGCATGGGGGGCATTGTTGGTGAACACATATGTCTGAATAGGGAGCCACAAACTCAGGAGAGAAATGTAGGTTCCTATTCATTTCCCATCCCCACCCCCCACTGCCATCACCATGTTCATAGGATGGAGCAGACTTCTAAGGTCATCAAGTCCAACCTCCTCTTTTTACAAATGAGGAAACAGTATCAGAGACAGGTTAAATAGTTTGGTTAAGGTCACATCGGTAGTGGTAACCGGCACAGCCAGGATTCACACCCAGGTCCTTTACCTCAGACACACCCATTACTCTTTCCACGGTACCATGCAGCCTCTTTGTTGTGTTGTGTGGTGTTGTTTATTTGTTTTGAGGTACATTATTTCTTGCTCCATGATGACTTCTCAAACAAGCTTGTTGTTTGTTATTGTTCTTGGAATTATAGTCTACAAGCATAATAACTGATCCAGGTGCCAGAGAAAAGATGCTGAAAAATACCCTCTTCTTTTCAGAGACATGAGGGAACACAATTCTTGTGTATATTGTAAGACATGGTCTCTATTTGATTATTCTTGCTAAATGGTTCTTCTTTGCAATGGCAAAAAGAAGGGTTCTGTTCTGGGAAGGGGATGGGAGATTAGCATGTCCAGAAATGTTTGTGATATAAAAATAAAGGGAAAAATAAATCATTTTTAATATAAAATAAATTGCACTCAGCACAAGCTTTGTTCAAAATTCAACATTCAGTCCCCTGTTGTTTTCCATGCGGGTTTGAGGAACGTTACCATCATTGTTCATTTTCCCAATTAAAGGGCAGTAGAAGAAACATAGATGCAGATATAGTTGTAGACAAAGATAAATGGAGGCAGAAACAAAGACTTGGACATACAGGAAAACATAAGCACAAGCATATACATAGATATAGATGTAGATGCAGATATAGATGTAGACAGACATCAACAATGACATAGACATAAATAGAGATATAGGCAAATAGAAATAGACAACCTACTTTACTGTGTTCCCTTCAACTTTTATCATGGCTGCAGGAATCTCCACCAGGAATTTCTTCAGCCTTCAATATCAAATCAGCCTTGGTATTCATGCCCCATCAATACCCTCTGCCCCTCTGATTAGAAATCAGAGCAAAGAAATCGACTTAAGAAGGGCACCCAGGTCATCTATCTCTTCATTTCCACCTGGCTGGCCTCCTTTGGGACTTCTCCATCATGCCTTCATGCCAGGTACCCTCACCCCTGCTTTTTATCTTTCTTTTGTGACTTGTCTTCCTCCCATTAGATTGTGAGTTTTTTGAAGGCAAGGATTAGCTCTCTTTTTTGTTATTTGCATCCTCAGCACTAAATACAGTGCCTAGCATGTAGTAGGCATGTGATGAATGATTAAGTGAATGGCATTGATATTCATGTGAACAGACATAGACATAAGCAGATAAAAATAGAGCATAGATATATTGACATATTGATATGAGTATACAACAATACAATAGTCCCTAAAGAATTAAACAGGAATATCAAAGAAGACAATGGAGAGATTCATGGTGATTGTGAGAACTTTGAAGAACAGGGAGAAATGGTATCATCAAAGAAATGTATGAAAAGATGGATTAGCTATATGGTCTGAGCTAGTAACCACAGGTAGACAGTCCAAATATTCACCTAGCACTCTCTTGATATCAGGAGAAAGTGAGAAAGGCCTCTAGTATTTCATATGGGAATCGATGAGAGACCAAGACAAGAGTTTCACAGGAAAAGAAGGTAGGAACAGGTATTTATCTTTGTCCTTGGATGAATGAGATCACAGATCCATCAGAATCATTGAGGATAGAGCTCCAGGGGACAGTTTGGCATGATGGACAAAGAGCTTGTGTTGGAGTCAGGAACACTTGTGCTCAAGCCCCACCTTGCAACATACACTGGTTACCTGGCCCTGGGAAAATTATTCTCTCTCTCTCTCTCTCTCTCTCTCTCTCTCTCTCTCTCTCTGTGTGTGTGTGTGTGTGTGTGTGTGTGTGTGTGTGTGTGTATGTGTATGCCCCTATGCCCCTTGACAACTTTCTAAGACTTTAAGTAGCAGAACAATTAAACAATTATTCCTAGAGAGTGTTCCTTTATCTGGAATTTCCTACAGCGAGGAAGCATCAAAAAACAAAGTAAGAGAGAGAGAGAGGGAGAGAGGGAGAGAGAGAGAGAGAGAGAGAGAGAGAGAGAGAGAGAGAGAGAGAGAGAAACCATCCCTATAGATGTAGATGAAGAAACAAGTGAACTAGACCTAGTCCCAAATGATGGATTCAGAGTTGAAGGAATTCTCCACATATGAAAGCCTTCCTTTCTTAGCCTTTCTTCATAGAAGGGCTAAGTCAGTTGACTATCATCCTGAGCCACTTCTCCTCACTTGGAACATTACTCTTACTTGATGAATTAATTTTCAAACCTGGGCTCCTTCTGTTTACTGACTTAGACATAAATTGAATATTGAAGAAGTAAACTGAGATCTTGAGTTAACAGACAGTATCCCTGCCTCTGCGGCACCATTACCCTGCTCCCTCCCCCCTTAGCCAACAGATGGTCCCATTTTGCCAGAAAGGAGTGACCCTCAGAATCTAATTTCCTGGCCTATCTAAAGCAATTAGTTTGGGGTGGGGGGAGGATTTGTGAGTAGCTGAGCAGACTCCAAATGTCCAATTCATCACTGTGGCATTCTCTTATCCAGAGTCAATAAGGAATCACTTGGTTGCAGATAACTTTCATAACAGAAATAAAGGAATGTTATAATCCCTGAAACATTAGGGGAGGGGTGAAGGCCTAGACCTCTGATTTCATCCCTGTGGGGGAACTCTCAGAGTGGAAACGCTCTCCACTGATGCCCTACATAACTCTTCTGTAACTTTCAATCTTAGAGAGTTGCCTGGGCATTGAAACTCAGTTATATGACCTGGTCGTGGTCACAGAACTAATATGTAAATGCACATACTATAGAGAAGTGACTATTTATAGTAAGCTCCTATATGAAGTCAGTGTCTGGCTCCAGTCCACTGATGTCTCAATTTCAGGAGGTTCATGAACTTGGATGAGAAGAAAAATTACATATTTATTTTGACTAACCTCTAATTGAAATCTATCATCACCTTCAATTATGAATGTATGCAATAAAACATACTCTGAGAAGAGGTTCATAGGTTTCCACATATTGTTAAAGGCATCTATGATGCTAAAGGTTAAGAACCCCTGATTTAATCTAATCCCTTCATTCTACAGATCAAGAAACTGAAGCCTGGAAAGATAGCACAACCTGCCCAGAGAGAGATGTGACTTAATCCAAATTGCACAGTTGGTGAGGTCAGATTAAAACTTATGTATCTTGATGCCCAGCTCTGGGTTCTTTCTGAATTCCTCATCATCTTTTCTCAGGTACCATAGACTCCTGTAGTGACGAGGGCCAAAGAAATCAACATGAGGCAGGGTAAAAGGAAGGGAACTCAGCTACCACTAGACTCGCAGGGGTCATAAACTCTGAAGGAGTCTAGCTTCTAAAGCTGGAGATTATGAACCTTAGAAATCATCTGATTTTGACCAATAATCTACATTTGCCCCCCATTGAAGGCAGTCTGGAGCTCCAGACTTGAGATAGAAAGAGGGGTTCAAATCCTGCCTCAGATGCCTATTAGCTGTGGAACCCTGGACAAGGCACAGTCTCATCTGAACCTGTTTCATCCTGTCTGTAAAATTGAGATACTGATAGCATCTGCCTCACATGTTTGTTGCAATGATCAAATGAAATAACATCTGGAGTGCTTAGCAAACCTTCGAGCAAGGACTCTTAACTTTCGAGGGGTCATGGACCCCTTGACACTCTGGATTTCTCATTAGAACTAGAAACTCCTGTAACACAGGTGTTTTCCTTGTCTCTCCATCATCTGTCCTATTTTTCCCTGTCAGAGAATCATAGTTTTAAGGGACTTTAAATATCACCTAATCTAACATTCCCGTATAGTGCAAAAATCCCTTCTATAATATCCTTGATAAAAGAAGGAAGTCTCACCTCTGCTCTCTGACTCTCAAGACAATCTATTCCTTCCATGGCTTGCTCTGCCTGTTTTAAAGTTCTTCATTTTGTCAGTTCTTCATTTTGTCGCTCAACTAGAACTTGCATTCAGAGAGAATTCCCCAGAGCAATGAGAAGTGGAATGACTTGCCCATGCTCACATAGCTAGTACAGGAAAGTTAGGACTTGAAGCCAGAGCTTCCTCACTCCATAGCTAGCCCATTGTCTACTAAACTTTACTGTCTCTGCAGGTAAACTGAAGTCCAGAGAGGTTAAATTACATACCCCAAGTCACCTGGCCAGGAAATGTTAGAGCCAAGTTCAAGCCCAGACTTTAATACCCATTATACAATATACAAATCATCTACCCAACATTTGACAATTAGGGAAATGCAGGTGAGACATTATCAACAATCTTACCTGATTTAAATGCTATCGAAGACACCTTCCTGTTTTCGTTGTTCAGAGATTTCAGTTGTTTCTGACTCTTCATGACCCCATTTAGTGTTTTCTTGGCAAAGGTACTGGAGTGGTTTGCCATTTCCTTCTCTAACTCATTTTACAGATGAGGAAACTGAGGCAAACAGGGCTCAGTGACTTGCCCAGGGTCACACAGTCAGTAAGTGTCTGAGGCTGGATTTGAACTCAGATCCTCCTGATTCTAGGGCTGGCACTTCATCCACTGAGCCACTTACCTGCCCCACGGCACCTTCTAATAGTCCCCAATATGAAGTAGCATGAAAGCCCCATTCTCTAAAGATACTTTCACTTTTTCCTAGTTTAATCACCCCATCCCAATTCTGGCACTTAGGATAATGAGAATAATACCCAGTTATCTGGTGCTTAAAGATTTGCAAAGTGATGTTTGTACATTATTACATTTAAGTCTCACAGTGGCCCTGGGAGGTGCTAGATAGGTATTATTATCTCTATTGTATAGGTGAGAAAATGAAGGCTCAGTGAACTTAAATTGGCTTATGGTAGCTCCTTTGTGCAGGCACTTGATGGCTTAAAGAATTGTGGAATTTAGATGGTATCTTAGAAATCTCTACTAGCTATGTGACCTTGGGTGAGTCATTGTAATCTCTGTGGTCAATCAATGGGCATTGATTAAATGCCTGCATTGGTGGGGTCTGCTAGGTGACGCAGTAAGTAGAACACCAGCCCTGGAGTCAGGAGGACCTGAGTTCAAATGTGACCTCAGACACTTGACACACTTACCAGCTGTGTGACCTTGGGCAAGTCACTTAACCCCAATTGCCCCGCCTTACTCCCTCAAAAAAAAATTGCCTGCATTGGGCCAGGCGTTGGGATAGGTATGGAAGATACCAAATCAAAAGTGAAAGTCTCTGTCCCGAGGGAAGCTACATTGTAATACAGAGACAACATGTACCAGCTGCTATCTTCCCTGCACCAGAGTCTTAGCAAGATGCCTAAAACTTGGAGAGATTCAATACTTGCTCAGAGGCAGAATATGCCAGAGGCAGGATTCCAATCCAGGTCATGTTAACCTTCAAATTTCTCAGGATTCCTCTCTTCATCCTAAGAGAAATCACAAGAGGGGCAGCTAGGTGGTACAGTGAGTAGAGCACCAACCCCAGGGGGTCAGGAGGACCTGAGTTCAAATCCAGCCTCAAACTCTTGACACACTTACTAGCTGTATGACCTTTGGCAAGTCACTTAACCCCAATTGCTCTGCCTTCCCCCCTCAAAAAAAGAAAAGAAAAAAAAAGAGAAATCATAAGATTTAGAGCTGGAAATATTCCCTAGAGATCACCTATTCCAACCTCCTTGTTTTACAAGTGAGGAATCTAAAGCCCAGAGAGGTCAAAGATTCACCTTAAGTCACAGAGCAAGTAAGCAGCAGGGTCAGTATTCAGACTCAGATCTGTCGATTCCCTATCCAATGAGAGCTACTGGGTCAGGCAAGCCAGGAAGGAGAAATTCAGCAGGTGCCAGCCATATCCAATCCTCCAGCAGCATAGCAACAGCTGAGCTTATCACCTAGTTAGCAAGAATAATTGGTCCCGATAGGAAGCTGCCCTGATGGCTCCCAGAGGCCATATCTGGATGAACACTTCCCTACATGTGCTACCAGCCGTTCTACCCCTTGGCATCTACAACAGCATTGGAAGGACCATTTTGTGTTATTTGCCTCAAACTCAGAAATCACTAGTTCAATTTCTGTCTTTGGGACTTTCCCCATTACCACACTGCACTGTCTCTGGCCTCTAGGTAAGGCACATCTGCTCTACTTCCACTCTTTAAAGTGGAGAAGAAAGTGACCTGACATCATGAAGATTCTCCCAGACTGTTCCACCAAGAAAATACAAGCCTGATCCCCAGCCCCACATTTCTCATGCAGGAAACAGCCATTAGCTGACATCGTGGCTTTCTCCAGCCCAAACAAAGAAAGAGGAATTGGCCCAAATTAACCTCCAGGAAAAATGGTTCGTGACCAAGTGGTAGTGATGCTCCTGGCTTCCCTGAACTGCATCCTGAGCCCCTAGGAAAGGTACCACATATGGTATGGAAATTCACACATGGTATCAGGACCTTCCCCACGGCTAGTCAATTCACAACAGGTGAGTGAGCACTTGCTGGCGGTAGGCTTGACTGCTGAATAACTTTGCTATTTCTGATTTAACTTCACCCCATAATGTTCCTTAATGCGGTTTTCTGTATTTAATTAATTTAACATTCCAGATTTTTAATTTGCATTTAATTTAACATTTCAGGTTTTTAATTTACCAGATATTGTTTATCAAATATTCATTTCGGAAACTTTCCCAGTATATACAGTGCCTACTCCTCTTTAATTAGTGTGCAGTAAATTAATTCTTCTATCCTTGTTCCTCCATCAGATATTGGATTAAGAAAGTTCCACTGTATCAACACTCCGAGGAAACCCACTTATTAAACCAAGGTAGTGTAGATGTACTTGGTACACACACGCCTTTGCTATCACTCTGCTTTAGGCCTGAACCTGATAAGAGATATGTTGTGACTGAAAACAGAAAAATTTCTCTGTGTAGGAAATTGGTTACTGAATTTAAATGGTAATGTTAAAGTGAAATTTCACATTTTTCCAGTTCCATTTGGCAATTCTGTCATCCACTCAAATTTTCCTTCTGTTTCCTGTGACACTCACCCTCCTGATGCAACCTTTGTTTCCCTTCAACTACTATTTTCAACCATCGATTCTAAGCCTGAAACTAGCCCTGTTTCTAAGGCTTCCTCTCTTCCCTGGGTGGAGATACATAGTGTAAACCCAGGGCCTAGCACATAGTAGGTGCTTACCAAAATGCTGGTTGACTGACTGACTAAACAAATAAACTGAATGCAAGATAAACTGAGAAAAGAGAAGGCACTGGCAGCCCAAATCATCAGAGAAGCCTTCACAGAAGAGGTCATGCCAAAATGGAGCTCTGAAGGAAGAAAAGAAATCAGAGAGATAACAGTGAGGAAGGAGGGCATTGCAGATATGGAGGATAACGTGAGCAAAATCTGAGGTGGGAGATGGAACTCTGAATTGGGGTATAGTTAGTAGTTCATTTTGCTGGCACCTAGTTTAGGTATGGGTAAATAATGTGAGATAGGGCTCAAAAGGCAAGCAGCAGCCAAATCATTCAAGGTCTTATATGCCAGACTAAGGAGTTGGCATTTCATCCTAGAGAAAACAGAGAGCCATAGACGTCTCTTCAACAGGGAAATGATTTGACTTCACCACGTGATCACACTTGGGCTTTAGGAAGATTATTTTAGTACTTCTGTGGGTGACAGCTTGAGGGAAGAATACCAACTAAGTGATTATTACAATAGTCCAAGTGGGAGGCCAGGGACCAGACTTCTCTATTCCCTATTGATTCACTGGCATTAGAAAAGCCCACTGGTATCATGAAAGGAATTAAAGATCAAAAGTCAGCAGTCAAATTACTTAGTCCTGGATCTGCCAATGATCAGCTCTGGACAGGTGGCTTCCAAATCTATCCATGCAGCTCTCATCTCTCTCCTGAGATGTCACTACCTTCCTAGATGTCCTGTAGGTATCTCAAACTCAACAAGTCCAAAATGGAACTCATGATCTCTCCACGCCTACTTGTTCCTCCTTCAAGCTTCCTTATTTCTATCTAGGGTGACACCATCCTCCCAATCACTGAGGATCCCAGCTTTGGAATCATCCTCGACTCTTCCTACATCAAGCTCGTTGCCATGTCTTAACTATTCTCCCCACACTGTATACATCTTTTAAATCTGCCCCCTTCTCTAAGCTCAGATAGCCACCACCCTGGTTCTGCCCTCTCACACCCTTCTGCCTAGATTATTGCAATAGCCTCCTAATTGGTTTCCCTCCTTCCAGTCTTTTGCCTTTCTGATCCAATCTTCCACCCAGCTGCTAAGATAATCAGTCCAGAGGTGATCATGTCACTTCCCTAGTCAAAAACCTCTCAGAATTCCCTACAGCCTCTAATTTAAAATATAAACTACTGTGTCTGTCATTTAAAGCCCTTCACAATCTGGATCTAGTTTATTTTTCTGGATTGATATAACATTACTTCCTTTCAGGCACTGTGTTTCAGCCAAATTGGCCAACTTGCTGTTCCATAAAACTGGCACACAATTTCCCACCTCCAGTCTTTTGCACAGGCTACCCCGATACCTGAACCATACTACCTCCTCATGTCCACTTGTTAAAATGTTCAGCTTCCTGCAAGGATCAGGCCAGGTATCATTTTCTACTGGAGCTATTTTTGATCCTCCTCATTTTCAGCACTTGGTCTTTCCCCTAATTATTCTGTATTTACTTCTCTATGTACATGTGGTATTTCCCCAGTAGAATATAAGCTTCTTTTTTAATTAAATTTATTTAGTTAGTTTTAATTTTAAACATGTACTTTTATAAGATTTTGAGTTCCAAATTTTCCCCCTTCCCTCACCCCTCCCCAACACAGAATGCAATCTGATATAGGCTACACATGTACCATCATATTAAACATATTTCCACATTAGTCATGTCGTGAAAGAAGAAATCAGAACAAAAGGGGGAACCATGAGAAAGAAAAAAAGGGAAAATAGTCTGCTTCAATCTTCATTCAGACTCCATAGTTCTTTCACTGGATGTGGAGAGCATTTTCCGTCATGAGTCTTTTGGAATTGTCTTAGATCATCGCATTGCTGAGAAGAGCTAAGTCTATCGATGCTGGTCATTACGCAATGTTGCCGTTACTGTGTATAATGTTCTCCTGGTTGTGCTCACTTCACTCAGCATCAGTTCATGTAAGTCTTTCCAGGTTTTTCTGAAGTCTGCCTGCTCATTACTTCTAATGGAACAATTACATTCATATGCACAACTTGTTTGGGCATTTCCCAATTAATGGGCAGCCCTTCAATGTCCAAGAATATAAGCTTCTTGAGGATAGGAACTGCTTTCTATTTTGTCTTTATATCCCTTGTTGAATTGAATTTTTGTGTGACCTTGAGCTAGGCACCTTATTCACTGGTAATAATTACTCATTTGTAAAATAGGGGGACTGGAGTACTTCAGGGGTTCCTACCTTTTCTTTTAACTCTTTGGATGCTAGCATCATGTCTTTGTATCGTCAGCACCTAGACAGCAGGTTGTACTTGATTGGCATTGGTTCAAAAATGCTTACTGGGCAAATCCCTTACTCTATTGAGCCTCAATTTCTATTTCTTCAAAAATAATAGGATTGTACTAATGAGCTCTGAAGGCCCTTCCTGCCCTAACTCCAGTGTGACCCAATGAGTCCACAGTGGACTATAACTGCTGATGAGTTGGGTCCCCACAGTACTCTGTAGTCAAATGAGCAGTAGCCCATTTGTCCAGTAGTCAGAGGCCCAACATATTTGTGCCTCAATTTCCTCATCTGTAAAATGGTAAGGTTAGCCTTAGATGATCTCCAAGCTCTCTTCCAGCTCTGCATGCTAATATCCTACCATTCTGTCCTGACTGCTTTGGTCAAATGCAACAACATTCTCCTGTTCTCTGGAGCCTCTAAGTTCTAGCTCTCACCATCTTCTAGAGACTCTGAGGAGAACCTGAAGGAAGTAGAGAGTAGGGTCAGAATGGAGATGGAGAACAGGCAGGACCAGAAAGACAAGGAGGCAGAGTAGCGATTGATTCATGAGACCATCAGCAAGAACATAGAACTCAAGCACAGCTTCTAACCTTGCAGGAGGAGAGAAGAATGGGGCCTGAGGAGGGATCCTTTTAAGAGATTGCCCATCCATCTCCCTGGGAGGTTCCAAATCTTGGTGTTTCCCTGCCATATATAACACTTTACCTTAGTGAAAAGCTAAACATCACCGACTCCACCCCTTTGACTCCTATCCCCTCCCCCTGAATGTATTGCCTATCTCTGCTGGTTTACAAGGGGGAGAACTAACACCTTGGTGACTTTCAAAGGTGTCAGTCAAGAAAGTGACAAGGACTGTTAGGCACGTGCTGACCATTTGTGCGGGTGTCTCTGTACTTGCGAGCTAGGGTAGGAGAGTGTGGAGCTGACAGCCAACTTGGAGACCAAGGAGAGAAAGTAATTGTGAGCTGAATGGTGAAAGGCTAGTTTACAATGAAACTGACCTTAAGGCTCCAAGAGATAACAGAGGCAGCTTTACCCTGCCACTGGCTACAGACACCTTTGTCTTCCCATTAAGGATTTAAGGCAATCATTCTGAGACACCCCACCCCAGGGCATCCTGGAAGGAGCCACTTTTAAGGGAATCCACAAAATCAAAATTATTTTTATAATAATGCTAAGGTTTTTACATTTCTAATGCTATAAATATTCATAGACATAGCCCACATAGACAAAAGTTCTTTGGTGTCCTCAATACTTTTTAAGAGTGTAATGGGGTCCTGAGACAAAAGTTGAAGAACTGCTGACTTAATGGAAAGTTTCTCCCTTAACTGCTTGCAAGGTCTTACTTGATTCATTGATTTTCTAAATCAATCAACAAGCATTTATTAAGAATATACCGTGTACTATGAATTTGTGCTAAGCACTATTTTGTCTTTATATCAGTGAACATTAGTTAATAATGTTAACACTTCCATAGAGAAAGAATTACATACATCATATTATATCGGGTCTTCCCTGATCCTTAAGTCCTAGGATCTTTGATTAAAGGCGAAGAGGACTTTAGAAGTCATCTATTCTAAACTGTCCTTCATCCTGATCAATCAATCAGTCAACAAGTATATATTAAACACTTACCTTGTACCAAACGTTTCCTATTTATGTAGGGGACACCTCCATCAATCAATCAACATTTGTTAAGAATCATTCTATGGCCAGGCTGTACCCTAGAGTCTAGGGATAAAAAGACAAAAGTCAGTTCCTGACTTTAAGAAGCTTACGTTTTATTAGCAGAGACAATACATATATGTAAGCATAACCAAATGAGAAATATATGTGTATATAATATATACACATATAATATATAGTGTATAAAATATAATTATGTGATAATGTAATAATATTTGATATAATATATAATGTACGTATATATATACATATGGAGAGAGAGAGAGAGAGAGAGAGAGAGAGAGAGAGAGAGAGAGAGAGAGAGAGAAATTGGGATCCAGAGGAGAGAGAGAAGGAAGAGAACAAGTCTGTGAGGATACCGCACCCACTTCACTCCAAAAATTTTCCTTAAACTTCCGGGGGAAAAGGTGACCTAAAACCCCAAGGAAGGGAGAAACAGGGGCTAAGAAGACAACCTTTCAGCATAAGAGCTTCCATCACTCCTTTCCTCCTCCCCAGTCCTTGAATTTCCAGAGAAGATGGGATCCCATCCCCATAACCAAGGAGTCAGAGTGAGGGGTCATCCGGTGGCTTTCATTTATAATGGAGGGGACCCAATTTAATTCTTGAAATTTTAAAAAAAAAATCTAGGTTTAAATACTAAAATTTAAATACATAGTACAGAAAAGAAAAAGAAACATATTGTAAACTTAAATATTGAAACTTAAATACAAAATAAGAATAGAAAAAAGCATGTCATGTGGACAGCAGAACATAAGAGAGGATCAAAATATATAGCAATAAATTTCCATTTCAGAAAAGCCTATGTAATAAATACTACACCTTGTGTTGAGAGCTGTCCATCTTTTCTTTGCTTCTTTGTAAGTTTTCTTTTGTTCTCTGCTGTGCACAGGAAGCCAATTTTAAAATGTCCCTCCAGTCATCTAATCACAATGACCATGTGAGGAAAGTGCTATTATTATCCCCATTTGAACAATGAAGAAACAAGCTCAAAGAGGTTGATTGACTGGCCCAGGATCACACATCTTAGTGTCTAAGACCCAGGTACTCCTACCACCAAGGCTAGGGCTCTTTCTACTCTACTATCCTGCCTGGTGTACCTGGTGGTCAAATCCAGGACAACTGTCCTGCCCCTTCATTGATGCCACCATTCATCCTCCAAAGAGGAAAGGGGATGCAAATCCAAGTCCATTCAGTCCAACCAGCATTGATTAAGTGTCTCTGCTATGTGCCAGATAGAAGGGATACAAAGACACATAGGAAAGAGTCCCTGCCCTCAAGAAGCTATTGGAGTGAAACAAGTACTGTGTATAAAAACTTAAGTACAAAATCTATACAAAGTGCACTTCTAGTGAATGGGAAAAGTTTCCTGACATGGAACAGAATTGAACTTCGATGTACCATCTACCCATTGTTCCTGGTTGTGTCCTCTGGGAACCAAGCAGAAGAAATCTAATCCCTTTTTCAGAGTACAGCCCTTCAAATACTTGAAAACAACTAACATTGCCCTCCTGAGTTTTCCCTTCCCCAGGCTAAACAGCCCTAGTTCCTTGAATTGATCTTCTTAGGACATAAACTGGAGGCTTTCTCCATGCTGGTAGCCTCCTCTGGAGTCTCTCCAGCTTTTCCAATGTCCTTTTTACATCATGGCACTCAAAGCTGAAGACCATACTCCAGAACTTCTCTGATCCAGATAAAAGAGAGCAGCCTGTCACAATGATGGGGTTTAGACTGTGGGAACCCCCTTGGACTCCAAAAGAATTTGGGTCCTATTTTTTTGAGGGGGGAATGATGAGGGTACAGTCTCTGGGAACCCCCTTGAACCAGGAGTACAGTCTGTGGGAACCCCCTTGAGCCCCACCCTGAATCTTCCCACTTGATCTAGTTTTTCATGCCCAAATAGCCTAGCCTAGCCTTCCATTGCTCAGTTACCTCTGTATTGCCTTCTGGCTGTTTCCCACCCTTGATCGTGATCAAAATATCTATACCCTAGCTCTCTTATTGTCGGTCGTTTCCAGGAAGCCTTCAGCTACTTCCCACGCTGGAGTCTGATCTCACCCCAGTCACCCCAGTCCACTCTAAACCCCTCCTGTAGTCATCCCAGACTACTCAAGACCACCCTAGATCCCTCCTACAATCTTTGTGTATATAAGTCTCATCTTGCCTCCATGAAGGCCCTCAGATTCAATCTAGCTCGGATTCCGGCCGGTTTGCGAAAACAGGCATCACAAAGGGTGGGATTTCTTAAGACAACCCATTATGGCAAACCCTTAATAAACTTTGTCTTTTCCCTAGGCTGAGAAGGCTTGAGGTGAATTCTTTCAGCAAGACCCGGCATGTTGGTACTTTGGGGTGTCGAGTACCCTTCAACCCCAAACCTCTTCAACCTCCCTCTCTCTGGACTCTGACCTAAGATTGCAGTGGTTTTCTTGGTTGCCACATGGTCTTGACAACTCATGCTGAGCTTCCCTGGATTCAAAGACCAAAATCTACATTCAGTCCAGCCTTACCTCAGCGAGGTCACCCTTACAAGCTCCAGGAGTCTTCTATCCTCCACCAAGAGAAGCACTCTAACTGGGCATGCTCAGCCCCAGTATGCAAAAGATGCACACAGAAAACTCACAAGTCCTCCTATCCTCAGAGACCCTGTGTCTCATTGCAATGTAGGCCAATTAAGGGATGTCTGAACTTGACCTGGCACCTCTTGACCTCAAAACATAATACCTGAGAAATATACCTAATATATGTTAGGCACTGGGAATGCAGACAGAGATGGAAACATCACTGCCTTCAAGAAAGCTTATATTTTATCCTGGGTCTACTGGAAGGAGGGAAGGAAGGAAGGAAGGAAGGAAGGAAAGAAAGAAAGAAAGAAAGAAAGAAAGAAAGAAAGAAAGAAAGAAAGAAAGAAAGAAAGAAGAGAAATAAGAAAAGGAGAGAAAAGGAAGGAAATAAGAAAAGGAGAGAAAAGGAAGGAAAGAAGGGAGAATGGGAGAGAGGGAATGAGGAAAGAAGAAAAGGAAGGAAAGAAAGAAGAAAAGGGAAAGGAAGGAAGGAAAGAAGGAAAGAAGGAAGGAAGGAAAGGACAGAAAAGGAAGGAAAGAATGAAGAAAAGGGAAAGGAAGGAAAGAAGGAAGGAAGGAAGACAAGAAGAGAAAAGGAAAGAAAGTATTTATTTAAAAACCCTACTATATGCCAGGCACTGTACTAAGCATTTTAAATTTTTTATTTCATTTGAACTTCAAAACAACCCTGGGAAGCAGATGCTACTATTGTTCCCATTTCACAGTTAAGGAAATTGAGGCAATGGCTTGCCCAGAGTCACACAGCTAGGAAGTGTCTGGGGTTCAATTTGAACTCAGGCGTTCCCTAACTCCAAGCCTAGCATCTTATTCAAGTGTGCTGCCTAGGTGTCTCTAAATATGGAGTTAAACTCAAACTATATACAAAGCCAAATAATGACAGTTATTACTGGGGATGCGGGAGGATGGAACACTGAAAATTGAGAAAATTAGGGAAAAAACCATCTTACAGGAGGCAGCACTCAAGCTGAATTTTGATAGTTGCTTGGGTTCCGTGAAGTGGAATCAAAGAGAGAGTTGGTTGCAGTGATGTGGGAGGTGTCATCCAAATGACAATAAATTTGCATGGGGAGGAAGAGTGTGTGAGGAAGAGGAATAGAAAACTGTACTGGGAATAAAGGTTGGTGGCAGATGGTGAAGGAATAGAAATACCAAAAAGCATTTTGAATTTTATCCTCCAGGTAAAAGAAAGACATCGAAGTTTCTTGAGCAAGCCTGGTTTTGTTTGTTTTCTTTTTGGACCAGATCAGTGATTTCATAGGTATAGGAAACCTGGAGTGAGGGAATTCCATCTGCTGCTGCGGATGGGCACTTTCTCTGCCATTTATCATCTTAGAGAGTTACCTGGGGCACTTAGAAATTAAGTGACTTAAGGCAGCTAGGGGGTGCCATAGTGCACAGAACACTGGCTGCGAAGTCGGTAGGATCTGGATTCAAACTCAGCCTCTGACACTTATTAGCTGTGTGACCCTGGGCAAGTCACTTAACCCCAATTGCCTCCAAAAAGTAAAAGAAATTAAGCAACTTACCTAGGGTCACATATCTAGTATTTATTGGAAGATCATAGCTATTATTACAATTAGCTGGGATGTTGACCCTTAGTATCATAGATTTAGAACTGGATAGGATTTATAGAACCTACCTAACTCAATCTCCTTACTTCAGGAATAAGGGAACTGAAGCACAGAGAGTTTAAATGGTTTGCCCAAGGTCACACAGCTATTAAGTGTCTGATGCTGGATTTGAACCCAGGTCCAGATCTAGCCCTCTTTTTACTGCTCCAAGCTGAAGGTCTTGATCCCAGGTCTTCTAACTCCAAGTCCCCATTTCTGTACCACAGTGCTATCTATTTTGTAGCTGAAGCCTTTGTAACTTGGTAGGCTGGGTCGAAGTCTAAAGCCCCCTGGGCATGGCCTTTGAGACCCCAAAGTCATCACCACAGCACAAAGCTCTGGAGGATTCACTTAACAAAGGAGGCTGAATCCCAGAAGGCTTCCAGCTCGGCTACCCAGAATCCTTCCCTTCATAGCTGGGCTCCATCAGTCTTGAAGCACCCCAGGCAGGCAGGGGGGAGGGGCAGATTGGGAGGGGGTGGTTTGGAAACCCTTCCCCTCTTTTGGGGGCTCACTACAAAAAAGAGTTTCCTATCCTCTTCTCCCTCTTTCCCAGTGTCCTGAAGTCAGACCAGTCAGTTTTGAAATCCCATGAACCATTCCAAACCATGGCAGGTAGACCAAGGCCAAAGCAAGACAGGAGGTTTTCTCATTATCACCTTGAGAAACTCCTAGGGTCAGGCCTGGCCCCTTGGTTCTGTCACCCTTAATGAGGTGATAATGAGGAGAAAATGTCCTAGTCCATTAAATGCTTTCTTCACTTGGAGACCAGGCCCAGCTTTTAAATGGTGGAATTTTACTCACAGCCGAAGGAGAAAGAAAACAGAGTTATCTATAAATATAGCACCTTTTATTCGGCCCTCTCTTTACAACCATGATTTCTTCTTCTCCAAACCATGGAAGTGTGGAAGGGGCAGGATCCTGTTTGTAAATTAAAGGATAAAAAGGTGTGCCTGGTAGAGGCATAGCTTCCGTAAGCCTGGGTTAGGCAAAGGCCTGGTTGGCATATGGAAATTCACATGCCCAGGGACAGCCCAGATGCAAGACAGATGAAAATACACAGTCTGTACCAGAGGAAGCCTGCCATGCTTTGAGGCATGGTGATGCCCTGTTATCAGAAGAAGCCTGAGCTCAAATCCCAGTCCTTCTTCTGACTTAACACTGAGCCTCACGTAGTATCTCCAGCTCAGTCTCCTTGTGCCAGGCAGGTTACACCTGCCCCCAGGGTCCAAAGGAATTCTCAGGTACTTTTTCTCAACAGCTATCAGCTCAAATCCCACCCTGCCCCCTCTGTTCTTCCTCACTATTCAGCACCAGGGAGCAGCCCCTGAGTTCTATTTAACCATTTAGCACGGATTACTTCATACTAAGGGAGATTTACTTCAAATAGATAACAAGAACAAAAATACAAATGTTTTCCCCATCACCTCAGGGACACACTCTTAGCTCAGTGCCCACTTCGCATTACTCGAATCCAGCTCCAATCCAGATGAGGCCTGACTGCCTCAGTGAGTCCTTTACCCAGCTACCGCTGGCCTGGATCTGGAAGGTCACTACTTGCTCCCTGAGGCACCCAAGCTACTCTGCTATCAACCCAGACTCATCTGTAAGATAGGGATTATAATATAATCCCTATAGGTAATATATATTATGTATAATATAATACATATTAATATTATATATAATTATATATAATCCCTATCGATAATATAATATATAATACAATAAAACACAATAAATATGACATAATATAATAACAATGTCCATAGGCATTTAGCAAATTCTTACAGTGTGTCAGGCACTGTGCCAGGGAGCTATAAATGCAAAAATAAGGCAATCAAACTGCACAATGTTCTTTCTTGCTCTTTTGCATATATTGAAATGTTTGGGTTGTTGATGATTGTTGAGATCACAATAAAAAAGAAAATGCATTTAAAAAAGAAAGGAGGGGGGGCATCTGGGTGGTGCCTGGAGTCAGGAGTTCAAATGTTGTGACACTTACTAGCTGTGTGACTCTGGGCAAGTCACTTAATCCTATTTGTCTCAATTTCCTCTACTGGAAAATGAGCTGGAGAAGGGAATGACAAACCACTCTACTATCTTTGCCAAAAAAAATAAAAACAAAACCCAAAAACCCAAATGCAGTCAAGAAGAGTCAGACATGATTTAAAAATGTTTCAACCTTAGAAGCTCACATTTTATCAAGGGGGATAACATATAAGCATCTAAGAAAATACAAAAATATTTACAAAATAAATATGAGATATCATATAGTTGTAATATATAATATATTTATGTAATAAATAGAAATAATATGTTATTATAATATATGCCTTCAGTGGATCAGCAGAGACTGTGTATATAAAGTACTCTGTAAACTTAAACTATATGGATGTCAGTCATTATTACTGCATGGGACTATAGACAAAATTCTGGTTATTTTTCATTTTAGGTAGGGAGGAATTTCCTATAGAGAAATATATATTGAAATATAGGTATGTGTTTTATTTTCCATTTTACACACATATGAAAAGATCTGTTCAAAGCTACATAATACCACATTGGTCTGTAAATAAGTAAAGCTTTTTATAAGCAGTAAAGATTTTTCCTTTGTATTTGGGGGTTTATGTCCAAAGCATGTCATTATTATGTTACACATTAGTATCATTTTCCTGAGAAGTTCTCAGTGCATTATATAACCAAAGACCTCATAATTCAACCCAAACTGATATTTCCATTTCAAATTATGTAAACATCCAACAATGTCCTGATTTGTATCCTTCAGCCTCTTTTTTCTTATATTTTCCAACAGCTAGGTGGTGTGGTGGATACAATGCTGGGGTTGGAGTCCCAAAGACCTGAGTTCAAATCCCAACTCAGACATTTACTAGCTATGTGATACTAGCCAGTCATTGAGGGTCTTTGGACTTCAGCTTCCTCCACTGTAAAGTGAGGGGGTGATAATAGCACAATAGGGTTGTTGCGAGAGCGAATGGGATGATTTATGTCAAGCTCTTCGCAAACCCTAATGTGTGATGAGATGTTATCTATTGTTGTTGTTGTTGTATCTCCCTCTCTGTTGTCTCTTGTCCCTCTGACCAAATACGGATTTTCCCTTTCCCTTTTTTAAGACTGGATCTGCCTATCTTACCCAGACTCGAAGTCAGGAGCTGCTCACAGGCCAGATGCCATGGACTGGTATAAAAGCTTTGGCCTTTCCCAGTTCACTTCTTCCTAGGCAACTTATGGCCCCTCAGATCTGGGAGGGATGATGGAGAGCTCACCATATTAATGCTGAATTTAGTGTAAACAACAGCTAGGCATAGCCTGCTGCAACTCAGAACGCCTGGGATCAAGGGATTCTCCAGGCTCCCCAGTAGCCAGGATTACCACCATGTGCCACCATGCCCAGAAGGTCTTCCTTCTAAAACACCTTCTGTGGAAACTGCTACCCCCACACTCCTCTCTCTCTTCACCAGAAAACTCTCCAAAGAAATAGCCTACACCTACACTACTACCGTATGGCCTCACTCCCCACTCTCTCCTTAGTCCTTTGTACTCTGGCCCCTGCCTATAATACAAGACTCCACTATGCTCTCCAACATCACAGCTGACTGCCTAGATGCTAGGTCCAATGGCCTTTTCTCAGTCCTCAGCCTCCTTGACCTACCTGCAGTGCATATCATTGTTGACCAGCCCTCCTTGAAACACTCTCCTTGGGCTTCCATTGACAATGTTAACTCCAGTTTCTCCTACCTCCCTTGTTTCTTTCATTGGCTCTATCTTCTTGCTCCCAATATCCTTAAGAATGAGAATCATGTATGAGTTCAGTCCAAAGTTCTATTCCCAATACTCTTTTTTCTCTACTTTCTCTGCCTTGCTGACTTCACCAAAGCACCTATAATGTTCCAGGCATCATTCTCAGCATTGGGGATAAACAAAGGTCATTCAGGTCTTGTCCTCAAGAAGCTTTCTCTAATGGGAAAGACAATACAAGAGGGATTGGCATCCAGGGAATGGAAGTTTTGGTCTAAGTAGTCACACGGATTGTGAGTAACCCCACAGGGCAGATAATTGTCAAGCCCTTTTTGGTGATATAGTGGATAGAAGGCTGAACTTGAAATTCAGAAGACCTGAGTTCAAATGCTACCTTACGTGATTTGGTTATTGTTCCCAGAGCAAGAGATAGAAAGTGGGTTGGAGGGGGAGTATGACCATTTAAGTAGGGCAAATGGCAAGATGCCCATGCAGCAGACCCTGGCATCCTGGTGGATGACTCGATGTGAACATGACCTGAGGACAACTTGATCTAGTTGGAGAGATGAATTTTCACTCATCAACCAATCAGAACAGCTCACCTCTAGGGCAGAAATCTGAAAATCAGTATTCCACCAGACTTCAAATTTTACTGGTGCAAAATGACACCCAACTTCATACATTCACTCCCAGGCCAGCCCTACATTTCCAACTGCCTGCTTGACATCTCTATCTTGATTTCCTGTTGGCACCTCCAACTCGACACATGCCAAGCCTAATTTTTCTTCTTTTAACCGCTGGAACCTAAGTGTTATTGTAAATGCATCTCCTTCCCTTTCCTCTCACATCTAATCAAGCATCAAGTCTTCTTGACTTTGTCTCCCCTCCATCATCATTATATCAAACCATTATAAAGGAGCCATGATTCTATCAGTACTGACACTCCCTCCAACCCTCAGAACTCTTTAATGACTTTAGGAATTGGTTTCTGGGAGCTCCTGTAGCTAAGAACATCATCCACTTGAGAGTGAGCTTGTCATAGTGGGTAGAGTGCTGAGTTTCGAGTCAGGAACACTTGGGTTCAAATAACTCGTGGTGTGACCCTGAACAATTCCACCTACTTTTAAAGAGTTGTAATAATAATCAAAGAGGGAATGTAAACAAGGACAGAGAGAGTGACTGGATGGTATTCTACTAATAGAAGAAACTCTCAAGTCAGAAAACACCCTCCACTAATACAGGTCAGCACCTTTTACACCTTTTATAGTATAAAGAGTACCAGCCTAGAGAAAGTTTGATGGCTTGTACAGAGTTGAAATTCGAGTCTTCCTGATTTCAAGGACAGCTCTCTATCCCCAAATACAGTGTCTCAAAACTTAAGGTGCTACAGAAGTGTCAGTTATTGGAAAGACCCCAGTGCTTAGCACAGTGCATATAGGAGGTGCTTCATAAATGTTTATTGAGTGATTAAACACATCAGAATATTTATAGGAGTACTTTTGTAATAGCAAAGAACTGGAAATAAAGGCAATGCCCATCAACTGGGGGGTGGCTAAACAAGTTGTGGTGAATAAATATAATAAAAATGTATATGTATATATACTTATATACACATACATATGTACAGATATACATACATACACATATACATATATGTGTGTATATACGTATGTAAGTATATCATATATGAATGTGATAAGAAAAGAAACAAGGAATATGCTCAATATGGAGAAGGGTGGAAAGAACACCAGCTCTGGAATCAAGGGACCCAGGTCCAATCCTGATTTTGCCACTTTATACATATGTGATCTCCCTGGGACTCAGTTTCCTTATCTGTAGAATAAGGGGACTAGGCTACATGATCTCAGATGCCCCATCCACCGCTAGGCCTATGATCCTATGATCCTGTGAACTGATGCAAAGGGAAGTAAGAAGTAGCAAGAAAACAACACACGACTAGAACACTGGAAATGGAAAGAACCAAGCAATGAAAGTATTGAAACTGAATGCTCCAGAAGTATAAGATCCCAGCTTGGCCCCAAAGAGGAGCCATGAGAAGACACCTCTTCCTCTCCCCTACCCACCCACGCTTCTTTATAGAAATGGGGGTGGGACATGGAGATGGAATGCTGCCTATGACATCAGACATTTTCCTATATCTTGGTCAGTTTTGTTCAACATTTTTTTCCCCTTTTTTAAAACTTTCTTATTCTATAGGATGCCTCTCTATGAGAGTGCAGAAAGGACACAGTGGAAATAAGTGACATAAAGAAAAAAGATAGCAATAAAAAAAATTTTAATTGCTTCAGTCAAGCAATTCCATGGCTCCAAAATCATTTCCTCTGCCCCATAGAGTCCTAGGTTGCCAGCACAAACCACCATTGCAACCCCAAGACTCTAACATGTTCTTCTAAGTGCCAAGAAAAAAACATGTTTAATTTGATCTACTTGAATAAATTTCTCAATTAGAAAAAAAGTCAATTATGTTATTATTATATTATTAAATAATACTACTTTCATTTACCTGGAGATTGATGGTAACCAAGTGCTTTCAAATATATTATCTTATTTGATCTCCCTTGTATTTCCCCTACCACTACCCTAGATTAAACTCTTATTGGCTCTCACCAAGATTCTTGCAATGGCTCCCTAAACATCTCTCCCTTGCCTCCAAACCTCTCCATCTTCCAAACCAACAGATATGTTATAATTCTCAAACCATAGCTATGATCTCTTAAGTCCTTTACTTAAAAGACTTTAATGGCTCCCCATAGCCTACCAAATAAGTCTAAATTCATCAATTGTTTCCCTTGCCCTCCTCCCTATCCAGCAAGGCCACCTTGCTATCTTCTCTGCCATAGAGTGTATCTTCTTCCTTCCCACCCATACATCCACTTACTTTTCCTGTTTCCTACATCTTGCTATAGGCACCATAGTCAAATGAAAACTACCATTGATTTGGGAAAGGTCTGACAATTGAAAACCTATCTTATGGATCAACCCAGCCTCCCTGTGACTCTCCAGACCAAAAATCTCTTCCCTAGCTACTACTCCCTTAGGTGTGTTGTCTTTTATTAGAATATAAACTCCTTGAAGACAGGGACTGTCTTTTTTTATTTGCATCCCCAAAATTTATACAGTTCATAGCACAAAGTTAGCACTCAAATAATGATTTTTCTGTACATTCATTTATTGAAAAATAAGATTTTAGAACTGTGAGATAACTAAAAGACATCAACTCCATGCTGCAGCCCCTCTCTTGCTCTAACACTACTGTTCTACAATTATTCCTTATGACGCAGGGTGTCATCGAGTTGCAAGTTCTTTTCTTCTCTGCTACAATATGTCATCTCATTTGATCTTTGCACTAATCCTGTGAGGTAAGTACTATTATTATCTCTATTTTGCAGATGAGGAAACTGAGGCTGAGAAGTTTTATACATCTGGTAAGTATCTGAGCTTGGATTTGAACTCAGGTCTTCCTGATGCCAAGTCAAGCAGTCTGTATACTACAACAAACTGACTCAATAACAGCAGACAAAAGCAATAATTGAAGTAGTCTGTTGGCTTATTTTCTCTACTGTGTGACTATTTGCTGGTATCTCTGCTAAGCTACTTTTTGCTGGGTGTTCATGGCTGATATTCTTGGTTTTATGCTGAATTAAAGCTGCTATGTGACCTTTCCCCAGCAGAGGGATGGTTTTCAGCTCTTTTAGTTCATAGCCCCAGTGGCTATTTCATCTATTTGAGATTCAGACTCACTGTCAGCCAACCAGCCAGAGAAGCCCTTAGGCATTATGTGTATTTTTTACCTCTTATTTTGCTTCACATACTACTCTTTGACTTCATTGTACTCACTGGGCTAGAGTAAAAAAAGTCCTTTTTTTTTTTTTTATAATTCTTCTCCACAACTTGACTAGTGTATAAATTAATTCAATGCAAAGTTATACATGGTAGTCTTGGGAAGGGAGGGGGGAGGGAGGGGTGAAAATCTGGAACTCAAAATTATGTAGAACCGTGTGTGGTACACTAAAAATAAATAAATAAATTTTAAAAAAAAGAAAAAAAAAGTCCTTTAATCACCAACCATGCCCATGGTCTACACAAACCACCCTAGAGCTTTTCTTATCAAGACAGAAAGATAGAAAGTCAGTGCTAAGAACACCAACCTCTGACCTCCTTTCTGGCCAGAAAAGAAGTCTCTGATATCCCTATGATTAAAAAAAAATGGAGGAAAGCCTCCCGGGCATTGGGGTGATATTCTAGGAAGATGTGGGAGTACATAGACAACAATTACAGAACATGAGGAAGTTGGATGGACTGTGATCTGCACTGGTAGATGGTAGACCCATGCCAATGAGAACAAGGATTCATTGAGCATTTTCCATGGTGAAAACGGGTGTTTTTTTTCTTTCTACCTTCAAACATAATCATATATGTATCTGCAAACAGAAACATCCAGAAGACCTCACCCATATAGGGGATCCATCTTCCATTTATACTTGGTGGGGACCCTCCTCCATGATGATATCTGAGGCTCTCAGAGCATTCATCTTGTGGTTCTATGCCTCATTTGATATTAATCATTGGGATTGGTGAACAAAGTTCTCTCTGTTGTTGACTCTTTCAAGGAATCTTATACAATTTTGACATATCCCTTGGAGTCACCTTATTGGAGGAGAATAAAATGATATTTTTCTCTATTAAATCAAATGCTTTCTTACAGTTAAAAAACAACAAAAACAGAAGAACCTGGTATTATTTCCTATGTTTCTTCAATTAATTGTGGGATGATAAAGGTTTAGATAGCTGTACATATCGTTTGTAAAAGCCTCCCTGTTTTCTTCTCTTACCATCATCAAGAACATTCTCTATGCATGTAGAGATGATTCTTATACAAGTAAAAAATTATAGCGATGGGAAAGAAGACCTAAGGATCCATAGTGAATATTCTATGGATCATCTCTTTGTTGTTTTCACTGCTACTAACAGCTCACATATATATTGTTTAAGATCTTCAAATTATAGTATATATGTTGCCTAATCACAACCCTGGGAGGTAGGTGCTATCATTATTCTCTATTTACAGATAAGGAAACTGAGAGAGATTATGTGACTTGTCCAAAGTCACATAGTTAGTGTCTAAGGCAGTGGTACTATCATTATTCTCATTTTATAGATGGCAAACAGAGGTTAAGTGACTTGCCCAAGGTTATATAGCTAGTGACTGAGGCAGGATATGAACACAGGTCTTCCTGTGTTCCTCCAAGCTCCACTATTCCTCATTCCATTTCAAGCTTTAGGACAGATTATTTCTTCCAATACTTCTGTCATTTAAGTTCTGGTCACTCCCTCCAAGATACCTCACACTCAGGGGTGTGCTAATAAATGTTTAAAAACTGGCTTTTACAGCACACTTTTATGTTTAATATGTATTGTTGGCATTTTCCCCCTCTTTCTTCCATAGTTTCCCAAAGTGGGTGATACCACTCCCTGGAAGGTGCTGGAATGATGCGAGGGGGGAAATAGTGGCCTCAGGTACAATTGGGGGAACATTGAATAAAAATTAAAGGGTGTGGAAGCATAAGGAAAGAAGAGAAGAAAATTTTGAAAAACCATATATGTTTCATCTGTTGTGTAAAGGAGTTAAAGCTGTAGTGATTATATTATTTTCCAAATAAACACACAAAATGCAAGTTATAACCAATCAGTGGTCAAGTCTGCTGACAGGTCTTAACAAGCAAGTGTTGGCAGGCAAATGTGTCATACATTGTCAGGAAGTCCAGCATTCATCAGCAGGAATATGTGTCTATAATGACTTGTTTACAATATGATACTATATGGTTACATGTTGCAATATTGCATCATCAAAATTTCAATGCAGGAATAAAAACACAAATATAAAGTAAATTATTAAACTTCAGATGCATCATTTTTTTAAAAAATTATATATTTTTTGAAATAACACAAATTTCAGAAAAAAAATTTAAAGGGTTAACAAAAATAGATTTCCAGGGAGGCTCTGAGTAATTTTTTTTGGAAAAGGGGGGAGTAGGTCAAATAAGTTCGGGAACCTCTGGTCTAGACAATCAGCAAAACAAAAAATCAAACCCTGATTTGTAGTGTTTGCCTATTTCTTAGATATAAATGCTCATGCTGAACACTTAAAAAGGTGGTGTGGGTGGGTTAAGGGGATGGTAAAAGCTGGTTCCAGCACACTTCTGCTCCTGTCATATTGGCTCCCCAGTGGCAGTTATCCAGTCATGATCTAATTGATTTAAAACTACAGGGAACCCCATAGGCTTTCCAGTTTAAGCTACAGCGTCATTGGCAAAGCACTGGCGCTTGAATTGGAGGGCCTGTTTTCAAAGCCTAGCCTTCATGCTTTCTGTCTGTGTCACTGAGCTAATCAGCCTCCTTTGACCTCTGTTTCTTCATCTGTAAAAATAAAGGGGTTGAGCTGGATGACTGTTAATCTGCTTTCCAGCTCTCAATTTACGATCAGAGATTATTAGATTTATAGCTTGAAGGGACCTCATTGGCTGTCTAGCCCAACCCCTTTATTTTTTACAGATAAAGAAACTGAAGCCCAGAGAGTTCTAGTAGTTTGCCTGAGGTTATACAAGTAGTGAATGACAGATGAGATTTGTGACTCAGTTCCTCTGACTGCTCTATCCCACAAGCACACTGTGTCCTACTCAGTAATTGGAGATAAGCTGGCCATATTATCTCCTCCTAAACTTTTGTCCCCATGCCAAATGGCCCAACTCCTTCCTAGGGTCACTTTACTAGGGTTTGGTCATCTCCAATCCATTGCACTACAGTTACTAGAGACCCTGCTGTCCTCTCAGTAAATTCCCTTTCAGAGCTCAAACATGCCAAGCAAGAAACATTTCTTTCACCTCCTTGCATTTAACTGAAATCTGGATTTCTCTTGCAGCCTTCTTCATTTTAGGTTGCTCCTTCTACTGTTCTCCTCTGACTCCAGGGGCCAGGAAGAATGGTTGTCATATTTCTTGCTTCTTCTAGCTACTTCCAGGCTCTTCTTCTACCTCCATCCTTCTTTTATAATCACAGAATCATGGACCTAGAGCTGAAAAGAAGCCATCTAGTCCAACTCCCTCATTTTATAGATGGAGAAAGTGAGGAACAAAGTCTCACATGGGGTCCCACCAGTAGTAAACATGAGAGACAGGATATGAACCCAGGAGCTCTGATTCCAGAGTCCTCATTATTTCCCCATTGCATTTATAACACACTTCCCCCATCCTTGTTGCTAGCATCTATCAATGTCCTGGTCCTTCTCCCAACACAGTCTTCTTCTCTCTGGGCTTCCCTTTACCCTAGAGGGGAGGCCGAGAATGGGGTTGGGAAAAGTTGGAAAGTTACCAGACTGTATTGGACCTGGTGGGGATCCACATACTGAATGCCTTCATCAAAGACAGATGCATAGGAGTGGGGAGTGGGGGGTGGAAGAGAAATGAAGCCAGCCAAGCTTTGAAGGACTGGAGGGAGGTGAGCTGGCAGATGGCTGTGCTGAGAGAGAAAACAACGTGCCTTAGGTCTCCCAGCAGTGAGAAAGTAAGCAGGAAGTCAGATTCAAAGGATCTACATGGCCCCTCCTGCATGTGGCTGTAATCAGAAAAAATCACATAATGCAGAAGAGAGACTTGGACATTTATTTGTTTAGGGGGACAATCTTGTTTTCTTCCTAATGCAGGAAAGTTTTAGAAGGCCTCCCTGAGACCAATTATGAGCAAACAAATTAAGATTTATCCCACAGGAATCCTCATTGTCTAGTTCATTATGTGACCTAGAGGGTTGGGGCCTTCCATAGATATCACATTCCATATCTGGGGAGTACCATGAACATTATCTGTGGATCAGAGCAGCTGCCCAGTGGAAACTGAATAAGATCCAAGAAGATTTGCCATCATCAAAACCCTTCTACCCCAAATTTAGCTTTGCCAACAAAGAGGGGCCCTGAAAGCATGCCACAGGATAGAGGGCCATAAAATTGAACCAGAGAATCAATCCAAGGCCCAGCAGAGGAGGAGCCTAAAGAAATATCTGGGCCCTCCAATTCCTGCGAAGTTGTCAAAGAACCCTAAGATCATGGATCTAGAGAAGAAAGAATGTTCAAAGTTGGGGGGGGGTGGAGCCAAGATGGCATCTGGAAAGCAGGGGCTTGCCTAAGGCTCTCTCCCAGGACCCTCGAAACACCTATAAAAATGGCTCTGAACAAATTCTAGAACTACAGAACCCTCAAAATAGCAGAGGGAAGCAGGGCCCCAGCCCAGGACAACCTGGATGGTCACTGGGTGAGGTCTATCACACACAGAGCTGGGAATGGAGGGGAGCTGTGCCCAGTGTGGGCAGCAACAGGACCAACCAGACCAGGAGCTGGGCAGAACAGGACCTAGCACCCTGAATCAATGAACTGTGGCAGTTACCAGACTTCTGAACCCACAAACACCAAAGACAACAGAGAAGGTTAGTGGGAAAAACTTCAGGGACAGAGTGAAGGGAGTTTGCGGTTCGGCCACCACCTGGGGGGCAGTGGAGGTGGTGCAGCTACAGAACTACAACTGCAGTTCCTTCTGGCCCCAGGCCCACGTGGTGGGAGGAATTAAGTGGTGGATCTGAGCAGGAGTGCAGAGCCAGCTTAGATCTGAGTCCGGTCTGGGTTGGCAGTTCTTAGGGGAGGAGGAGCACTGGTGTGGCAGAGCTTGCTGTGTAGAAATAGCTCTGAAAACAACAGTGCAGCCCCTCAAGCTTGGGACAAAGTACTCTCCACTCTACAAACAGTCATATCCCGGTGAAAAACTCAAGGGTCAAGTAGTTGGCTGGGACCATGGCCAGGCAGCAAAAACAGACTCAGATTCAGACTCAGACCTTGGAATCTTTCTTTGGTGACAAAGAAGACCAAAACATACAGCCAGAAGAAGTCAACAAAGTCAAAGAGCCTACATCAAAAGCCTCCAAGAAAACCATGAACTGGTCTCAGGCCATGGAAGAGCTCAAAAAGGATTTGGAAAAGCAAGTAAGAGAAGTAGAGCAAAAATTGGGAAGAGAAATAAGAGTGATGAGAGAAAACCATGAAAAGCAAATCAATGACTTGCTAAAGGAGAACCAAAAAAATACTGAAGAAAATAATACCTTAAAAAATAGACTAATTCAATTGGCAAAAGAGCTCCAAAAAGCCAATGAGGAGAAGAATGCCTTGAAAAGCAGAATTATCCAAATGGAAAAGGAGGTGCAAAAGATCACTGAAGAAAATACTACCTTAAATATTAGTTTGGAGCAAGTGGAAGCTAGTGACTTTATGAGAAATCAAGATCTTATAAAACAGAACCAAAGGAATGAAAAAATGGAAGACGATGTCAAATATCTCATTGGAAAAACCACTGACCAGGAAAATAGATCCAGGAGAGATAATTTTAAAATTATTGGACTATCTGAAAGCCATGATCAAAAAAAGAGCCTAGATATCATGTTTCAAGAAATTATCAAGGAGAACTGCCCTGATATTCTAGAGCCAGAGGGTAAAATAGAAATTGAAAGAATCCACAGATCACTTCCTCAAAAAGATCCCAGAAAGAAAACTCTGAGGAATATTGTTGCCAAATTCCAGAGTTCCCAGATCAAGGAGAAAATACTGCAAGCAGCCAGAAAGAAACAATTTGAGTATTATGGAAACACAATCAGAATAACACAAGATCTAGCAACTTCTACATTAAGGGATTGAAGGGCTTGGAATATGATATTCTGGAGGTCAGTGGAGCTAGGATTAAAACCAAGAATCACCTACCCAGCAAAACTGAGTATCATGCTCCAAGGCAAAATATGGATTGTCAACAAAATAGAGGACTTTCAAGCTTTCTCAATGAAAAGATCAGAGCTGAATAGAAAATTTCACTTTTGAACACAAGAATCAAGAGAAGCATGAAAAGGTAAACAAGACAGAGAAATCATAAGGGACTTACTAAAGTTGAACTGTTTTGTTTACATTCCTACATGGAAAGATGATGTGTATAATTCATGAGACCTCAGTATTAGGGTAGTTGAAGAGACAGAGGGCACAGGGTGAGTTGAATATGAAGGGATGATATCTAAAAAAATAAAATCAAATTAAGGGATGAGAGAGGAATATATTGAGAGAGGGAGAAAGGAAGAGATAGAATGGGATAAATTATCTTGCATAAAAATGGCAAGAAAAAGCAGTTCTGTTGGGAGGGAAGAGGGGCAGGTGAGGGGGAATGAGTGAATCTTGCTCTCATTGGATTTAACCTGAGGAGGGAATAACATATACACTGGATTGGGTATCTTACCGTATAGGAAAGAAGGAGGAAGGAGATAAAAAAGGGGGCATGATAGAAGGGAGGGCAGATAGGGGGAGGAGGTAATCAAAAGCAAACACTTTCCAAAAAGGACAGGGTCAAGGGAGAAAATTGAATAAAGGGGGATAGGATAGGAAGGAACAAAATATAGTCTTTCACAACATGAGTACTGTGGAAGGATTTTGCATAATGATACATGTGTGGCCTATGTTGAATTGCTTGCCTTCTTGGGGGGGTGGGGAGGGAAGAGGGGAGAGAATTTGGAACTCAAAGTTTTAAAAGCAGATGTTCAAAAAAGAAGTTTTGCATGCAACTAGGAAATAAGATATACAGGCAATGGGGCATAGAAATCTATCTTGCCCTACAAGAAAATAAGGGAAAAGGGGGTAGGGCAGGGTGGGGTGACAGAATAGAGGGCTGACTGGGAAATGGGGCAATCAGAATATATGCCATCTTGGAGTGGAGGGGGAGAGTAGAAATGGGGAGAAAATTTGTAATTCAAACACTTGTAAAAATCAATGCTGAAAACTAAAAATGTTAAATAAATAAATAATAATTATTTTTTTAAAAAAAGAACGTTCAAAGTCATCCAATCAAAGGATCACAAGTTTTGGGTCAGAAAGGATGCAAGAGGTCACTGAGTCCAACCCCTTCATTTTACAGTTGGGGAAACCAAGCCCCAGAGAGGTTAAATTAACTCTAGATTCACAGGAATACACATAATGTCCTCTGTTTGGAATTTAAAATGCTACAACATGGTTCCTTTCTTAACTTTCTAATTTTCTTATATTTTAGTCCCCTCCACATACCCTACAGCCCAGCTGCACTGGTCTTCTAGCTGTTACTTATACAAGACCCTCTGTCTCCTGACTGCAATTTTATTGGCTTTCTCCAATTCCCTGGAATTTTTTCCCTCATCGTCTTCTCCTGGCTTCCTTCAGGTCCTAGCTAAAATCCCACCTTCTACAAGAAGTCTATTTTGGTCCCATTTCCCCACCCCTCTATAATGCTAATGCCTTCCTCCTAAAATTACCTCTAATTTATCCTGTGTACATCTTGCTTGCCTAGAGTTGCTTACATATTGTTTCCCCTCTTAGTCTACAAGTTCTTTGAGGGCAGGGACTGTTCTTGCCTTTCTTGGTCTTCCCTTATGACACATAGTAGGTGCATGGACCATGGGCATGATTGAAGTTGAAAAAAAAATTGTTACCCCAGCTCAATGCACGCACTTAAGTGAAGGAGTAGCATGTGAAACAAAAATAAAAGAAATAAAAAAATATACACGATGACCACAGCCCTTCAGGCTGGTGGACCTGAATTTCAAAAAGATGAGATCTGTACTTAACAAATGCTCATTAAGCCATTAATACAGATTGGACTAGATGCCTATGAGGTCTATTCCAATGCTGAGTTCCTTGGATTCTGTTAAAATACCCTTTAACTTCATATGACCATGAAAATTATTTTTCATCTGCTCAGGCCATTTGGGAATATATGTGTTTGAAGATGGATTTCTCCCAGCTATCACTCCAAAATAAAGTAAGTTGGTAAAACTAGAATTTAGAAGGACAACCAGTAGGCCATAGTCTTTTTCCTCTCTTTTAGGAGTAGAAAACCAGCAAGGACAAGAAAGCCAGGTGAGAATGGTAAAGCAGGAATGAGGGAGAGAATTCATGAAGAAAGCAAGACTCATATGACAAGCCCAGAGCTTCCCTCTGTCTATTGTGAGTTGTAGCTGACTGCCTCAAATACATATCCTGGGCTTAGGGTCAGGTCATATTTCTCCAACCACCAGTTAGTCAGTCAACAAGCATTTATTAAGTACTTTCTATGTGCTGGGAGCTGACGATGAAATAATAACAGAAAGAACTAAACATCTTCCCAACAACAAGCTGGATGGGTTTTTCCTCTCTTGACTGTTTCTGTTTTTTGTTTTTTGGTTTTTTTTTTTTTACTAACTGGTCTGGTTGTCATTGTTTTGAATAAGTTTTAGTTTATTTTAAATAATTCTAAAGTTTTGCTTGTTTTTTATGCCATAGTCATTTTTGGAAAAGCTCCCTACTCCCCCCCCCCAAAAAAAAAAATCCAGAATGAACCATCCTTTGTAACAAAAAGACTTGGTTAAGCAAGAACCTCATCTGACAATGTATACAACATTCTGCCCCTAGTGGAATTATTTCAAAGTACCTTTTTAAAAATGAAATTAGATTTTTATTTTTAACTAACAAGCATTTATTTTTCTTTCCCTCTCACCTCCCTTACTCCCATTCAAATATGAAAACAAAATCCTTGTAATAGATATTCATGGTCCAGCAAAACAAATTCCCCAATTGACTATGTTCAAAAATGTGTGTCTCATTCTGCACATTTAAACCATCACCTCTCTGCTAGGAGGTGGGAAGCATTCTTCATCACTGGTCCTTCATCGTTGGAATCATAATTGTTCATTGCTTTGATCAGAGTTCTTAAGTCTTTCAAAGTTGTTTGTCTTTACAAAATTATTGTTATAATATAAATGGTTCTCTTAGTTCTGCTAACTTCAGTCTGTATCAGTTCATAATAACCTCAGGTTTTTCTGGAACTATTCATTTCATTGTTTCTTATAAGATAATAGTACTCTAGCACATTTCTATAATTTGTTCATCCATTCCTCAATTTATGGATACCCACCCCATCCCCCTCTAGTTACCAGTTTTTTGCCAACACAAAAAGAGCTACTATAAATATTGTGGGTATGTGTGTGTATACAAATCCATACACACACACATATATATGTGTATATATATATATATATATATATAATATATGTATACATAGATATATATCTTCTTTCTCTTTTTGAAAAAAAATCTCTTTGGAGTATAGGTATAAATGTGGTATTTGTGAGTCAGAAGTGATGCTCAGTTTGGGAACTTTTAGTGCACAGTTACAAATTGCTCTGCAGAATAAGTGCACCAAATCCATGGTTCCATCAGCAATACCTGTTTTCCCCCAACCTTTCAAATATTTGTCATTTTCTTTTCTTTGTCAGCTTTGCCAATCTGGTGAGTGTGAGGTGAGCCCTAATTTGCATTTCTCTAAATATTAGTGAGTTGGAATATTTTATTTTTTATATAGTTGTTGATAGCTTGGTTTTCTTCCCTTGAGATCTACCCAAAGTAACTTTTTTTGCAGAACCAATATATGTTTTTATCCCAACGAAAACTAGGTTTCTACCTCAAATGTTAAAATTTCATAAAACTAAGATCCAGAATGCATACCAAGGGCTTAGAATAAACTAGTGCCATCATCAAGTTCTAGACTTTTAGAGCTGGAAGGAATATTAGAATTCAACAAGTTCATCCCCTTTATTTTATAGAAGTGGAAACTGAGACAAAATTGACTTGCCCAGGGTCACACAGTTAGTAAGTATCTGAGAAAGAATTTGGTCTTCCTGAATTCAAAGTCAGACCACTATCCACTATACCACACTCCCTTTTAGTCAAGGGAGAAGGGATTCTAATCTGTGCAAAACAATTCAATTCTACAAGAATTTATTAAATACCTACTATATGCTAGGCATAGTACTAGGAGCTTGAGTTATAAAAACAAAAAACGAATCAGTCCCTGACCTCAGGAAATTTATATTCTACTGGGAGGTGGGGGTGGGAGGAGAGGCAACACATATCAAGATAAGGAAATATAAAATAACATGAAATATAAATGCATAATGGTCTTGGAGGGAGATGAGGAAAGACCTTATTTAGAACCCCTATTCTGTGCTCTGAAGACAGCTAGGGAGGGGCTCCAAATAGACTCGGTAAGGATGGAGAGCATCCTGGGCACAGGGAGCAGGCACCCTCACACAGAGGAGGAAGCAGCTGAGATTCATCACACCGATCACGCTAAGATGTTAAACATATCAATGAATGTGCATTCCATATTATCACCCATAATCGGTTCCTTTTCATGTCTTAGGGGAATGCCATATGCCCAGCGTTCCTGACAGCAGGAAACCTAAATATTAACAGAATAAATTACTTCAAATTAAATATGGGCTGCTGAGCAGATCTAAGGTATTTGGAATATTAATATGCTTTATTTTCTGGCCTGAGATCATTAGCAGCATTGTCCTCCAAAATCCAGATTTTATCTTTCATGTTTAGAGCTGGAAAGGAATTTAATGGTCACCTGGTTCAATCCCTCTCCAGCTTTTTTTACTCTATCCCTCCCCTCTGCCAAAAAAACCACAACATTTTCATCAGTCAGTTCAATAGAATTCAACAAATATTTATTATGTTTCTCCTATGTGCCAAAGACTGTGCTAAGCAGAGGTGGCAAGACAAAACAGAAGACCATCCCCTACATTATATTCTATTATAAAAACACAATGCATAAATAATTAAAGTAAAAAGTATATGTACAAAATAAGACAAAGTGGTTTCAAGAACCCTGAGTAACACGTGACAACTTCTGTGAAGGGAGTGAAGACCGGGAAAATGCCTGGAGCAGAGAGATGAAGTATCATCCGTGGAACAACCAGATGAGTGTCATGGAAGAAGATGTGGAGGAGAGTCAGATGTAAGAAGACTGGAGAGGTAGGAGGGGATTAGATTATGAAGGACTTTGAATGCTGAACAGACCATTTTGTATTTGTTCCTGGAGACAATAGGAAGATATTGGAGTTTATTGATTGGGGGAGGGGGGTGTCATGTTCAGATCTGTGCTTTAGGCAAATCACTTTAGTGACTGAATAGAGGATGAATTGGAGTGGGGAGAGATTTGAGGCAGGCAGACCCACCTGTAAGCATCCAAGCCTGAGGTGATGAGGCCCTGGATGTACTATGTCAGAGGAGAGAAATTTGAGAGATGTTACAAATGTGAGATCAATAGTCAACAGTCCAGGTATGGCAGGTGAGAGATAGTGAGGATGACTCCTAGGTTGTGAATCCGAGGGACTGGGAGGATGGTGGTACCTTCTACAGTAACAGAGAAGGTAGGAAGAGGGGAGGGTTTAGGGGGAAAGATAATGAGTTCAATATTGAACATATTGAGTTCAAGATGTCTATTGGACAAGAATGTCCATGACATTCAGTTCAAGATATCTAAAAGGGAATTGGAAATCAGGAGAGAGCTTGGGTAGATTTGAGAATTATCAGCGTAGAGATAGTAATTAAGTCCATGGGAGGTGATGAGACCACCACGGGAGAGAAGCAAGTATAGAGGAAGAAGAGAAGAGGGCCTAGAACAGAGTCCTGGGAGACATCTACAGTCAGAGGGCATGATCTGCAGAAAGATTCAAGAAAGCAGACAGAGAAGGAGCAGTCAGATAGGAAGTAGTGTCCCTAAAAATGAGAGATCTTATCAAGGGAGAAGAGACTGATTAATAGTGCCAAAGGCTACAGAGAGGTCAAGGAGAATGAGGATTCAGAAAAAGATCGTTGGTTTTGGCAACTAAGAGACCACTAGTAACTTTAAATGGAGCAGTTTCAGTGTAATGATAAAGTCAGAAGATGGATTGTAAGGGAAAAGTGAGAAGAGAGAAAATGGAAACACCTATTGTGTATGGATGGCCTTTTCTAGGAGTTTAGCTACAAAGGACAAAGGAGGAATAGAATGATAATTATCAGGGATGGAAGGAACAAATGAAAGGGTTTTTTGTTTTGTTTTGTTTTTAAGAATGGGGGAGATATAGGCGTATTTCTAGGCATTAGGGAATGGACCAGTAGACAGAGAAAGGTTGAAAATCTGTGAAAGAGTAAGGATGACAGAGGGGCCAGTCTGCTGGAAGAGATAGGATGGAATGAGATCGCTTGAACAAGTAGAGGGGTTAGCCTTGGTAGGGAGTGAGGCCACTTTATCAGGTGAGACAGGGGTGAAGGAGAATGGGGCAAAAGGCACCAGAGTGATAGGAGATGAAGAAGAAGAGAAAAGAGGAACCTCAAGGGGAATTTCTGTAAAATATGAGGCAAGATTCTCAGATGAGAGGGTGGGGGAAGGAGGAGTCATGGAAAATTTGAGGAATGATGTAAATGTTTGCAAGAGCCTCTATGGAGAGTGGGATAAAGGAGATAGTTTAAGAGAAACCTTGGAAGATTTGTATGAACTGAGGCGGTGTGAAGTGAACAAAACCTGGAGAACAATGTATACAATAACAGTGTAAAAACAAAGAGCTTTGAAAGATTTAAAAACTCTGATCAATGCAGTGACCAACCATTATTCCAGACCCACTGTGGAGAATTAAGCCTACCTCCTGATAGAGAGTTAAGTAGACCCATAGTGTCAACTGAGACTTTATATATACATATATATACACATATATATATATACACACACACACATACATACATGCATACACATACATATACATACACATAGATATATAGATATAGATATAGATGTAGATGTAGATATAGATGTAGATGTAGATGTAGTTGTAGATGTAGATGTAGATGTAGATGTAGATGTAGGTGTAGGTGTAGATGTAGATGTAGATGTAGATGTAGATGTAGATGTAGGTGTAGATGTAGATATAGATAAACCAATGGTGGGATTTGTTCTGCTTGACTATGGATGTTTCTAACAAGGGTTTTGGTTCTGGTGTTTTTTATTTGTTTTACTTTCTTAGTGGAAGAGAGAGGATGGAGACAGGAAAAAGAGAAAGTAGATTGAATAAAATAAAATAAAGTAAAATTTTTTAAAAAATGAAAGCAATGGGGACAAAGGATGGAGACAGGAAAAAGAGAAAGTAGATCGAATAAAATAAAATAAAGTAAAATTTTTTTAAAAAATGAAAGCAATGGGGACAGAATCTTCATGATTCTGAACTCTTCTCAGAAGTGGAAGCTACTCAAGAATATAGATTCAAGTGGTCTAATTAGGAGCAGAGAATCATGGGAAGACCAAACAAGGACCAAGGACCAAGAGGGCAATTTCATTAAGTTTCATTGTGAGGGAGTTAAAAATGGATAAACTACCACCACTACCACCAGCACCCTCAATGGGTTTTTTAAAGGCAGAGTTGGTTTGTTTTTAATTTTATTTTTTGTTTGTGTTTTCTGGTTATAATTTTACAAAAGATGGATTTTTGTTTTTGCTTTTGTTGCAATAATATTTAAAGCAAACTTCCTTTGATTGGGAAGGAATGGGAATCCCCTCCCTGGAGACCTTCACACAGAAAGTGTATGGCCAATTGTATGGGTATGGAACAGAGGGTATTCTTGTTTAGGGATCAGTAGGCCTCTGAGGTCCCTTGCGGCTCAGAGTAGATCCTTTCGAGTAGGATCAGATGAAGACATTTTGCCATCCCTGAGAAATGTCTACTGTTCCCTCTTACACAGAGACAGTGGGTGCTGAGCAGCTCAATTCCAATAACTTTAAGAGACAACTACTAAGCACTGCCTTTCTCCAGGGTACAACATCAGGGGCTTGGACTACAAAGGGGAAAAATATAGTCCCTGCTGTAGGGAGTTTCCACTTTACTAGGGATCACAGGATCTAACCCATTCCAGAGGATAACAGGGTCCCAGATTTAAAGCTGGAAGGGACATTAGAATCACTGAATCTAACCCTCTCATTTTACAGATGAGGAAATTAAGTCTCACATCAAGTAACTTGCCCAAGACAAAGGTCTAAGAGTGAGGACTCAAACCCGAGTCCCCTGCACTTTTAACCATATCACATTCTCTCAACATATCTAAGTGCCTATTTTGGGCTGAGTATTGTGCTTGGTACTGGGGGTACAAAGACAAAAAAAGTCCCTACACAAAAGGGGTTTATCTTCTATCAGATCTGGAGTCAGAAAGATCTGAGTTCAAATTTATCCTCAAACACTTACTGACTGTACGAACCTGGACAAATCACTTAACCACTTCCTGTCTTATCCATAAAATGGGAATGATGGTAGTGCCTCCCTCCTTCCCGGGGTTGTTGTGAAGCCCAAAGGAGGCATTTGTAAAACATTTAGTGCAGCTCATGGGGCATAGTAGATGTCTGATAGATGATGATGATGATGATGCTCTAGAAAAAACTACCAGTAATCTAACTGGCTAGTTTCATCTGAATCCCTTGGCATTGTGTATGTATAGATAGCCTTTGTTAAAATAGAAAAAGGAAAGGACTTTATTCCTTGAATGTAAATAAACCTCCCAAACTCTAATCTCGAACACCGATAACCACATTTAAACAACAGTTAATTTCTCAGGCAAATCAAATGTCTTTATCCAAGATTGAAACCAATGTTTTCTGAAACACAGGAAAGCAAACAGTTTGTAACTAACCAACATAGCTTAGTTTGAATACTAGGCCCTCACACATTTTCCTTTATTTTCAGCCATTTCAAATCCCATCGATCAAGGATGGAATATGTGAAGAAATGCAGAAGGCTTCAGAGTCCCTGTGGGCTTAAGAGGAGGCCAGCTGTCCTCCACCCCTCAGTAGCAAACAGTTTTTTCATTTGCTTCTGAAATTAGAAAGTTCCAGCCAGGCTTTAACTAACCTTCAACAGATTCAGAAAATAGATTAGGGGGCTCAAGCCTCCTTCTTCATGCCAGGAAAGAATCTATCTTTTGAATGAGAGGATCGAAAAACCCAGTCAGGCAGAATCCTGGTCTCTCCCAAGAACATTATGGGAACTAATGAAAGACCTTGATTTCCTGCCTTAAACAATCAAGCAATCAGGTGCCATGGGTTTCCCCTAACAACTTACACAGAGGAGCAGATTACTGAGCAAACAGTCTTCAGGCTTTCAGAATCCACAGCCAGCTGGAATGCTGAAATACCCCCTCTTCCCAGGGGAGTGACAACGTTCTTCGGTTGGGTTTTTTTTTTTTTAGAAGAAGGAAGTGGGATTATTAAAAAACCGAGGTCTTGGCAGGCATTTGCCGAGGTGCGCTCATTAATGTAATTTGTCCTTACAAAAAGGGCCCAGGAGAGCTAGAGACTCACCCTTCCCACCCCTCAGCTCCTCCTGCCAAAGAGACTGATCCTCTCATGCCTACAACAGATGCCAGACTCATTTGCTGGGATGCTGACATTCAGGGCAAATGGTGCAGGAATGCATCCAACAGGCTCACCTACTCAATTCCAAGGACACAAAACTGCCTGCCCATGAGGGAAGGAGGGAACCCCAACCATACACACCCTTTGTTCCTATAAACTCTGTGTGTCTGTGCCAGGTATTTGCACACGCTGATCAGAGAATGGTGCTCCAGATGCCCCATTTCTACCGTTTTCAGATTTTCGTGTGTTCACCATGGCTAGTTTTCACATGCAAATATAGATGGTGGATAACCAACTAGGCATTTTAGAGCTACACACACAGATAGCTAGCTTCAAAAATGGGGCCAAAATTTCATAACCTAAACTTAAGTGAAGATGCCTCCCTAGATACAATGTTGTTTTAGTCATGTCTGACTCTTCCCTAACTTGGGTTAGCTGTATGACCTTAGATAAGTAACGTAATTTCCTTAAGCCTCAGTTTCCTCAACTGTAAAATGGAACTTATGATGGAACTTACACGAGAGCAGCTGCAGGAAGACTGACAAGATAACATGGGTCTAAGCAGAGTCCTGCCCCAGAGGATCACCCTGCTTCCAAACGCCAAGGGCTCAGAAAGCCTCAACGTAATATTTAAATGTCAGGTTTTTTTTTTATTTTGGAGCAGACCTGTAATTTTATTTTTGAAGGGAACTCCCTTTGAGGAAACTCTTTCCATCTGGCACCTGTTCTGCAATTTAGAGTATTGCCTCAGGCACAGAAAGGTTAAATCCTACAGCCAGCAGGTGTCATCAGAGGCAGCATTTGAACTCAGGTCTTCCTGGCTAAGAGGCCAGCTACCAACAGCAACATCATGGGATTATTGTCGTTTTTATGATGATGATTATCACATGCTCAAATTTGTAAAGCACTTTATGCATGTTCTTTCACTCACCCCTCACAACACCGCTGTTGAAGATAGTACTATGGTTGCTGTGGTCCCCACTTTAAAGATGATGAAACTGAGGCTGAGAGAGGATTTACAACATGCCAGCATCACTCTGCTGAAAATAGTACTATGGTTGCTGTGGTCCCCACTTTAAAGATGATGAAACTGAGGCTGAGAGAGGTTTTACAACATGCCAGCATCACTCTGCTGAAAATAGTACTATGGTTGCTGTGGTCCCCACTTTAAAGATGATGAAACTGAGGCTGAGAGAGGTTTTACAACATGCCAGCATCACTCTGCTGAAAATAGTACTATGGTTGCTGTGGTCCCCACTTTAAAGATGATGAAACTGAGGCTGAGAGAGGATTTACAACATGCCAGCATCACTCTGTAAACAATGATCTAAGATAGAATTTAAACACTTCTTTTGGATACTAAGGCTTTATTTATTTATTTTTTTACTCTTGCTTTAAATTCTGAAGAGTCCCCTGGGATCCTAGCAAACAAGGTTCATTCATCCCCTTCTTGAAACTCTCCAAGGCTGGAGAATCCCTGATGTCCTTGGGAAGCTGATGGTATCTTTGTATGCCACTGGCCCTCCGCTGTCCAGGTGCTTAACTGCAATTTCACCCGCTTTCATTAAAGCAGGCTTCTTTGTGGAAATCCTTAACATATAAAGATGAGGGTTCCCTCACCCACCCACGCCCACCAGATCTGCTGGTGCTTTTTACCTAGTGGACACAGAACAATCAGTACTATAAGTTTTACATAAGTTCCCGGAGGTCAGGGGATGTTTTTGCTTTACATTCCAAACGCTTTGTATGGTGTACACATTGCCAGGGATTAATAAATGCTTATTAATTGATTGGCTGCTGAATGGCACAGTGGATAGAGAGCTGGGCTTGGAATCAAGAAGACCCGAGTTCAAATCCAGCCTCAGACTAGCTGTTGGACTCTGGGCAAGTCACTTAACCTCTGTTTGCCTTCATTTCCTTATTATGAAATGGGGATAATTACATTGCCTACCTCCCAGGTTTGTGTTGAGGATCAAATAAGATAGTGTCTGGTATATAGTAGGTGCTTAATAAATGCTTATTCCCTTCCCTTCCCCTTCTCCTTTATGCATAAGGGTAATACAGTGCCCTGGGAGAGCCCAGAAGATTTGGAGTCCACAAAGGAGAGGCAGTGTTGTAGGCTAGAAAGAGTCCTGGCCTTTGGGTTAGAAAGAAGCCATTCAAATTCTGCCTGTAATGCTTATTATGATACGACTCAACATTCCTGAGGCTCAGTTTCTTCGTCTGTAAAATGAGTGGCTCAGAAGAAGTGGTGTCTGCGGTCCCCTCCAGCTCCAAAGTGATGATCCTATGAGTGTTAACAGCAGCAGCAACAACAACTTTTATAAAGCACTTACCATGAATCAGTGCCTTCACTGTGCTAAGCACATTACAACTCTCATTTCACCAATCTTCACCACCATTCTGGGAGGGAGGTACTATTTGTTTTTGTTTAGTTGTTTCAGTCACATCCAACTCTTCATGACCACAGTTGGGGTTTTCTTGGCAAAGATACTGGACTGGTTTGCCATTTCCTCTTCCAGTGGATCCATTTTGTCAGGTAATCAGAGGGTAAGTGACTTGCCCTGGGTCACACAGCTAGAAAGTGTCTGCAGCTGGATTTGAACTCGAGTCTTCATGACTCCAGGCCCAGCGCTCTATCCACTGAGCCACCAGCTGCCTCTTAATAAATGATAAAGCTGGGATTTAAACACAGTGAGGTCTGGGACTCCAAATTGAGGACACTTTCCATCACACTACAATGTGAATGGAAGCCATGCAAAAAAAAAATAGTTAAATGTTGGTTAACGTTATAGGGTCCGTGACCTTGGACAAGTCACTGCCTTTAGGCACTAGATAACCTCTGAGATCTTTGTTCTTAAAAAATTGTTTTTGTTAATTAATGAAAATCTATTTTTTACAATTATTTAATTTCTCTCTATTTTACTTTAAAAAATCTATTTCCTTCTCACTTCCTCCTCCTAGTAATGAAAATGCAGAGTTCATCAGAATAACTCTAAATCCACATCCCTCCCTAGGTGCTATTTGGAGGTAAATTGGTCAATTCAACAAGCTCCCTTCAATAAGTATATATTCATAGGATCATAGACCTAGATCTAGAATAGTCCTCAGAAAGCATCTTGTCCAAACCTCTCATTTTACAGGTGAGGAAACTGAGCCCAAGAAAGGTAAGGTGATTTGCCCAAGGTCACACAGTTTGGAAGTGGGAGAGACAGCTTTGGAATTGAGTTTCTCAGGCTCCAAGATCAGTGCTATTACTACTGTACCACCCCAAAGACTGTTTCTCATTTTTGTTTCTCATATTAGGCACAGTACGCCTAATTAATGCATATTGGATTGCATTTAATTGAACTTATTCATCTGTCAATAAGCATTTATTTAGCACTTATAATAAGGACATGAAGGCAAAAATGGAACCATGCCTGCCTTCAAGAAACTTATATTCTAGTAGGAGAAATGGAATGGAACCATATGCTTATACAAAGTAAACACAAGTACCTACCACATGGAGGGCACTCACTATGTGTCAGGGAGGAGTATCTGAAAATAATATGCTCTAAGAGAGAATAAGTCAGGACATAATCACATCTTTATAAAGGAGGTACTACTTCCTGGCATACGTTCATTCTATCAAAATGTTAGCATCCTGCCCCTGCCCCCATGGAGGAGAAAACAGCGCTTAATTGTACAGAATCCCATTTAATGCTCCCTCTGCCTTCCCTCTGAGATTACCTCCCATTCACACTGCATCCATCTCATTTGTAGGTATTTGCATATTGGCTCCTGCATTCGAATGTGAGCTTCTCGGGGGCAGGGAGGAAATTTCACCATACTTTGTATGCCCAATGCACAGGGCTTGGCATATAGTAAATGCTTAATAAATGTTTTCTGATTTGGTTAACTCACCACAGCCCTATCAGGTAGGCAAGGCAAGAACTGCCTCATTTTTACAGATAAGGACAGTGAGGCACAGAAAGAGAGGAAATGTAGACTTCAGGTCACCCAGCCAGCACATGGCAGAGCCTGGGAACCCAAATTCTTGGACTCCTCTAAGGTGGAGCCAGAATTCATGGCCAGAGATCAGGTGCCTCATTTCTTCATTCACCTTCACTTTGGCTCTTTCCTTGGCTTATTCATTTATTCATTCCGTCACTCATTAATTCATTCCCTGCCTCATCCATTCATGTAAACCCATACTGAGTATTCCTCTGGGCTCCACAGGTGTTTGGCTACTTTTGAAATGATAAACACCACTCAGCCTAACAAAGTCCCCAATAGTTCAACGAGAAAGATACCAGAGCCTGAGATCTTCACTTTTTCCAGAATGTAATTAAAACATGCATATTGGCCAGAGAGGACCTTTAAGGCTCTAGGTCGGATCCTTGGGGAGGAGGGGAGGAGATATAATGTTGAGAGTGTCACCTTGGGGGCTGGGAGAGAGACTCACACACCTTGGGCCTTGGGGAATGAAATATTGGTCATTCCGCCAGTTTAGGTAGGAAGAGATGAGGAAGGGCAGGGAGAAAAATGACTAGTCCCCAGTCTACCCAGGTATGTCGACTCTAATCCTCATGAAACTTTACATTTCCCTCACAGCCTAGTGCAATGCTCTGCACGTAATAGGCACTTTTAACAAATGTTGGTCTGATTGAAGTGGGAGCTGAGTGGGAGTTGGGTGAATTCGGTGGGAGTGAAGGACCACAGAGTCAAGAAGGGTCAATCAAAAGAAATGTAATGATGAAGTAACATGAAGAAGTGAATAGAGTGTGAAACTTGGAGCTAGAAAGACCTGAGTTCAAATTCTGTTTCCGGTACCAGCATTGTGACTTTAGGAAAGTCACTTAACTTCTCTGAGACTGTTTCCTCAAAATTAAGGGGTTGAACCCAATGGAATTTTCTATGTCTAGAAGATCTTCTATGATCAGTTGGGAGAAGGGGGAGGTGAATTACAAAGAAAGGGAGTTATAACATGGTGATTAGATTAGGGGGCAGGGGAAGGGAAGATGTAGGGAAGCATGGAGACAAACCTCTGTACCCCTCTGCTCTGACAAACCAACCATAGGGAAACTCTAAAATTCATCACCCACAGCCAACCTGCCCCTCTGGTGATGGCAAGAGGAATTGACGATCTCTAAAACATTGAGTGGACCCAATGGTGGGCCATCTGTGGGAGGTGAGGTCTGAGAGCTGCACAGGATGAGCTGTCATGGATGGCTGGATTACAGTCTGAAACTGAGCTGTGGGAGGGAATATCCACAATAATAAACCATAGACCCATTGTAGTGTTTGAGTAATAATAGGCTCGTGGTTGGTCTCTGACTTGGGGCTCTCCTCAGTTCAATCCATGCTCCACTTAGCTGGCAAATTAATCTTGCTAAAGCACAGGTCTGACCACGTCACTCCTCTATTCAGTTAACTCTAGTGATTCCTTAATGCCTCCAGGATTAATTATGGAGCCCTTGGTTTGGCTTTTAAAGCCAAAGGGGCCATAACTTGCTCCCTTCCTACCTTCCCAGATTTCTTATTTCCTACACCTTCTCTCTCTCTCTCTCTCTCTCTCTCTCTCTCTCTCTCTCTCTCTCTCTCTCTCTCTCTCTTTTCCTTTTGAGGCAATCAGGGTTAAGTGACTTGCCCAGGATCACACACCAAGAAAATGTCTGAGGCCAGATTACAACTTGGGTCCTCCTGACTCCAGGCTCTATCCACTACACCACCTCTCTGCCCCCCACATACCCTGCCAGCTAATGACACTGGCCCTCTTGCTCTTGCTTAAACATCTCCTTGACTATGGGCATCTTCATTGACTGCCTCCCATGCCTGGAATTCTCTACCTCTTCATTGCTACCTCCCAGCTTCTATGACTTCCTGAAAGTCCCAGATAAAATGTCACTTTCTACGAGGAATCTTTCTGGATCCCTTTAATGCTGATGCCTTCCCTCTGTTGGTTATTTCTAATTTATCCTGTCTATATCTGGTTCATAAATAGTTGTTTTTATGCCACCTTGTGTTTAGCACGGTGCCTGGCACATAGTAGGTGCTTAATAAATTCCCTTGATTTGACCTCCAATCCAGTCTACCTATACGATCCTGGGTCTTAAACTCTCAACTTTAGTTTCTTTTAAAATGAGAACAAATACTTAATACCTATCACACCAAGAGATATAGTGAGGATCAAAATATTTAAAACACTTTGTAAACTTTAAAGAGAGCAGCTAGGTGGGACAGTGGATAGAGTGCCAGGCCTGAAGTCAGGAAAACTCATCTCCTGGAGTTCACATCTGGCCTCAGATTTTAACTAGCTTCATGACCCTGGACAAGTCACTCAACCCTGTTTGCCTCAGCTCCTTATCAGTAAAATGAGCTGGAGAAGGAAATGGCAAATCATTCCAGCATCTTTGCCAAGAAAACCCCAAATGGGGTCACCGAGAGTTCGATACAACTGGACAACAATAATAAAACTGTTAGTGTTAGTAAAAAACTTTGTAAAATTTTAAGTGCTTAGCTCAGTAACTGACACTTGGTGCTTAATAAATGTTTAACTAACATATAAATGTTAGCTACTATTATGTTATAATTATGTTTATAATAGCAATAACAATTGACACTTAGATAGCACAGTCTTTTACATATATTTTATAATTTCAGTCTGCCAACACCCAGCCCTCAGTCCCACCCAGTTGGTCCATAAATATGAGTGGATGATAATCAGTTGGTCGTTACCACCTGCTTTCCCCAAATCTGCATGACCATTGATAGGAGCTTCAGGCTATCTCTAAGTACCCAGAGAACTATTGACAAAAGATCAGTCCCAGGGTAGCCATTCACATTAAATACACATTACCCCCTTACTTCTCTGCCCCCAGCCAACTGGCCTCCTTTTCCACTACTCCACTAACACTACTCTCTCAAAGACCACCAATGATCCCCTTTTTTTGTGATCTGTTATCCTCCTTAAGCTCTCTAAAATGATCCATAAACTAGCATATCCCCTCTTTGATGATCTTCTTTCCTCCCTTCGTTCCTGATACTCCAATCTCTTTTTATCTTCTCTACAATAAATAATCAATTCCATGTCCAATGTCAAGGTCAAGGAACAGGTTGGCTAAAACATAATCTGTGAAATGGGAGTGATAGAAAGTAAGTCTTGGGAAGTGAGGTAGGAACCAGCTTGTGAAGGGCTTAGAAAGCCTGGCTGAGACTTTAGTATTTTATCCTATGGGCAATAAGAGATCACCAAAGGACTTTAAACTAGAGAGTAATGTACTCATACTCTAGGAAGCCTATTGTGGCTGCTATGTGAAAAGTGAATTGGAGAGAAGGAGAGGATGATAACTGGGAGACAAATCTGGAGTCTATATTGCTCTAGTCCTGGCAAGAGGTGAAGAGAACCTGAATTAGGACAGCATGGCCTGTAGATAAGGAATACACTGAAGAGAGGTATCTTGGAAGTAGAATGAATAAGACTTAGCCACTGATTAGATGTGGAGAATGGGGGCTGGGGAGAATCAAAAATAACTAGGACAATGAGGAACTGGATAACTAGAAAGAAGGATACCCTCATCAGAAATTTAAAGATTGGAGGGGGTGCCGCTGAATGTTGTTTATGTATGATGAACAACCTTGGTCCCAAAGAAGAAATAAGAAGCTACAGCTCTTTCCTTTTTTCCAGACATCAGGGACAAAGGGTGTGGAATGTTGCATTTACTGCTGGACTTCGTGGATGTGTTAGTTTTGCTGAACTGTTCCTCCCTCTCCCAATACTTTCTATCCATTGACCCTCACAATGGTCTTCTGAGCTGGTCAGTCACCTAGCATTTATTAAGTGTCTACTATATGCTGATGTTGCTAAGCATTAGGTATAGGTACATTTTATATACTTATAAATATATTTATATTTAATAATACCTATGCTTTAGGTATTATTATCTCCATTTCATAGGTGAGGAAACTGAGCCTGAGAAAGAGGAAGTGACCTTATAATCATATAACATAAGCTGGGCACTCTGTCCAATGTACTATATACCTCTCTATAATGTGGACACACACACACACGCACATACATATATATATTTATACATATATATAATCTTTTTCCATATGCCTCTCTATAATATATACAATTTGTTTTTGTTCAGTCATTTTCTAATCATGTCTGACTCTTTGTGACACCATTTGGGATTTTCTAGGCAAAGATACCTGAGTGGTTTCCCCTTTGTTTCTCCAGCTCATTTTACAAATGAGGAAACTGAGGCAAGCAGGGTTAAAGTGACTTGCCCAGGGTAACACAGCTAGTAAGTGTCTGAAGCCAGATTTGCACTACAAAGATGAGTCTTCCACTCTATCCAAAGTGCCATTATGTATATAAAAAGCTTTGTAAATCTTACCATGCTGTATAAATGTCTTTATTATTGTTATTAATTGGGTTGATATTACACTATAATAATCTCTAAAAATCAAACCAAGCCAACAAACATTTATTAGATGCATACATGCAAGGATGACTATAGACTTGGTGGTGAACATACAAAAACAAAACTAAAATGTTCTCTGTAATAAAGAAATTAATTCAAAAAAAGAGAAAAGAATCCAAATGACTGCATCTCCAGCCAAGAAAACCCTCAAATGGACAATCAGATGGTCATTCTTAGAATGTAAGCAATAATTTTAAGTGTGGCTGATAAGCTTCACAAAAGCCCTAGAACATAGTAGTCAAGTTGTCTCATATTCCTACAGGACTTTGGCTTTTACAAAGCCTCTACCTAGCAATAAGGCAGGTAGTGAAAGTGTATCATTTCCCATTTTAAATATACAGAAACTAAGCAAAAGTTAAGCCATTTTCTCAGGTAATCATGGTTAGTATCCACCAAAGTCTGGATTCAGACTCAAACCTTCTGCCTGCAGATACACAGGAACATAAATTTAGAACTGGAAGGAAACATAGAGTCCATCAAGTTCATCTCTCTTATTTTCAGAGGAGGAAACTGAGGCTGAGTGAGGCTAAATGACTTGTCCAGAGTCACATGGCTAGTAACTAACTATCCAAGGTAGAATTCAAACCCAAGTCTTCCTGCCTGGGAGTCCAGCCCTTTTATCACCACTGCATGCCACCTCTGAGAATTCAATTCAGGCCAATCCAACAGGCATTTACTAAGCACCTCCTGGTGTGTCCGGCATTGTTCTGGCATCTAGAAATATAGAGACTCAAATGCAAAAGCCCCTGCCCTCAAGGAGTTTATATTCTACTGGTAATATTCAACATGTACAAAGATAAGTAAATAAATGATATCTGAGTATTAGTTAAAGAGATCGGAAAATGCTTTTTCTGTACAAGGTTGGCATCTAAATTGAGGCTGGGGGAAAATCAGGTAATTTAAGGGGTAGAAGTGAAAAGGGGGAGCAATCTACATCTATCTTGCCATACAAGAAAGTAAGGGAAAAGGGGATGGGGGGAGTGGGGTGACAGAAGGGAGGGCTGACTGGGGAACAGGGCAATCAGAATATATGCCATCTTGGAGCGGGTGGGAGGGTAGAAATGGGGAGAAAATTCGTAATTCAAACTCTTGTGAAAATTAATGCTGAAAACTAAAAATATCAAATAAATAAATAATGATTTAAACTCGAAAAGAGAGAGCAATCTAGGCATGGGAGGGACCCCTGAGATGAGAGATGGAATGCTCAGGTCTGGGAACAGCCAGTAATCTTATTTGTCTGGAAGGTAGAGAGGGTATGGGAGAAGGAAGGGGAGTGAGTAGTGGGTCCTTGACAATATCTTCTCCAAAAACCCCTGCTGCCTCCCTAGCACAAGGCCAGTTACCAGAACCTGGAGAGGTCACCTGGAGAGGTCACCTGGAGTCAGACTGTGTGTGAATGCTTTAAATGCCAAGAGGAAAATTGCTCTCTTTCTACAACCCTATGCTTCCTGTCCACTCACATTCCACCATCAGGAGAGATGCACAGTAACCTAATGGGGGGCCCCATGGAAAGAACATGCAAAGACCCCAGTCCAGAAAAAAAAGCATTCATAGCTGTTACAGTGGGGCAGAATTCCCTCATATCCCTGAAGTGCTGAGCACACCTGGGTGAGAGGGAAGGAATCAGGCTAAGATTTTCCTGGGACTCCTTCAGTTGCTTCACTTAAAAAGGTCAAGTATCCCCTGGAGGTCAACATCCCCATCCTCTACCTGGAATTCCAGAAGCCTCTGGTTGTTGGTTTAACAGCCATTTGGAAATTCCCCAAAGCCTGTTTAGCTATGATTTACACTACAGCAAGGACCTACCTTTGGGCCAGCAACTTGGACTGGTTTGTTCTCACACCCAAGAAGAGCTCTTGTGGTTAACTCTGGCAGTGCTAGAGACTCTCAAAGGCAAATTTAGGGAGGAGAAATCACAGTGAATTATTCCCTGAGAGTTAGGGGCAGAATTCAAACACTCAACGAAGATTGGAAGCAGTGCCAGAGTGGGACTTATCTGTGTTATTGCCTATTATCTTATGATTTCTATAATTTTAATATTCTCAATTTTATTTTTTATCTCCTGCTCATTCTGATGGTGTCTTTGTAAACTCTAAAACATCACATGTATAACCTATATCAAATTGCTTACCATCTCAGGGAGCGGGGGAGGGGAGAAAGGAAGGAGGAAAAGGGGAAGGAAGGGAAAGAGGAGGGAGAGAGAAAATTTGGATTTGAACCCAGGTATCTCCTAACTGAATTTAAATCTCAGCTCTTCTTCAATTCAATAAGTATTTATCAAGTGCTTACCATCTATCAAGTAAAAGGAAAACTAGTCCCTGCTCTCAAGGGGCTTATAATTTGATAGGGGAGACAACCTGTACAGAAGTTGAAAAGAGGTTGAAAAGCTTTCCAGAAAGTTTTTCATGAATTCACACATATATTGGAGATCATATTGCTTGCCTTCTCAATGGGTGGGGGAGGGGCTGGAGGGAGGGAGAGAATTTGGAAATCATCACCAAAAATAATGTTTCAATTATTATTATTTTGTTGGTGGTGGTGATGATGATGATGACGACGATGATGACAACAAAAACATTTTTAAACTCAGGAGAAAAAAGAAACCTGTCCAAAACTGAAATGATCTACTTTAGCAAGTGGTGGGTTCCTCCATCTCATTAGAGATCTTCAAGCAAAGACGGAATGACTGTTTGTTGGGTATGTCATTCAAGGAATTCGACATAGCACATGCCATTTCCCACCTCCAGGACTTTGAACAGTTTGTCTCTCATACTTGGAACTGACTCTTTTCTTATCATTGACTCTAGGCATTGACTCTAGACTTCTTTCAAGGATCAGATCAAATGTCACCTATTTATGAGATTTCACTCTATTTCCCTAATTGTTAATGCCTTCCTTCCCATCCCTATTACTTTGCATTTTTTTTGTATATATGGTATTTTATATTGATTTGTTTGTCATGACATATATTGTATATTCCCTCCCCACCCAGTAAAATAAGACCTGCATTCAGGGATTGTGTTTTTGTCTTTGTAGGACAAGAGCCAAGCATAACACCTAGCATATGGTAGGTGCTTAATAAAATTCGTTTTGGATTGAATTCAACTCAACTGTTAAAGCTGAGATTTTATTTTAGTCAGGAGAGACCTTGATTCAAATTCTGTCTCTGAGGCTTACTGGTTGTGTGACCTTTAGCATTTCTGAGAACTGGCCTGGGGGGGTAGCTGGTAGTACAGTGGACACCAGCACCCTAGACTTGAAGGCAGAAAGACCTGGGTTCAAATCATATCTCAGACACTGACTAGGAAGATGTGTTACCTTGGGAAAGTCATTTAACTTCTCTGAGTCGATTTCCTCATCTGTACAAAAGGGAGTTGTTCTCAATGGCCTATAAGACCCATTCTACCTTAAGATTCAGTCAGGAGGCCTGAGTTAAAATACCATATCTCTAACTTACTTTGGACAGATCACTTAAATACCCTGGGTATCAGTTTTCTCTTCTGTACAATAAGGGATTGGACTAGGTGGCCTCTGAGGCCCTATCCAGCTCTAAATCTATGATGTATGAACCTGTGATATGTGGGCTTCACTTTTCTCATCTGTTGGACTAGATCTCTGCTAAGTAAGGTACCTTCCAATTCTAGATCTATGGTCCTTCCAACCAAACAATTCTGTAACACTAAAGTAGGCTGTCATCCATGCTTACTCAATTGGGTTATCTCAACCAGACCCATCTTATACTCTGTTGGACAAAATGTTTTCCAGTTGCCAAAAACTCCCCAACCCAAAGCTTTTTTTTTCCTAGTAGGAGTCTACCAGAGTGCTCAGCCAAAAAATGAGTGCTTTGCCAAAAAATCAGAAATCAGGGGACACCAGAGTATTCCCCAGGGCCCACCTGGACAAAATGCTTTGGAATCCTTAATGTCCACACAAGACGTCAAAGCTAAGAGTGATTGATGCGTGATGGATAATTAATTTCCATCCGACAAACATAAAGAGGAAAATTTTCCCTGAGCCACTGTAACCTGAGTTAATGAAATGGTGTTTGACTAAGGGCGTGTATTTGGTCTGGGTCTTACCTACCTTAGTGACTTAGCCATTAGTCGGAATTCACTGTTTACTCTGGGGATTCTTATCAGTCCTTGGGCTGTGTTTGCCCTGGGCTGCTGGCCCCATTACTCAACAGGCCTGGGGTACTCCGGTTTTGAAATAGGTGAAAACATGGCAAGATCACACAAAAGCTAATCTTGATTATCTCATTGGGTTTTAACTTTATGATTGCCTCCCCCTCCTAACACCCCCCATTTGGGGCTGTCTGATGGCTTCCTCTGAGAAGCCGCCTGTCTGTGGGCAGACCAGCCCAGGAAGGCAGCAGCTGGGCTGCGGATAATCCCCTAAAGGCTTTAGTTACCCCATCCTTTCATCTCCTCTCAGGCTTTCTAAGGTGCTATCCAGAGTAAAAGCCCAGACACAAAGTGGGCGGCCTATCCACTGGGCACCCCATGGCTGGGACATGTGATGGAATATCCCTTTACAGTAAGAAAGGACAAATACAAAGAGGTCAGAGAAACATGGGAAGACTTGTGGAAAGTGATGCAAAGTCAAGGAAATGGAACCAGAGCAACATACACAATGACCGCAATAATATATATAAAAATAACTCAGAGATGAGGCCAAATGTTGCGTGATTATAATCACCTATCTTGATTCTGGAGAAGAAATAAAGAACACCTTCCTTTTCTTGGAAAGGTGGGGAGCTATAGGTGCAGAATGTTGTATATACTCTTAGTCAAGGTACTTGTGTCAGTTTGTTTGTATTAACTATGTTTCTTTGTTGCAAACCAGGGCTCAGTGGGGGAGCAGGGCAGGGAGAGTACGGTTGGGGAAGATACCTGGAAATTCCTTCCATGGAAAAACCAAAGGCATCAACAGATGCTTCCTGGAAATTCAATACAATTCAGTCATGTTGGAATAATGTATTTGTACCACAAGAAATGACAGAAGGAAGGGTTTCAGAGAAACTAAGCAAATCTTATAGAAACTGAAAGGGGGTGAAATTGACAGAACTAGGACTACTACCGTGTAAACACGAAGAATTTTAAAAGACTTAAGAATGCTAATCAACGTAATGACCGAGCAGGATTCCAGAGGACTGATGATGAAAACATGTTCTTTAACGAAGAAGTGATTTATTCAACATATAGAATGAGACACTCATCTTTCAGTGTGGCCAATGGTGGGAGGGTTTTCTTTTCTTTTCTTTGATTTTTTAAATGAAGAGGAGGGGATGAAATTCAAAAAAAACCTATCAATTAAAAAAATAAAATTTCATTAAGTATAACAACCATTTTATTAAGTACCTACTATGTGCCAAGCACTATGCTAGTATGAATAGTGGTTAGAGAGTTGAACCTAGAGTCAGAAAGACCTGAGCTCAAACCAGCCTCAGACCCTTAGTAGCTCTGTGACCCTGGGCAAATCATTTAGCCTGTTTTCCTCAGTTTCCTCATCTGTAAAGTTGGTATAATGATAGTACCTACCTCCCAGCATTGTGAGGATCAAATGAGGTAATAGCTGTACAGCATTTAGCACAATGCCTGGCACAAAGTAAGCACTACATAAATGTTACTAATTAATTATTGTTATTACAAAGACAAGAATGTAAATGGTTTCTATCCTCAAGGAATTTACATTCTGCTTCAGAGACAAGTAGACAGAGAAGCAAATAAAAAAGGTAGCCAAAAAAGAAATGCAGTGAAGTTTAGGAGTGGGAGGGAGAAGTGCTAGGCAAGAGTGGGGAAGAGAGGGGCCAGGTTTAGCGGGGCTGCTCCAAGGGATCCCTCAAGAGTAAAAGGAGAGATTTACCTTCATCTACTTATCAGTCTCCTGTCCCAAAGCCCTTTGGGGCTAAGTTTTCCAAAAGGGAGCTCAGCATCAGACCTTCTTGGGGTCCCTGCATTATTCAGGAGGAGTTGCAGCTGCTTGAAGAAACATGAAACAAGTTTCTCATTCCTGTGTTGTCGCTAACTGGCTGTGGGACCCTGGACAGTGTCTCATAGAATCTCGTAGAAGCCTAGTCTTTGAGCTAGAGGGTATGATGGTCTGATCCAGCTTCCTCTTTTGAGAGAGAGGTTAATTGAGTCCCAGAAAGAGTGTAGGATCACAATGTCATCATAAAATTTACTGCATGTTCATTTTCTGTGCATGTATTGTTTATTCCTTTAAGAATATAAATCCCATCTCTACAACAGCACCTGACCCAGAGTGAAATGCTTGATAAAAGTTAAACTGCATGGAATTGAATCAGATGTCAGAGTAGAAAGAATGACCACCAATCAGTCTCCTGGGTTTGCTGACTTTAGTCCATATCAGATGTTATGAATCTTCCCCTAGTTTCTCTGAATTCTTCATATTCATCATTTCTTGTCAATCACTCAGTCAACAATTAGTACAGTGTCTGGCTCATTGTAGACACAATGTTTATTGACTGAATATTAAAGAAGTGGGAAAGGAATAACCAATTATATAGCCCCTAGTATGTACTGTGCTAAATATCTAGAATAACTAGAAACATTATGTCATTTGACCCTCACAATCACCTTGTGCTGTTATTATCCCCATTTCACAATTGGGAAAACTGAGGCAGATAAAGGTTAAGCAACATGCCCAAGGGTCATGTGGCTGGAAAATGTCTTAAGCCAAACTTGAACTCAGATCTTTCTGACTCCAGGCCCAAAGCTCTATCCATTCTTGTGAAAACTAGCTTGCCTAGTGAGTACCTACTATGCGTTACACACACTGTGCTAAGTGCTTTATAAATATTATCCCATTTGATTCTCTCAACAACCCTAGGAGTTAGGTACAATTATTATCCCCATTTTACAGATGAGGGAACTGAGTCAGGCAGAGGATAAGTGACTTGCCCAGGATCACAAAGCTACTAAGTGTCTGAAGCTGGATTTGAACTCAGGTCTTCGTGACACTAGGTCCTAACCCCTCTAAATTCCAGTGCCTCCTCTATTAATAATGTCCTATTTATCCTGTGTATAGCTCTCTTTGGGTGTATATATATACATATATATATGTATGTTTATATATATATATATTTTTTTTTAAATATGATATTCTGCCTCCCCCCCCCACCCCCATGTAAGCTCGAAGGCATTCATTTTGTCTTTGTATCTCCAGCGCCCGGCACAGGCTCATCCCAGCCAGCCGTCACCGCTTAATGAATGCCTATTGACTGACTAATCGATTGATGTGCAAAACGGGGGAGCTGGACTTGATCCTGAGGCCTCTTCGATTCTCAACCGATGAATGTGCTACGATCTCTACAGGTTAAGAATCGTGGGATCAGGAGGGACTTGTGAGGTCATTAGGTCCAAACTGTTCCTGAGCAAGGATCCCCTTTGCAAAATTCCCGACAAGTAAAAATGATGATGATGGTGATGATGGTGATGATGATGATGATGATGGTGATGATGATGATGAAGATGATGGTGATGATGGTGATGGTGATGATGGTGATGATGGTGATAATGAAGAACAATAAAAACCGCTGGCATTTATATAGTGCTTTACAGTTTGCAGAGAACTGCATGTGTTATTTCTGATGATCCTCAGGACATCCGGGTGAGATAGGTACTCTTATTGTCCTCATTTTACAGATGAGAAAACTGAGGCAAACGGGACTAAGTGACTCACCCGGGGTCACACAACTAGTAAGTGTCCAAGACTGCATTTGAACTCAGGTCTTCCTAACCCCAGGCCCAGCGCTCTATTCGTGTGCCCACAGCTGCCACAGTACTATTCTATATTTAATTTAATAGAGGTGCTATTTATATTTGTTTTATATTGACCAGATTGGTGTTATTTAATTTTTTACAGAAATATATATTGGTCTTAAGAAGTATTTGTTTAATGTTTATCACAGAATAAATGTTTAATTATATATTTGTATTATAAAGTATGTATAGCATGTGGTATGTACTATATATTATTTATTCTAGTATTACATATTGTACACTATACTTCTAATGGAATATAGCTGTAATATCTGTCATATACTATATGATGTTAGAGTGTATGTAGTACATTACTATGATATGTATTATGTGACATATGTAATATAGGGAAATATAAGACAATATGATATCATACATGTAATGATATGTGTAATATATGATAATAAATATATTGCTATGTTATAAATAATATAGAATGATGTATAATTATATTGTTATATATTGTATTATAAATATAATACAGTATATTATGATGTATACATATTATTATATATTTTTGTAATATATTATAATATATACTATATATATGCACTAAAAAGTATGCATAGTATATATTTTATATTGTTATTCTGTACTGTTATAGGTATATATTACATTACATTATATTATATTATTGCATTACATTACACAACAACCTATGATGCATTTATATATTCTGTTATTTATATGTTTATATTATATAGCACTTAGAGGTTTGCAGCACACTTTTACATATACATCTTTTGATTCTCATAACCCTGAAAAATAAATACTATTGTCCCCATTTTTACAGCTGAGGCAAACAAAGGCTAGATGACTTAGCCAGGGTCACCTAGCTAGTAGGCGACTGAGATCAGCTGCGAAGGTCTTCTTGTTTCCGAGCGTGCTCCATCCTCTTTGCCACCCAGCTGGATCAAGAGCCTCAGAGCAGGGTGGGACTCCCAGGGGCCATCTAGTCCACTCTGTAGTCTAAAAGGAACCCTCTTTACATCATAGCAGACTGTAGGTATCCAGTTTTTGCTTGAAGATACCTAAAGAGGGGTCACCTGCCCACCCCAACTCAAGGTAGACCATTCTGCCTTTAGACATCTCTGATCATTTAGAGAGTTTTTCCTTTCCATACATCAAATCTAAATCCTCCTCTTTTCAGCCCTTTTCCATTGCGGTGGTGGTTGTACCCCGTGGGGCCAAACAGAAGTCTAATCCCTCTCCCAGGTAACAACTCTTCAAACCCTGGAAGAGAGTGGTTGATCACATAACCTTTAAACCTTCTCTTCTCCAGGCTACATGTTCTAATCGATCTTCATATGGAGTGAACTGAAGGCCCTCTGCCATTTTGATTGGTTTCCTCAAGGCATAGTCCGGTGGATCCCTCTTCTTCCCTGATGGTAGCCCCAGTACTGAATTCAATATTCCAGATATGTTTTGACCAAGGCACTGGACAAAAATTCCTTGTTATAGTGAAAAAAATTTTTTTGCAAGTTCAACATGCATAGGCTTAATGTAAAATGTCTCTATGTAAGTGTCCCAATCACCTACAGTCACATATATTCTATTCTTCACTTTTTTAAATTTTTATCTTTTAATTTTTTTATTTTCATAAATTTTTATTTTTAGTTTACAACATTCAGTTCTACATAATTTTGAGTTCCAGATTTTCTTTCCTCCCTCCCCCCTCCCTCCCCAAGATGGCATGGAATCCCATATAGCTTCCATGTATAACTTCACATTGAATTAATTTACACACTAGTCAAGTTATGGAGAAGAACTGTGATCAATGAAATGAATCATGCAAAAGAAGAAACAGGACCAAAAAAAAAAAAAGAGAGAAAAGGAAAAAAAAAGGGGGGGGAGGCTAGCATGAAGTGTGCCTCAATCTGCATTCATACTTCACAGTTCTTTCTCTGGGTGTAGATAGGATTCTCCATCGTGAGTCCTTTGGAGTTGTCTTTGTACCTTGTGTGGCTGAGAGGCGTGAAGTCTGTCAGGGTTGGTCCTCACAGAATCCATATATCTGTGGTTGTGTATAATGTTCTCCTGGCTCTGCTCCGCTCGCTCAGCATTATGTTGTGTAGGTTTTTTCCAGGTTGTTATGAAGTCCGTATCATCCCCATTTCTTATGGCACAATAGTATTCCATTACCTTCATATACCACAGCTTGTTCGGCCATTCCCCAATTAATGGGCATCCCTTTGATTTCCAATTCTTAGCTACCACAAAAAGAGCCGCTATAAATATTTTTGTACGTATGGGTCCTTTGCCCGCTTGTGTGATTTCTTTGGGATACAACCCTAGAAGTGGTATTGCTGTGTCAAAGGGTATGAACATTTTTATAGCCCTTTGGGCATAGTTCCAAATTGCTCTCCAAAATGGCTGGATCAGCTCACAACTCCACCAGCAATGTAACAATGTTCCAATTTTCCCACAGCCTCTCCAGCATTTATCATTTTCCTGTTTTATTTTAGCCAATCTGACAGGAGAGATGTGGTATCTAAGAGTTGTTTTGATTTGCATTTCTCTAATCAGTAGTGATTTAGAGCATTTTTTCATATGCCTATAGATATCTTTAATTTCTTCCTCTGAAAACTGCCTGTTCATATCTTTTGACCATTTCTCAATTGGGGAATGACTTGTTCCTGTATATTTGGCTCAGTTTCCTGTATATTTTAGAAATGAGGCCTTTATCAGAGACACTAGTTGTAAAGATTTTCTCCCAATTTTCTGCTTCCCTCCTAATTTAATGGCCTCACTACAGAGCTACCCTGTAGAGAGGATGGGTGTTTTTCCTAGGAATAGGGAAAGATAAGAAATTGTTCACACTCTCTTTCTAATTCCCTTCGAAAGTTACAGTTCCACAAGTCACATGTTATGTTTCTATGTTCAGATGAATGTATAAATGAATCAACAAGTCTTTGGGAAGAGAAACAAATTTTCAGTAACAACAGTGATAATAATAGGAATAGCACAAATAGCTTAACCATGACATCCAACATAGAGAGAGGCAACCCAGCTCAGTGCCTAGGAGAAGGAAGAGACAACGAAGTGTATTGGAAAGAACTAGGAAGACCTGAATTCAAATTATGCCTCATATTCTTACTATATAACCTCAAACAACTCACTTTAACCCATCAGAGTGTCAGTTTTTGCATCTGTAAAGGGGGATAATAGCAAATATCTTCCAGTCTTGTTGGAAGAATCAAACAAATGAGAAGATCCATTCTTCCACCTTACTCCCTGACATATACTCTGTTTCAGTTGCACTGGCTTTCTGGCTGTTCCATAAAGAAAACACTCCATCTCTTGGCTCAGAAGGTTCTTTTTGGCTGTTCCCCATGCCTGGAACTCTATCTTCCACTCCTCTGACCTCCCTGGCTTCCTTTAAGGCTCAATTAAAATTTTGTCTTTTACTTGAAGCCTTTCCCCTATCCCTCTTAATTCTAATGCTTTCCATCTGTTATATGGTCCTCTTTGAAAATGAAGGACAAACACAACAGCAACAACCTATTTCTTAATTTTCCTGGACATGTGTGTATACACATATACATATTTATGTGTACATATTTACACATATATATTTATGTGTATATGTATATAAGTATATGTGTGTATATACCCCATTAGATTATAAGATCCTTGAGGGCAGGTACTATCTTTTGCCTCTTTTTGTATCTCTAGTGCTGTAACAACAATGCCACTTGCAGCTACTGTAGCCACGTAAGGCCAATAACACCAGCACACAGGAGGGCTGCTAGCACAAGTTCTTTGATTTGCTTTTCTAAGGAAAGCAACTTTAAGGGGTTTACAATCTCACTTTAATTAAACATCCATATACCATTCACTTAGTTCAGGGGAAAGAGTTAGCACCCTGAACTTCAGAGAAAATACAAACAGAAATTACAAGCAGAAATTATATAAACAGAGCAAATATCACAAATCAGCAGACAGAGCTTCTGTCTATCCATAGCAATACATACACAGTTACCAGAGAGAGAAGCACCAACATCTAGGTTTTCAAAGAGGGAGGAGGGCTCCTTAATGGCTACCCAGAGTCTCATCTGGCAAAATCACAGGAATGCTCTTCTAATGAGTGAGCCCTTAACCAAAACCTCTCCTCCTGCCGTTCTGAGAGTTCTAGCTTAAGGACTGCCCTCAGAGTATATATACCCTTTCTCAAAGCCCAAGGGCTTCACACCTCTGGTGGGCCTCACACCTCTCCTGACCTACTTAGCAAAAAGTGTGTGGGCCTTCATGCAAAGACAAGACTCAATCAAAGGCACTTGATTGCCTTAGTGCTGAGAAGCACTCCAAAAGAAAAAAAAACAGTAAAAAGTCCCACTTTGCTTGCCCTTACAATGCCTGGCACATAGTAAGGGTCTAATAAATGTTTATTGATTGATTGGTAAGCGGATAATGAAATGAATGAGTAAACAATAATATCTATTGGCTGCTACTACTGTGTCAACCCCTAGTGCTTTGGGCCTCTCAGCATAACCATAGGATCCCATAATCACAGAATTTAAGAGTTGGAAGGAACCTGCATTTGGCAGCTTCTGCTATTGGGTGAGGGTCCAGAATGGGCAAGAAGCCCATTTAGGAGTAGAGTGGATCCAGCTTTACTCAACATTACTATTAGTTGTTTGATAATGACAGAATTCAGTTAGAAGCAACATACACTGATGTGTTCTGCCTTATATGGAAAGGGCAGCAAATCAAGAACGCATTTAGTGATCACAGAGACATTATCTAGCCTATTATTTTCAGAAAATGAAATCTAGCATCACAGCCCAGGACCTCTAGCCCACCCCTATCAGTCATGGGACAGTTAAAAGCTGGGGAAAATCCCATTGTAGAGTCCCACAAGATATTCTGATTATACTATACAATATGACTAATGTGAAAATATGTTTAATAGGAATGTATATATAGAGCCTGTGTCATCTTGGGGAGAGAGAGGAGAGGAAGGGGGAGAAATTTAAAACTTATGGAAGTGAATGTTGAAAACTAAAAATGAATAAATTAACTTATTAAAAAAAAGGTATTTTGATTATAGACCGTCAATGAGGCTTGGGTGTACACCAATGGAATGTTCAGGCTGGCTCCCCACTTGAACTGAGTCCTCTCTTCCCAATTATTTATGCTGTTTCCTTCTCTCACTTTCACTTCTTGACATTATTCATATTTCTTCCCCTCTTTACACAAACACTACAAATATCAAACATGGGGCCATGGAGGATGAACACTGTGGTGGTGATATCTCTATTTGGGTAAGTTGTTCATAACATTTGGAAGTTAGACTAGCTCCATCTAGTAGAAGTCAGAATAATACATGCCTTAGAGTATGAGGTATTACTCTGTTTCATGTCATGGCCCCATTTGGCAATCCAGTGAAGCCTATGGACCCCTGCTCAGGATTGGGTTTTTAAATGCTTAAATATAATAATGTTAATATCTTCTCTTTTGATTATTTCCAGTTTATCCTGTTTATATATATGTGCGTATATATGTGCATATGTATATACCCATAGATGCATGTATGTGTATATACGTATTTAAATATGTGTATATTGTATATATGTGTATGTATGTTTATATAGGTGTGTGTGTATATGTGTGTGTGTATGTATACTTGTAGCTCAACAGATAGAATTTAAGGCCTAGAGTCAGGAACACTCATCTTCCTGTATCAGTAAGGCAAGATTCATAATATTCATGGTGACCATGAATATGCCTGTATAGTTCAGAATCGCAAAATATAAGAGACTCTCTGTATAGAAGGCAGAAGAAGTAAAACATTTATTCAGACACTGGAGGATCAAATCCCAGAACCAATAGCCCCAATTTGACATAGCAGTAATTATATTCCAAAACCAGTAAGTCCATCTCAATGTAACAGCAAGGAGATTAAAACCCAGTATCACAACAAAGAGCCAAGCCATCCTGTAACCTTCCTTTCTGCTAGGACCTTCCCATAAACACTCACTCATGAATCCTAACTGTCTGCTTTCCTGGGTCTTCTTGTCCCCCAGTTCTGAGAGCCTTTGCAGTTCTCAGAGCCCTTCCAGTTCTTTCTCTCGAAGTTCTCTCTTCTTCTCCCAATTCTGTCTTTCTCAAAGCTCTCTTGTCTCTGCATCTCTCTTGTCTGAGCTTAATGGCTACCCACAGGGTATAGGTACCCTGTGCAGGCCTGGGACTTAGTCCCTAATAGCAAAAGGGTGTGGACCTGCCCACAAGCAAGTCTCTTCGAATCAAGCTTCCCTTAACTAGCTCCACCTGAGGCCTATTGAATGGGTGGAGAAGATCTTTGATTACATTAGCACCACACTTCCTGAGTCCAAATCTGGCCTCAGACACTTACTAGCTGTGTGACCCTGGGCAAGTCACTTAACCCTGTTTGCCTCAGTTTCCTCATCTGTAAAGTGAGCTGGAGAAGGAAATGGCAAACCACTCCAGGATCTTTGCAAAAAAAAAAAAGACAGCCCAAATGAGGTCATGAAGAGTCAGGCACAACTGAAAAATGACTAAACATTGACAAAAATATACATATTGCATATATGTGTTTATGTGTATATGTATATATGCATATATACAAACATATATATGTGCACGTATACACGCACACATATACACATATACGCTTCCTTTTGGTTGCATTTTCTCTCCCCCATGAGACCATGAGCCTCTTGAAAACAAAGACAATTTTTTACCCTTCTTAGTGCTTAGTAGAGTGCCTGGAACATCATAGGCACTTAATAAGTGTTTGTTGATGAGTTAAAATACATATTATTATAAAAGAAGCCAATGATATAGAAATATTTATCAAAATAACTTCCACACAAGTATCTGTAAAATGGAAATATAGTTATCAGAATTTTTTTAACAGAGTGCAGGGCCTCCAGTTAAGAATAGCAGGACTAGATGGCCCCTTCCTGCTTTGAATCTATGATTCTCTAATCTTATTTATAGCCCCTGCCCCTCTTTTAGCTATAACCAAATCGGAAGTTTCTTCCAGTGTCTCAGAAGAAAAACGGGTTAAATTCTCAAGCCTGGGACTAAATTCTGTAGAGACTCTGGAACCTGGAGAGGCCCCGGAGTATAAAGGAAGGAACTGAGGAGTAGAAGAAATACTGGGTTTGAATCCCCTAGCTGCTTCTTAGAATAAGAATAGTAGACATTTTCATGACCCTTTAAGACTTGCAAAGCTCTTGACATACATTATGTCATTTGGTACTTACCACCACCTAAGTGACCTTGGGCAAGTCTTTTAATCTGGGTGGGGTGGGGTGTGGGATATGACTTTTAAGTTTCAATCTACATTCCCCAGTGAGTGAGGCACATGTAGTCGGGAGGGGAAGAGTGTGATCCAGCATGAGAAGTTCTTGTACTTTCTTCCTTGTTATAATTTGTCAGTCAATATCCCTTTGGAAGTCAAGTCAATAAGCATTTATTAAGCACCTACTATGCACCAGTTACTGTGCTAAGCCACAGAGATACAAAGACAGGCAAAAATAGTCCCTGCTCTCAAGAAACTCAGTCTATGTAAAGAATTAAAAAGAAATTTTGGGGGACAAGCATTGAAAGGTTTCTAAGGGCCTTTCCAACTAGACCTGTAAGTCGACAATTCACCTGTTGAAAGAAGGAATGAATTTCAGCAATTGGAAAGGATTTTGTTGTGAACTAAAATGCAAAGAAGGCCAGCGGTAAAGGCAGTAATGGAAGAGAAGAAGGAGGAGTCCTTATGGGTACCACTTCCAACTGTGGAGTTGCTAAAGCATTCCTATTGGCTCATCCTCTGATTCTTATTCATGTCCTCCCCTCAGTCCTCCAGAAAGACCTCATGGTAGCCTTTCTCTGGGTCCCAGTGCAGTGTGCTCACCATCTATTTGTTATTTCTTGCTCTTGTGACTCAGCCAGCCACCTCCTTTTCCCATCCCTTATTTCCTGGGTAGTATTCTTTACCACCATTCTGAACTTACAAGTCCTAACATGTGTTTTTGGTAAGTGGCTTGTATAAATTTGCCTTTAGCAGCAAGATGGATAATTTGACACCTTAAGTGTTTTGTTTTACTGGTGTGCCCATGCTAGGCTTTGGGAACCCAGGAGAACACACTGATCTATGGGATTTGGTATTTCTCCTGGTAGGACAGTTATCACAACGCCATGCATTGAGATTGTTTTTTTTTTCCTTTTTTAAAAATAATTTTATTTATTCTGAACTTAAGAAACAATTAATTAATGCAATAATAATAATGTTTCCACATATATATTAGAACCCAAAAAGAGAATCTTGAACCTCCATTTCATACCAATGACTTTTCTTTCAGGTATATATAACCAATTCCACATTACTTTCAAAATTGTCCTACTTTCCTGTGCTTCATTCTATACTTACCTCTACTTGTTTTAAAAAATATTTAAATGGCTCTCTCTCTGTTTTTAACATCACCATTGCTAACCTGCCCCTTCTTTCCTTGACTCTCTCAATTAAAAACAGTGACAACAAAAACAACCTTGTTAACATAGGCACAGTTGACAAAACAAATCCTCATAGTGGCCATGTTCAAAAAGAAACCTCTCTTTCTGTACTGGTTAGGCAGTGGCTAACATGCTTCATTCATCCTAGATCCTCTGCAGATATGGTTGGTCGTTTTATTAAAGTTATTAATATTTTTCCAAGTTGTTTTCCTTTACAATGTTGTTTTCCTTGCATGTCTTGTTCTCCTGCTTCTGCTCACTTCCATCTGTCAGATATCCTTATTTGCCAAGATTCTCTGAAAACATCTCTTTCATCATTTCTTATTGGTGTCATAATATTCATGGTACATTCATATATCATAATTTGTCCAGCCAGACCCTAATGGGTAAGAAGCCCCCTAAATGCAGGTTTTTTTTAACTTTCTTTTTTCCCCCTGTTAATTCCCCTTCAGGGAATCCAGTTGCTCACAACAATTCCCTCCCTTTGAGCCTCACATCCTGCTAATAATAATAGCTAACATTAATAACCTCTGCCAGCCTCAGTTTCCTCAACTGTAAAATGGAGATAATAATAGCTCCTATACCACAAGGTTGTTGTAAGGACCAAATGAAGTAGATCTTCAAGGTCTGCAAAGAAACATGGGAGGTTGGCTCTGTTATCCCCATTTTATGAGGGGTGGGGCGGGGTGGCTGGGGGAACAGATTAAGTAACTTGTTAAGATAGCTGGTACATGGCAGAGCGGATATGAACTCAGGTTTTCTTGGCTCCAGGTCCAGCGCTCTATCCACAGGACAACCTAACTGCCTCTCCTCAACCTTCTTTCTCTGCTGAATTTGATGTATTTTTCACCACAGTGTGCGTGTGTGTCTGTGTGTCTGTGTGTGTGTCTGTGTGTATGTATGTGTGTGCGCATGCACTCATGCTCCACTCTCCTTTGTGAATTCAAATAAGAGTCTGACCTTCATCCCACTCTTCCCCTCTTCCACCATGTTTGTAAATTCTCTTCTTCTCACATACCCCAATTAAGAGAAATAGTGAGTTACACTCTCCTCTTCTTTTCCTCGTTCTCACACTAGCATATCCTTTCACTTTCTCTTCTCTTTTCCACTTTAAAACCCTCAGAACAGAAACAATGCATTCCCGGGGCTTCTGTATTTCATCCCTAACTAACTCAATACCTTTAGAAAATACTAGGATTCTGAAGCCACATTTGTTTCTTCTCTACCATTAGGATGTTAGCACTGAATTTTCATATAGCCCCTTCCAAATTGTTCAAATAAATTAAACTCTTGGTTTCTCTTGACCTTTGTGTGTGCATTTCAAAGTTCCTACTCAGTTCTGATCTTTTCCTCAGAAATGTTTGAAAGTCTTTTATTCCTTTAACTCTCTCTCTCTCTCTCTCTCTCTCTCTCTCTCTCTCTCTCTCTCTCCCCCCTCTCTCCCCCCCCCTCTCCTCTCCCACACACACTTTACATACATAATCCCATTTGGTATTTAACCACCACCTATGTGATATTGGACAAAACATTTAACCTCCAAAGGCTTCAGTTTTCTCATCTGGAAAGCAGATGGGGGCTGACTTTTATTTTAATCTACTCTCCCCAGTGAGGGAGGCACATATAATGGGGATGTAACAGAAGAGTAGGAGGAGGAAAGACAGACAGAGAAACAGAGACAGAGAGAGACAGAGAAAGAGAGAGAGATTTGCTCTGTAGGACAATACTCAATTTTGTATTTTTTATTTTAAGTTATTCTTGGTTATAAACCCATATCATTTGCCTTTTAGAATATTGTTCCAAGATCTTCTCTCATTTATATCAAAAGTTGCCAGATTTTGTACAATCTTAAGTATGTTTCCTTAAACTTTTCTCTGGCTATGTGTAAGATGTGGAAGTTCTGGTTTCCATCTATGACTTTCCTAGAACTTTTTTCTTTTGGAGGTTTTTCTCAGGAGGTGACCAGTGGAATTCTATCCTCACTTTGCCTTCTGGTTGTAATAGACCTGGGTAAATCACACTTATTATTTCTTGAAATGTAGTGTCCAGACTTAAAAATCATGGTTTTCAGGGATTCCAAATAATTTGTCTATAACATGCATTCTATGACCTAACTCTCTTAGAGACAGACAAGATATATTTGCCCCATCAGGATTCTAGTAAAGTACTGCTTTTTGCATATGTGTGTGTGTGTGTGTGTGTGTACACAGACACACTTATGCATATGTTAATGATTGGTCAATAACCCTTTACTAAGCATTTACTACATACTAGGCAAGGTGCTAAGTGTTGGGGTTACAGAAGAGACAAAAGAGAAAGCCTGCCCTTAAGAAGTTCACAGTACAGAATCTGCTATGTGTAAGGCAATGTGCTTGTAACCTAATCTTAGCTTACAAAGATGAAATAAGACTCTTGTCCTCCAGGATCTTATAATTTAATAAGGAGGTTAAAACCTGCACAAATGATTATGCTGTAGGGAGAAATAATTTATATAATGATTTAAGCCAAGTCATTTACACATATCATCTCAACCAAATAGAATGTGAAGTGTGATGGGTAAGCAGGACTCAGGAAACAATTGATACAATACCAACATTGTAAAGAAAAAAACAATTTTGAAAGACAAGAATTCTAAACAGAATAATGACTAACTGTAGCTCCAGAGAACTAATGTTGGAACCTGCTACCTCCCTCCTGAAAGAGAAAAGACAGAAGTAAGATGCAGTATGAGGCATATGTTTTTGGACATGGCTGATATTATGGTTTGTTTTGCTTGATTAAGCTTGTTACAAGGGTTTATTTTTTTGTTTTCTCCAATTTGGGAGGGAAAGGAACTAAGGAGAGGAAGGATTAGCAATAGAGCTGAACCATTAAAAATGGGAAAAGTATATAGGATCATTGTTTTTCAATGCATAGAAGAGAATAGAAAGAATATCAGAAGGAAACACAGACAAGCTGGACAGCTTTGAAAGTTATAGAATACAGCAAGTTATACATAATAGAGATTGTCAATTTGATATGCAGTCCTCTTTTCTGCTCTATATCTGGAATGTCCATTTTGCTTGGTGTTTGTTGAGTTCAGAATGAAAATAAATCTTTTTTTAATATGATTTTTTAAAAAAAGAATGCAATGAGTATCAAAGAGAGCCCCAAACAAAATGCTATAAAAATGGAATCCAGAGATATCACTTCTTGGGGTGAGTGTGGGAGGTGGAAATCAAGGCTTCTTGGAAGAAGCACCTGTTGAAAGAAGGAATGAATTTCAGCAATTGGAAAGGATTTTGTTGTGAACTAAAATGCAAAGAAGGCCAGGGGTAAAGGCAGTAATGGAAGAGGAGAAGGAGGAGTCCCACTAGGCTGACATAGAAAGGAAGGGGAATCATGGACAGTAAGGAGGCAACAGCCAGATTGTGAAGGGCCTTGAATGTGAGTATAGGGCATTCTGCTAGGTAATAATAGCTGCTACTTATATATTATCTTAAAATGTATAAAGGGCATTTAATCCTCGTAGTAATTCTGTACAACATATGTGGAGATCATCATCCTCATTTAACAGATATGGAAACTGAGGCACAGAGAGATTCAGTGACATGTTTGCCTAGGGTAAGACACTTTGAATCTTTCCTTGATCTTTATTGCATTCTGTTTGGATCATATAGTATATATGAAGGGCTTGGCTTAAAATGCCAAAATACACATTATTGTTGTTGTGTTGCTGCTTTTACATAGATGTAGCATTCAAAGAAAGCCTCCTCTCTTGACCTCAGATTTAGCACTGTTTCTGCTGCACCTCACAAGCTCTCAACCATAAAGTCCCTGATGGCTTGAGAAGAGCTATCAGAAGAACCGAAAGCTTACTATTATCTATCTGAAGGAGTGGCTGAAATGGGTGTTCTCTACAATTGCTCCTCAGAGACAGTCAGGTGGTATGGCAAATAGAGCCCTGGGCCTGGGCAAGCCACTTAAGAAAAGTTCTGTCTGCCTCAGCTTTCCTCAACTGTAAAATGGGGATAATAATATCACCTTTCTCACAAGGTTGTTGCAAGGATCAAATGAAATAATATTTGAAAAATGCTTAGCATGAAGACTGGTGCATTGTAGGCACTACTAAGTCTTTGTTTCCTTCCTTCTGAGTTCCTTTCCGGCTCCTTTTGATCCATGGAGAAGAGAAATTATAAGTAAGGAGATGATGAGAAGACCATTGCAATCATCCAGGAAAGAAGTAGTGAGATCCTGAACTAGGAGTGGGAACAGAAAAGAAGGAATAGCGTTGTGATAACAGCAACAAGCATTTATTAAGCACCTACTACATACCAGGCACTAAATGGTGCTTCATCAGGGATTGGATGTGCTGGGCAGGGCAAGGGAGGAAGAAGAATCAAAGATCAACTCGGAAGCTTTCTTGGATTTTGGACTTGGAATTTATTTGATATTTACTTATGTACGGATGGGATAGAAACCACCCCACATCATTTACTTTGGATACCTTAACCAGGTGAGAGGCTATCCTAAGACACCAGAAGGAGAGATGTAGCCTTGCTCTGACACTTATCTGTGAGAGTGAGACTTGGGAGAAGGATCCTCAGAGCAGGTAGTTTTCCCCAACAAATATGAGTTCCTCGAGGGCAGTGCCTGGTTTGCTTTTGGTTATGTATCTTTGGTGCCTAAAACAATACCTGGCACCTAACAAGTGCTTACTAAATGCTTCTTGATACAAAGGAGAGGTGGGGGGGGGGGGGAGAAAAGTTACATCACTATATAAATGTGAAAAAAGAAGGTGTTTATCATAGATAAGCTTGTGGTTTCTCCTATATATATATATGTGTGTGTGTGTGTGTGTGTACATATATATATATATATATATATTTACATACCTTCTTTGTTTCAGGCAGTGAATCTGCATCTAGGCTGTCTTTTGTTACCCAAGCAGACACTGCCACCATTTTTGTTGTTGTTCAGTCATGTTCTAGTCTCCATGACCCCATTTGGGATTTTCTTGGCAGAGATATTGGAGTGGTTTGCCGTTTCCTTCTGCAGCTCATTTTATGATGAGGAAACTGAGGCAAACAGGGTTAAGTGACTTGCCCAGGGTTAAACCGCTAGTGAGTATCTGAGGCTGGATTTGAACTCAGGTCTTCCAGACTCCAGGCCCAGCGTTCCCTACTTCCCTACCTAGCTGCCTATTTTACAGGTGAGGAAAGTAAGATTAAGTAACCTGCCCAAAATCATATAGCAAATGTCAAGGTAAAGTTTACACACACACACACACACACACACACACACACACACACACACACACACGCCCTACCTCTCTAGGGCTTTTTTTTTCCTTTGGCATCCTTTCAGTGTCCTCTAAAATGACTCATATAAATACCTGCTTTGGGAGCTAGGGACAAATTGAAAGTGATAAGGAATAGGAGATTTGAATCTCTACAAAGAGTACAACAGAAAAGTTAAGCCATACTCATACCATACCTACATCTTGAGGATTTGAGTAAATGGACTCCAGGAGCTATGTTACCACTCATTTGCCACATTGCTCTCTAAGCTTGAGCTTTTCCCTGGACTGTATATACTGATGGGAGAGTGCCACAGACCTTTGTTGGCCTTACTGTTCTTAGAGTTGTAAGTATAGTAAATGCACTTTTCTAAAAGCCTAAGTCTGGTGGACTAATTTATATCAATTGATATACATGGTAAAGCACACTGGTGGGGGCTTCTGAGTTTATTAGACAGATGCTCCCCAGCTCTTCAACACTACCTCTAGATCTCTAAAAGGTTATGGTAGCCACACTCATTAGTGAGAGTGGGAGTATGGATAATAGCTCCAACATATGTGCAACATTTATTTTCCATCAAAGGCAGGAGCACACTTATATCAATGAAACTCCTGGGTTAACATAGGCGGATACATTTAAACAATTTGACATCTCCTTGGCCCAGAGTAGCAGCCTTTGGAATCGGTATGGAAAATAAACATTCCTAATGTACAGATGAAGCAACACAGGCTTCCCCCAAACCCTACTCTCCCCTGATGCTACAGAGACCACAGCCAGATTGACAATAGCTCCATATGAATGGTGTGTGCATGTGTGAGCACCCTTCCCATTACATATATGGTAGAAAAAGGAGATTGCTGTCTCAACACAGCTTAGAGGATACAGAAGGAAGTAAAAAGAGAGACCATCTCAGAGTCAAATGACTTGGCTTCCTGTTTTTAGAAATGCCGAAAGCTCTAGAGAAATATTGTCAATGTGAGAAACCTAGAAAATGGCATTTATCTTGAAAGTTTCAGTTTCAGATAATAAATTGTCTCTTGGAGATTGTCACGAGTCAAGGCAATTCAAAGGTGGTGGAAGGCTTGAGCACAAGACAATCCAACCCATCCCTGGGGTTACTCTAAGATTCTGAGTACCCTTCCAACTTCATGCTGAAGTACATTTACAAGGGCCATCGTGTTTCCAAGAAATACCTGGGATGGTGGGGGGAAAGGGGCCTTTTCTCCCCTCCCTCATTTCCACCCTTAACTCCTCTGGGGCCCTAACTGAGTCATCATAGGCACTGGAGAATGTGCCAGAGCAAACACTTTTCTGGGGTCACAGATGGGCCTAACTTGGTGAAATATCTAAGAATATATGTTTGGCAAAAGGACACCAGGACTGAGAAGCATTTCCAAGTAACTCCCCAGCAGTTCCCCAAGCTGAAAGATTACTCACTTCAGAATGATATAATTACTTTCAGTTTGCTCAAAGGCCAGGGGGGAAAGTTGACACAGTGGGTTGGGGGGGAAAAAGAAACCACCCGAGTTACATTAGATGGTCTAAATTCAGGCTGTTCCAAGGACCGGGCCCAAGGCTTATTTGAGGAGAGATTATCTTGACAAATTGGATAAACATTTTATGCATGACAGGAGCTGATGGAGAGTCCGCTCTGCAAGCACACCTGGGAGCCGTTTGCTTAGTGTGGGACGAAGGTGCTCAGCTCTCCGGGAGTTCTCCCGGCAGTTTTTGTTGACTGTTGGACAGGTAGGGGCAGATCCAGAGTCTAGGCCTTGGTAACGGTTGTGGGGCTTTGCATAAGTCTTCAGTCTTCTCTTTCTCCACCTACTCCTCTTCCTCTCCCCCCTACCCATTTAGGATAAATGATCAATACTCAGCCAGACAAGTCCTCAAGACAGGACACACTGTAGCTGGACAAACAGTTCCTACTTAGGTGACCTGCAGACTCAGGTGCCTGGGACAATAAAAATTGACAAGCACAAATAAATGCACCCAGAACCACCCTTGCTTTGGCTCCCTTCCACACAGTCCCTGTTCAGTAGAGAGAGCCAGTCTGACAAGATCAGGGGTTCCTACCCTCTGGTGTGTGTTTTGGACAAACCCTTTGGCAGTCTGGTGAGCCCCTTCTTCGAATGCAGAAGATAAAATACACAAGACTATCAAAGAAATCAACTAGATTAAAACAAAGATGTAATTCCCCCCCCCCCATCTGAGTTCACAAACCCCTGACATCTATCCTCAAATCTACTTGGGGATCCATAGGCCCTCATTTAAGAACCTCTGAACAATAAGCGTTCCCCATGGCTTTACTTTTCTCGCACCCAGTTGCTGAAAGGAAATAAACACAGGGCATTCAGGTCTTTATATAGAAAAATTCACTCATTCATTCATTAATTCATTCAGCAACTACTATGTGCCAGTATTGTGCTAAATTGGAGATTAAAAAAGGAACAAAAAACTAGTCCCTGCCTCAAGAAGCTTACTCTTCTGGGGTGAGGGGAGAGCAACATATACACAGCAAAGTTAAAATAAAGTAAATACACAGTAACTGGCAGAGCATATACATAGTGGTAGAAGACAGCAATAGGGGGAGAGATCACAAAAGAACCCAGTGGCTCAGGAATAGGGTGCTGGGCCTGGAATCAGGTTTTTGTTATTAGACATTTACTAGCTGTATGATTGTGGGCAAGTCACTTAACCTCTGTTTGCCTCAGTTTTCTCAATACAATGGGGATAATAACGGCACCTACCTCCCTGGGTTGTTGTTGTGAGGATCAAATAGGATGATATCTGTTAAGTTCTTTGCATAGTGCTGGGCACATAGTAGGTGTTATGTAAATACTTATTCACTTCCCTCCGCCCACCCCCTCGATGGGGGTAGCGCCTGAACTGAAGAAAGGCAGGGAGCCCAAGAAGTGGGTGCTTTCGAGCTCCCCCCTCCTTGGGCCCAGCTGTCAGTAAGTATAAGAGAGGCCTGCCTGCTGCTCTCCCAGGGCTTAGCAGCTCCCTCTGATGCTCGGTTCTCAGGTTACCGGCTTGCTCCACCTGTGGGCCTCCTGCCCTGGTGTGTTTGTCCCAGCTTGGCCTGCATCCTTAGTAAAAATCACTTCCTGGAGACCTCAATTTGTGCAGTGGCTTCCCAGGGGCAGTCATTCAGGGGCTCCAAGCCCTGCTTTTATCATTCAGAGAAGGACTAATTTAGGGAATGGCCTCCCCAGAGACTCCCAAACCTGCATGGGGGCCCCCACTGTGTTCAGAGGGAGATGAGCAGTCTGCTCACCCCACTCTTTGTCCAGATCTACATTTTGCTGGCCCTGAGTCAGCTCAAGGTTCCCTCATTCTCTAGTCTCTCTCTTTCTTTTTCTTTCTTCCTTCCTTCCTTTCTCTTTCTCTCTTTTTTCTTGCATTTTCTTTCTTCCTTTCTCTTTCTTTTTTCTTCCCTTTCTTTCTTCCTTTTTCTTTCTCTTCCTTCTTTCTCTCTCTCTTTTCTTCTCTTTTCTTTCTTCCTTTCTCTCTTTCTTTTCCCTCCCTTTCTGCTTTTTCTTTCTTTTTCCTTCCTCTTTCTTCCTTCCATTCTCTTTCTTTCTTTCTTTTTCTTTCTTCCTGTTTCTCTTTCTTCTTTCTTCCTTTGTGTTTTTCTTTTTGCTTCCCTTTCTTTCTTCCTTTTTCTTCCTTCCTTTTTCTTTCTCTTTCTTCCTTCTTTCTCTCTCTTTTTTCTTCTCTTTTATTTCTTCCTTTCTCTCTCTTTTTTCTTTTTTCCTTTCCTTTCTTTCTTCTTTTTCATTCTTTCTTATTCCTTCCTCCTCCTTCCTTTTTCTTTCTTCCTGTTTTTCTTTCTTTCTTCCTTCCTTTCCTACTTTCTTTCTTTCTTTCTTTACTTCCTCCCTCTCTCCCTCCTTCTCTCCCTTCCTTCTTTCTTCCTCCCTTTCTTCTTCTCTTTCTTCCTTCTTTTCTTTCTTTCTTTCTTTCTCCAACAGTCCTAGCAAAGGGGCCTCATAGTACCCAGAAGGGGAGTGGAGTGGAAGGTGGAACCTGAGGAGAGGTGTACCTTTCACCAGGGAAATGCTCTCACCTCTACCCTTCATCTTTGGAGCAAGGTGGTAGAACTAGAAGGCAATATGACAGAGTGGAAAGTGTATTAGATTTGGACTCAGAGGACTTGGGAGGCTAATAAAAGGGAACAGAGACTTTTCTTTTTGTCTTTATGTCCCCTCCCTAGCCTGCCCCTGTCTGCACACATGATAGGCACTAAATCAATTCTTGATGCTGTAGCTCAAATAAATCTCTTAAATTTTCAGTGGCAGCATTTATACCTCAGAAATTCATAAGCACTACAAATCAGGGATTGATTTTTTTTATTAATTGTTGAGGCTTCAGAAAATAATAGAGAAAATTTTAACAATGAAGATTAAATTTAAAGTATGACTACTGTGTGTGAGTGAGTGAGTGTGTGTGAGAGAAAGACAGAGAGAGACAGAGACAGAGACAAAGACAGAGATGGAGATGGAGACAGACAGACAGAGACAGACAGACAGGCTGCTCATCCCTTGCTGGAAGGAACCTCAGAGGCCATCAAGGCCAAACTTCTCACTTTAGAGGCCCAGAGAGGTCATAGGATCATAAATTCATAGATTTAAGACTGGAAAGAATCTCAGACTATCTAATCTGGGCAAAGTCTTAAACTTTGTCAATGTCTAGACCCCTTTGGGGGTCTGGAGAGGCCTATGGACCCCTTCTCAGAAGAAGATGTTGTCTGCATTCATAATTGAAGAAAATGCTGAATTTCAGCTAGACATTAGTGAATATGTATGTATATATATATATTACTAAATATATATATAAATAATTTGTGTGTGTGTTCCCCATCCAAGTTCACAGACTCCCTGACATTGATCTACAGACCCCTCTGTATGCCATAGATGCAAGGCTAAATCAAATCAACAAGCATTTATTATGTGCCTACCAGGCACCAGGCACTGGTGAAGAACTCTCAAACCCACATCTTACCAGAGGAAATGGACCTACCCAAGGTGCCACAGGGCAGTAACCAGCAGAATATCTGCTGAATCTTCTGAATCCAGAGCCAGAGTTCTTCTTATTGTACCAGGCTGCCTCCCATATGATCTCTATGCCCTTAGGCAAGTTACAGCACCTGCCTGAGCCTCAGTTCCCCCATCTGTAAAATCAGGAGGTTGGACTAGATTGCCTCCAAGGCCCCTTGTAGCTCTAAATCTAAGCTTGTAAGAGAGTTGCCTGCTCCATTTTGTGTGGGAATAAAGAAGGCCTGTGGGCCAGACCTCTTTACCTTGACAAATTGGAAGGAAATAGACCCTTACCCTCTCCTGGCAGAAAGACAGAGGGAGAGAGCAGAGGGAAGAGCCGCTTAAGTGCTAAGGAAAAGCCAGGAGAAAGGAGAGCCTTGATGCTGTGTCTAGCAGGCGCTGACCTGATTCAAAGCTGCCAGAGGAGGCTTAGCACTATTTTGGGAAGGAGCAGAAAGAGCAGGTTTCAGGGAGCCCGAGTCCATTGAAGACGACTTGCTCTCCTTGACCTTCGCAGAGAAAATTCTTAGATCCAGCAGGTGGATGGTTGTTGGGGTTTTGTTCTTTTATTCTTAATATAAGAGATTTGAGAGAGAGAGATAGGATTCTCAGTAAAGGACATGGCTGTATAAATGAACAGTTTGAGATCCTGCAGCCTGAGGTCACAGAGCCGCTCAGCCAGGAAGGCTCAGGACAGGAGCTGTCCCTGAGACTTCCGAACCAGAAGAAATCCTTGTGGTCTGCCCATCCAAACCACCTCCTTTTTCCCCTAAAGAAAATGGAGGCCCAGAGAGGTCAGTGAGCTGTCCAAAGTCACACAGCTAGCTAGAGAGAGGCAGGCTGGACTAGTGAACCCAATCCTGGACTTGAAATGAGGAGCGGCTGGATACAGAGCCTGCCTCAGATACTTAATAGCTCCGTCTGACCCTAGGCAAATCACTAAATTTTTCTGTGCTTCAGTTTCCTCATTGGTAAAATGTTCAGGAGATGCGGTAGACCCTATGACCTCTAAACCTCCCTAACAGCTTTAAATCTATGAGTCTCTGAGCTCAATTATTCATTCAGCAAACATATATTAACTACCTTGCTGGGTCTATAAAGACTAAGGGGGTGGGGGGAATCAGTGCCTGCCCTCAAGGGGATTAGAGAGGGGTGAGGAGAAACATGTACACAGTTGATTCAATACAAAGTAATTTGAGAAATAGCAATTGGAAAGGGGAGGAGGGGTCAGAATAGGCCATGTGTAGGTAGAGACACTTAAGCTGAGCCTAAAAATCAACTAGAGAGTCTAAGAAACAGAGATGAGGAAGAAGGCATCCCAGGTATAAGGTACAGCCTATGCAAAGGCTTGCAGGCAGGAAATAGGTTGTTTATAAAGAAATCAAGCTGGGACTGGGAACCAAATCTAGTGAATCTTAGGCTAGATTTAGTTAGAATCTTTCCACTTAACTAGTACAAACCAACAAGCATTTTTTAATTTATTTTTATCTTAGGTTAGTCATTTTGTCAGTTTTCTAGGTTTAAAAAAAACCTTTAAAATATATGTGTATATGTGTGTACATATATGTGTATACATACATACACATGCATATAAGTATGACTGGACCAGTGACTTCATCTGTGTCAGGAACCCCCAGTAAGGAAACTTCTTTTATTGAGACAGCTGGCACCATTCTCTGTAAATTAGAGATTAAGTACTTGCTAAAGGTCAAACAACCAGTATATGTCAGAGATGCACCTAGAAACCAACTCATCTACTTTCAGTATATGCGCTACTCCACACCCATAGACCCCCTTCCCTCCAATACCACCTCTCTAAAGAAGAGAAGAAGATGCATAATCTCAATTCTTCCAACAATATACTTACACAATATACAGTTTCTGGTTGCTTTAATCTGTTTAGATTGTTATAGTTGTATACACTGTGTTACTAGTTACTTCTGTTTACTTCACTCTCCATCAGTTCATATATGACTTCTCATGTTTCTCTGTCTAAGCCTGGAATGCACTCCCTCCTCCACTCTTAGAATCCTGATTTTCTTCAAAGCTCAGATCAAGTGCCCCCTTCTACTACATGATGCCCCTTCCAGTTATAGTGCTTTCCACTACCACTGCCCCCAATTATTCTGTAAATGCTAATCTATGTGCATGTTGTTTCTTCATGATAGTATATGAGCTCCTTGAGGGCAGGGCCTGGTTCACTTTTTGCCTTCATATCACCAGTATGGTACCAAGCACATAACAGACACTTGACAAATGCTTGATTGATTGATTTGGCCTCTTTGGGATATATGCTTAGCCCTTGGATATCTGGGGTAAAGGACATAGAGACATTTGAGTCATGTTTTTTGTATAATTCCAAATTACTTTCCAATAAGCATTTATTAAGTGCTTGTTATATGTGAGACTCTGTGCTGGGCTCTGAGGAGATAAAGAAAATGCAAAACCATATGCTGGACCATGCTCCTAATGTGTATGTATGTGTGTTTGCATGTGTGAGAGAAGAGAAGGGAAGGGAAGAGAAGGGAAGGGAAGGGAAGGGAAGGGAAGGGAAGGGAAGGGAAGGGAAGGGAAGGGAAGGGAAGGGAAGGGAAGGAAAGGGAAGGGAAGGGAAGGGAAGGAAAAGAGAGAGGAAGAGGAGAGAGTGGAAGGGGAGGGGAGAGAGAGAAGAGGAAAGTGGGGTTGATAGGGTGAGATGGGAGAGAGGGGAAAAGGGGGGAGGGAGAGAGGGGAGACAGGGACAGAGAGATGAAGGGCTGGAGGGTTTTTCTCAATTAATAGACCCAGGACCTACTACCTCATCGAAGCACTCTGACTTGTATGAACTGATGCAGTGAAGTAAACAGAACCAGAAAAACAATTTATACAATAACAACGCTATCATGAAGACAAACTTTGAACAATGCAATGACCAGTGGCCGAGAACCGATAATAAAAGCTGCTGTCCACCTCCTGACAGAGAGGGGATGGACTCAAGGTGCAGAATGCGACACATTTTTGGAAATGGCCATTGTAGGAAAGTGTTTTCTTTGACTACCTACAGTATATTTATTACAAAAGTGTGTTTTTACACACACACACACACACACACACACACACACACACACACAAACAAGCTCCACAGTGAGGAAATACTTCCAGGATATAGCCTTATTACTTGGCACAGGTTAACACATTAGCTAGGATTCTTTTATCTAAATAAGGCCATTAGCACCCTTTGGTCCTAAGAAAATGGAGCACAGGACATGCAGTTTGCAGAAAGAGGGCCATGCATAGAATGAAACACTAGTCAGGAAAATATTGATGGGGGGGGGCAGAGGAAGGCGCCAAAGTGGGGAGATCCTTGGTAGCCTCTCAGACCCCCTACTTCCCTTCAAAGATCAGCCCAAATGCCATCTCTCAGCTGGAGCTTTTCTTTCTGTCCCTACCCTAGCTGCCTCTCTTTAAAAATTACCCTAGATTTATTTTGTGTGTGTGTGTGTGTATGTGTATGTGTGTGTGTATATAATGTGTGTATGTATGTATGTATGTATGTATATATACATATATATAATGTGTGTGTCTGTGTGTAAAAGATGTTTCCCAAATAAAATGTAAATACCTCAAGGGCAGGAGCTTTTTCATTTGTGTGTCTCTGTGGTCTCAGATCCTAGCATATGTAGATGCTTAATACCGTAGATGCCTGAATGAATAAATAAATGAATGTATGCATGCATGCATGCATGAATGAACAAAAAAACAACGGGTGAAAATGGATAGTTTTGCACTTAGGTTCTAAGAATCAATTTCATAATTATAGAATGAGGGAGACTGAGGCAAACAGAGACACCTAGGCTAGAGCCATAATCAGCAAAATTTTCACCTGGGACAAAATGAGTGGAAACTGGAATACCATGAGATCCTGCAGAAAGCGTCACACCCATAGGAAAGAAGCTTGTTGCTAATGGGGGATAGGGGGTGGGGGAGGAACCTGGGTAGGGGAAGAAGGAGGTTGTTAGACTGTAGGACCACTGATACTGAGAGAGAAGAAAAGATACTGGAGTAAAGGAAAAAGGACACAGCTGGGCAGGAGAGGAAAGCCAGCAATGATAAAGCCCCAAACATATGGGGCTGGTAGGTCAGGTACGGGAGGCTGCACCTGTGCATCTAGTGTTGGGGATGGTCAGGAGTGGGGGCATCCCAGGAAAGGAAGGTGGGGCAAGGAGGGCAAAAATGGAGATGTCGCCCACCCAGGTTCTAGACCCAAGCAAAGTAGAAAGTCCAGAGAAGTTCCTGTTAGCACCTTCTAAATTCCCCATCCTAGGACAGAGGCCTGACTGCCCCATCCTAGTTAGCACCTATGAAAAAGATCTAAAGATTTTAGTATGATGCTTCCTAGAAAAACAAAATTATTTATTCTTACTTCAATATTTTGAAATATCTTTGATTCATGCAGCTCAGAAACTCTGTTCACCAGTACAGAGCATCAACCTTCTTGTCTTAGTGCAGTGGATTGAAAGATGGCATACTCTTATTAGGAAAACATTTTTGACCATGTACCCCCAATATGCACATATTTATAAATTATATATGTTATATATGCTACTGTTCTAATAACCATGCACATCATAAAACAGCGACTAGGTCACAAAAAGAGAAGTTAAAGAAGAATGAGATAATAATGATTAAATGTTTGATACCAAGAGTAATAGGGAGCCACTGTAGTTTTCTGAGGTGGGGGAGAACATAGTCAGATCTGCACTTTAAGAAATTCACTTTGGCAGCTGAGTGGAGTGGGGAGAAGCCCGAGGGAGGGAGAATAACCAGCAGACTGTGGCAATTCTCTAAGAGTGAGGTGATGAAGGTCTGAACTAGGCAGAGGATGTGTGAGTGGAGAGGAAGGGACTTATGAAAGATAACATGAGAAATGACAGGTCATAGAAACATTGGCTGGAAGGGTTGGGGTTTGGGAGTGAGAAGTCCAAGATGATCCCAAGGTTGTGATCCTGGGTGACTGGAAGAATGGTAGTGCCCTCCCTCCACGGTTATAGGAAAGTTCCAAAGGGACTCTGGTCTGGGGGATCTGGTGTATCTCTGTGGGGGGATGGGTGGATTATGTAGACCAATTCAATGAAGATCACAACCCATCCTTGCCTGCTTATTTGCCTGCTTTGGGAGTCACTCTGTTTCACCCAAAGTGAAATGGGGAGGAGGGACTTTTGCTGACTTGTCAATGACTCAGAGTTACAAAGCCCATCTTCCAAAGGGTGCCTGCCACAGCCAGGGGCTGTTGGGGGTCGGAGCAGGGATGGATATGCTTGTGGGGATAGGTGGTTTTTCCAAGAGTGTCCCCACAGCTGCTGCTGTGTGTGTCCTGAGAGAGGATTGGTTAAGGCTGCCCTGAGGGGTCCATGAATGGCACTTGAGTTGGCAGATTGAGCATTTCTGTGGCAGAGGCAAGGGACTAAGGACCATAATGTTGGTTGATAGGGGAGGTGTCATGGGTTGAAAACAAGTCCCACAATAGGCCATTGCAGGGAAAGTATCATGGACTCATTTTCCCAATCTCTGATTGGTTAAGCACTTATCCTTTGGAGTTGCCCTGCCCGCCCCCACAGCCCTAACTTTGGGGACCCCTACCTTAATGGAGAGTCTTTGTGAGTTGCTGCAGCCAGCTAAATCCTGGCCTACATTTCATCCCCCCCTTCCCCACTCCCAGCCACTTTCTGGTGATGAGCTTCTCCAAATAGGTTGGTCTCTTGGTAGTAAAAACAGAGGCTATCACCAGACTTGGGTTCAGAGCCTTCCCAGCTTGGTGGAACCTGCTGAAGCTAACTTTTTACCAACTTACATTTAGAGTAGTCGTCTCCTAAATGGGAGCTGAGGCCCCTCAATTGGCTATTAACTGATCTCAAAGGATAAGCAATATGTGATCAACCAAGATGAACCAAAGAGCAGGGGAAGCAGGAAGGACCTGGCATAGAAGGTGGCTCTTAAATTGAGCCTTGAAGGGAGACTAGGAATCCCAAGAGGCCTGGGCAAAGAGGAAGAACATTCCAGGCCTGGGGCACAGCCTATAAAGCAAGCTCTAAGCCTGAAGATAGAGGGAAGAGTAAATAGGCCAGTCTGTCTGAAACATAACAACAACAACAAACAGTAATAATAAGATATGTAGCACTTTCAGTGTGACCCGAGAAATTGTTATTTCCCTCAATCTCAGTTTCCTTTTTTCTAAAAGTAGAAATGCTAAGATCTCCTATCTCACAAGGTTGTTTGGAGGCTCAAATAAGGCATCATATACAAAGTGCTTTGCAAATTTTAAAGTGGCTATTTGAGGTCTGTAAAGTATTTTGTATATGTTATCTCATTTGACCCTATCGATACGGGATGTGTGAGGAGAATCTAATCCCTCTTTTAGATAAGAGCTCATGGAAAAGATCTCTCAAGAGTCCATGATTCTCTGAGTCTGGCCAAAATGTCCACTGATTAATGGCCGTGCTGTTAGATGAGATTTGAGGATTATGAGGTATTGACACCCTGCCAGTCCAGGAGAAGACCAAAGACTGCCTGAGACTGCCAGGCGTGAAGCGACCGTGAGGAGATGGCATCAGTGGGAGGTCCCCCCAATGGTGTTTCCCAACATCTGATTCTAATGGAGCTGGGAGCAGCTCCCACACAGAGACCTCCTTGGACATTCTCAGCTGAAAGAGGAACAAGGAAATACCACATGTAAGAGGTGACAAAATTCCAGTTTGGGAAAGTCAGCTTGTGGAGACTGAGCCAAGCTTCATATCCTCCCCTGCTCCAGCCCCTCCTCCCCACTTCTGAATCATCTATTTCTCTCTCTCCCTGTCTCTGGCTTTCTCCATGTCCCAGTCTCTATGTCTCTGTCTCTCTCCCTTTTTCTGTCTGTCTCTGTCTCTGTTTCTGTCGCTGTCTCTCTGTCTGTCTCTGTCTGTCTGTCTCTGTCTCTCCCTCTCTCTCACACACACACACACACACACACACACACACACACACACCCCTTGTAGGATAGATCTACAGCTGGAAGATAGCTCCAAAATCGTCTACCCTAACCTCCTCATTTTATAAGGGAGGAATTCAGGAGAGAATGACTTATCTGAGGTCACACAGCTACTAAATTCCAGAGACAGGATATGAGCCCAGGTCCTCAAACACCAAACCCAGTGTCCTTGCTGAGACACTTCAGGAATCTGCCCATAGTTTCTGCTCTGCAGGCTAGCTCTCTTCAGACCAGTTCCCTTAGGGGTGAGATGCAGAGAGGTCGAATATATGAAAGCTGACTGTCCTTCCATGGGCCCCCCACATCACTCCTTCAGCCTTTCTTGCCTCTCTCCCACCTCTGTACATGGACAGCTGGGCCTTTCTTTCTGGTGTTTATAGACTGAGTCACTGCCTCACTGGAGGATTATGTGCAAATGTCACTCTGTTGTTTCCTTCTGGAGGTTGTGCAAGTGTGCGCTAAAGACTGGCCAAGTGCACAGAAAAGCTTTCCCATCGCCCCAGAGCAGCCAGCTGTGCCAGAGCCAGGTTTTCCTTTAGACTGGGTGTCCCCTTTGCCCAGGGCGAGAAGCAGCAGCAAAGGGTCCCCCTGTTTTCTGTTTCTTGACAGTTCTGAATTGTGAGTTCCAAGACAAGATGCCAATCCTGGCCACACAGATCTAGATGCAGATTCAGAGACTGAAAAGTCCAGTTGGCAAGTCACTGCTCTGGCAGACTTGAAGATAATGATACAGGGCAATTTCTACGGCACTTAGGTTTACAAACCGGTTTGCAATGAGTCATCATCTCCTTCAGGGCGGCAGCCCCACCCAGTGGAAAGAGTATCAGATGTGGAGTCAAGTGACCTGGATTCTAATTCTGGCCATGTCACCTAGGATCTGTGTGACCTTGAGGAGGCTGTTTAGCCTCTGTAAATCTCAGTAACGTCATCGTTCATATTAGAGCTTGGACCAGATGACCTCCAGATCCTTTCCAGATCTAATCATGTGGGTTTCACAACAAACAATGATTGTCATCCCTATTTAACAGATAAGGAAACTGAGGCCCCAAAGGATTTGATCATAGTTCCACAGTCAAGCAGACAAAAAGAATTTATTAAGTATCTACTATGTGCTAAGTACTGGGGTAAGATATATACTTACTAAACTGGAGGTACTCTGCAAGGGAAGACATTACCAATTAAGGTGGGACCTGGAAAGACAAATGGTGGAATGTGAACTGGGTCTTGAAGGAAGTCAGGAAAACCGGGAAGCAAAAGTGGGAAGAACATTTCAGGCATGGAGGAGACATAGCTAGTGAAAAAACCATGGATTGAGAAAATGGGGTACTGTAGTGTTGCTGGGTTGTGAGTACAGGAAAGGGAACAAAGTTTTAAGAAGTCTAGAGTCAGAAAGAGACCATCCTCCCATATTCCTTGACTCCTCCCTCCCTTACCCTGCCACATCCCAGTAGTTGCCAAGTCATATGGTTTCCTAATCTCTAGTGTCTTCCCCCATTTCTTTTCTGAAGTTGCCACCCTCTGCTGCAAGTCCTCCTTACGTCACACCTGAACTATTGCAATTGCCAGCTGGTTGGCATCCCTGCCTTGAGTCTCTCCCCACTCCAGTTCACCCTCCATTCAGCTGTCAAAGAGATTGTCCTAAAGAACAACTCTGATCAGTCCCTGTACCCTTGTCCCCATTTAAATAGTTCCAATGGTTCCCTGTTGCCTCTAGGATCAAATATAAGATGCTCTGTTTGGCTTTTAAAGCCCACCAGAACTTGTCCCCTTCCTACCTTTCCAGGCTTCTTACACCTTACACTCTGCACCCCCCCCCCACCCCGCCCCTTAACTTACCCTTCAATCCAGTGACACCAGTCTCCACCCTGTTCCTTGAACACTCCATTTCTCAGATGTGGGCAATTTCATAAGCTGTGCACCATCCCTGGAACTCTCTCCTTCATCATATCTGTCTTCTAGCTTCCTTACTTTCCTTCAAGTCCTAGCTAAAATCTCACCTTCTGCAAGAAGCCTTTCTGGATCCCCCTTAAAGCTGACACTTCTCCTCTGCTTGATTAGCCCCAATTTATCTCATACATATCTTGTTCCTAAGTAGTTGTTTGTATGTTTTCACCCCTTCAGACTATGAGCTAGCTCTCTCAGGGCAGAACTGGTCTTTGGCTTTCTCTGTATCACCAGCACTTAGCATGGTTCCTGCATCTAGTGGGCTTTTGATGAACACTTATGGAACTGACTTGAACTCAAGTCTCTTGTGATTCCTAGCATATAGTTCAGGGCTCATGTCACAGAATCTTAGGACTAGAAGGGAAATCTAAGCCATCTGATACCTGAACAAATATCCCCTTTTAACACACCTGACAAATGGACTTGGAGGCTCTCTACTCCAAGACCCACAGGGAGGCAGAACCCACTGCCTACCAAGGAGGTCCAGTCTGCTTTGCAATGTCTCTTATTCTTAAGTGCCTCCTCACATAAGCTGGAATCAGCTTTTCTACACTTTCAGCCCATTGCTCCTACTTCCGCTTTCTGGAGTCAAGCAAAGAGGCTCATCTGTCTTCCAAAAATGAGCCAACCAATCCATCATGTCGGTGAACTAGCATTTTTTAAACAGTTTTCCAGGCACCATACTAAGCCCAGAGGATACAAAGGAAAAAAGTCAAAATGGTCCCTGGCCTCAAGGAGTAAAAATTGTAGTGGTGGAGATGAAAGGGAATATTTAGGTATATAAAAGATACATGCAGAGCACATGGCAGGTCATCTGAGAGGGGAAGGCACTAGCTACCAGGTAGTAGACAAGGAAAGGCCCCCTACAGAAAGCAACATTTCAAATGAATCTGAAAAAAAAGTAAAGCACGTTTGTTTTGGTTAACGTTCAGTCATTTCAGTTGTGTGGGACTCTTCATGACCTCATTCACAGTTTTCTTGGTAAAGATTTTGGAGTGGTTTGCCATTTCCTTCTCCAGCCTATTTTACAGATAAGAAAACTGAGGCAAACAGGGTTAAGTGACTTGCCCAGGGTCACACAGCTAGTAAGTGTCTGAGGCCAAATTTGAAGTAGAAATTGCTATAAAAATGCTATGATGATGATGATGATTTTCAGTTCTTCCAGCCGTTGGACAGTTAGTAACTATTAATCAATTAATCAATGAGCGTTTATTAAGTGCCAACTAGGTGTTGGTCTAGACTCTGAGAATACAAAGATAAAATTGATAAAAATTTTGGCATTCAAAAATTCTATCCCACCTTTTTAATTTTTTTTCTCCTTCTTTTCCTTTAGGCTCTTTCAGCACCTTGGGCAGACCCTAATCTTCACCCTGGTAAAACTGGGAAATAGGCAATATTTGTCCTCCTACTGTTTGCATTGGCCTCCCCCAACCCTCTTTTCCCTAATTCCCGAAGATACTCCCAGCTGGATCTCATATGACCTCATCTCACAAGTGACCTCACCCTATCCCAGGCTTCCCAGGCTTCCCACTCCTCCACATTCTAGGAGAAGCCTAGGTTTAAACAGTCCATTTACACTTTTTATCTGATAAGGGGTTAAGCTCTCCTTTGATATTTAATTGATATCTCAAGGTCCCTAATGGCCTCCTAGACTATGTATACTTTCTATCTGGTTTTGATACTGAAAACATTTATTAAGTACCTGCTGTGTACTGGAGGGGGAGATTCCAAGCTTAGATAATAAGTTAGCATTTATATAGAATTTTAAAGTTTGGAAGTCCTTCACTCATTATCTCCCGTAATTCTCACCACAACCCTTTTTAAAGTAGGTGCTATTATTATCACCATCTTACAAATGAGGAAACTGAGGCCAAATGGCCCAGGGTCACTGAGCTGGAAGGAAGATGAGGTAAGATTTGAGTGAGGAGACTTCAGCCTGAAGAAACTTGAGACCTAGAAAACTTAAATGACTTTGTCCAAGGTCACACAGGTAGTAAGCAGTGAAGTCTGAATTCGAATATGGGGGGAAGAGAAGGGAATAAGGATATATGTGTATGTATATATGTATGTATGTGTGTGTATACACTCTGAGGTCCTTACTTGAATTAAACTGCCAAGCATTCAAACTCTGCTTCAGAAAGCGCAACTCCAATGGGCTGGCCATGTTGTTTGAATGCAAAATGTATGCTTACCAAAAAGACTATTTTATGGAGTACTCACACAGGGCAAGAATTCATACTGTGGTCAGAAGAAGCAATACAAGGACACTCTCAAGGTCTCTCTCAAGAACTTTGGAATTGATTGTGTGACATGGGAGACATTGGCACAGGACCACTCAGCATGGCATACCCACATCAGAGAAGGTGCTGTGCTCTATGAGCAAAGCAGAAGTGAAACAGCTCAAAGGAAATGCAAGATGTACAAAATTAGAGGATCCACCCCAAATGTTCACATGGACTGTTTGTGCCCTGAATTTGTGTAGAGCATTCTGAGCTCCTATTGGTCTAATCAGCCACAGTCAGACACATTGAAACTTGACTCTAGCATACTGATGTCATTTTGGTCCTCTTCGATAATGAAGGACAACAACAGTAATGTACGTGTGTATACACATACGCATATACATATATATACATATACATACACATATATGTATACATACATATATACATATACATACATCCTTATTCCCTTCTCTTCCCCTCATATTCAAATTCAGATTTCACTGCTTACTACCTGTGTGACCTTGGACAAGTCATTTAAGTTTTCTAGGTCTCAAGTTTCTTCAGGCTGAAGTGGTGGACCTCGGAAGTCCCTAACTCTAAATCTATAAATCCTGAATGCACTGAAGATCTGGGAGGTCCAGGGGAGGAAAGGTCATTGCCTAGGGCGTGGGAGGCTTCCTGGAGATGGTGGTTTCGATTTGGGATTAAGAGGACTGGAGGCTTTGGGAGTGGATCTCAGCCCCTCCGATGCCTCATTGCCTCATAGCTAGGTGAAGGTTCTGGGATAGGAAGTCACCTGATTCACCTAGAGAGAAGATTTAAATTCCAGACCCCCACAAACGGGATTCAAAGCTGATTACTGCTGGTGGAAGTTCCAATTCTTGGGGATATTTGCTTGTAAATAAGGCACTCTCAAGTAAGAAAAAAAAAATGGAAGGATTATGGAAATGACCTATGAGGTCAGCATCACCTGAATTTACAAAAAACTGATGCCCTTTGAGGCTGAGTGACTTATCTAGGGGACATCTGAACTTGCACCTTCCTAATATCAGTTCTAATTCATCACTTATTTTAAGACTTCATTTATCCAACAAATATTTATTGTTCCCTATGTTCCAAACATGTGAGGGAGTGGGTATATACAAAGGCAAAAAGAAAAGATGCCCTGCCCTCAAGAAGCTTATATTCTACCTGAGTTCAAATCCAACCTCAGACACTTTCTAGCTTTGTGACCCTGGGCAAGTCATTTAACCCCATTGTCTCAAAAAAACAAAGACCCGAGAAGAAGTTTATAGTTTACGGGGGTGGGGGGGTGGGAGGTAAGGGGAAGAGACAACATGTACCCAGACTGAGAAGTCCGCTCTAAAGGAATAGAGTTGAGTTTGTAATTACCGTCTGAGAGTTGATCCTTTTGTTTAGCTTCCCCACTCTCAGGCTTATAAATCTTTCCTGCAGTAAAGATGGACCCTGCCCTTAGACAGTGCCCCTCATGCAATCATAGAATTATAGTTCATCTCAACCAACTCCCTCATTTGACAAACGAGGAAACAGTCTCAGAGAGCTCAGGTGGTTTCCCCCAAGGTCAATCAGACAGCTTATAAGGAGAAGAGTCAAGATTCAAACCCAGGTCCTTGGGCACAAATCCAGCACCTTCCCCCCATGCCACACTACTTCTGCATTTGTCAGTTTTGTTGCCAACTTTTTCCAAACAGGGAAAAGGAATGGAAGCGAAGGGGGAGCCCTCCTCTTCTGACCACTGAGGCAGGAGTTAATTTCCTCCTGTCTTTTAAATAAGAAATTTGACAGAGACTAGTCACTTTGGGATAAAGTTGTAAAAGCCTGAGGCAGTACACCAGCTTGACAATCTTTTAAGGTGTCTGTTTTTGTGACTCTGAAATAGAAATATTATGTACACAGCACAGAAGTGGTCAGATTAGATTCCTAAACACACCTTCTGAAACCTGAGCCACTGACAGACTCAGTGGTGCCCCCTTCAGGGAAAATTTCCTAAGGCCTCAAGGACAAACCTCTAGGCAGCAACAACGGTGGAAGGGAAGGAAGGAAATAAGGTAGGAGGGAAGAAAATAAGGAAATAAGGAAGGAAAAAGGAAGGAGGGAAGGAAGGAAAAAGGAAGGAAAGAAAGAAGGGAGGAGGGAGGGAGGGAAAGAAGAAGGAAAGGAGGAGGAAGGAAAAAAGAAGGAGGGAAGGAAGGAAAGGAGAGAGGAAGGAAGAAGGAAGGATAGAAGGGAGGAAAGAAAGAACATCATGGTACAGTGGAAAACAGCTTTCAAGGGCCTTCTTCTCCACAGTGCCTAGCTGGGTGTGGCCATGGCAAAGTCCCTATCCCAAGCTCAACCTCCATTTTCCCAACAGTGAAATGAGGGGGGTTGCACCAGGTGATTTCTCATTTCCCCTCCAGTTTCAGAATTCTTAGAGTCTTTGCCTGCTTCTGTCTCTGTACCCCAGTGCCTGGTAAATATGAAGCACTTACTAAGGGCTCATTGTCTTGGATGGGACTGAAAGGGACTCATTTGTAAACCAGCAATACCATAACTTTAAGCCCCACATATTTCAGCCCTTCCATGCACTCCCCCCTCATCTCCACCTAGTTGCCTCCCTCCGAGGCTCAACTTAGGTGTTACTTCCTCTAGAAATCTTACCTGCCCCTTCCCCACTTTCTTCTTATCTCATGCTCAGCAACTAGGTGATACAGTGAATAGAGGCTAGGCCTGGAGTCAAGAAGACCTAAGTTCAGGAGAATTCAAATCAGACACTTACTAGCTGTGTGACCCTGGGCAAGTCACTTAACCTTTGTGCGCCTCAGTTACTTTAGCTACAAAATGGGGACCATAATAGTACCTATTTTGTAGTTATTGTGAGCATCAAATGAGATGACATCTATAAAGCCTTAGCACAGTGTCCGTACATAGTAGATGCTTAATAAATGATTGTTCTCTTTTCTTTTCAGCCCCTCATGCTAGCTCCCTCTTGAAATTCCTTTGTCTGTGCTTTGCACCTACTTAAGTGTGTGTGTGTGTGTGTGTGTGTGTGTGTGTGTGTGTGTGTGTGTGTGTGTGTTTTCTAGGTCGGTAGAATGTAAGCTCCTTGAGGGCAGGGACTCTATCAATAGTGTGGCCCAGCACAGTTCCTGGCACAGAGTAGCTGCTAAATAATAAATACTTGTTAAGTTGTGGTTGACTTGATCCATGGTCTTATGAACTCCCTTCCTTTTCTCCAATGCTACAAGTCAAAACCCTAACTCATGTACAGAGCTGACAAGACATATCTGCAAAACACCAATGGAGTTTGGAGGAATATAAGACTACCAGACAAGCACTCTAGAGGCAGCTGGGTGGCACAATGGACAGAGCACAGGATCTGGGGTCAGAAAGACCTGAGTTCAAATATGGTCTCAGACACTTACTAGCTGTGTGACTGTGGGCAAGTCACTCAACCCTGCTTACCTCAGTTTCCTCATCTGTAAAATAAGCTAGAGAAGGAAATGATAAACTACTCTGGTATCTTTTCCAAGAAAACCCCAATGGGGTCATGAAAAGTTAGACATGACTGAAATGACAGTATAATATCAACAAAGTAGAGATTGAAGTGGACTTGTAATAAGGAGAACTGTCATGCCTTGCCCCCCTCACCCTGCTCTAGTTTCTCCATCTTGCCCCAGCTTACCCCACTGTTTTTACTCCTATCTCCATGGACCCCACTGTTTGTGCTCCCATCTCCACAGACCCCACTGTTTGTGTTCCCTTCTCCACGGAAATCTAATTGTGTTCTTTCCCTTTAAATACTCTTTATCTTCCTTTACTCAGGGTTGTTCGATTTGAGTAATTACTCCAAACAGTCGCACGCTTCAATAAGTCCACATCTAAATTTATATCCGGGTCTCGCTCACTTTTTTTCGGCACAACAGAACCAGGGGTTCTAATCTTTCTTCTAACAGTTATTGGCTATGTGACCCAGGGCAAGGCCTTTTATCTCTCTGGACCCCAGTTTCCTTAGCTGGAAAATGGTCATTTTAATGTGGATATTTTTCTATTTTAATTTCTTTTAAAACTACTATTTTTTCAATTAACAAACATTTATTTTCTCTCCCCCCCCCCACCCAGGGGGGGTGAGGAAGAAAAACAAAGCCAACCCTTGTAAAAAAAATATTCAAACAAAACAAATTTCTACACTTGCCATGTCCTGAAATATATGCATCTTTAGTCCTTCACCTCTGTCAAGAGGAGACTAGCCAACAGGCTTCATTATCAGCTCTTTAGAATCATGCATCCTTATGAGTCACTGCTGACCAGAGTTCTGAAATCTCCACGTGGTTTGGATTCACAGCATTGCTGTCCTTGGTCTCCTTGTTTTGTTCACCAGGACACTCATGTCCTAGCTCACTGTGTTCTACATCAGTTCATTTAATTCTTTCTCAGGTTTCTCTGAAACTCTTTATAGGAATATTTGTGAGACTCACAGGAGAGAGGCAGCCATAAGAATCAAAGGAGAGAAGGTATATACGCATTTGACAGACCTCATATGTGACTCGTTGTTGTTTGGTCATTCCAGTTGTGTCTGACTCTTCATGATCCCATTTGGGGTTTTCTTGGCAGAGATACTGCAATGGTTTGCCATTTCCTTCTCCAGCTCATTTTACAAAAGAGGAAACTGAGGCAAATAGAGGTTAAGTGACTTGCCCAGAGTCATGCACCTAGTAAATACCTGAAGCTGGATTTGAAGTCATCTTCCTGACTACATTCCCAGCACTCTATCCATGGTGCCACCTAGCTTCCTCAAATGACTTGTATATGTATACTATACCTTGGTGTGTATGTAGTCAGATGTGCATCTCTCTTAGACTCCTGATAAACAGGGACCGCTTTGGTGCTTGTCTCCCCAGAACTTAACACAGTACCAGGCACATAGCAAGTGATTAATAAATGCTTGTTGATTGACAGATTAATGGAATGAAGCCAAGAGTCAATGTCAATGATGGCTATGAAAGGAGAGGTTGGTTTGGTGTTTGAGATTCTTTCCCAAACCAATAAGAATTCCAAGAGAGGACCGCGTCAAAACCCTGAACAGAGGCCAATGGAAGGCTCTCCTGGGGTCTGGCATGTCTCAGCACAGAGCCAAATCATGCAGTGAAACACTAGCTGGGAACAGAAAGATAAAATCATCCCTGCCCTCAAAGTACTTAAGTACTAAGGGGAGAAAGATGCAGTATGCACACGATGGGGGGAAGGGACCAGGAAGGGGGAGAATCACTGTGAGATTTCATCAATGTTTAAGCTCTCGTCACTAATGTGGAAAGGGCACTTAATTTGTAATTTACTAATTTGCTTGAGCACCTACTTTGCAGCCCATCATCCTATGCATCATCTCTAAATTTATCCTCTCTATAACTGCTTTGGACATAGCTGTTTGCATGTTGTCTCTCCCCCTTAAAGAGAGGACTCCTTGGTTCCTTTCTTTGCATTCCCAGAGCTTACTTAGCATGGGGCCAGGCCCATGGTACACCCTAAATACATGTTTATTGCCTGACTAGCTCAATTCCAGAGTGGGGGTACAAATACAAAGACCAAAAAAAGAATTACTCTCAGAGAGCCTACATTCTCATGGGGTGAATTCCCCATTCTTGGAGAGTTGTCTGAGACATGGAGAGAGGTCAGATTAGAAACCAGGGCTTTTCAACTCCTGAGCCCAGTTCTCTTCCCGCTAAGCCAGGCTGTCTCTAAAAAAACACAAAATCTACACACACACACACACACACACACACACACACACACAGAGTAAATGAGCAATTTAGGGGATGAGGAAAGATGTCCTATTGGTGGTGGCATTTCAGAGCCCCTAGGGTCAAAAGTTGTGATTTCCAGTGGTATAGTACATAGACCACCAGATTTGGAATCAGCAAGACTCATCTTCTTGAGTTCAATTCTGGTCTCAGACACTTAATAGCTGTGTGACCTTGGGCACATAACTTAACCCTGTTTGCCTCAATTTCCTCATCTGTAAAATGAGATGGAGAAGGAAATGGCAAGCCACATCTTTGCCAAGAAAACCCCAAATGAGGTCACACTACTGAAACACAACTGAGCAACAACAAAGTACCAGGGAGTGAGGGTGGGGAAGGAATTCTAGGATGTCGAGATCTGATGTAATCAGCTAGGGATCTAGGCTGTCCAAAGAGTAAGATGGTTAGTATCATTCAATTCATGGGCTTTTGGGAGGAGGTGGGTCAGCTGTATACCCCACCCATCCTTATCTCTGAGAGGGTGGAGGTGAGAGTCTGAGAGAGTGTGACAATCAGTCAATCAATCCCCATGCATTAAGCCTCTGACTTGATTGGCCCTGTACTGAGGATGGAAGAACCAAAATAAACTCAGTTATAGAGTAGATTATAGCTCTCTAGGGCAGGAATAACAGTGATAAAGTTGTCATCAAATATGTATGTGCATACATATATATTACTACACATTACCTCATTTCATCCCCACAACAAACCTGGAAAGCAGATGCTATTATAATCCCCCTTTTACAGATGTAGAAACTGAGGCAGACAGAAGCTAAATGGCTTACTGAAAATCTGATGTAGCTAGAATACATTGGGGCTAGATTTGAACTCAGGTCTTTCTGATGCCAAGTCCAAAGCTCTTACCCACCGCACCAATCTAAAGATTGTATTATCCTGCATAGTACCACATGCCTCTAAGGACCCTATTAACTCTAAATCTATGATCTCTTGCTCATGGTAGATGCTTAGTAGATTTTTTAAAATAAGTGTGTATGAATGAATACATATAATTTGGGGTTCTAAAAAGCAGTTTCTCAAGTACAAGATAAGAGGGTTATCTGGGGGGAAAAAGAGATCTGGGATTTTTAGTGGACCATAACTTCAGTATGTCATCCATATAATAGAGAATGTCCCAAAAGTAGCTTAAAACTATGCTAAAACTTTTAGGATATCCAGTATAGTGCCAAAAAAAAAAAGTTAATGAGATCTTTGGTTGCTTTGAGAGCCAGTGTTGAAATGTCAAACCCCCAATACAGTAACTTGAACAGACCATGATTAGAGGATTGTTTTCAGTTCTGGATTCCATAGTTGAGAAAGGCCATTGATAAGCTGGAGGACTTTCCAGAGAACACACAAGATGAGGAAGAGCCTAGAATCCATGCTCTAGAAGAATTAATTGAAGAAATTGAAGAGAAGAGATGAGTCAGGAGTTATGCTAGTTTTCTTCAAGTCTCTGAAAGCATTCTAGGTGGAAGAGAAATCAGGCTTCTTCTGCCTGGCCCAAGAAGAAGAAACCAGGAATGATGGAGAAAAGGGACAGAAGCTAAAAAAAGGAAGATTCAGGCTTGATGTTGGGATAAACTTCCCTAGAATCAGAGTCCTCTAAAAGTGGAGAGGGGTCCCTGGGGAAGCAATCAGTTCCCTTTCACCAGAGGTCTTCAAGAGGAGGACTTTCTGTCAGTTATATTATAATAGAAATTGTTCTTCATTTACTGGTTGAACTCAATGGCCACTGAGGTCCTTCCAGATTTAACATTTGGAAAATCTATGTCTGAAGGAGAGAAGCAGAAGTGAGACACTGGCAGCCCCAGAGCTCCTTACCTGTGGGAAGCATTTGTTAGTCATCCTGCCCCCTGAAAAGGAGGAGTCGGATAACGCAGGTTGCTTCCCAAGCAAAGGATGGCGTTCCTGTGTTCAGAACTGTTTCCATGGTCCCCAACTCAGTGACCAGGGGAAGATGGCAGAGATGGTAAGCAATCCCACGCTGTAAAAGTGAGCCTGTGGAAATCATTCAAATGTTTGCCAAGCGCAGCAAAGCTGCAGAAACACAACTGACTGTTTAATGAAAACAGTCATCCCGGCAACCTCAGGCTTCTCTATTTTCTGAAAACACACTGCTCTTTTTCACTCTTGACTTCAGATTATACGGACATGGAAATAGACAGTGCTTCCCATCTGCTGTTTAAGGTTGAAAAAGAAAAAGTAATCAAACACTGGTGCTAAGATGTAATCAATTCTTTTAGAAACAAACTTTAAAGCTACAGGAGTATTTTTTTTTAAAGGACCCTAGACCAGCTTGGGGGAAAGATTTTCCCAAAGCAGAGGAGGATATGAAGTCTGTTGTTGTCTTCTGTAGTGGTAACTGAATCCCAGAAACCCAAGGGAGGCAGGTGTCAGCTAAAAACTCATTCTAAGTGAATTCTTCAGAAAAATCCCAAAGAATTTCTGAAACTCAGACACTTTTCTGAAGCCTGAAACCATATTTAATGATTGCTGAAATGCCAAGAATCCTTGAATAAGAGGAACTATGAGCATAGTTCCTATAAAACATAGGAGCTATACTTTCCATCTCTTGTGTCTTAGGGAGGGTAGAGGAGAGTGGTGGATAGAGCACTGGGCTTGGACAAAAGACAGACCTGAATTCAAATCCAGTCACTGCTATTTATTGTGTGGTCATGGGCAAATCATTTCACTTTTCTGAGCTTCAGTTTCTTTGTCCTAAAGGAAAATCTTCTAATTGGTCTTTCTGCCTTCAATCTCTCCTCTCCACCTCGTCTTCTGTACAGCTATCAAAGTGATATTCCTAAAGCATTAGCCTAATTACATTACAGGGCAGCTAGGTGGCACAATGGAGCAAGCACTGGGCTTGGGGTCAAGAAGACCTGAGTTCAAATCTAGCTTCAGACACACTAGCTGTGTGTCCCTGGGCAAGTCACTCAACCCTTTTTGCCTTAGTTTCCTCATCCATAAAATGAGCTGGAGAAGGAAATGGCAAATCGCTCCAGTATCTTTGCCAAGAAAACCCCAGATGAAGTCACAAAAACTCAGACAAGACTCAAAAACTGATATACATATGCATATATTACCTCTGAGAAATTGGGTGTTGGAAAACCAGAGTCATTGAAAGGACAGAGAATAGATAATGAGGTGAGGTTATAACTCCCTCCTCACAGCAGAGAGGTGGGAGACTGCAAGGTCAGAGTATTGTATAGATAAGGGCTATCCAAAATATGGCCTGCAGGCTGGGGCCTGCAGTGGAATTTTATGTGGCCTGCCTGTGGGTTTTAATTTTCATGAGTGAAAAAATAAAATACTAATTTGCACAAAATGCATACTAGATTTTTTTATTTCCATCACAAATAAATAAACTCATTGATGATAATTTTCTTTGGTGTTTTTAAGCAGTGTTATGGACAGAACATATCGCACGGAATTTTCAATCGATCTGTCGGATGCATTCCATCGGTATGGTGTAGACTCGTCAGTACGCACGTACCTTTATACCATTGTGTTGTCGCTTTGCTGTTTTATGTTTGCTTTCGGGCTTCGGCCTTCGCCTGTTGTATTAATGATGCATTCCCCCACTTTCTATTAGTGTACTGTATTTTTTATACTGGGTGCAGCCCTAGAATAATTATTTTATTTTAATGCAGACCTCAGATAACCTAAGGTTGGACAGCCCTGCTATATGTTGTCAGATGTAGTCATGGTATCAGGAGCTTCTCTATTTGTATCCCTAGAATTGGGTACAACGCAGGCTAAGCACCTAAAATTCTCTTTCTCTTCCTTCCTTCCTTTCTTTCTCTCTCTCTCTCTCTTTCTTTCTCTCTCTCTCTTTCTTTCTCTCTCTCTCTCTCTCTCTCTCTCCCTCTGTGAGCAGAGAGAGCTAAGAAAGCAATATCTACAATAATTATTACCACATAAATGGAAAGAACAACCACAAAACAATGGAAAATGGATGCTGAAGAGCTAAGAAGTCACTTCCAGGACTCCCTTCCAAAGTGAGAGATCCTCAAGTGGGCAACATTGTTTCTATTTTCAGATTGTTTTAACATGTTGGTTTTGCTGATTTTCTTCATCCTCTTTTTCTTTTCTTTTTTTTTCTGCTAAAAACATATTTTGTGAGATAGGATACTTCTCTTAAAGGGGAGAAGCATACAGGAGAAAATGTATTCAATCAAAATTTAAAATTTATTTCTTACAATAAAAAAATTGCACTCTGAAAAGAGTTAAGAAAATTGATAACCTTTTCATTGAAGAGGTGGGGGACCATGGGGTGTGAAGTGTTATATACTCCATCAGATACAGCATGTTTTGGTTTTTGCTTGACTTTTTATTGATTACAAATGACATGATAGGGTTATGTTGAGAAATGATTATGATATAAAATTAACATGCACCAATAAAATTTTAATTGAAATAACATTAAAATGTTTCCCGCATTGTTTTTAGATATGATTGTAAAATGTATCTTCCCACTACTTTAACCTCTCTGTTTACCATCTCCCAAAGTCAGAAGGTTCACTCACTGGGCCAGGGGATGGTTTTGTTTTTCTTCCGCATAAGCCTGTTTCTTTGAAATAATCCACAAGCAAATAGCTCCCTTCTGTCAATGAGAAATTATCAAAGACCATGTAATCAGCTGACAAAAGATCTGAAAACAAGCCCAGAGAAGCTGCCTCCCTCTTTCAGTGTTTTTTCCCCCACCAAGATGCCCTGTTCTGCTTGCCTCCCACTCTCAGAGAGCATATAGCTGAGGATTCTTGTCTTGTAATTGGACTCTGTGGATGGGAGCCCGAGGGTGTTGTCTGGGGGATAATTGACAAAAGAGGCGAGAATAGCTGTGCTATGACAAAAACTGGCTGGTGGTCAATCTGATGTGGGGAAGTGAAATAAGTACACTGTCCCCCACTAAATCTGAATACTGCTCATCCTCCCCCCCCCCCCCCCCCCGCCACTGAAAATTTGGTTCTCACCCTGTGATGAGAAAGGGAGGAGGTCTAGGTATCATAGGCACTACCAACAGTAGTACCACACAGTTTTTGTGTGGTTTGGGAGAGCTGTCCCCTGATCATAGCGTTGTAGGGTAGCAGAAGTTGAATCGGCTAATGGGGACCATCCCTGGAAGCATCTGTTCAGAGCTCCCTTGGAAACATCTGGAGACCCAGTGCTTGGGCCCTTTTAGAGATGATGATTAACTTCTGGGCTGCTTCTGGTGATGTGGTAGCTCAGTGTTGAAAGGATGGGTCATGTCTCAGACTCTCTAGTAACTACAGCAAACAGGATGCTTATTCTCTACTTCTGTCCACATTGGGTCATCTTCAGTCTGTCAGGGTAAATATAGGGCTACGCAGTGAGCAATTATTAATAGTGACAGACAGTAAATTTTAAATAGACAGATAAATAGACAGATAGACAAATAGATAGAAAGACAGACAGACAGACAGACAGATAGAGAGATAGATAGATAGATAGACAGATGGAAAGATGGATGGATGGATGGATAGATAAATAAATACAATTTCAATTAAAAATAATTGGGGGAGGGGTCCTACCAATGGGGAAGTAGGTCAAGAAAGGGGTCAGGTGGCTCTTGAGATGAGCTCTAAAGGAAGCTGCAGATTCCTAGAGGCAGAGCTGAGGAAGGAGAGCATTTCAGGTATAGGGAACACTTTACAAATACATAGAGATGGGGAGACACCTGGTATCCTAAGAAAGGGTGGGTGAGCATCCTCCTTCCCTAAATGCATCTATGACCCTGTCCCAGCTTTGCACATCCTTTTTACCAATTCTGTAATATAATCCCCTCCTCTCACTTCATCCTTCACCTCTGCCTTGTGGAATTCCTAGCTTCCCCCAAAGCATAGTTCAACTACCATGTCCTATTCAATGTCCCTCCCCAGTTAGCTGTTGGTACTATACGCTCACTTACCTTGTATTTACTTATTTGTGTACACATTCCCTGGGACCCTGGGGACACAGTGTCAGAGCTAGTCATTATCAAGGTTTGGTATGCTGAAATATCTTCCCTTTTTACATGGGAGGTTCTTTGATGGGGAAGGAGCAGTCATTGATAAGTGATAATGATATAAAAACAAAAAAACATCAAAAATAAAACAGAAATATGGTGCATCTCTTTTCTAATATCAGCCCATTAGTGGGTGGCCCTGCTTGGTGTCCAGCATGATATTTTTGCAGCCATGGCCAAGATTTGGAAGTGTCATAGATAGAAATAGAAAATAGAAACAGAAAAGCATTCCCTGAACTCCTTGAAGATTAGGAGGGTGCTCTAATGAGAATGCAAGGAGTAGGCTTGAAAAAAACTGTCCAAAAATGTGCATCAATTAATAAAATGATCCCAATGTCAACCAATCCATCTATTTATTTGTTTCATTATGGGTTGTCACTGATTGAGGACACTGAATTAGAAGGCATTTACTTTGTTCTGTCTGCTCGGTAGAGGTTTTTAAAAATCTACCATTGGGCCTAGGATTAATGGTGAAAAGCAAACAAATAAATAAATCATTCTGAATCACCAGGTCTCTACAATTGTCAATCAATCAATCGATCAGAATGCCCCAAGATTAAGGGGGGAGAAGGATGGGGCAGAATATTGAGTAGCTACTATTTTCTGTTCTTGTTATGCAATCCTTGTTGCTTTGAGCTAATTGTGTCTGCTGTTGTTCCATCAATCCTCTCCAACTCTCCATGACCTCATTTGGAGTTTTCTTGGCAAAGACACTAGAGTGGTTTGCCATTTCTTTCTCCAGCTCATTTTCCAGATGAGGAACTGAAGCCAACAAGGTTAAGTGACTTGCCCAGGGACACACAGCTAGCAAGTGTCTGAGGCTGAATTTGAACTCAGGAAGATGAGTCTTTCTGACTCCAGGCTCCATGATCTACCCACTACACCACCTAGCTGCCCCAGTTGTATCTGCTGGCTGACCATTAAAGGGAAGTTCACCAGTGGAGACTTAAGACCTTGGACTCTCATAATGCCTAGAACCTGGGAGTAGCAGCTGTCCATTGTAGACCAATCCTCCCATGTAATTATAAGCTGCAGGAATGAGCTAAATGAGGTATTACATATACAAGACACATACAAACACAAATACAATCACATAGCCTATGGGGGAAGGCATTGCTATGGGGAGAGAGACCCTTTCTAAAGCCCTGGGTTGTTTATTCATCCCCAAAATAGTTGGAACAGCACAGAAATTGGAGGAAAGACCAAGATTATAGGTTTAGAGCTAGAAAGGACCCGGCCATCTAGTTCAATGTCACTAGTGGGGACTTGAGAGCTAGAGTAACTTTCAAACATTCTCATTTTAGAGGGAGGAAACTGAGGCAGAAGCAGGATTCAAATCCAGGAATTTTGGCTCCCCCATAAGATTCCTTCCATCCTAGAATGATGCCTCTCTAGCAGAACGGTAACTAGATATTTTAGGGAATAGGGGTGGAGTTGGGGCTCATCCAGGGTATCACCCCTTTGAGAGGAAGCTTGGCCTGAGGTACTGTGAGGTTTTTATGCTGCTGAAAAATTGGCTGATCCTTAGGGTGGGATTGAAAAGGGGGTGTCCAGTGATGAAATGAGACCAGAATCACATGCCCCAGGATGATGCTATGAGTACCCTTTAGTTGCTCCCCGCTCAGAAGATAATAGAAATGGTCCAGTAGCTGACAAGAGTATTTTTTTAAGTTAATTCATTAAATTGTCAAGCTCTCTCAGTCTCTCTCTCTCTCTCTCTCTCTCTCTCTCTCTCTCTCTCTCTTTCTTTCTCTCTCTCTCTCTCTTTCTGGGGATAGCTCTGCAGTGATATATTTCTATGATTGGCTAAGGTCTGTTTGCGCAAAAGACCAGAGGAAGTCCAGCACTTATGAAAGGGTCATTCATCAGTGGTGGGTGCGGGACTGGGGTCTTCAGTTTTGGAGGAGGGTGCAATTGTGCCTGGGCGCACAGGGTACAGATGGCTCCTCGGGGCAGGAATGAAACAGGAGGAGGGGCATCTCCCAGTCTGAAGACAGAGCATTAATTCTATTTCTTTTAAGGCACATGGGTGTGCCAATGTTAGAGACTTTTCCAAAGACTCAGAACTTGGCCCCCATTGCCAGCTGTGATCTTAGATTTACTTCCTTCCTGAGGCTCATCTCTGAATTCTACCCCCAAACCCAGGACATGGCTTAGAGCCAAGATATAAATGAGCCACCTTGAGCTCTGCATTGGGGGTGGGGGTGGGGGGAGATATTAGAAGGCTAGACAGCCTCTCCACACTCACACACCCATCCATCTGACTGACAAAGGCTGGAGGACCCTCACAAAGAGTCAGCCTGGCTAATGGGTTCTGTGGTTTGTTTGAGGCCTTCCTGGGGTGGGGGGAAGAAGTGATGGGGAAGCCTCTTATAGCTTTTATTAATGGAGAATATTTGGTCTGAGACCAAGGGGGGGGGGAGGGGCAGCGGGGATGACTGGGGTTGCCATGTAAACAGGATGGGGTGGAAGGGAGAAAGATACTTTTATTCTCTTGTCCACTGAAGATCCATGGAAACTCCTTATATGGGATGAAAAGGATGTAAGGATGACAAACAAATTGTTGTAAAAGTCAAGAATCCCAACCTCCAGCCTTTGATGGCTATTTTGTTATTAAGAGGGAGTGGTCAAAGGATATTGGCAACCAATGGCTGCACTGATTTGGGGAAATCTCTCCTCATACAACAGATAACGCTTCCAAATCTTGACCATGGCTGCCATCTTAACTTGAAACATATGCTCCCTGCTCAGCCATGCCCAGAGTGAGGATAAAGGACCCCAGAGACATCAATGACATATTTGATGATATGATCAATTGTAGTGTGTTAAGTGCTAGGCCAATAGCAAGAACTAAATACATGCTTGTTGATTGGTTGGTTACTGTCCTAGGCCCTGGGGAAAGGAAGACAGGAATGAAACATTGCCCAACCTCAAGGAACTCCATGGGGAGATCATTCACACACACAGGTAGATATAGATGTGTACACATACATGCATACATATATATTGTACAGTATACATGCATATATACACATACCAATTCATATATATACATAAATATACATGTACAGATATAGATATATATGCATGTACGTGTATGTGTACCCTACAGGTATACATATGTATCCTACACATATGTGCATATGGTTGCCCCATGATGAATGGACCAGGATAATAGCTCTAGGATTGTTCCTTTTTGTAGCAGGCATTCATTCAGTCAATTCAATAAACATTTATTAAGTACCTACTGTGTGTCAGGCATTGTGCTAAGCACTGAGGATACAAAAAAAGGCCAAAGATATCCCCTACCCTCAAGGAGCTTACAATCTAATAGGGGAAACAAGATGCAAACACATATATAGAAGGCAAGTTATATATGGGATAAATTAGAAATAATTAACAGAGGGAAATCACTAGGCTTGAGAGGGGCTGGGGAAGGCTTCCTGCAGGAGGTGGGATTTGCATTCAAGTCATATAAAAATGTAACATGTGTATGTAAAAATGCAAGGTAATGGGTTAGAGATCACTAGCAACTGGGGGATCAGGATCAGGAAAGACTTTGTGGGGAAGATGGTGTTCAAGCTGAGTCTTGAAGATGAGGGATTCTAAGAGATGGGGGTGAGGAGGAAGTGTACTCCAAGCACTGGGGTCAGCTATCATAAAGACAAAAAGGCAGGAGATGAAATACCATTTGTAGTAGATGGAGAGACAGGAGAAACATGGGTTCAATTCCTGCTTCTGACACTGAATTTACTTAACCATCAGTTTCCTCTTCTGTAAGATGGATTTAAGAGGTCTATAACATCTTTCTCAGGTTATGGTGAGTATCAAGTGAGACAATAGATGTGGCTCACTTGGAAAATCTTTCAGCTTGGGTCAGTGTCAGCTATTGTTAGGAAGCCACAAAAAGCTCTCTGCTGCTTGGGGTAGTGGTTATAGCCCTGGGCCCAGAGCCAGACCACCTGGGTTGAAGCAGTGCCTCTGACACTGGGAGTTGTGTGACCCTGACTGAGTCACTTAAGATCTCTAAATTTCAGCTTCCTCATCTAATAATACCTGTAGATCCTAAGTGATAGGGTTGTCATGAGACACACAAGCAATATCATGTCCATAAGGTTTATTATAAGTCTTAAAAAGCTATATAAATGTGAAGTGGTATTTCTTTTCTTTTCTTTTTTTTCTTCCTCCCTTCCTTCCTTCCTCCTTCATTCCTTTCTTCCTTTCTCCCTTCCTTCTTTCTTTCTTTTCTTTCTTTCTTTCCTTCTTTCTTTCTTTCCTTCTTTCTTTCATAAAGAGCTTAGCACAGTGCCAGGTACATAGTAAACACTATATAAAGGTAATTAGCTTTTATTATTTCTGAACCAGACTCATAATTTCAGTGGGCTAGGGAACCTCCAATGAGAAGAAAACTAACAAGTTTGATGAGCACCTGCTAAGCAATTTATTGTCTTTTTTTATTTTTGGCAAGGTAATTGGGGTTAAGCGACTTGCCCAGGGTCTCACAGCTAGTAAGTGTTAAATATTTGAGGTTAGACTCAGGTCCTCTTGACTCCAGAACTGGTGCTCTATTCACTGCACCACCTAGCTTCCCCAATTTATAATTTTACAGAATAATCTGGGGGCATTGAAATGTTAAGTGACATGTTCAAGGTTGCAAAGCAATGAGGCCCAGTGACTAGAATGGCAGACTTGGAGTCAGGAGATCTAACTTCTGATCCTGCCTCAAGCATTCAATAGCTATGATGACCCTGGGTAAGTTACTTAAACCCTCTGGGTCTTGGTTTCCTCTTGTGTAAAACGCATGTTGGATTTAATGTCTTCCAAGGTCTTTTCCAGTTTAAATTTGTGATCCCTGAACTCAGGTCTTTCTCACTCCAAAGTCTGCCCTGTCCTTACTATCCCAAGGCAGCATCTTCTTGGGCAGGAATTGAACCCAGCTCCATATAAGATCTAGGAGATGACCCCTCCTCCTACTCCTTTGCAGAGCTCAAGGCCCTCCAGGGTGGAACACCACATTCAAAGTCAAATTTGTCAAATCAGTTTTACCTGATTTATTTTTATTCCTTTTCTACATTTGTTAGTCAGTTTTACAGATTTTTTTTTCCTTCCACTTTTTTAAAAGTCTGTTATAAGGAATGGCTCTCTGGGAGGAGGAAGAGGGAGCAATGGGGATGGTGGGGAGATCTAGTCAATCTAAAAACAAAAGATATCAGTAAAACATATTTTTAAAGAAAATAATTCTAGTTCAGATGTTCATTTGTGACTTTTACTGACAAATCTATGCTTTGGGGGTGGATTTCTTACAGTTCCATTCAAACCAATTCACCAAACACTGGTTTTGTAAAGTTTTTATTGCTATCATTTGTTATTACGTCACCTTCTTTTTCAAATGTATTCCTCCCCCAGAAATCTATCCCTTTTCACAAAGAATAAAAAAAGGAGGAAAGAAGTTGAGAATGAATGAACACATCCAACAAGTCTGGCGTGTTCTCCACTCCTACCCTTACAAAGAAAGGGGGGAAAGGGAGGCCTTTTCTCATTGGGAAGCAGATTGATGCAATGGCTCTGAAGTCAGAGATCTGAGTTCAAATCCTGCATGCTCCCCTTGTGGACTTCAGCATACCACTTTGCTTCCTTGGTCTTCCTCAGTTTCCCTATATGTAATATGGAGAAGTTAGACTAAATGGCCCGAGGTCCTTTCTGGTACTGTGACTACAATCCCTTCTCCAGGGCCAATGGTAACAGTTCACACTAACATTGGGGCTGAATGCTTGCAAAGCTCTTTACACACGTATCATCTGATCCTCACAACAACCTGGTGAATTCAAGGCTACCGTTATTTCCGTTTTGCATGTGGGGAAACTAAGCCTGGAAGAGGTTTGGCAGCTTGGCCAGGGTCACACAAGTAGTCAGTATTTGAGGTAAGATTTAACCTCAGGTCTTCATGACTCTGAATCTAGGGCTCTATCCACTGAGCCACCTTGCTGCCTCCAAGGTTAGTCAGTTTGGGCAAACACTCATTAAGTATCTGCTAGAACCTGGAAATACTAAGACAAAAAATGAAAGTTTGATTGAGTAGAGATTTCAAGGGAAGTGAAATGAGTTTCCTATCGTTCACATTGAGTTTGAGACAAAGATCCAGGCACAGGTATGCAAAGGGCACTGGGTCCACTTGGGAGTCCATTTCAACATTTCATTGAGTCTTTACTGACAATTTTTTTTTTTAACTTCAAAGAAACACAACGCTTGGAAAGACTCTCTGAATGATCCTACGTATCCATTAAGTATCTTTTTATTGCTAGGCTAGAAAGAAATTCAGGATGGTATCATGGAAAAAGGGCCAAATTTAAAAATCAGAAGGTTCCTAGATTTTTATACATATGGCTCTGCTCCTGACTACCAAATGAGCCTGGACTTACTTTCCCTCTCCTGACTCAGTTTCCTCATCTGACAAATGAGAGACTTGTACAAGGGTCAATTCCAGCTCTGAATCCATAATCTTGCAACCTCTAAGAGTTAGAGATCAGGATTGTGACTAATGGTCCTATCTCTGGACCATGCTGGCTGTGAGACTGAGAAAGTTACTTAACTAGTCATTCAATCAACAAGCACTTATTAAGCATTCACTACCTATCAGGCACTGTGCTAAGTGCTGGGATACAAATATAAGTCAAAAAAAAAAAAAAGCCTTGAAGGACCTACATTCTGTTGGGGGAAAATAACGCATAAAAGGAAGTTAAAAAAAAAAAACAGTGGGCATCAGCGTAGAAAGAGGTACTCAAGTAGGGACAGAGTGGGTATGATCAGAGAAGGAAGGATAAAGATTCTGAGAGGAACTCATCAATAGAATGGAGCTCTCGCCATTTATTTATGTATGTATGTATTTATCTGTTTATTTATTTGCTTATTTATTTGTTTGTTTGTTTTTTGTGAGGTAATGGGGCTAAGTGATTTGTCCAGGGTTACACTGGGGCTCCAGCCATTTAACAAATGAGAAAACTGAGGATTGGAGGTACAATGATTTCCTCAGGGTTACACAAGAAGTGGCCAGGGTTAGAGCTCTTTCCATGAGGCCAGATACTGTCCCAACAACTCTGCCAGATTCCCAGTGGATTGAGGTTCAGACTTGGCAATGTTAGATTCAACATAAAAACATTTTGATGAGGCCAGGAAAAGCCTGGTGTCTAAAAATTCAGGCAATCTTCACTGTTCGTCTTTTATACAGAGTGGCCACTGAGTACCACACAGAACGAATCTGGACACACATCTTGGAATCATAATTTGAGATCTGGAAGGGATCTCAGAGGCCATCTAATACATGGCCCTCTCTTTATAGATGAGGAAATTGAAAGCCGGGGAATCCAAGAGATTTGCCTAAGGTCACCTAGATATTAAACAGGTAGGACAAGATTTGGAACCCTGGTCCTCTGAATACAAATCTAATCTCTTCCAGACAAGACACTTAAAACATCTGCTCAGACATCTTATCTTCAGACTGCTAATCTCAAGTGGGGGCTCTAATTTAGGGTGGGATTTGAAAGGATCAGATAGTGGAAACTGGGTTTATTTCTGGGTTCAGAAACTGGGTTTATTTCTATTTCATTCTTAAAAAAAAAAACACTTTTATTAAAGAAGAGCAGCCCCTGGTGAAAAGTTCAGAGAATGTCCCTCTTTTCTTTGCAAAGTTGGGAATCTATAGGTATGGTATATTGCATACACTATCAGATTTCTTGATACATTGGTTAATTTTGCTGAAATTTCCCCCCTCTTTATTCTTTGTTACAAGGGATGGCTTGCTGGATATGGGGGGGGGAGGAGAACAAGAATAAATTCACCTGTTATTTCCCAAAAAATCAAATACATTATTTTTTTTTAAATGAGATTCTGTTGGGAGGTGTGGTTACAGTCACAGAATTCTAAAACATGGAAGCTACCTAGAGTTCATCTTATCCAACCAAGTTGTTGGGTAAAAAGAGGAAACAAGGTCCAGAGATGCTAAGAAGCTTGCCCCAAACTCATGTGTAAAGCATAAAACCAGAGACCTCAGAACTAGCAAAGAGGCCTCAGTCACTGTTTTCATGGATATATTTGTTTAAACACTGAAGCCAAGGCCATTATGAGGAATGCCAAAGAAGAACTGTGGAAAGAGGGCTAAGTGTGGAGTCAGATGACCTGGGTTCAAAGCCAGACCCTGCCATTTACTGCCTATGTGACATTGGGCAAGACCAGCAGGATTCTGCATTTCACTTTTCAAGGAGGGCTTATATGTTGGATATTCTCTCTTGGGGAACAGAATCTTTAGGGTTTGGGGAAAGAGACAATATCTTTCCTTTAGCCTTGGAAAGAGCCCCTTTCAACCAATCTTTTTTTCCAAAGAAACATTCCTAAAAAGAATTTCAGTTTGTGTTCTTTTTTTCTTTAAAGGCATCATCATTACAGAGCTAAACGTTTGGTGGAATCATCCCACAAGTCTCCGTCCAAACCCCAGAGTGATACAGGGGCAATCATCATTGAGTTATTGTCATTAAGACAGGAGAGGCAAAGATACTGGAACTCAGCCAGGAAGTTCCAGATGATCACTCCCTAAGTTGGATGGGACTGGTCACCTCTGGCCCCAGCTCCAGAACCCCACAGCACCATTATGGGCCCTTTATCAAGAGGAAACGGGGACAGAACAAGCCAAGCTGTTCATTACCCAGAGAGGCGGCTGAACCCTTGGGATCCTGCCCTGGATCACTCTGCATTCCAGAAAGGAAACCAAGGATGGCCTTAAGATCGGGAGGGAGCTACAGAAGCTTCTGTAGAATCTATATTCCAGGTAATTCAATTCAGACTGTGTACTAAGCTCTGAGGATATAATGACAATAGTGAAACAAGCCCTGCCTTCAAGATGCTTACATTCTACTGGAGGAAAAAAACCCCACAACAGATAAACAGAAAGAGATGCAGTCTACACCAAATAGGGTCAGAAGGCAAGGGAGACCTATAAATAGGGAAATCAAAAATGGGATTCCCAGAAAAGGAAATATTTGGGGGGAGCTTTGAATGGAGCTAGAAGTTCCAAAAACCAGAGGCGAAGGAGATCATCCTAATCTTAGGGAACAAGGAGGGAAAAGATGGAATGTTGTGTGCTGGAAATACCACATGATTAGCCTGCTAAGATTGATTGGAGTCAGACTATGAAGTGAATGAATGAATAAATGAGTAAGTGAAAGAATGAATGAATGAAAAAAAGCATTTTAAGTGTTTATTATGTTCCAGGCACTGTACAGAGTGTTAAGGATAGAAATATAAGCAAGTAAAACAGCCCCTGCCCTTGAGGAGCTTAAATTCTAATAAGGGAATACAGAATATATTGGGGGGATGGGAAAGGGGGAGGGGGCAGGAAGTGATAGATCTAGGACTTAACAAGAAAAAGTGAAATCTTACCAACTAAAGTCCAGGGTCCCAGGACCCAGTCATCTTGTGCTTTGAATGGCAAAAATAATCTGCATTTGATTCTAGAGCAATAGCAAATCAATGAATCTTCTTGAGCAGAAGATGAGTGAGGTCAGACCTGTGCTTCAGGAATATCATACTAGGGGCAGCTACATGGTGCCAGCCCTTGAGACAGGAGGACCTGAGCTCAAATTCAGCCTCACACTTAACCCTGATTGCCTCCAAAAAAGAAAAGGGAACATCACATTGGCAGCTAAACTGAGCAGAGACTAGAAAGGGAAGAGGCAGAGGGGCCTATAACTAGGGGGCTGGACCTGCACTCAGAGAGGTCTGCATTCAATTCCCAGTTCTTACTAGCTGTATGACCCTGGACAAGTCATTTTATCTGTCTTTTGTTGTTGTTGTTAGTCATTTTTCAGTCATGAAAAATATAGTCACTTTGTGACCCCATTTGGTGTTTTCTTGGCAAAGATACTGGAGTTGTTTGCCATTTCCTTCTTTGGTTCACTTTACAGATGAGGAAACTGAGGCAAACACTATGAAGTGACTTGTCCAAGGTCACACACAGCTAGCACATGTCTGAAGCTGGATTTGCACTCAGGTCTTCCTGGCTCAAGGCCCAGCCCTCTATCCACTGTGCCATCCAGCTGCCTTAATCTTTCTAACCTTCAGTTTTTTGTCTGTAAAATGGAACTGATAATCCTTGCAGTAATTACTTCCCGGGCTTGTCATGAGATTAGAATGTGCTAATACACATAAAGCATTTTGTGATCTTTTTGTTATCATATTTGGAAATAGTCAACACTGCCCTAAGTAGGTTAGATAAATATATAGAGGAAAAATTAGGGGCAATATACAGAGAAATATACAGGGGAGAAAAGCTAACAAGAAGGACCAACCATATAGGGAAATCTCCCACATAATCTAACTAGGGGATATCCAAATAACCAAATCTCCAAGAAAATATACAGTTTCATGAAATAGTCCATGTTTTTAGTTCTCCAACCTCAAGGAGGCAGTGTAGTATCTTAGGTAGGGGGATGACCTGCCCTGACATGTACTGACTGTGTGACCCTGGGCAAGTCACTTATGCTAGCGAGTAGTCTAGGTCACTAGACTGGCTGGCAGAAAAGATGCCAACCTGGGAGAGCCCTTCTATAGGTAAGTCATAGGTTTTGTCCCCATTCCTACTTCCTCAAACTACTGTGTCTTTATCTGTGTACTTATCAAATTCCTCCATCACCTAGAATGTAAGTTCCTTGAGGGCAGAAACTCTATTTTTATTCCTTTGTAGCCTTAGAACCTAGTACAGTACATAGCCCATAATGGGAACTTAAGTGTTTGTTGAATCTATGGAGTGGAAACACTACCTTGTTATTATCTACCATCATTCAATAATTCATTATCATTTTTCAGGCACCTACTCTGCAACAGTTGCTGATATAACTAGAGTGAAATGATTCCTGCCCTCAAGGTACTTAAATCCTACCAAGATATCACTACCTCCATCTAGGCATCTGGGAACCAATGAAGATTTTAATATTTTCAAGTGCCAGCCAATAATTGATTAAGTGCCTACTATGTGCCAGGCACTGGAGATACAGAAGGAGGTAGAAGACAGTCCTTGCTCTAAAGGGGAAGATGATCTAAGGTTCAGTGCCAGACACGGTGATGGAAGGAGGTGGTCCCTCCCCTGCCTGCCCTCAAGGAGTAGAATGAATAGTTTTTTGATAAAGTAATGAGAATAAGGTGATGAAAATAGCTGGCCAACTAGGCTGAAATTTTCAAGGATCTGTAATTTCTTCTCTGTCTAAGATAGCTAAGTGATTCAGTGTCCAGGATGCTAGGCCTGAACTCTGGAAGACCCAAGTTTGGATCCAGCCTCAGATCACCAGCTGTGTGACCCTGAGCAAGTCACTTAACCCTGTTTGCCTCAGTTCCTCATCTACAAAATGAGCTGAGGTAAGAAATGGCAAACCACTCTAGTAGCTTTTCCAAGAAAACCCGACAGAAAGCATTGGCATGCTGCGGTGGTCCCAAAGAGTCAAAAATGACTGACCAACAACGGCCAAGGCTCAGGGTCACCCAGAGGGGGAATTTGAGTTCATGGTTTTTGTTTTTGTTTTTTTACTCCAAAGCCAGCTCTATCCACTCACTCTACCCCTTCCCTCCTTTCCCCTCCCCACTCCTACTCATTTCTTTAGAAAATCATACGGTGCTTTTAATGAGCCCACATTTCTCCCCGAAACAAAAATCCAGTTTTTCTTTTTTTTTTTTTAACACCAATGTTCTCCAGTGATGCTTTGTGACAGTAAATCCTGAAATACCAAAATCTCTGAGGAATCATACTTTTGAGTCAGAAGTCACACATGAGAGGAAAAAGCAAATTTTAACATACCAATGACGAACTGTATACAAGAAACAGCTTAAAAGATAGTGAGAAAAGCTATGAAATATTGTGTCATTATAATAACCAAGTAGTCCCTGAGAAGAAATGAGAAAATGCACTTCCTTCCTGGCCTTACTGAGGTGAAGAACTAGGGCCTTGAACAGTGTATATCTATCATTCAATCTACAAGCATTTGCTACCTCCTGTGTACCTGGCACTGTGCTTGGCACTGGAGGTACAAGACAAAAAATTCCTTCTCCCAAAGAGTTACATTCTATGTGGGAGACAGTGTGTATATAGAAGTATATACATAATAATTTAAAAAAATACAAATCAGACATAGTTACTATGTTGCTCAGTTTTACTGCATTGTTTTTGTTTCTTTTTTTATTCTTCATTACAAGAGATGTCTTATTGGATAAGCAAAAGGAGAAGAATATATTCAGAAATAAAAATTATATAAAAAACTATACACATATTTTAAAGGTGAGCCATAAGACCAGAGACATTTTGGGTAGAATGCTGGAGTTAGAGCCAGAAAGACCTGGGTATGAATCCCACTTCATATTTATTTTAATCATAACATCACATTATTACAAATAATGAACATTGAAACCAATTCTGGAGCTTCCTGGACACCACCACCCCCACTCCCAAACACCCACCCACCCATACACACACTCAATGCAAAAGCCTGGCTTTCCACCTACGACTGGCTAGGGAATCCAACCCCAGGGGACAGATCATCAGATAGTTTCAAAAATCTCATCAGGCTACTTAGACTTTCGGCTCTACAGCCTACATTTGAAAACCTCCCTTCCCCACATTACTCTGCTCCTAAGTACCAGTAAAGTACTTCCTTCCCTTCCTCCCTCCCAGACACTCCCACCCCTCTGGAAATCTTAACCAACTTGGTGCCCCACACCCCCTAACTAATCAGCATACCCATCCATTTTTCTACCACAAGGGCCCATTGAGAGAGAGGAGGTCCTAAGCTATCTGAGCTGGCAGGGGATAGGATTTGGGAGTAGGTGGCCTTGAATGTAGCCTCAATAGTACCATAGTGGGGGAAGGAGGACAAGAGGAAGTTGAAAGTTTGGGAAAAAGGGAATTGGAATGTAAACAAATATGAGGCAATAGAAGAAGGATTTGGGGTCTGGGGGTCCAAATTTTGACTTTGCTAATTCCTCCTTGCCCAAAACACCTTGCTTCTCCCTTCCTCTGTTTCCTCCTTTGTGAAATAAAGGGACTGAATGAGAGGGTGAACTCTGAGGTCCTTTCCAGTTCTAAAATTATGTAACACTAAATAACTGATGTATCTTAAAAGCTGAGGATGATCCCTGAGGTAAGGGTTAATAATGACCCTACGCGGTCAAAGTGAAAATAAAATTGCCTCCATTTTGCAGATGAGGAAATTAAGATTCTGAGGGTTGAAGTAACTTTACTTTGGTCACAAAGCAAGGAAATGTTTGACATAGGATTTGAACTCACATCGAACCAGCTAGCTCTCAGTGAGAAGAGGGAGAAATCAAACAAGGATTAGCTACATTCTGTGATTCTTTCCATGTGGACACTCAGTCCAGTGGCGACGACAGCCCAATCATGCCTCTCCTAAGTGACATACCCACCATGTCTTCTTTTTAAATATTGAGGGGAGAGGATCTATCCAATATGCTGAGGACCTTTAATGGCTATCTCAGGTTGTCAGGGTTTGTTTGTTTGGTTTTTTTTTTTGAGGGGGGGAGACAAAAACGAGCACACACACACACACACACATACAATAAATGCCAGATATGTTATAAACATCAATAAGCTTACTATGTGTCATTAAATACCTACTGTGTGCTAGGCATTGTGCTAGGTGCTGAATATACAAAGGCAAAAGGGGTCCCTATCCTCATGGAGTTCACATTACAGTTCTAATGAGGAAATAGCATACACACAATTATATACAGACAAGAGATATATACATGGTAAATCTCAGAGAGAAGGTACTTGGGAAGTGGGGGTGGGGCAGAAAAGCCTCTTATAGAAGGTGGGATTTTAACTGGAGCTTAAAAGAAGCCAGGAGCTATACCTGATGTTAAATTGTATTATAAAGCAGCAATCATCAAAACTACTTGGTATTGGCTAAGACAGAGAGTGGTGAATCAGTGGAATAAGTTAGGTACACAAGACCTAGGTCAATGATTATGGTAATCTACTGTTTGATAAACCCAAAGAATCCAGCTTCTGGGATAAGAACTTGTTATTTGACAAAAACTACTGGGAAAATTGGAAAACAGTATGGCAGAAACTGGGCACAGACCAATATGTTACACCAAATACCAAAATAAAATCAAAATGGGTACATGATTTAAATATAAAGGCTGATACTATAAGCAAACTGGGAGAGCAAGGAATAGTTTACCTGTCCGATTTATGGAGAATGGAGGAATTTATGACCAAACAAGAGATAGAGAACACTATGAAATGCAAAATGGATAATTTTGATTACATTGAAAAGTTTTTGCACAAACAAAGCCAATGCAACCAAGAGTGAAGGGAAGCAGAAAACTGGGAAAGAATTTTTATAACCAGTGTCTCTGATAAGGACCTCATTTCTAAAATATGTAGAGAAGTGATCAAATTTATAAGAATACAAGTCATCCCCAATTGATAAATGGTCAAAGGATATGAGTAGGAAGTTTTCAGATGAAGAAATTAAAGCTATCTATAGTCATGTGGAAAAAATGTTCTAAATCACTATTAATTAGAGAAACATAAGTGAAAACAATTCTTAGGTACTACATCACACCTATCAGATTGGCTAACATTTCAAAACAGGAAAATGATAAATGCTGAAGAAGATGTGGGAAAATTGGAACACTAATGCCTTATTGGTGGAGCTGTAAACTAATCCAACCATTTTGGAGAGTAATTTGGAACTATGTCCAAAGGGCTATAAAAATGTGCATACCCTTTAACCCAGCAATACCACTTCTAGGGCTGTATCCCAAAGAAATCATAAAAATGGGAAAAGGAATCACTTGAACAAAAATATTATTTATAGCAGTTCCTTTTGGGATGGCCAAGAATTGAAAATTGAGGGGATTTCCATCAATTGTGGAATGGCTGAACAAGTTGTGGTATATGAATGTAATGGATTACTATTGTTCTATAAGAAATGATGAGCAAGTGGACTTCAGGAAAAAAGTGGACTTATATGAACTGATGCTGAGTGAAGTGAGCAGAACCAGGAGAATATTATACACAGTAACAGCCACATTGTGCAATGACTACCTTTGATAGCCTTGTCTCTTCTTAGCAATAAGAGGTTCTAAAGACAACTCCAAAAGACTCATGATGGAAAACGCTATCCACATCCAGAGAAAGAACTATGGAGTCTGAATGCAGATAGAAGCATACCATTTGCTCTGTCTCTCTCTCTCTCTCACTTTGTTTTGTTTCTTCTTTCTTGTGGTTTATCCCATTGATTCTAATTATTCTTTACAACATGACTAATGTGAAAATATGTTTAATATGAATGTATACGTAGAGTCTATATCAGATTGCAGACTGTCTTGGGGCAGGGGGAGGGGAAGGAGGTAGAGAAAATTTAAAACTCAAAAGCCTGTGGAACTGAATGTTAAAAACTAAAAATAAATAAATTTTTTAAAAGAAAAAATATTGCTTGTAATTGGCAATATTTGATGAAATAAATAAATTATATTTTTAAAAATTGAAAAAAAGAAGCCAGGAATTCAGGATGGAGAGAGAGAGAGAGAAAGAGAGAGAGAGAGAGAGAGAGAGAGAGAGAGAGAGAGAGAGCATTTGAGGCAGCAGAGAGATAGCCAGGGACAAAAAGGTGGGCAGACAGAGATGGAAGTATCATGTTCCAGGAACAGCAAGAAAGCTATAGCCATTGAATTAAAGAGTACATGGAAGAGGGTCAAGTGTCTTATGGTGACTGGAAATATAGGAGGGGCAGGGGCAGCCAGGTGACAGTAGTGGATAGAGCACCGGCCCTGGAGTCAGGAAGACCTGAGCTCAAATCCTCTTCAGACACTTGGTAGCTCTGTGACTTTGGACAATTTACCTGATTGCCTCAAAAAAAAAAAACCAAACAAAAAAAGGAAATGTAGGAGAAGAGGTCAGGTGGTAAAGGGGTTTAAATGCCAAGGCTTTATATTTGATCTTGAGGGTAATAGGGAACAGGTGTTTTCAAAGAGGATCAATGACATGATGGTGATATCTTGACTTGCCTATGAATTGCATTTAAAAGAGGGCAAGGGCAGCAGGTGGTACAATGGATGTGACCCTAGGCAAGTCACTTAACTCTGATTGCCTTTGAAAAAAAAAAAGGCAATGTAGAGGGCACAATATCAAGTCATTCTGGAAAGATGGGTTGGCTACAGACTGAAGGGCATTTAATGAAAAATAAAAGAGTTTGTATTTTATCTTAGAACATAATAGGGAGTCATTGAGGCTTCTCAAGCAGGAAAGTAACTTCATCAAATGCATGTTTCAGGGATATCAGTTTGGAAGCTATGTAGAGAATGACTTGTAAAGGAGAAAGACTGAAGACAGAGACAATGGGGCAGCTCACGCAGCATTGTGGGACAAGGAATCTTTGTTAAGGTATAGGTTGTGTTAGTTGGCCTCTGAGGACCCTTTCAGCTCTGAGGATCAGTTAATCTTCAAGATGAAGGCCTGATGACCAAACATGGCTTTGACCCCTCCTCCAAAGAGGACCCTGTGTTTCCAGGTCGAGGCACACACAGGCTCTTAGGGATGATGTGATGCTCAGTATGTGGGAGCAAATGAGGATTAGATCACTCTCTAGCTAGGAAGGTCATGGGCTGGGCCAAGAGAGATATGGTCAGTGCCACTGGTAGCCCAAAGGCTTAGGTCTCTGAGGGAGGAAAAAGAGGAGAGATTCCATTCATAGGATCCGAGTTTAGAGGTAGAAGGGACCTGCGAAGTCTTTGGGTCCAATCTGTTTGTTTTACACTTGAGGAAACTGAGGCACACAATGCTTAATTGACTCACCCAAGCCACAAGGCTAGTGAGCATGTGAGGCAGGATTTGAATTTAGGTCTTTTTTACACAACCAGATCCAACATTAATCCACTACACCATGATGCATTTCAAAGGGCTTCCTTCTAACCAGTGGTATATGATAATATCTTTTAAGAGGCCTTCAGAGTCAACTCGAGAAGTAGCTTTATTTTTCAATTCTCTAAGTATATAGAGTTGTCATCATCATCCATCAATTAACAAGCATTTAAAAGCACTTGCTAAGTATTGTGCTAAGCACTGGTGATACTTATGCAAACACAAGGTCTCCTCCCCACCCCTCCCAAAGAGGGATGTCCTAAATAGGTGCATACTAGATTCAAAGCAGATGTGAAGTATTTCAATTAATTGGAAATCACTGTTCTAGGTGCTAGGCATGCAAAGAGAAAAGGGAGAACTCTTGCTCTCAAGAAGCTTGCATTCTACTCTATGACTCTTGAAGGTATGCACATCATTTTTATCCCAATCGATCCTCACCACACCCCTGTGAGGTTAGTGTTATTATTATACTCATTTCACAAATGAGGAAACTGAGTCTCAGAAAATATAAATGCCTTCCCCAGGCTTACATCAAGCAGGGGGATATGCTCACCAAAAGTATTTACCAGGATCATGAAAGATGGCAATAAGAGTCAACAGTTATTAAGCACCTACTATGTGCCAGGGCAAAAGACAGTCCCTGCATTCAAGGAGTTCACAGTCTAATGGGAGAGATGGCAAGTAAACAAATAAGAGCAAACAAACTATATAGAGGACAAATAGGAAATAAATAAGAGAAGGAAGGCACCACAATTAAGAGCAGTTGGGGAAGACTTCCTGTAGAAGGTGGATTTTAGTTAGGACTTTGAGGAAGCCAAGAAAGGTCAGTAGTCAGAGCAGAGCAGGGAGAGCATTCCAGGTGTGGGGGGAGAGTCAGAGAAAATGCCCAGAGCTGAGAGATGGAGGGTCTTGTTTGTGGAACAGTCAGGAGGTCAGAGCCACTGGATCAAAGAGTATGTGTGTGGAAGAAGACTGGAAAGGTAGGAAGGGCTTTGAATGCCAAAGAAAGGATTTTATATTTGATCCTGAGGTGATAGGGAACCATTAGAGTTGATTGAGCAGAGGGGTGACATGGTCAGACCTGTACTTCAGGAAAATCACTCTGGCACCTGAATGTAGGATAGATTGGAGTAGGAAGAGATGAGGCAGGCAGACTCTGTCTATTGTGAAGCCCAAGTAGAAGAAAGTTTCCCTATTACAAATAATTAGATAGCATTTTTGCATCTGTCCTATATACATAATCTCATTTAAGCCCCTGTCTAATATTATTATTGTGTTGGGTAGATAATAAGTGGGGCACATAGATGGTGCAGTGAGTAGAGCACTGGGCTGGGAAATAGGAAGACTTATCTTCCTGAGTTGAAATCTAGCCTCAGATGTTTAGTGTTTGTATGACCCTGGGCAAGGCACTTCACCCTGTATGCTTCAGTTGCCTCATCTGTAAAATGAACTCAAGTAGGAAATGACAAACCAGTCTAGTATCTTTGCCAAGAAACCCCAAATGGGGTTATGAAGAGTCAGAAATGATTGAACAAAGTAAACAATTATTTGGGGTAGCCTAGGATCCAAAAGTAAAAGACAATAGCTCAGGAGATAGTGTGATTCCCCTTCACTGGAGGGCTTGATGACCATTTGTCAGGTATCGTAGAAGACTGGATTCAGAGTCATGGAAATCCTGGGTTCAAATTCTACCTCTGACACTAGCTATTCGACTATAGGACAAGTTTTTTTTTTTACTCTCTGAACCTCCATTTCTTCGTCTGTAAAAAGGGGACATAATACCTATAACACCTACCTCACAAAACTACTGTGAGTATCAAATAAGATAATTGTTGAAGGTAGAGAGTTTTGCAAAACTGTCCATATAAATGTCAGTTCACTTCACAGTTAGGAAACCTGCCTGGTTTTGGCTCTAATGGAATCACTATTTTAAAACATATTTTTATTCAATTTTTAATCTTTCAATCCCTCTCCTATCCCCAGTCTCTAAAACAGAATTTTTTTAAAGAGAAAAATATTTAGCAAGACCAATCAATTCTTCAAAAAAAAAAAATCTGATATTATATGTAATGTCCCATAGCCATGGACCTGTCACCTTGGCAAAAGGGAGGAAAGGGGGAGACCTGTCCTCTCATTTCCTCTTTGGAGTCCTTTGTTTTTGAGACTTTTGCATTATCTAGCTTAGGTTGCTTTGTGGTCGTTGTTCTTTCCACTTACATTGTTGAATTTGTGCATAGGTTTCTCTCTACTTCACTCTGCCTCAGTTCACATAAGTCACATTCATTTAAAGTTTCTCTGTTTTCATTTTGTTCATCATTCCCTTACAGCACAGTAATATTCCATTACTTCAATGAACCCCAATTTGTATAGCAATTCCTTAATTGGTAAGCATTTTCATTGTTGCCACAAAAGAAATAAATAAATGAACGAATTGACAAATTGAAGTGGATGAATGAAAAATAAATAAATGGATGCATACACGAATGAATGGATAGATAGAAAAATAGATAGCTGAAAGTGCAGCCATAATTATTTTGTTCTATTTGGAGGCATCATCTTTGTCAGTTACTTCATTGGGTTATAGGTACACCAGTGGAATCTCCAAATCAAAGGGTACGGACATGTTATTCACTTTACATAATTCCAAATTGCTTTTCAGAATACTTGGACCAATTCATAGTTCCACCAACAATGCATTGGTGTCTCTCTCTTTCTAACTCCAAACTTAACTATAGCAGTATTTTGTCACCTTTGTCAACTCACTCTCTGGTGGATTGCTTTCGTTTGTATCTCTCTTATTGTTAGTAATTTGGAGCATTCTTTCCTATAATTATTAATAGTTTGCTTCTCTTTTGATAGCTATTTGTATCTTTTGATCCCCTCTCCATTAGGAATGGCTTTTGTTACATATTTCTATGAGTTGTTTTAATATCTTAGATAGTGAATTGTAATTGAAGATATTGGATTAAAAGTTTTTCCCTCAGTCATCCACTTACCTTCTTATCCTAGATTTATTGTTTGTTAAAAACCAATTCAATTTTATGTAATTAAAAGTATCTATTTTATCTTTGCAATTGCCCTTTTCCCCTCTTTGGATAAAAATGTATCCTCTGCCCATAACTGTGAAATATGATTTGCTTCTCTTCCAATTTTTGCATGTATAATATCATGCACCATTAATAGTCAGGTCATATATCCATTTTGAATTTATTGCAAAATGTGTTGTAAGATGTTAGTCTAAGCCTAATATTTGCCAAATTGCTGTCTTTCTTTTTTTGTTTGTTTTTTTTTTTTTCCGAATTGCTTTCTAATTTTCCCAGAAGTTCTTAGAACTTTCCTGATTCTTTCCTAGGTAATTTATTCTCAGGTTTGTCAACTACTCAGTTGTCGAGTTCCTCTACTTTTCTTTCTCCTTTGTCTAGTCTGTTCTATTGATCTCCTTTCCTATTTTTAAACCAATATCAAATTGTTCTGATGACTATTACTTTCTAATAGGGTCTCAGGTCTGGAAGTACTATTCCCCTTCTTTCTCAACTTTTTTCATTACTTCCTTTGATTTTCTAGATCTTTTGCTATTGCCCTACCTTGGATGTTGCTCATTCAGTACTGTTATAAGTCCTTGCTGTCTCTCTCAAAAAAGACATTAAACCCAATACCAAGCATTCATGGCAAAGTGGAGAGGGACACTCTCTCCTAAGGCAGTGTGACTTTGGGCAAGTTACTCTGGGCCAGAACTCTAAAATGAAGAGCTAGGGCTAGATAACCTCTTCTTTTCTTTTCTGTTTCTCCTTCCTTCCTTCCTTTTTTCCTTCCTTCCCTCCTTTCTTTTTCCCATCTAAGTTCACATACCCCCTAAAATCTATCCAAAAAAAGAGATAGACCCAGGATCCCCTAGATCTCTGGACCAAATGATTTCTAAGGTCCCTTCCAGTTATAAATCAGCAAGGCCAACTGACACATTAAAAAAAAAAGAAATCTGACATTATGTGTAATGTCTCACACCCATGGACAGTCTACCTCAGCAAAAATGGGGGATGGAAAAGGAGGAGTAGCCTCTCATAACTCATCTTTGGGGTCAAGTTTGCACTTGATACTTTTGCATGATTCAGTTTAGTTTGTTTTGTGGTTATTCTTTGCATTTCTTTTTTCTTTTAATAAATGCATATCTTCATTCCAAGAGCCTTCTCCTACATGAAGTCTCTCTTGATCCCCCTAGTTGTCACCTCCCCCGACCATGATACAGGTATTTATTTGGCATAGATTTTGTATTGACTAATCTTTATATGTGTGGTGGTTCCCTTTCCTCTCTCCCCATCCCAACAGAATATGTAAATGCCTAGAATGCAGGAACAGTTTCAGGATTTGTTGTTATGTTGGTGATGGCGTCTGCCCTGGTATCCTCAGTGCCTAGCACAATGAAGATACTGAATAAAATGTTTACTGAGTGAGTGAATGAATGGATGGATGAATGAACAAATGAATGAAGCCACATTCAACTCAATGAAATGGACCTTTATGGATGGAGTGCTTTAATTTCCAGGCTGCCTTTGGTTGTTGTGCAAAGTCTTTTCTCCTAGAAAGAGAGCAGTGTGATTTCCAGAAGAGTGGTAATGTAGAGGTCCAGCTCCAAACATCTCCTGGTCCACACAGTTGGGTCACTGAAGTTGGCTAGGTCCATTTCCCATTCTCTTGCATGCTTACTTTTCTCTGCAGAACCCAATGACCATCAGTTCCGGATAGTCCTAAAATCAGGGTGAGACAAGATAGGCCCTTAGCTGCTCTCCAGGCTTTGGGTCTCCAGAAAATCAAATCAATCAACAAACATTTGTTAAGCACCAAGTATATAATAAGAACTGAGCTAAGCCAATCACTGGGGAGGCACCAGAACTTCAAAAATCCATGCCTAAGGCCAAACTGTATCTAGAGAACATCCCTTATCCCTTCTGGAGTGGGTCTCTAAGAGTGTGGCTAAGTGAAATAATTGCCCAAATCCCTAACCCTGGGGCTTTCCAGCAGCTGGAGTTAGAACCAGCTAGGTTGCCTTGGTTTCCTACTTTGATGAAATTAGGAGCCTGAAGTCATGAATTCCAGTCCAGACTCTGGCACAAACTTGTAGTCAGGCAGTGACTGGGAGTGGGGTTAAGGGTGAAGGTGGCTTTGCTGTCTAGGATTTTAAAATATAGATATTTTAAATTTCAGGACATGCCCTTTTCAGACCTGCATAAGACCAGCATAAGCTAGCCCCTACAGATTTAGAACTAGAAGAGATCTTGGAAAATGTCTACTCCAGCTCCTTCATTTTACAAATGAGGCATCTGAGGTCCTGTCCAAGGTAACTTATAAGTGACCCAAGTTTCCAGGGCTCCAAATCCTACACCATTCTACCATGCCAGGATGCCTCTCATCTTGTCCAGTCCCAAGGAAAATCAAACATTTATTAAGAGCCTGCTATGTGCTAGGCACTGTGCTAAGTGCAAGGGATACAAAAAGAGGCAAAAGCTAGTCCCTGCCCTTCTATAAACAACATGAATGTAATGAAATATTACTGTTCTGTAAGGGACGGCGAACTCAGGGAAGCTTAGAATGAAGTTAAGCAGAGCCCAGCTACCTCACAGAGTTCTTATGAAGTGGGGGCTTTAGGTATCAGAGACATGTTAGTCCTTTCAGCTCAACAAATGCTAACACCTACCGTGTTCTGGGCACAGTGCCTGATGTTGGAGATACAAAGACAAAAGTTAATAACTGTAGCTGGCCTCAAGAAGCTTACATCCTACTGGAGGAGGGAGGAGGGTTATTGTATTTACAGAGAAGTAAATACAAGGTTGGGGCTGATGAGAGGGGGCAATTCAATTGAATTCAACAAACATTTATTAGGTCCCTACTACCAGGCTCCTAGGAGACTCTCAAAACAAACCAACAAAGACTTGCCCTAAATTAGCTATCTTTCTACTACTTCTAGGGAAATTCTATGGTGATTCACGACTTGTCATTTTGAGGTTGCTTGCCCTTCCTCTTCACTTTTAACTTAATTTCATCCTTAAACTTATTTTATTTCCATTCTAAATTTAATGAACACCCAATAAAATGACCACTTCTGTATGCAAAATAGAATAGAAAAGGATTGTACATAAAACTGCCAATCTCTTTTACGCACAGCTTGCTTTTCCTTTTAAATATAGCATAGAATTGTATCAAAATATTAAATGATATATCAATATGTAAAATATATATAAGTATTATAAATTCAACACATAACTTTCAAAGTTTCCCTGCTTGCTTACATTTCCTTCTGTTCTCTGCATTAAGAAAAAAGTTTCAATGACCTTACTTCCTTTCCTTTTCCATTAGGGAAACTTTTCACTACTTCCTTCCAGATTTCTTTCCCCAGGATTAAAAAAAAATGAAACCCTTTAAGCAAATATAGCCAATCAAACAAAACACATCCATGATAGTTGGCCATGTCTAAAAACATACATCTCATTCTGAACCTTGAGTCGATCATCTTCCTGTCAGGAAGTGAGGAGTATGCTTTCTCATAAGTCTTTGGGATTCATGGTTACTCTTTACAATGATCAGAGTTCAAGCAATCAATAAATATTTATTAAGCATCTAGTATGTGGCTTAATGTGGTGCATTACACACATTGTTCTCCTGGTTTTGCTCATTTCATTCTGCATCAGTTCATATAAGTCTTCCCTTTGCTTTATTTCTTACTGTTCAAGAAGCTATGGGGATATGGGGAGTGTTCAGGGAGATCTAGAACCTCTGGTGTGAGGGCTTTCCATCTCCTTTTCAGGGCTGCTCATCCACTTTTGGAGTCTACTTGGCACTCAGCTCTCCCTTGTGTCTCCAAGAAGCTGTAGAATGCACAGCAACTACACCCCAGTAAATCATCTTGGCAGGCAGACTAAACCAGGTTGAGGGTAACCTATAGGTATCAAACCCATCATGAGTTACGGGGACATCTACCGCAAGCATCTGAAGATTTCCCCCATGTGAAATGGGCAGAAACAATTTGTTCCAATGGCCATGAAGGTGACTGAAGTAGGTGCCATGGAGAGCTTAGACCTTGGTCAGATATCAAAGCTGCCAAGGTCATTCACTACATCCTGTGCCATATCCAGTCATCCTGACATTTGTCTTGCCACTGGACTTCAATGACTGAAAGAATGAATGAGGCTGACAACTTTGTGCAGCTCTGCCTCCTTCAGATCCAATTTAGCACAAGTCAAGATATCATTGGTGACATGCTTGGTCCTCTTTGAAAATGAAGGACAAACAACAGCTGTGCAATAATATCCCTTTACTTTTTCATGCCACAATTTGTAATTTGTTCAGCTATTGCCCCAGTTGATGGACATCCTCTTAGCTTCTAGTTCTTTGCTATAACAAAAATAGCTGCTATAAATATTTGTAAACATATGTTATTTTTATTTTATATCTTTGGGGTATAGGCCTAATAGTTATAACAATGGATCAAAGAGTATAGAGAGTTTAGTGATTTACGAAGTATAGTAGGGGTCACGTGGATAGCGTCTGAGATAGAATTGAATCGCTTGGTCAAGGCTGTCCTTTGGAGGTAGACCTGATATAAATCAAGAGCCAATTATTAAATTTTCAGGATAAGCATTTACACCTTGGAAATCAGCAAAGGCTACACATTAGGGCTGATTTATTGTTTTGTTGATTGTCTAGACATAAGAAAGTAAGTGTTAATAATGCAGATTAAACTGAAAAATGTGTCATGCATAGATTTTTTCCCCCTAGATAGCGGTGTTAAACATTTACCAGCACATCACTGGGTATAGTTCCAGATTGCTTTTCTAGAATGGCTGGACCAATTCACTATGTATTGAACAATGTCTCTTGTCCAAAGGCCTTCAAATTTGTTATTTTCCTTTTTTGGCCAACCTTGCCAATAGGATGTGTGGGAGGTGGAAACTCAGAGTTGCTTCAATTTGTATTTCTCTTATTATGAATGATTTGGCTCATTTTAGAAATATTGCTAGTAGCTTGAATGTCTTCCTTTGAAAAATCGCAACCACTGTTAACTCTAAAAATACCAAAGAGCTCACACAGGCTAAAAGACAAAAGTTTTCTTTATTCTATGGGGGAGAGAAATTAGGCACATGTGTTGGAATCTCCTCTGGTAGGAGACCCAGAATACTGGGGCTAAATCTTGATTTATATATTTGTAGCTAGACAAAGAATCACAGTGTAGCGTAGCAGCAGTGGTGAAGCCCAAAAGCACCAGTGAGGCAAGGTTGTCTAGTGACAAAAAGTCCATTTATAGTGGGACTTCACGTCTGGGCCTGTTGTTGCTTCCCTGAGCTCAGGGACCATCAGTTCTGTGATTTTGTTGCAGCAGAATTCATCCAGAGTGAGTGCAAAGGATTGTTGTTAGGCCAAGCTCAGGGCATAGCTTCCTTGCCTGGCCTTGGCTCTGAAAAACAGGGTGTCTCCTAATAGTAAAAAGAGAGGAGTAAAAAAGAAGAGTGGTCTTGGGCCCTGACTACAGGTGCACACATGCACGCACACACACACACACATAAAAACTCCCTACACTGACAAAATCATAACTTTAGTAAAATAAAAATTAACACACATACATGATATATACATATATAAGATACACACATGTATAAGTGTGTATAAGTATGTAATATTTTCTTCTCTAGGTTCACCTTGTTTTCCTCCTAGTAGAATGTAAGTTCATTGAAGACAAGGAATTTCATTTTGGTCTTTGTATTTTAGCACCTTGAGCACAGTACCAGGCAGTAATAGGTGCTTAATGAATGCTCCCTGAGGTCTGGAACAATGCATTTACCTTTTTTTTATTCCCGGTGCTTTAGCAGAATGAATGAAAGGATGGATCTAAATGCTTACTCTGTGGCACGTGCTGTACCTGGCATCTAGAAAATATCGCGCCCCCCCCATAGTATTTTATTTTTTCCAATTACATGTAAAGATAATTTTCAACATTCACTTTGGTAAAATTTTGAGTTCCAATTTTTTTCTCCCTCCCTTTCCTCCCCCCTCCCCAAGATAGCAAGCAATCTTATTTAGGTTATACGTTCACAATCCTGTTTAACGTATTTCTACATTACTCATGTTGTAAAAGTAAAATCAGAGCAAAGGGGAAAAACCACGAGAAAGAAAAAACAAAAAAAAAAGTGAAAATAGTGTGCATTGGCCTGCATTCAGACTCTATCAGTTCTTTCTCTGCATGTAGGTAGCATTTTCCTTTTTGTGGGAGAGTTTCTTTTGGAATTGTCTAAGATCATTGTGTGGTTGAGAAGAGCTAAATCTATCAAAGTTGATAATCTCACAATGTTGCTGTTACTATGTACAACGTTGCCTTTATTGTGCTCATTTCACTCAGGATCACTTCATGTTAAATCTTTAGGAAATACTTTTAAAAATGCTTTTTGACATCCTGACTGGAATGAACTTGGGAATCAGAAAGCTTGACATATTGCCTGGAAAGCATTAGACGGCTTGAGTCCCAATCCACTCACTATGTATGTGTCTTTGGGCAAGTCTAAGTAACTGGGCCATAATTCATCCTTTTACAAAATGAGAGGATTAGACTTGATCTCCTAGGTCCCTTCTGGCACTGAAAACTATGATCCAATTCTCAAGTCCTAGGATCAAACTGCATCCCAAACACAGTCCTACCGAAACTCCTTAGCTGTCCCTCCTTTTCCTGGTCAGAACTGATGCTAAACCTGGGCCTTGATAAACCTTATTATCTAATCTTAGCAATATGACCCCCCACACAAGGAATGCAACCAAGAATCTCTAATGTTGTTTTCATATCATCCTTCCAGAGCAGTTAGCATCTCACGTCACTTCTGGTGACTATTTCAGGGCCTTTGGGTGGAGCTCCCAGAATAGTGGAATCCCAGGAACTTGTCTGGGAGGGATTGACAGCCTAATCTAACACCAATGTTTATGGACTGACTGACTGCCTACCTTCCAAGGTCACGGGTAGGTCCCTAAGCTCGGTCAGTCAGTGAACAAGTGAGAATAAGTGAAGTTCATAGGATGATAGATTTGGTCCTGGAATGGTGTTAGAGGTCATCTAAATGAAAGAATTGGACTCCAGCTTTAAATTTACAATCTTGTCCAACCCTCTCATTTTACAATTCAGGAAATGGAATGCCAATGATGTATCTGAGGTCATAAATGGCTAAGTCAGGATTTGAACTCAGGTCCATCTGACTTCAAGTCTAGCAGTCTTTCCACTGCACCATGTAGGCTGTCAATATACAAAAGTAAAATAAAATTGGGAGTTATACAACAAGTAAAATAAATCTCTTGCCCTCAGGGAGCTTACATTCTAATGAGAGAATACTACATTTAAACAGGCAAGAAAGTGCAAGATAATTTGAGAAGGAGGTGAGCATTCAGTACAGGGGGAATCAGGAAAGGCTTCTTGTGGAAGGAAACCCCTGAACTTGGGCTTGAGAAAGACTAAATATCCGAAGAGGCAGAGGAGACCATGAGGGAAAGACTGCAAAGCCACAGAGGCTCCTAGGAGATGGGATGTGCAGAGAGCAGGAAGTGGGCCATTGGGGGTGGAATTCAGAGTCCCTGAAAGGGGCTGATGGGAAATAAACCAAGGAAGAGAGGCCAAAGGCCATGGAAAGTTTCAAGAGTTGTTTTTATCCCAGAGGCAAAACACAACTCAGGTGTCTTCAGTCTACAAGAAGCCTTTCTGGGTCCACCTGATGATGGGCATTTTCTCAATCTCTTGAAACCGATGGATATGTGTTTGTCTTCGTTACTTCTGTTTGTCATCTCCTGCCATGGAATATACGCTCCTTGAGGCCCAGGACAGTGTCATTTTCTCTCTCTTCTTCTAGTTCCAGGTCCAGTGCCTGGTACATAGTAAAAAAGATTAATAAAGTTTTTTATTAACAAGGTATTTAAGTACCAGAGACATGTGGCCTGGTTGGATTTTTGTTTCCTAATGACTGTTTTAGGGGCTGGGTTAGGAGGTGATTACAAGAATCCAGGTAAGAGCTCCTGAGCCAGTAATAGTAATAGAAATACTACCACTACTAATGATAATAATTCTGATGATGACAGTAACAGTAATGATAATACTAATGTATGTGTATATACCATTTAAATGCTTACCAAGTGCTTTACATTGTTGTTGCTCAGTCCTGTCTGACTCTTCATGACCCCATTTGGGTTTTTTTTTTTGGTAAAGATACTGGAGTGCTTTGCTATTTCCTTCTTTGGTTCATTTTACAGATGAAGAAACTGAGACAAACAGGATTAAGTGACTTGCCTAGGGTCACACAGCTAGTAAGTGCCTGAGGCCCAATTTGAACTCAGAAAGATGACTCTTCCTGACTCCAGGCCCAGTGTTCTATCCACTGCCCCACCTAGCTGCCCTTACCTTTATAACACTACCTCATTTGATCCAGACAACAATCCTGGGAGGTAAATAGCTATTGCTTTACTGAAATTAAAATATATTTTATTGGTATCATTTACTTGTCTATTTCCTACATTCTCCCAATGAGTCCCTCCTTCTTCTTCCTTAGAAATCAGGAATTAAAACAAGGGGAAAAAAGGGTTAGCAAAGCTAAATAATATGTTGAAAACATAGTACCCCACCTCTACAAAGGAGGTACCTTCCCGTATTTCTGCTTTGGGGCTAAGCTTGGTCATTATAACTTCTTGTTATTGTTCTTTCTATATTCGTTGTTGTTGCAACTTCTGTTATACCTGTTTTAACACACACACACACACACACACACACACACACACACACACACACACGCACAAAACCTGAGGCTCAGAAAGGTTATGTGATTTGCCCAGGGTCACACAGCTGGAAAGTGAAGAAGGTGGATTTCGATCTAAGTCTTTCTGACTCCAAGTCCAGAGCTCTGTTCACTACAATGGGGGCTATATGTGGAGATAAAGATCCAGGATTTAGGTGCAAGAGACTTTTTTTTGGGGGGGGGGGGTGCTAAAGGAAGAAAGAATAAGAAAGTATTTATTAAGTGCTCATTATGGGCTATGTAGTGGGGATAAAGACAGGCTCTA